>NC_092136.1:112991696-113626696 GCF_043159975.1 Macaca nemestrina | reverse complement strand
TGGGGGAGGGGTATTTTAATTTATAGTATGTAAATTATAAACTTCATATTTTATCTCTGAGCTAGAAAAAATAGTCTAGAAACAATGGATGGTTCTTTGTAGGCTTAGAAATAATTTCCTAGAATACAACTTGGGTCATTTTTTGTCTGTATATTGTAACAAGGGAAGCCTTGTGTTCCCTTTCCTCCTGGGAATGCACGCTCCTGCGTGGGAGGAGAAAGCTGCTTTCCCATTTCTCCCACTCTTTGTTGCTGCCATGGTGGCTGGTGCAGGGAGACTGCAGCACAGGGACAGAATGGGGCTTTTTTTTTGTTTTTTAATTTGAGAACTATGATGTGCCATTTACACACCTAGGAAAGGTGCTAGGAATAAATATACCTGTACAAACAGAAGCTACTAATTCTGGATTTGGGGAATGAGAGGAGAGGCTTTGGGTGGGTTGGTGTTTCAGCTGTATCTTGAGGCACCAGTAATTTTCTAATTAGGGAAGCGTAAGGGAAGAACATTCTAGACTGAGAGCACAGCCTAAGCAAAGGCATGGAGGTGGGAGTGGGTGTTTGACTTGAGGAATATTCTAGAGCTTTTTTGCAGTTGGAACATAGAGTACAGGGAAGAAAGAGTGCAATGAAACATGAGGCCAAGAAGATAAGTTTGGGATTGGGTCACGAATGCATTGGATAATTAGCCTGAAGAATTTGAATTTGATCCTGCCAGCAATGGTGAAATCAGTGAAGGCTCATGTAAGGATTAGAGTGGCCTGCTCTGACCTGTTTAGGAAGGAAACCTGGTAGCCACATGGGGGATGGGTGGTGTTGGAGAGAGAAGGGAGGCAGGAAGACCGTTGGCAATGGGGTGAGGGGTTGGGGATGGAACTTTCCTGAATGAGCAGGAAGAGAGAGGGGAGAAAAAAATTAAAACAGACCAGCATCCGCACATATCAGTTGATTGATTCAACGAACCTTTATGGAACACTTGCCACATTCTAGGCCCTGTCTGCAGTTGAGGTTACAAAGATAAAGAGGATAGGATATCGGCTCTTGAGAACTTACCACTGACTGAGTCAAACACAGTTAACCCTCACCATGTACCATGACATGGTGTGTGCTTTTCCAGAGGGGGCTATACAGTGCGAGGGTTGCCTCGGGCACTGGGGAAGGGAGAGGGACATTTAACCTGGGTCTTAAAGGATGGTGGTGAGCAGATTATGTCTTTAGGTTGCTTATTAAAAATGGTTTCCACTCCTCTGGGGACAAAGACTGATCTTTACTGTGGCACTAAAGGCCCTGCTTGTCCTGGCCCATTCATTGCCCCAGCCTCCGTTCCACAATCTCCTCTGTGCTGTCCTGCTCTGCTGCTTCTAATCCCTTGGAGGCACCACACTCTCTCCTGACACAGAAAATTTGCCTTTGCCTTTGTCTGGAGCTCACTGTCCTCTCCCAAATTCTGGCTGAATCTGCCTTCCTTGAGGAAGTCTTTCCTGAGTCTTCAGACTCAGTCAGACTTCTGGTATGTACTCTCTTTAGCACCTCGTACTTTTCATAGCAGTTTATCAAAGTCATAAATTTGCATTTATGTGGTCCTTTGTTTCATGAATGTCCCTGCTCACCATTGTGTCTTCAGTGTTGCACAGTACCTGGCACATAGAATATTCTCAATAGATATATATTGACTGACTGCTGGAGTAAAATAACTAAAGAAGGAATGTGATATGGTTTGGCTCTGTGTCCGTACCCAAATCCCATGTCGAATTATAATCCCCAGTGTTGGAGGTAAGGCCTAGTGGGAGGTGATTGGATTATGGGGGTAGTTTCTAATGGTTTAGCACCATTCCCCTAGTGCTGTCTCAAGATAAAAGTTCTCAAGAGATCTGGTCGTTTAAAAGTGTTTAGCACCTCATTCTTCACTCTCTCTTCCTCCTTCTCTGACCATGTAAGATGTGCCTGCTTCTCCTTCACTTTCCACCATGATTGTAAGTTTCCTGAGGACTCCCCAGCCAGGCTGCCTGTACAGCCTGCAGAACTGTGAGTCAGTTAAACTTCTTTTCTTTATAAATTACCCAGTCTCAAGTAGTTCTTTATAGCAAGGTGAGAACAACTAATACAGAAGGGTATTTCAGAAATAGGGAACAGCATGAGCAAAGGGGCTGTGGCTTATTTTGGAGATATTCTAGGAACAACAAGTGGCTGGCTTATGGAGGGGGCCTAAAGATGAGGACAAAAGATAAGGCTGGAAAAGTATGTTGGATACCTAGAAAGAACCTTCCATGCCATGTTAAGGACACTTTGTTCTTCTCCCATTAGAGACTGCACTAGAATTGTTGGCTTGACTGAGTTAGACTATAAGCTCCTTGAGAGTAGGTGATGGGTGCACCAACATCTCAGAAATCCCCACTAAAGAACTTATCCATGTAAGCAAAACCACTTGCTCCCAAAACTATTAAAAAAAAAAATGCAATATGCTACTCAAGGCTGCTGACTACTATATAAGACCACACAGTTTGTCATTTTAAATATACTTTAATCCATTTTTTTTTTGGTATTTAAAGCAAGTTAAATGGCAACAGTCACTCAGGGTTTGTTCACTGCCTATAAATATGCAGTAATGGTCTGGATCTGGAATAAGTTAACTGGATGGAATATTTTCCTAATTTTTCATTCCTTAAAGCTTTTCTCTTATTAGACTTCTGAATCATTCATTTCTTCATTGAGAAAACCACTCTCCAGAAGGCAGGATGGAAAGATCGTATGGTCGGGCCCCATCAGGCTGTGGGATGACAGCAGAGGGTCTGGTGGCTTTAACTAACCCAAGCGGATGACACAAACTGAACTTGAAGGGGCTGGGGACTTGTTTGACGGGACTGGGGATATTGTGGATGCACAAGGACCTTTCTACAGACAGAGACTAGATGAGATTAAGGGACACATTATTGACAGAGATGAAGACAAATGGGGAAATGGTGTGGGACCAAGGGTGATGTACAGTGCTTTCAGATTCTCAAGTTTTCATCTCCTCAGACCCATGCTCTCTCATCACCACCACCTGGAGCACCAACCTCCAACATTTCCAGAGAGAGAGAGAGAGGGAGAGAGAGAGAGAGAGAGATTACAGGAGGTTCATGTGATTATGGGGGCTGTCTAAGCAAGTCAGAAATTCACAGTGCAGGGAATCAGGATGGGGAAGGTCATGGGCAACTTTGAATCCACAGACAAGGGCTGAAGTTGTTGTCCACTGACAGGAAGAGAAGATCATGAGCAGGATGGAACTCCATAGGCACTGGCCAGAGCTGTGGTCCACAGGTGGAATTTCTTCTCTTCCAGCCTGCCTATTCAGTGAATACATGACTTGTGTGGGATGAAAACAGGAAAAGATCCTAGACAGGAGTCAGGAGACCTGGACTTGAATTGCCTCCACATTATTGTGGCATATTCACCTTTTGTGGCCTCAATTTTCTCTGATAGGAGAAGTGGTAGATTCAATGGTCTCTATCAACAAATTTCCAAGTCTGATAATTCTGCATGAACTAGAAGAACTTGGGTATTTTCGCTTGGGTGGAAGAGAAAGAGATTGTGACCTGTCTAAAGGTGGCAGGATCCATCTGAAGGACAGTTGAAAAAAAGCCTTAATGTTTTCAAAAATATCAAAACAGTGACTGAAGGAGGAGAGGAAACAAGAATTTCAAAGCTCATCCACAGATGGGCCTGGTGGGACAGGGAGTCATCAGTAGGAGAAGGTAGGGGAGCAGGGCCAGGACTAGAGTGAAGCTACATCAGCATCACCAGGGTGACAATACAGACCCCAAGGCCCCCATTCAGAGGAGTTATGCTTCAGCAGGTTTCAGATAGGGCACTCTAGGGCACACAATTTAAGGAGGCCTCACTCTTAGACTATTCAAATGCTGGCATTCCACTTGCTAGTAAGTATCTCCTTCAATTCTGCATCTAGGCTCCTGCCTTGTCTTAGAGTGGTTATTCTGCACAAACCAGAGAAATGGCTAGGGCAAACCAGAATAGATCATCTAGAATAGAAGGGCATAGCAGCAAGAAAGAGAAGAGAACCTTTTTTTTTAAAATTATATTTTAAGTTCTGGCATACATGTGCAGAATGTGGACGTTTGTTACATAGGTATACATGTGCCATGGTGGTTTGCTGCATCCATTAACTTGTCATCTACATTAGATATTTCTCCGAATGCTATCTCTCCTCTAGCCCCCCACCCCCTGACAGGCCCCAATGTGTGATGTTCCCATCCCTGTGTCTATGTGTTCTTATTGTTCAACTCCCTCTTATGAGTGAGAATACGTGGTGTTTGGTTTTCTGTTCCTGTGTTAGTTTGCTGAGAATGATGGTTTCCAGCTTCATCCATGTCCCTGCAAAGGACATGAGCTCATCCTTTTTTATGGCTGCATAGTATTCCATGGTGTACATGTGCCATATTTTCTTTATCCAGTCTATCATTGATGGGCATTTCGGTTGGTCCCAAGTCTTTGCTATTGTGAATAGTGCTGCAATAAACATATGTGTGCATGTGTCTTTTTTTTTTTTTTTTTTTTGAGACAGAGTCTCGCTCTGTCGCCCAGGCTGGAGTGCAGTGGCCGGATCTCAGCTCACTGCAAGCTCCGCCTCCCGGGTTCCCGCCATTCTCCTGCCTCAGCCTCCCGCGTAGCTGGGACTACAGGTGCCGCCACCACGCCCGGCTAATTTTTTGTATTTTTAGTAGAGACGGGGTTTCACTGTGTTAGCCAGGATGGTCTCGATCTCCTGACCTCGTGATCCGCCCGTCTCAGCCTCCCAAAGTGCTGGGATTACAGGCTTGAGCCACCGCGCCCGGCGCATGTGTCTTTATAGTAGAACAATTTGTCATCCTTTGGGTATATATCCAGTAATGGGATTGCTGGGTCAATAGTATTTCTGATTCTAGATCCTTGAGGAATCACCACACTGTCTTCCACAATGATTGAAATAATTTACACTACCACTAACACTGTAAAAGCGTTCCTATTTCTCCACATCCTCTCCAGCACCTGTTGTTTCCCGACTTTTTAATGATCGCCATTCTAACTAGTGTGAGATGGTATCCCATTGTGGTTTTGATTTGTATTTCTCTGATGACCCGTGATGATGAGCATTTTTTCATGTTTGTTGGCTGCATAGATGTCTTCTTTTGAGAAGTATCTGTTCATATCCTTCACCCACCTTTTGATAGGGTTGTTTTGTTCTTGTAAATTTGTTTAAGTTCCTTGTAGATTATGGATATTAGCCCTTTGTCAGATGGGTAGATTGCAAAAATTTTCGCCCATTCTGTAGGTTGCCTGTTCACTCTGATGGTAGTTTCTTCTGCTGTGCAGAAGCTCTTTAGTTTAATTAGATCCCATATGTCAGTTTTGGCTTTTGTTGCCCTTGATTTTGGCGTTTTAGTCATGAAGTCTTTGCCCATGCCTATGTCCTGAATGGTATTGCCTAGGTTTTCTTCTAGGTTTTTTATGGTTTTGGGTACATTTAAGTCTTTAATTCACCTTGAGTTAATTTTTGTATAGGTGTGAGGAAGGGGTCCAGTTTCAGTTTTCTGCATATGGCTAGCCAGTTTTCCCAACACCATTTATTAAATAGGGAATCTTTTCCCCATTTCTTGTTTTTGTCAGGTTTGTCAAAGATCAGATGGTTGTAGATGAGTAGTATTGTTTCTGAGGCCTCTGCCCTGTATCATTGGTCTATATCTCTGTTTTGGTACCAGTAACATGCTGTTTTGGTTACTGCAGCCTTGTAGTATAGTTTGAAATCAGGTAGTGTGATGCCTCCAGCTTTGTTATTTTTGCTTAGGATTGTCTTGGCTGTGTGGGCTCTTTTTTGGTTCCATACGAAATTTAAAGTAGTTTTTTTCTAATTCTGCGAAGAAAGTCAATGGTAGCTTGATAGGGATAGCATTGAATTGAGTAGTCAGGCAGAAAGAAGCCACCTCTGGTTAATCTAAAATCTGCTCTTGAAGGAGAGCAGAGCTGGTTTCAGCAGCTCCTGATCTCCCTATAATTGTGAGTATTCCACTGTCACACAACACCAGAGTCATCTCTCATACTACTCAAACATGACTTACAGAGGCTCAGGGCAACTGAGCTACCTTTTTCCAGAAGTGGGACTCTTGCAGATAGAAGAGGGCCAGCAAGACTCCCTAGGGGCTGTGCCAACCAGGGTGACAGAAAAGGTGGAGAGCTGTGAGCTCAATCATTTAGTCCTGCTTTCACTTACCTCTTTCTTATCCCAGGGGAAAAAAATGTCATTGTGGGGTAAAGGTGTACTTAATGATCTTGTCTTGTAAAGTGATTTCTACTCATCTGTTATTTTATTTTATAAATATTTATTGAATATCCAATGTGGTAGTTACTAGTGCTCTTCACCAAGTATTTCTGGCTCTGTGCTTTGTTGCATATTGTAGGATTGCATTTTCATGTTCTCCTTATGGTTGGGCAGAGGCATGTGACATCTTGGGCTAATGAACTGTAAGTGGCCAGAGCATTTAATTTCCAGTGTGAAACCCTCAAGAACCCTCTTTCTTTCAGCCATTGTGACCAGTAACATTTCAGATGGAGGCTACTCTATTGTCTTGGGTTCTTAATTGAGGATATGTGGACAAAAGTCCCCAGCTTGATCCCTGTGAACCTGAAACATAAGTAAGAAATAAACCTTTGTTGTTTTAAGCCACTGCAACCTGGGAGGTGCTCCCTGCTGCAGCATAACCTGGCCTATCCTGGCCTATATGCCTACTATGTACCAGACTGTGCTAGATACTGGGGACACAATGCCTCACTCCAACACAATGGATCTCTTTGGGTGGAATTTTGGCTGTGCGGCAGCAGATGGAGAAACACAGTTCTTTTCGCAAAGATGACGTAAGTCTGTCCAAGGTGATGGCATGCCATGTACCATGGAAAGGTACTCAGGGTAACTGATGATTTTTAAAAATACCTATTTTGTGCCACAACTTTCCCTCCTCCAATTCGTGCTGCTGCTACTAGGCCTAAAGAAAATGGAGAAGCTTAGCTGAGATAGTGCTTCCCCAGAATCACCAGGGTAAAAACAGACACAAGGACCCCCATTTAGAGGGGTGATGTTTCAGGGAGTTTCAGATAGGGCCAAGGGATAAGTGTTTTAGTAACAAGCTTTCCAGGGGATTCCAGTGAACCACCCAGGGTTAAGACCGATTGGCCTGGGGGCCAAAACTGTGAGGAAAAAGATCAGTCATGTTGCCTGATGCTTTCTTGGGTATCTTCAATAGGAAAAACCAAGTCCAAAGCAAACTCAGGGTTCACTGGCTAGGGCTTGCCCTGGAAAATTTGGAAATAAGCCTGTCTCAGCCTTCCGTTCCCTGGTGAGCTTCTCTCATTCCTCTGCCAGCCCTTTCCAAACCCTGTCCCTCCAGCAGAACCTGACTTCTGAGCCACTCCTTCAGGGCCTGATTAGGTACTGTCAGCCTGCAGATTCTACCATACGCTATTCCCAGCGTTAGTGTTTCATTATGGTCACTGTAAACCATGACCTCAGCATGACATTGTGGAACTTAGGGCTGCTGATTCTACTTGAGCCCACACTATCTACTTTTACCACCTATCCCCTCAGGTCACTCCTGTTGGTGTATTTGTTTGTCTTCTCAACTAGATTATAAACTCCTTTGAGAGCAGGGACTATAATGTATTCATATTTGCCATGTCTTTATTCATCTCTAGATAATTGACAGTTGGCTGTACTTTGTTTTAATTGTTGTTTTGGAGTCTTTAGTGATCTCTTTCCATTTTCATTACCCAGGTTAACAGATTAGAATCTACATAAAAATTGCGGTATTATCTTTAGAAACCTAGAAACCAAGGGGTTTAATAGAGCCTATTCTAGGATAACTTTTGTTGTACTAGAAACCAAAGGTTTGAATAGAGCCTCCTCCAGAATGATTAAGTCACAGCCAGCCTGATGGGGATGAGAATGGCCAGGGCTGGGGGCTGAGTTAGGGAGGATGCTGGCTGCCAAGACTTGTGTAAAAGTGATATGACCTCTCCCCACTAAGCACCCAAGCCACTACTAGTCTTCTTGAGGGAGAATCTAGATGAAAGGGGCAGATGGGAGGACCAAACTGGTCAAGAACTAAGCTGCTATATTCTCTCTCCATTCCAAGATGTCTGAATAGGAACAGCTCTGGTCTGCAGCTCCCAGTGTGATCGATGGAGAAGATGGGTGATTGCTGCATTTCCAACTAAGGTACCTGGTTCATCTTACTGAGAACGGTTGGACAGTGGGTGCAGCCCATGGAGGGTGAGTCAAAGCAGGGCGGGGCATTGCCTTACCCGGGAAGCACAAGGGGTCAGGGGATTTCCCTTTCCTAGCCAAGGGAAGCTATGACAGACTGTACCTGGAAAAATGGGGCAGTCCTGCCCAAATACTGCACTTTTCCAACTATCTTAGCAAACGGCACACCAGGAGATTATATCCCATGCCTGACTCGGTTGGTCCCACACCCACAAAGCCTTGCTCACTGCAAGCACAGCAGTCTGAGATCAACCTGTGAGGCAGCAGGCTGGCAGGGAGAGGGGCGTCTGCAATTGCTGAGGCTTGAGTAGCTAAACAAAGTGGCCAGGGAAGCTCGAACTGGGTGGAGCCCACTGCAGCTCACCAAGGCCTGCTGCCTCTGTAGACTCCACCTCTAGGGGCAGGGCATAGCTGAACAAAAGGCAGCAGAAACTTCTGCAGACTTAAACATCCCTGTCTGACAGCTCTGAAGAGAGGCGTGGTTCTCCCAGCATGGTGTTTGAGCTCTGAGAATGGACAGACTGCCTCCTCACATGGGTCCCTGACCCCTGTGTAGCCTAATTGAGAGACACCTCCCAGTAGGAGCCAACTGATACCTCATACAGGCAGGTGCCCCCTGGGATGAAGCTTCCAGAGGAAGGATCAGGCAGCAATATTTGCTGTTCTGCAGCCTCTGCTGGTGATACCCAGGCAAACAGGGTCTGAAGAGACCCTCCAGCAAACTCCAGCAGACCTGCGGCTGAGGGACTTGACTGTTAGAAGGAAAACTAACAAACAGAAAGGAATAGCATCAACATCAACAAAAAGGACATCCACACCAAAACCCCATCTGTAGGTCACCAACATCAAAGACCAAATGTAGATAAAACCATAAAGATGGGGAGAAACCAGAGCAGAAAAGCAGCAAATTCTAAAAACCAGAGCACCTCTTCTACTCCAAAGGATCGCAGATCCTTGCCAGCAATGGAACAAAGCTGGATGGAGAATGACTTTGATGAGTTGACAGAAGTAGGCTTCAGAAGGTTGGTAATAACAAATTTCTCCGAGCTAAAGGAGAATGTTCAAACCCATCACAAGGAAGCTAAGAACGTTGAAAAAAGATTAGATGAATGGCTAACTAGAATAAACAGTGTAGAGAAGACCATAAATGACCTGATGGAGCTGAAAACCATGGCACGAGAACTATGTGATGCATGCACAAGTTTCAATAGCCCATTTGATCAAGTGGAAGAAAGGATACAGTGATTGAAGATCAAATTAATGAAATAAAGCGAGAAGAGAAGTTTAGAAAAAAAGAGTAAAACGAAATGGACAAAGCCTCCAAGAAATATGAGACTATATGAAAAGACCAAATCTACATGTGATTGGTGTAGCTGAAAGTGACGGGAAGAATGGAACCAAGTTGGAAAACACTCATCAGGATATTATCCAGGAGAACTTCCCCAACCTAGCAAGGCAGGCCAACATTCAAAGGAAATACAGAGAATACCACAAAGATACTCCTCAAGAAGAGCAACCCCAAGACACACAATTGTCAGATTCACCAAGATTGAAATGAAGGAAAAAATGTTAAGGGCAGCCAGAGAGAAAGGTTGGGTTACCCACAAAGAGAAACCCATCAGACTAACAGTGGATCTCTCTGCAGAAACTCTACAAGCCAGAAGAGAGTGGGGGCCAATATTCAACATTCTTAAAGAAAAGGATTTTCAACCCAGAATTTCATATCCAGCCAAACTAAGCTTCATAAGTGAAGGAGAAATATAATCCTTTACAGACAAGCAAATGCTGATAGATTTTGTCACCACCAGGTCTGCCCTACAAGAGTTCCTGAAGGAAGCACTAAACATGGAAAGGAACAACTTATACCAGCCACTGCAAAAACATGCCAAATTGTAAAGACCATCAATACTAGGAAGAAACTGCATCAACTAACGGGCAAAATAACCAGCTAACATCATAATGACGGGATCAGATTCACACATAACAATATTGACCTTAAATGTAAATGGGCTAAATACCCCAATTAAAAGACACAGACTGGCAAATTGGATAAAGAGTCAAGACCCATCAGCATGCTGTATTCAGGAGACCCATCTCACATGCAGAGACACACATAGGCTCAAAATAAAGGGATGGAGGAAGATCTACCAAGCAAATGGAAAGCAAAAAAAAAAAAAAAAAAAGGTTGCAATCCTAGTCTCTGATAAAACATACTTTAAACCAAGAAAGATCAAAAGAGACAAAGCCATTACATAACAGTAAAGGGATCAATTCAACAAGAAGAGTTAACTATTCTAAATATATATGCACCTAATACAGGAGCACCCAGATTCATAAAGCAAGTCCTTAGAGACCTACAAAGAGACTTAGACTCCCACACAATAATAATGGGAGACTTTAACACCCCACTGTCAATATTAGACAGATCAACAAGACAGAAGGTTAGCAAGGATATCCAGGACTTGAACTCAGCTCTGCACCAAGCAGATCTAATAGATATCTACAGAACTCTCCACCCCAAATCAACAGAATATACATTCTTCTCAGCACCACATTGCACTTATTCCAAAATTGACCACATGGTTGGTAGTAAAGCACTCCTCAGCAAATGTAAAAGAGCAGAAATCAAAACAAACTGTCTCTCAGACCACAGTGCAATCAAATTAGAACTCAGGATTAAGAAATTCACTCAAAACCACACAACTACATGGGAACTGAACAACCTGCTCCTGAATGACTACTGGGTACATAACGAAATGAAGGCAGAAATAAAAAGTGTTCTTTGAAACCAATGAGAACAAAGACACAGTGTACCAGAATCTCTGGGACACATTTAAAGCAGTATGTAGAGGGAAATTTACAGCACTAAATGCCCACAACAGAAAGCAGGAAAGATCTAAAATCGATACCCTAACATCACAATTAAAAGAACTAGAGAAGCAAGAGCAAACGTATTCAAAAGCTAGCAGAAGGCAAGAAATAACTAAGATCAGAGCAGAACTGAAGGAGATAGAGACACAAAAAAAACCATCAAAAAATCAATGAATCCAGGAGGTGATTTTTTGAAAAGATCAACAAAATTGATAGACCACTAGCAAGACTAATAAAGAAGAAAAGAGAGAATAATAAAATAGATGCAATAAAAAACAATAAAGGGGTATTACCACCAATCCCACAAAAATACAAACTACCATCAGAGAATGCTATAAACACCTCTATGCAAATAAACTAGAAAATCTAGAAGAAATGGATAAATTCCTGGACACATACAGCCTCCCAAGACTAAACAAGGAAGAAGTTGAATCCCTGAATAGACCAATAACAGGCTCTGAAATTGAGGCAATAATTAATAGCCTACCAACCAAAAAAGTCCAGGACCAGACAGATTCACAGCTGAATTCTACCAGAGATACAAAGAGGAACTGGTACCATTTCTTTTGAAACTATTCCAATCAATAGAAAAAGAGGGAATCCTCCCTAACTCATTTTATGAGGCCAGCATCATCCTGATACCAAAGTCTGACAGAGACACAACAAAAAAAGAATTTTAGACCATATCCTTGATGAACATCTATGTGAAAATCGTCAATAAAATACAGGCAAACTGAATCCAGCAGCACATCAAAAAACTTATCCACCACGATCAAGTGGGCTTCATCCCTGGGATGCAAGGCTGGTTCAGCATATGCAAATCAATAAATGTAATCCATCATATAAACAGAACCAAAGACAAAAACCACATGATTATCTCAATAGATGCAGAAAAGGCCTTTGACAAAATTCAACAGCCCTTCATGCTAAAAACTCTCAATAAACTAGGTATTGTTGGAACGTATCTCAAAATAATAAGAGTTATTTATGACAAACCCACAGCCAATATAACACTGAATGGGCAAAAACTGGAAGCATTCCCTTTGAAAACTGGCACAAGACAGGGATGCCCTTTCTCACCACTCCTATTCAACATAGTATTGGAAGTTCTGACCAGGGCAGTGAGGCAAGAGAAAGAATTAAAGGGTATTCAATTAGGAAAGAGGAAGTCAAATTGTTCCCTGTTTGCAGATGACATGATTGTATATTTAGAAAACCCCATTGTCTCAGCCCAAAATCTCCTTAAGCTGATAAGCAACTTCAGCAAAGTCTCAGGATACAAAATCAATGTGCAAAAATCACAAGCATTCCTATACACCAATAACAGACAAACAGAGAGCCAAATCAGGAGTGAGCTCCCATTCACAATTGCTTCAAAGAGAATAAAATACCTGGGAATCCAACTTACAAGGGATATAAAGGACCTCTTCAAGGAGAACTACAAACCACTGCTCAACGAAATGAAAGAGGACACAAACAAATGGAAAAGCATTCCATGCTCACGGATAGGAAGAATCAATATCGTGAAAATGGCCGTACTGCCCAAGGTAATTTATAGATTCAATGCCTTCCCCATCAAGCTACCAATGACTTTCTTCACAGAATTGGAAAAACTACTTTAAAGTTCATATGGAACCAAAAAAAGAGCCTGCATTGCCAAGACAATCCTAAGCCAAAAGAGCAAAGCTGGAGGCATCATGCTACCTGACTTCAAACTATACTACAAGGCTACAGTAACTGAAACAGCAAGGTACTGACACCAAAACAGAGATATAGACCAATGGAACATAACAGAGCCCTCAGAAAAAAATGCCACCCATCTACAACCATCTGATCTTTGACAAACCTGACAAAAACAAGAAATGGGGGGAAAAGATTCCCTATTTAATAAATGGTGCCTGGAAAATTGGCTAGCTATAAGTAGAAAGCTGAAACTGGATTTACACCTTATAAAAAATTAATTCAAGATGGATTAAAGACATAAATGTTAGACCTAAAACCATAAAAACCCTAGAAGAAAACGTAGGCAACACCATTCAGGACATAGGCATGGGCAAGGACTTCATGTCTAAAACACCAAAAGCAAAGGCAACAAAAGCCAAAATTAACAAATGGGATCTAATTAAACTAAAGAGCTTCTGCAAAAGAAACTACCATCAGAGTGAACAGGCAACCTACAGAATGGGCGAAAATTTTTGCAATCTACTCATCTGACAAAGGGCTAATATCCAGAATCTACAAAGAATACAAACAAAATTTCAAGAGAAAAAAAAACAACCCCATCAAAAAGTGGGCAAAGGATATGAACAGACACTTCTCAAAAGAAGACATTTATGCAGCCAACAGACACATGAAAAAATGCTCATCATCACTGGTCATCAGAGAAATGCAAATCAAAACCACAATGAGATACCATCTCATTCCAGTTAGAATGGTGATCATTAAAAAGTCAGGAAACAACAGATGCTGGAAAGGGTGTGGAGAAATAGCAACGCTTTTACACTGTTGGTGGGAGTGTAAACTAGTTCAACCATTGTGGAAGACTTTGACCTTGGTCACCATGGCCATGACCTGGGCCAACTCATGATGAGTAAGAGGATGGCAAGCTGAGGCAAGCTGGGCAGCCCTGATATTCCACAGTGAGGCTCAGAGGTGAGTTGGGTCATCAGTTTGTTAGAGAGTAGAGAGCTTTTTGAAGGCTTTCTGAAAGCAAGCACTATTTCCTTCCTCCATCAACTTAATGGTCAAGAGAACGTCTTCTGATAAGAGCTGCTCCCAGAACACATTAGAAAGAGAGCAGGCTCTCTTGCAAAGCTCATAGCATTTCCCCCAAAATCTTCCTGAGTGAGCTTTTGAAAACACACCTCCATCCCTTTATTTATATAGTCTAAAACCTGTTAAGGCAGCTATAGCAGGTACTTTTTTAGGGTCCATGAGCCTCTTGGGATTGATGAAAATGTAATGTGTATGAAAAATTTTTTGGTGGAAATCATCAAAAGCTTTCTTTAGATTCTCAATGAAGTTCTTTACCTACAAACCTAAAAAAAAAACTCAAAACAAAACAACACAACAACAAACAAAGATTGGTCTAGAGAATAGAGAGTAAAAGTCTCAGCTCCTTGGCATGGTAAAAAAACTCATCACAACCTAGTCCTGTCCCACCCCAGCCACACTTTCTGTGCATTGGGAAATCTAGGCATGTGGTACTCCATTCTTTTTTTTTTTTTTTTGAGATGGAGTCTCACTCTATCGTCCTGGCTGGAGGGCAGTGGCATGATCTCAGTTCACTGTAACATCCACCTCCCAAGTTTAAGCAATTCTTCTGCCTCAGCCTCCCGACTAGCTGGGACTACAGGTGAGTGCCACCACACCCAGCTAATTTTTGTATTTTCAGTAGAGACGGGGTCTCACCATATTGGCCAGGCTGGTCTCGAACTCCTGACCATGTGATCCACCCACCTCGGCCTCCGAAAGTGCTGGGATTACAGGCATGAGCCACCGCGCCTGGCGGTATTCCATTCTTGAAAAGCCTCGTGGACTATTATCCTTAAGGACATTTGCATGTACAATCAATGTGATCTTTTCAAGTAACCAATTTTGATTTTGTTGATTTTCTTTATTGTTTTAGTATAGTCTATTTCATTTACTTCTGCACTAATATTTATTTATTTTTTCTTTCACTTGCTTTTGGTTTAGTTCACTCTTCCTTTTTTAGCTTCTTAAGGTGAAAGGCTAAATTATTGCTTTGAGATCTTCTTTTGTGATATAGGGGGTTGTAGTTATAAATTTCCCTCTAAGCCCTGTTTTTGCTGCTTTCCACACATTTTGTTATGTTGTGCTTTTGTTTTCATTCATCTTGGAGTGTTTTCTAATTTTTCTTGTGATTACTTTTTTGACTCATTGGTTATTTAGGTGTGTGTTATTTAATTTCCAC
The DNA here is from genome assembly GCF_043159975.1 of Macaca nemestrina. Lineage (NCBI taxonomy): Eukaryota > Metazoa > Chordata > Mammalia > Primates > Cercopithecidae > Macaca > Macaca nemestrina. The sequence continues at coordinate 113,611,605 of NC_092136.1, read as the reverse complement.
GTATATGTGAATTTCCCAAATTTTCTTTTGTTGTTGATTTCAAATTTCATTCACTTGTGGTCAGAGAACATACTTTGTATAATTTTAATTCTTTTATTTACACTTGTTTTATGTGCTAACATATGGTCATTCATGAAGAAAATTTTGTATGTGCTCAAGAAGAAAGTATATTCTAGTGTTGTTGCATGGAGTGTTCTATTATAGATGTCTATTAGGTCTAGTTAGTTTATAGTGTCTTTCAAGTCTCCTATTTCCTCATTGACTTTTTGTCTGGTTGTTCTGTCCATTATTGTGGGTATTGAAGTATCCAACTATTATTGTCGAATTGTCTGTTTTTCCCTGATATGATAGTTTCTGATTTATATATTTTGGGGCTCTGTCAGGTGCAGGTGCATATATTTATAATTATTATATATTCTTGATGGATTGACTTTTTTTTTTTTTTTCAAGATGGAGTCTATCTCTGCCACTCAGGATGGAGTGTAGTGGCATGATCTCAGCTCACTGCAAACTCCGCCTCCTGGGCTGAAACGATTCTCCCACCTCAGCCTCCTGAGTAGCTGGGATTTCAGGCATGTGCCACCATGCCTGACTGATTTTTGTATATTTAGTAGAGAAGGGGTTTTATCATATTGGTCAGGCTGGTCTTGAACTCCTGACATCAAGTGATTCACCCACCTCAGCCCTCCAAAGTGCTGGGATTACAGGTGTGAGCCAACATGCCTGGCAGGATTAACTCTTTTATCATTATAAAATGTCCTACTTTGTCTCTCATAATGAATTTTGTCTTAAAGTCTGTTTTGTCTCATATTATTATAGTTATTCCAGCTCTCTTTTGGTTTCTGTGTACATGGAACCTCTTTTTCCACCCTTTACCTTCAACATATTTTGTCTTTAAAACTAAAATGTGTCTCTTATATATAGCATCTAGCTTGATCATGGCTTTAGAAATTCATTCTGCCAATTTCTACCTTTTAATTGAAGAGTTTCATCCATTTACATTTAGTAAAACTACTGATAAGGTAGGATTTATGTCTATTATTTTGCTATTTGTTTTTTATATGTCTTACATGTTTTTGTTTCATTTCTGCTTTGTGTTAAACAGTTATTTTCTAGTGTTCCATTTTAACTCCTTTGTCATTTCTTTTACTATATAAATTTTAAAAGTTATTTTCTTAGTATCCTGATAATTTCAATTAACATTTTAAATTATAACAGTCTATTCAGATTAATACCAATTTAATTTCAATAGTATAAAAAATCTTCGCTCTTATTACTTCCATTCTCTTCTTACTTTGTGCTGTATTGTCATACAAATTGTATATTTTTGCACTGAATGCCCATCAATACAGATTTATAATTATGGCTTTATGCAATTGTCTTTAAAGTTAGATGGGAGAACAAAAAGAATTACAAACAAAAAAATACATTTATACTGTCTTTTATGTTTACCTTTATACTTTCCTTTACTAGCAGTTTTTATTTCTTAATATGGATTTAAGTTACTGTCTTATATCTTTTTATTTCAGCCTAAAGGACTCCCTTTAGTATAGTTATGCATCACTTAATGTTGGAGATACATTCTGAGAACTGTGTTGTTATGCGATTTTTCATTGTGTGAAATAGAGTGTACTTACAGAAACCTAGATGGTATAGCCTACTACACGCCTAGGCTGTGTGGCATAGCCTATTGCTCTGAGGCTACAAACCTGGATAGCATATTACCATACTGAATACTGAAGGCAATTGTAACACAATACTAAGTATTTATGTATCTAAACATAGAAAAGATACATTAAAAATACAGTATAAAAACTTCATTATAATCTTGTGGGATCACTGTTGAATATATGGTACATTGTTGACTGTCATGTGGCACATGACTGTATTTCTTATAGGATAGGTTCACTAGCAATGAATTCTCTCAGTTTTTGTCTACTTGAGATTATCTTAATTACTTTTTCACTTTTGAAGGATAGTTTTGCTAGATACAGAATTTTGGTTGACAATCTTTTTCTTTAAGGAATTTGAATGTGCCATTCTAGTTTCCATGGTTTCTGATGAGAAGCCAACTCTTAACTGTTAAACTGTTGATTGAGGATCCCTTTGTATGTGATAAGTTGCTTTCCTCATGCTGCTTCCAAGAATCTTTCTTGTCTTTGGCCTTAAACAATTTGATTATGATGTGTTTATGTGTGGATCTCTTTGATATATCCTACTTGGAGTTTATTGAGTTTTTTTCCATGTACAGATTGATATTTTTCATCAAATTTGGAAAGTTTTTGGTAATTATTTTTTCAAATATTATTTCTGCTTCTCTCTTTCTTGGATGCTCATTATACACACACACACACACACACACACACACACACACAGACACACACAGAGTACATATTTTTGATGTTATCTCAAATGTCTCTGAACCTTTGTTCATTTTTCTCCATTCTTTTTTCCTTTCTATCCCTTAGACTGTATAATATCAATTTACTTATCTTTAATTCACAGGTTCTGTCTTCTGCCTGCTCAGATCTGCTTTTGAGCCCCTCTAGTAAATTTTTCATTTCAGTTATCATGCTACTCAACTCCAGAATTTATATTTGGTTCTTTAAAAAATACATAATTTCGATCTCCTTATTGATATTCGTTACCTGAGAAGATTATTCTCATACCTTTTTCTAGTTCTTTGGATATGGTTTTCTTTAGTTATTTGAATGTATATAGAATAAATGATTTAAAGTTTTCATCTTATAAGTTCAATATATGGGCTTCCTCAGGAACAGTTTTTATCAATTATTTTTTTCCCACTGTGTATGTGCCTTACTTTCTTGTTTCTTTGTGTGCCTCATAATTTCTTACTGAAAACTGCATTTTAAATAACATAATACAGCAACTTTGGAAATAAGATTCTCGCCCTTCCTCGGGGTTTGTTGTTGTTGATGTTGCTTCTTTGTGTGTTTAGCGACTTTTCTGAGCTAATCCTGCGAAGTCTGTATTTTTTGTCATGTGTGGCCACTGAAATTTCTGCTTAGTGTTCAGCTAATGATTAGACAGAGGGTGCCTTGATGCTTGGAACCAATAAGTCACCTTGTTTTTGCAGAGTGGCTCTGTGTGTATGTTGGGACATGCCTTCAACACTCAGACAGGACATTTGACAACTCCACCTTAGCCTTCCTGCTTGGGCAGAGCCTTAAGCTTAGCCCAGGTTGAGAGCTCAGGACCTTCCTTAGTTTTTTCCTGCAAATGTGCATAGCCCTAGGCATGTGTACCCTCCTGTGCGTACATATGGCTTTCTATATTCCTAGGAATATTTCTGAGCCTTTCAAGGCCCTTTATAGATATTTTATTCCCCCAGATTTTCTTTTTAAGGTTTTTGGTTAGCCGGTTTTTTTTTTTTTTTTTTTCCTCAACTGTTATCCATTGTTTTAGGCAGCCACAAAGTCCAACAATTGTCTCCAGTTGTTTTCAACAAATACCCTTGAAGAAAAAGCTGTTTACTCCAGGCAAGTTTTGAGACAGGTGAAATAAAGACAGTCTTGCAAATGGTATCTTCCAGGAAACCACTAGACAGGTCAAATAATTACAACTCTCTGGGAATGAGGATTTGAAGGAACTCCAAGGCTGTTCTACCCCTTCTTGTAGCTGCCAGGCTGCTGGTTTCCATGGTGATTGTCGTTTGTTGGTTTTCAAGGCTACTGCAGAGTTGGGGTGAGGGGGCTGGAATTGTAGCAAGTTAAAATGCTACAAGGCTCACTCTTCTTACTAAAATTATGTCATTTTTTTTTTCTTGAACGAAGACTTCCCAGATTGCTATAAACTTTTGATTAATTTCCAGAGTTCTGAAAAATTTGATTCTCACCATTTTTGCCATTTTTCTTATTGCTTTTAGGGAGGAGGAAATTTTCAGAGGATTTGACTCCTACCATTTTCATTGACATTACCTGCAATATATTTAAATATCCTTCTCTGTGATTGCTTTGTCGCTTCTCAAAACTCAGTTCAAATGTCTCCTCCATTGTGAAGCCCTCTTCTTTGTATCCTCAGGGCAGCTATTCCTCTATTCTCTTATACCTCTTGGTTTATGCCTTTGTTATTTCACTTTTCATAATAACAATTAGTTATATCTGTTTCTATCCCTTTTTTCAGTCTGTAAGCACCCAGTCTTTGACTTGTTCATCCCCCATGCCCAGGCTAGTTTCTGATACACAGTAGATACTCAGGTTTGTAGTCTGAAGAATATTGTCCTAGGATATCTCAGAGCCTAGCCAAGGGCTTCTGAATTCCAGCCACCATTTCTCTCCTTCTGCTTCTATAATTCACAGCTGACCTCTGTCTCTTCATTGTCTTATGTGTGCCCTGGTGTGATGACCATAAGTTCAGAGTTGACACACTGAGTGCATGATATAGTTTGGATCTGTGTCCCAACCCAAATCTCATGTCAAATTATAATTCTCAATGTTAAAAGTGGCCCCTGATGGGAGGTGATTTGATCATGGGGGTGGATCCTTCATGATCAATAAACCTTCATGATTCATCATCCACTTGGTGCTATTCTCATGACAGAGTTCTCATGGGATCTGGTTGTTTAAAAGTGTGTGGCACCTCCCCCGTCTCTCTCATGCTGTTGCTCCTGCCATGTTAGAGGCCTTGCTCCCCCTTTGTCTTTCACCATGATTGGAAGCTTCCTGAGGCCTCCCCAGAAGCAGAAGTCACTGCTTCCTGTACAACCTGTGGAACCGTAAGTCAATTAAACTTCTTTTCCCTAGAAATTATCCAGTCTCAGGTATTTATTTACAACAGTGCAAGAATTGACTAATACAGTGTATGAGGAAAATAGGGAGCAAAAAGTTAAATCCTGTGTGGGTGATATTCAGCAACAACAACAACAACAACAACAATAACAATAGCAGCTACTGTTTGCTGAATACAGTCTGTGCTAGACACCAGGCTATGGGCTTTATAGGCAATATCTCAATGAATTCTAACATCAACCTATGAGGTAAATACTATTATCCTCATTTTATAGATGAGGCTGAGTAAGGGAAGTGGGAGAATTGAGGTTGGATGAAGGCCTGACTCTAAAGCCTATATTCTTAACTTTCCTATCTGAGGGGTTTTTGAGCAGCCAGTTGGAGGAAAGAAAGCCCCACCTGTGTTTACATCCCCTAGGACCTATTCTGCCTCCTTGTCTAAAGAGATGTGCCTGCTCCCAGGTGTGTTTAGCCCCGTGTGGGCTCAGCTGGGTCACCTTGTGCTTTGAAACAAGATAGCACTGAGGGGCTCCTGCAGCAACTGGCTCCCAGGGCAGACAGGGGCAGAGGCCCCACTTCCCTGGCATTGGGGTGACAGATGTGGCCCTGGGGCAAGAGATGACAAAGATCTTCCATCATCACCCCAACAATTCCAACATAGTGACAGCCCCAGACTGCTAGAAAAGCCAACCCACATGGAGGCGAGATAAAATCCAGAGGGCTCAGAAACATTTCAACAAATGCTAGTATCAGTCTCCCCAGTACAGCTCTGTCAGCAGGAAGGGAGAATTCTGCCAGCATGCATGGGGCACACTTTTTGGCACAAGGGACCTTGTTGCTAAGCAGCAGTAGTTGGCCTCCCCTCCTCCCCATAACCTTTTCCTCTGTTTCTGTGTTTCCAGTTAGCAGATGGGAGGGGCTGGGGTTGCCTAGCCCAGCCCAGCCCTTGTGCTCCTTTCCTGCAACAAGGGGCCTATTCATGGGTCCTGAGCAGGGTTCATTGTCTCTGTGGCACGTGTCTGTGTGAGTGTTGGAGTAGGGATACAGGGAGGGGCCATGTGTGAACCAGGGAGACCTCATCTTCCAACCAAGCTTGCTGGGCTAGCTTTAATCAATGCTGGCCTGAGAACAGGAGCAGAACGCTGCCTAGTAGACCCTGAGGCTTTACAACAGTGTCACTGACCCTTATGGTAAGGCCATGCCTCTGTGCCACCCCTGCTGTGACCTCTCTCCCTTTCTTTCTCTCTCCCTCCTCTGCCCTTGGGATTCTAGGCTGGTGGAAAGAGCCTCCTGAGGCAGCTCTGGTACAGGGGCTGGATCCTAGCAGGGGCCCTGTTCGGCCAATTTCCTGTTTCCTCCCCAGGGACTGCCTTTTATTCTCCTCTTTTGTCCCTCTTAGACCTATCAAGTGCTTTGCACATACGTGGTGCTCAACAAATCATTATTATGTTGAACTTCCACTCAAAAAGAGGAGCAAGGAGTCCTATAATTTTAAAGGCCTTTTTTTTTTTAGGCTAGTACATGAGCTTGGGCAGTTGAATTTTGAGGTGGAGCAGTACATGAGGTGAGGCCAGTTTGTTCAAAGGCTGGGTTTAAAGCCAAGCTTCCTTGGTACTGAGGCAGGAGAAAAGACTGGCCATGCCCTAGAATTCTCTAGATCAGGCCTGCCTCTCCACTCAGAGGGACATCAGCTAAGAGCAATCACACAACCCCAGAGAAGAAATCCAAACCTCATCCTCTGTTGCTGCTTCTCTACTCTCTTATGGGTGCTTGATTGGCTCTCCCAAGCCTGCTGTCCTCCAGCTTCGCTGCCTGTGTCCTGTGAGTCTCATCTCTAGGCACAAGAAAGAATGTGTGTGGTATGCAAACCATGACCTCTGTTTCTCCTGGAAAAGCAAGGCCTGCAGCTCTTGGGAGGTCCAGTCCTATAGGTTCTGGGCTGTGGGTGGTGTGGGGAATAGGGAGGTGGGGCTGGTAGCTCATTCTATAGGCAAGGTGTTGGGGCTGCTGCCCTGGCTGTGAGCTGAACTGGCATGGGTGCTTTGGGTCCAGTGGAATGATTTTCGGGACAATTTGGAGGTGACTGACCTAGGTGAGTCTGACAAAGGCTTTCCTTCCTCCTGCCGGAGGGTTAGGAAGACTAGATCAGTGGAGTAGGAAGGCATGACTGGGGAGGTTTTGGTGTGAAAAGAACATTTCATGCGACACATGAAAATCACATTTAAGCCAGTGCTGTCTTGGAGTCAGCATTTCAGGCTTTTATTCTCATTGGGTACAACCCTATGCGTTGACAGGGAAAGACGCAGGGGAGACGGGAGTCTGCAGGGAAACGGGAGTTGCTTCAGTTTTGAGAGATTTTATCTACCCTACTGGATTATAAATTTTGGGGGGAAGGATCCACAGCTTATGTGTAGTTCTTATTAATATTATTATACTTAACATTTGTATTGGGCTTTACAATTTATAAAGCCATGTTAATTCACGATTTGTTATTTGTACCTCCCTCTCTCCCTCCCTCCCTGTTTCCCGTCTTTCCTTCCCTCCTTTAATGTACTTTAACTGAATTCCCACTTTGTGCCAGGCCCTGTGCTTAGCCCTGGGATGCAAAAACCAGTGAGGAAGGAGAGAGAAGGAAGTAAATGAGCACAATATAGGGCCCAACAGGTGCTGTATGCATTGAAGGAAGCTTCCTGGAGAAGTGACTTCTATGCTGAGTCTTGAAGGGTCAGTAGGAGTCAGTTACATGGGGAAGGGGAGAGCAGGTGCAAAGTCTCTCTGTTGTGAGAGTGACTGAAGGTACTGAGGTATGGCGTGTATGTCAGTGTGACCCCAAATTTTGCTGTGGAGGGAGCAAGTGCTGGCAGTGAGGATGGAGAGGTGAGGCAGGGCGAGATCATGGAGGACCTTGTGAGCCATGCCACGGAGATCTGGTTTGATCCTGAAGGCTACAAAGACTCATAGGGTAGAGATGGGGCTCACATACTCATATTTGCATTTTAGAAAGATTACTCTGACTTTATGGCATGGAGAATAACTGAGGGAGACAAGATACTCGAGGAGGGAGATTATTCCTTGGAAAGTAGGAGTTATTACTCTTATTTTACAAATGAGACAACTGACATTTGAAGAGATGGCCTGAGTTGTCCACGTTCACATAGTAGGTTGTAGACCTAGCTTTGAACTGTCCGGTGTTTTTTTTTTAAGATCTTATTTTCATTACTCCTCTTCATGGCTCATGAGCTTTAGGCACACATATGACTTACTCTGCTCTATGCTTTCTTATCCCCATGCCTTTGCTAATCCAATCTTCTTTGTCTGGGCTACCCAATGCCCATGTATATAAGCTCAAACCCTCTTCATCCCTGTGGGCCTCAGAGGCTGCTTTTTCTAGGAAGCCTTCTGTGATCACCTCAATGAGAAGTAAGCTCTTATTCTTTTGGATGATGATGGTAGTGTATTAGTCTGTTCTCACACTGCTATAAAGAACTGTCTGAGACTGGGTAATTTATAAAGAAAAGAGGTTTAATTGACTCATAGTTCTGCATGGCTGGGGAAGCCTCAGGAAACTTACAATCATGGTGGGAGGGGAAGCAAACACACTCTTCTTCACACGGTGGCAGGAGAAAGAAGGGCAGAGTAAAGGGGCAAAGCCCCTTATAAAACCATCAGATCTTGTGAGAACTCACTCACTATCATGAGAACAGCATAGGGGAACTGCCCCATGATCCAATCACCTACTATAAGGTCCCTCCCCCAGTGCGTGGTAATTACAATTCAAAATTACAATTCAAAATGAGATTTTGGGTGAGGGGAGAGCCAAATCATATCATTCTATCTTGGCCCCTCCCAAATCTCATGTCCTCATTTCAAACACAATCATGCCTTTCCAACAGTCCCCCAAAGTCTTAACTCATTCCAGCATTAACCCAAAAGTCCAAGTCCAAAGTCTCATCTGAGACAAGGCAAGTCTCTTCTGCCTATGAACCTGTAAAATCAAAAGCAAGTTAGTTACTTCCTAGATACAATGGGATGCAGGCATTGGGTAAATACACCTATTCCAAATGGGAGAAATTGGCCAAAACAAAGGGGTTACAGTCCCCATTTAAGTCTGAAATCCAATAGGGCAATCGTTAAACCTTAAAGTTCCAAAATTATCTCCTTTGACTACATGTCATACATCCAGGTGACACTGATGTAAGAGGTGGGCTCCCATGACCTTTGGCAGCTCTGTCTTTGTGGCTTCGCAGGGCACAACCCCACTCCTGGCTGCTTTCATGGGCTGGTGTTGAGTGCCTGCAGCTTTTCCAGGCTCACAGTGCAAGCAGTTGGTGGATCTACCATTCTGGGGTCTGGAGGACGATGGCCTTCTTTTCATAGCTCCACTAGGCAGTGCCCCAGTGGGGACTCTGTGTGGGAGCTCCAACCCTGCATTTCCCTTACATACTGCCCTAGCAGACGATCTCCATGAGGGCTCCACCCCTGCAGCAAACTTCTGCATGGGCATCCAGGTGTTTCCATACATCCTCTGAAATCTAGGTGGAGGTTTTCAAACCTCAGTTCTTAACTTCTGTGCACCCACAGGTTCAACACCACGTGGAAGCTGCCAAGGCTTGGGCTTGCACCCTCTGAAGCAATGACCTGAGCTGTACCTAGGCCCCTTTTAGCCACAGCTGGAGCTGATGCAGCTGGGACACAGGGTACCATGTCCCAGGCTGCACAGAACAGGGGGGTCCTGGCCTGGGCCACAAAACCATTTTTTCTCTCCTGGGCCTCTGGGCCTGTGATGGAAAGGACTGCTGTGCAGTCTCTGACATGCCCTAGAGAGATTTTTCCCATTGTCTTGGTGATTAACATTTAGCTCCTCATTACTTATGCAAATTTCTGAAGCAGGCTTGAATTTCTTCTCAGAAAATGGGTTTTCCTTTTCTATCACATCATCAAGCTACACATTTTCCAAACTTTTATGCTCTGTTTCCTCTTGAACACTTTGCTGCTTAGAAATTTCTTCTGCCAGATACCCTAAATCATCTCCCTCAAGTCCAAAGATCCACAGATCTCAAGACAATGTGGTGATTCCTCAAGGATCTAGAACCAGAAATACCATTTGATCCAGCAGTCCCATTACTGGGTGTATACTGAAAGGATTATGAATCATCCTACTATAAAGACACGTGCACACGTATGTTTACTGCAGCACTATTTACAATAGCAAAAACTTGGAACCAATTCAAATGCCCATCAATGATAGACTGGATAAAGAAAATGTGGCACATATATACCATGGAATACTATGCAGTCATAAAAAAGAATGAGATCATGTCCCTTGCAGAGATATGGATGAAGCTGGAAGCCATCATTCTCAGCAAACTAACACAGAAACAGAAAACCAAACACCACATGTTCTCACTCGTAAGTGGGAGCTGAAGAATGAGAACACATGGACATGGGGAGGGGAACAACACACCCCGGTGCCTGTCTGGGAGTGGGGGACAAGGGGAGGGAGAGCATTAGGACAAATACCTAAGGCATGTGGGGCTTAAAACCTAGATGACAGGTTGAAAGGTGCAGCAAACCACCATGGCACATGTAATACCTATGTAACAAACCTGTACGTTCTGCGCATGTATCCTGGAAGTTAAAGTAAAATAAAAGAGTAGACTATATGTCACATGGTTTCATTTATATGAAACTATAAAAAAGGGAACTCTAATACACAGTGAGAGAAACAAATCAGTGATTTTCCAGGGCTGTGGGTTGGGGAGGAGTTAATTGCAAAAAGGCAGAAGGGAAATTTCTGGGGTGACCTTAATGTCCTATATTTTGACTGTGTTGGTCATGTGGGTTATATCTTTGTCAAAGTTATTGATCTGAGAACTTAAAATGTATGCAATATTTTCAGTGTGCATTATGCCTCAATAAAGTTGAACAAAACACCCCCTGCTCCCTGCCCCCCCAAAAAAGAAAAACAAACAAAAAACCACCAAAGTTCCACAGATCTCTAGGGCAGGGGCAAAATGCCTCCAGTTTTTTGCTAAAGCATAGCAAGAGTCACCTTTCCTCCAGTTTCCAAGAAGTTCCTCATCTCCATCTGAGACCACCTCAGCCTGGACTTCATTGTCCACATCACCATCAGTGTTTTGGTCAAAACCATTTAACAAGTCTCTAGGAAGTTCTAAACTTTCCCACATCTTCCTGTCTTCTTCTGAGCCCTCCAAACTATTCCAACCTCTACCTGTTACCCAGTTCCAAAGTTACTTCCACATATTTAGGTATCTTTACAGCAGCACAAATTTACTGTATTAGTTTGTTCTCACACTGCTATAAAGGACTACTAGAGACGGAGTAATTTATAAAGCAAGAGGTTTAATTGACTCACAGTTCCGCATAGCTGGGAGGCCTCAGGAAACTTACAATCATGGCAGAAGGGGAAGCAAACATGTCCTTCTTCACATGGTTACAGGAGAGAGAAGTGCAGAGTGGAGAGGGGAAAAGCCCCATGTAAAACCATCAGATCTCGTGAGAACTCACTCACTATCATGAGAACAACATTTGGGAACTGCCCCTGTGATTTAACCACCTCCCACGAGATCCCTACCCCAACACATGGGGATTCCAATTTGGATTGCAATTCAAGATGAGATTTTGGGTGGGGACACAGCTAAACCGTATCAGGTAGTTTAGCTGAACTTTTCTTCTGTCATTTAACATATTGTGCTTTACATGACTTATCCTCAGGACCAGACTACAGGTTCTTTGATGCAGTCAGAGTTGGGAGTGGTCTGCGCTGGTTTATTCTGAACTCCCGATAGTGTCCCTTATAGTGACCTGTGCGCTTGGACCAAATATCTATGGAATGAATGAATGGGTGGGTGGGTGATTTGTGGAGGGGCACTTCTTCTTCCGAGATAGGAGGGAATGAAGAAGGGTGGGATCTTGAAGCTGAAGGAGGGTGTTGAGGGACTTTAGCAGATGCCTTCAATGTTTATGGAAGATGAAGGAGTGGCTAAGAGTGTGGGCTTTGGAGTGGGACAAATCTGCATTCAAGTGTTTGCTACTGGCCATGTGAGAGTAAGGACAGTGGGGTTAGGGGCCCCAGGAGGGCACGGGGGGCCTGGCAAGGTATTTGTGGGAATATACAGGGAGTCCCCAAGATGAATAGAGGTTTACAAGTGGCAATGGAAGCACGACTGGGGTTAAAGAATGGGGAATTGGACTTGGCTGTGACTTCTCTCAGCAATCCTTGATGTGGGAATCCTGGGTGTCTGACACTTACTTCCCCAGAGCCTGATGCTGGATGACCAAGCCCCTGCAGAGGCCCAGTATGCAGAGGAGGGCCCAGGATCTGGGATCTTCAGAGCAGAGCCTGGAGACCAGCAGCATCCCAGTAGGCCAGACTGGGTCATAAGGGAATGACAGGGTGGGGACAGTGGAGGGCAATCATCCTACATTTCCTGGATCCTCCTTGGGGTCAGCCCCACATGATTGATGGTGAGAGGCTGTCTCACTCTTTATCCCCAGACCTGCTTTTGCTTCCCATTTCCCACTTTAGGGATTGAGTGGGATTTGTGGGCTTCAGTGATCAGGCCCTTTCCATCCTCCCCTGCCCCCACCCCCTCCCTAATCTGGGCTGATGGGACAGGAGGAGGTGTCCTATTGGAGTTCTGTGGGTACCTAGCCCCATGGTGGTGACTTAGGGTGAAGTAAGGCTGGCTGGCAGGAGCAGAGGACCCAGATACCCCTCTGTCCTTTCCCACAGTTTCTCAGGTGGTGTGCTGGCGCTCCATGCGACGAGGCTGTGCAGTGCTGGGAGCCCTGGGGCTGCTGGCCGGTGTGGGTGTCGGCTCCTGGCTCCTAGGTCAGTGCTGGGGTCCCTTCTCTGGTGTGGGGGAGGTTGGAAGGGAGAAGCAGGTGCTGAGCAGGCATTAAAGGTAAATAGGACAAGTGTCTTCCTCATCTACTCTGCGCAGACAAGGGGAGAAAGGGTGAAATCGCAGCAGGAGGGATCTAGGCTCTACATAAAGAAGAACAAAGTGTATGATCCAAGGAGGCCTCAGTCAGACTTTTTCTGGAAATCTTTCCCAGTGAGAGAGATACAGAGAGAACACACACAGAGAAAGACAGAGACATACTGAGAGACAGAGAGAATGAGAGAGAGAGAGAGAGAGAGAGAAGGGAGAGTCAAAGAGACAGAGATAGAGGCTGAGGCCAAGAGAGATGGAGCGCTGTGCCCCTCCTCAGTGGGTTGGTTGGGGACCTGCCTGAGAGCAAGGTGGCTGATGAGGAGGTCAGCACCTTGACCCCCTCCTTTGGAAATCAGACCCTTTCTCTTTGTTCTTCTCTGAAGTGCTGTACCTGTGTCCTGTGGCCTCTCAGCCCATTTCTGGAACCTTGCAGGATGAGGAGATAACTTTGAGCTGCTCCGAGGCTGGTGGTGAGGAAGCTCTGCTCCCTGCACTTCCCAAAACAGGTGGGCTGCACCCCTGAGGCTACGGGCCTCCCTCCCCAGCAGGGACCTGTAACAGCTGGGGGCAAGAGAACCGACTCTGAAGGGCCATCTGTTCACTGCCAACCATATGTATTTCCCTCCTCTAGTGTGAGGGCAGTGACAAGGTGTCACCTTGCAGAGGTGATCTCTGATTTGGGGCTTTCAGCGCTCTCTGAGGACTGTCCTGATCTCTAGCTGGGGCAAGGTCCAGAGACCAGGCTGGCAGGAGGGATAGAAACTTGCCATTTGGGGCAGAGTGAGTCAGGGATGTGGGGGAGGAGGGGTCAGGTGTGTGTGGGAGCCAGTGTGTGACCAGCAGGGCCACCTATGGGTCTGGGAACATTAGCCCACCTTGTCCCCTGTCTCCCTCTCCTGATTGTCCCCTCTCCTCCACGTAAGAGTTGGGGATCAGAAGGTACAATGCTACCCAGAGGCTACGGGTTAGAATAACCTCATTAGAATAAGGTTGGAGTCTGTCTTTGACTGTGTGGCTTTGGGCACATTACTTCTTGTAGCTTCTGCTTCCTTCTCCATAAAATGGAAATACAAATATTTACTGCATAAATTTTTTAAGGACAAAATAAACTAATCTAGGAAAAGATATTAGCACAGAACTTGTGTAGTAGTCTGTTTGGTTTGCCATGAGTAAGGACCACAGACTGGGTGGCTTAAACCACATTTATTTTCTCACAGTTCTGGAGGCTAGAAGTCCAAAATCAAGGTGCTATGAAATTCAGTGTCAGGAGAGAGCTCTTTTCCTGGATTGTAGATGGCCGTCTTCTGCCTGTGTCCTCCCCAGGCCTTTCCTCTGCTCTTGAGGAGAGAGGGAGCTCTCTGGTGTCTCTTCCTCCAATAAGAACATTGACTCTATTGGATCAGGGCCTCACCCTCGTGACCTCATTTAACCTTAATCACCTTCTTAAAGGCCCTGTCTCCAAATCCAGTCACATTGGGGGTTGGGGCTTTGTGTGTGTGTGTGAGGGGTGGGGTGGGGACACAAGTCAGTCCATAAGAGCCTGGAAAAAGCATACACTCAACAACTGGTAACTATTATTATCACAAGATTTGATATCAGAAGACCTGGACTTAAGTCCTGGATCCATCACTTCCTGACCCTGTGATCTTGGGGAAGGTGCTCAAACTCCAAGCCTTAGTTCTCCTTCTGCAGAATGGAGAGGATGGCAGTACTCATTGCACAGGGCTGCTGTGACAGTGAGTGGCAGAGCACGCTTAAAAGCACTTGGTTAAAATAGAAAACAGAAATGCTCTACCAGTAGGGGTGAGATTGCTCTTGGGACTGGTCTCACTCCCCGGGCAGCAGGGAACTTGGCACTGGGTGACCCAGATACTGTCATTAAAGCCTCTTCAAGTACTACAGAGTCCTAGGTCCAGCTCTTCCTGTCCCACCCTACCACCATCCTTCCCCATGTGGTTTTCATGCTGTGATTTCAGTATCTTTCAGAATAAACAGCGAAGACTTCTTGCTGGAAGTGCAAGTGAGGGATCGGCCACGCTGGCTCCTGGTCTGCCATGAGGGCTGGAGCCCCGCCCTGGGGCTACAGGTCTGCTGGAGCCTTGGGTATCTCAGGTAACAGGAGTCAGATGTGGGTCCTGTGAAGGGGGAGGCCTGGCTGGCTGGCGAAGGATGGGAGTTGGAGACCTCTATCTGCCCATCACTGGTCAATGTGCTCAGGAAATGTCAAGAGGTCTTTTTGGCCATCTTTTGGCCTCTAGGCACAATGGTACCCCAGCCCATTTCTCTGTTTGGAGTATTACTGCTTTTTAACAAGCATAAATCCCAGCAGTAGTCATTATCACAGTCTTACGGTCACTATACTAGTATTATATCTCGTACACATTCCAGTTATGATTTCCTCCTGTTCTATTCCCTTTCTCTACCAAGACTCACTCACCACAAGGGAGTAAACCTCACTGACATCAAACTCAACAGCTCCCAGGAGTTTGCTCAGCTCTCTCCTAGACTGGAAGGCTTCCTGGAGGAGGTGTGGCAGCCCAGGTAGGACTACTGAGGTGGTTAGGTGAGTGGGTTCCCTTACTTCCTGGTGGTCAGTCCAGCAAAAATCTCCTTTCTTGGGATCCTGGTGGTGAGGACACTGGTGGCCTAAGATAGGAGGACAAAGAGAAACATTTCCTAATCAGAAATTAACAAACTCAGTTCACATGAGCCCTGTCTGTCACCACTTCACATCTGCTATTTGCCCTTCACAGGAAATGTAGGGTTGGTTATCACTGTCACAAGATTTGAAATGGTACTCATTGCCATTTTACCGGTTAGGACACTGAGGCTTAATAAGGTTAAAGGGTCTTGTCCAAGGTCACATAAGTAAGCAGCAGCCAAGTCAAGCCTTGAAACCAGGCTCCTGTCTCCAAGCTCAGTGCTCTCTGAATCCTGTCACACATTATTTGGATAATTTGGATATTTCAGGAGAGAGATGGTTGAGTTGCTCTGGCTAAGAGTTGCTTGTAGTCTGGAGAATCTCCCAGAGAAGAGGGCTGTGGAATGGAGCAGCCCCTGCCCCAGATCCTGGGGATGGTCTGGTGTGACTGGGGCACAAGCAGAGAGGGTCTTTGCACCTTCCTAGGCTTTCTCAAGCTGCCTATCAGCCTCCTGGGATAGATGGGTGGGCACCCCCATTACCACGTTTCCAATTTGAACTGTTCCTTCAGGCCCCTCCTGTCCAGCTCCTATGCTCAAGAATGTGGCTGGAGATGGGAAGGTTCTGACTGGGTTCTTGTCTTGGATACCTGAATGGGAAAATGGAAGTAGGGGTGGGGCTGACTCCTCCAGGAGAGCCAGGAGGGCTGTGTATTTGGGAAACTAGGAGACACTAAGAGGGTCTAGACATTGGGCTGCTAGGGGCAAGAGGTGAATAAATAAAGAGAAGAGAGTTTGGGTCAAAAAAGCAACTAAGAGCTAAGAGAGAAAAAGGGGAAAGAGGAGAGCAAGAATATGAATATACAAGGCCCAGGCAGAGGGACCAGGGTGGAGAATACAGCACACCTAGGAAGGAGCATGGGGTGAAGAACCCTGGTCATGCACGCACTCACCTATCCGTTCATTCATTCATTGAGTGTGTCTTTATTCAGGACACTTAGTGGTAACAGTTGATCTATGTCCCAGTTGATCTGCAAGGACCATGAAGTCCTTCTATTGCCCTCTGGGAGATTAGGCAGGAGGTGTGCTGCTGTCCTGGGGACCAGTGATGAGGAGGGGTCTGAGCGTTTGGGTGGGGGCAGGAAGGAAATGGTGATATTCTTCAGGCTGTGGCTACATGACAGCCTTAAGAACTGTCCACCACCTCCACCAACCTCCCCCATTCTTCACATCCTTGGATGTGTGTAGCCACAGGGTGGGCCCTGCCCAGCTTCTTGCTGGCACCTCTGTTTTGCAGGAACAACTGCACTTCTGGTCAAGTTGTTTCCCTCAGATGCTCTGGTGAGTCATGTCTTGGTCCCGGGGAGGTGGCGGTGGGAGGAAAGGGTGCTCCCCCTCCTTCAAGTGTGGAAGAGCCCTATGGTGAGGCTCTGCTGGGTCTGGGGTGGGGTCCTTGCCCACCTGCCTGCCAGGCCCCTTGTTGCAGTTGCTGTTCTGCCCCAGAAGAGCCCTTTCTAAGCCTCCATCATGTCCCTCACCAGCCACAGATCTGGGCTGATGATCTCCTTCCTTCACTACCTGCCACTCTCTTCCTTGACCTCTGACACCCACTCCGCCTTTTTTCTGGAGAGCCCCAGAGGTGAAATTAGTATTGGCTATTGAGTGACTCGTTAGCACCTTCAGGAAACTAAGGGCAGGTGGTGAATTAGGTACCAAACGGGAAGCAATCTGTGGAGTTCCTTTCATTGGTCTTCCCGTTCATCTATCCGTCTCTTCATCTGTCCATTCAGACATCCTTCCACACACCAACACTTCGACCTCTGCTACAGGACGGGCATTCTGTTAGGCACTGGGGCTTCATACCTAACACAGGGCTCCATGTAGACACAGTTTCTGCTCTCAGCAGGCCCACAGCTGGATGGGGCAGGCAGGGGTGAAATCAACACTTCTACCTTCCCATCCCCCACACTTAGGACCAGGAATAAGAAAAGAGAGCTGTCCACACTGGCTGTCTGGGGCTTGGCACTGGGTCACGCTCCCTGAGAGTTAGGACTATACTGACACTCACCTCTCTCTCTCTCTCTCTGTCTCACTCATCTCTGTTGGCAGAGTGTGGAGCGAGGCCCCTGGCTTCCCGGATAGTCGGCGGGCAGGCTGTGGCTCCTGGGCGGTGGCCGTGGCAGGCCAGTGTGGCCCTGGGCTTCCGGCACACATGTGGGGGCTCTGTGCTGGCGCCACACTGGGTGGTGACTGCTGCACACTGTATGCACAGGCAAGTCTCCGTGGCTGCTGAGGACAGAGCGCCTCGGTTGCCCTTTGTGTTCAGCTGTTGGTGTGTCCTATATCAAATGTTCATGTCCAACCGTCTCCAGCTTTTTACTCCAAGAGGGTAAGATGTTTGTGAAGTTCTCCCCATTCAGTATCAAGAACAGATCTGCACAAATAACAGTAAGGGTATGAAGATTTGTTCTGTATATTCATCAGCTTTTTTTTTTTTTTTTTTGAGAGAGAGTCTCACTTTGTTGCCCAGGCTGTAGTGTAGTGGCGCAATCTTGGCTCACTGCAACCTTCGCCTCCTGGGTTCAGGCAATTCTTGTTGCCTCAGCCAGGAGCCACCATGCTCAGCTAATTTTTTTGTATTTTTAGTAGAGATGGGGTTTTGCCATGTTGGACAGGCAGGTCTTGAACTCCTGACATCAGGTGATCTGCCTGCCTCGGCCTCCCAAAGTGCTGGGATAACAGGCGTGAGCCCCCGCGCCTGGCCTCATCAGCTTTTAAGTGTTAAAAATACTTTCACATTCACAACACCCTGTGTTTCTTCAGGTTTATCTTTGGTTCAATCATTTTCCATGTAATCATTTGGTTAATATCTTTCTTCCACTTTAGACTGGAAGCTCTGCAGGAGCAGGGACTCTCGGTCTTATTTACCACTAAATCTCTTTGTAGATTTATCCACTGCTGTGTCCCCAGGGTCTAGAACAGTCCCTGGAATATAGTAGGTGCTTAATAAATGTGACTTGGAGGAATGAATGAATGATGAGTGAATAGCTCTTTGATCTTCTCTTGGTGCCGAACAGGGCAGAGAGTGTAATCCCCATTTTACCAAGGCTGGGAGGGAGAAGTGCCTCTCTCATGATCACACATAGTAAGTCGAGAGACAGGACCAGCGGAAGCTTTTCCGACACAAGGCCCTCTATGTGTTTGCTATAAAACTTGGAGGGAAGTTATGCAGGAAAAAGGGAGTGATGGTTGCAGATGACCCATAGTCTTCTCCATCCATCAGTCCTGGAGCATTTATTAAGCACCTACTGCACGCCCAGTGTCTTGCCAGCTGCTGGGGTGATGCTAAGAGGCATGGTCCATGGGGCTTGTGAGCTCACCACCCGCTAATGTCCCCCCCACCAATGGCCGCTCTGGCCAGCTTCCTCCACCTGCTACTTCACTTAGGAACACCTCTTCTGCTCCTTCCTTCCCCGCTCAGCGTGGCCCCTGTGTGCAGTTTCAGGCTGTCCCGCCTGTCCAGCTGGCGGGTGCATGCAGGGCTGGTCAGCCACAGTGCCGTCAGGCCCCACCAGGGGGCTGTGGTGGAGAGGATTATCCCACACCCCCTCTACAGCGCCCAGAATCATGACTACGACGTCGCCCTCCTGCGGCTCCGGACCCCTCTCAACTTCTCAGGTGCGGCACTGGCTTGAGGGTGGGCAGGCTGGAGACTATGTCGAGAGAGGGCGGGGGCTGGGCGGGAGAGTGGTGAGCTGATTTCTGAAGTTTCCTCTAAACACCGTAAACCTTAAAACATTTTATTTATTTGGGGACTGTAGTGAATTTTGGCATCACCTGGATGTGAAACTGTTATCAACTCTTGCACAGGCTCTTTTGGGAAAAAAGGTTCAGGCCCTTTTCATGGCTGGGCTGCAGGTGGGCTTTGCCAGTAGGCTGCTCCGCTCCTGTCCCCAGGCCAGTCTTGGGTCCTAGCCATTTAGTGCCATGTTACAGTTTATGAGATTTTTTTTTTTTTCAAATATCTTCTCTTTCAGTCCTCGTAACGACCCTGATAGGTAGATGAAACAGGTAGATACAGACAAGGGCACTGCGGTGTAGGGAGGGAAGCGACTCTCTTCAAGGTCATGTGGCAAACAGTTCCTAAGCCTGATGCCAGGGCTACTCCTGCTGTTGCACCTGCTCTAGAAGGTGAGCCCAGGCTGCAGCCATACCAGCAACCAGTTTCCCCCAACACACACGTACACATGGACATTCACCTACAAACACACACACACATGCACTCACACAGTCACATGCACATAGACTCACACGCATTCACACATGCTCACACATATGTGCTCACATGAACACACCTGCACACACACACCACACACACTCACAAACATGCACACTGTGCACACACATATACATTCACATATACTCAACACTCCTTCCTATCATCACCTGTAGCCTTAAGTTTCCCAAATAACAGTCATTGCCATACACATTTCACAAATTTTATCACATATGTGAACTATCATTCAACAGGTAATATTTCTAAGGCTGGGCGTGGTGGCTCATGCCTGTAATCCCAGTACTTTGGGAGGCCAAGGTGGGCAGATCATTTGAGGTCAGGAGTTCAAGGCCAGCCTGGCCAACACAGTGAAACCCCATCTCTACTGAAAATACAAAAATGAACTGGGCATGGTGGTGCACGCCTGTAGTCCCAGCTACTCGGGAGGCTGAGGGAGGAGGATCACTTGAACCTGGGAGGCAGAGGTTGCAGTGAGCTGAGATCGTGCCACTGCACTCCAGCCTGGGTGACAAAGCAAGACTCTGTCTCAAAAAAAAAAAAAAAATTCTTAGTATATTTAAAAGAGAAATACTACTATATTAGTATCTAAGTAGTAGATACTACATAGATATCTAATGTAGTAGTATATTAGTATCTACTATATTAGTATATATTAGTACTATATTAGTATCTAAGTAGTAGATACTACATAGATATCTAATGTAGTAGTATATTAGTATCTACTATATTAGTATATATTAGTACTATATTAGTATCTAAGTAGTAGATACTACATAGATATCTAATGTAGTAGTATTTCTCTTTTAAATATACTTATTTTGTTATAGAAAATAGTACATTTACTATATAGTCTAGTAAGTAAATAGCATATTTATTATTTAAATATACAAAATAGATATAGTAAATAGATAATAATTAGTATCTCTAGTTAGAAGACCTATATTACTTACCTAACTAGAGAGCCTATACCTAACTAGAGAACCTGTGTTACTTACAGTAAATAGATACTAACCACAAAAATATGTAGCATGAAAAGAAATCAGTGTGGAAGTTCTAGGTAGCCGAGTCTGCTGCAGAAGTTGCTGCACCCGGGCGTGCTGTCTCCTGTTTGGATGGGAGGTCGGCAGGCTGTAAGAAAGGCACAGACCAGCCCCAAATGAAGTCTTTCTCTGTGATGCAGTTAGAGTGACTGAAAGAGAATTGAAGGACATGGCATGCTCCCCAAGCGGATGTTTACTCAATGGCATGCCTATGTACTACCTAAAATCATGTATGGCTGCGCCCATCGGATATGTCACACGTTTTTGGAAACACTGTCCTCATTAGAAGTTGGGTACCCATGGCCTGAAAGAATTTTCACCCCCACTCCGTCCCCAGGTATGGAGAGGGGGCAGCATGGGCCCTGTCCACCCATAGAGGACGCCATGCACACTACAGTTTGCATGCTGTCCTCTGTGACAGGGGACCCCTAAGATGGGACAGTACACCACTTGCATAGCCATCTAGGAGGCCTGGCTGGTGGAACCCAGGAACCAGGACTGTTTCAGAACGGGGGTGAGGTGGACTTGCCAGTCCTGGGTCCTTCGCCCAGGCTCCGCAAGCGGGGAAGCCGAGCCTGACTGGGGACCAGGATCACGTGCCTCTTTGCAGACACCGTGGGTGCTGTGTGCCTGCCGGCCAAGGAGCAGCATTTTCCGAAGGGCTCGCAGTGCTGGGTGTCTGGCTGGGGCCACACCGACTCCAGCCATAGTGAGTCAGCTCCCTGGGCCCTCGGTGCAGGAGCGGGTGTGGGAGGCATTCTTCCCCAGGGTGAGGCGTGGCCACATCCCTTGGCCACATGACAGTGCCAGCCCTGTTTTTCCCTGGCATCACCCTTGGCCATGACTAGGGGCTCCAGTCTCCCCTGCCTGGGCCTTTCTGGGGAGAACATCTACTGAAAATTTTCCCCAAACTCAGACCCTTTTACACCACCTCCCCTTGTCCCAGGAGCGCCATGGTCTCACATTTGGTGTATATGTGAGTCCTCCTCCTCTTCCCACTCCCAGCCCCCAAGTCTGATAGCCTCCTGCTTCCTTGCTCAGGGTCCACAGCTCCCACCCTGGGCTCGCCTCTGTAGGTCTCCATGTCTCTGGGACTTCTAATTACCTCCCCTCTTGCTGTTCTGCCTGCCTGGGTCTTGCTTTATGCCCGGCAGTTTTTCTCGGTGTCTCTCATAGCTTACAGCTCGGACATGCTCCAGGACACGGTGGTGCCCCTGCTCAGCACTCAGCTCTGCAACAGCTCCTGCGTGTACAGCGGAGCCCTCACCCCCCGCATGCTTTGTGCTGGCTACCTGGACGGAAGAGCTGATGCATGCCAGGTATGGCCTGTGGTGGCTGGGGTGAGGGTGGGGGTGGAGATGGGGGTGGGAGGACAGGGGGCCTGCTGTGACTTGGACCCCTGCCCTGGTCTGAGCTTGTCGGTGGTGTGAGACCGCCTCTCTAGAAGGAGGGGCATCTAGGCAAGTCTGGAGCTCATGCTAAGGGTTTAAGGAGGGGTGAGGCCAGTAGGTGTCTGAGCTAGAAGCAGGAGGGGCCCAGCAAGGAGATTCCACTTGCCATAGTGGTCTGGTGCTCTCCAGCAGGAAGAACTAACTGGTTGTTTCTCTGTGTCTCCATGCCTGGACCCCATAGGGAGATAGCGGGGGCCCCCTGGTGTGCCCAGATGGGGACACTTGGCGCCTGGTGGGGGTGGTCAGCTGGGGGCTTGGCTGCGCAGAGCCCAATCACCCAGGTGTCTACGCCAAGGTAGCTGAGTTTCTGGACTGGATCCATGACACTGTTCAGGTGAGTGTGGGGGCAGGAGTAGGACAGGGAGGTTTCTAAAGGACCTGCCCCTCCAATGCAAGGAACCTTACCCCTTAGGCCCAGGTCCTGCGGGGGCTGGGGAGGGGACTAGGACATGTTCGCCAGAGTGGGTGGAGGAAGAAGTGAAGCTTAAACATTGAATCCACTGGATTTCTATCAATTTAAGGATAAACTGGGTAAGAGTAGCCCTGAATTTGTATCCTAGATCTGCCTTTTCCTGTGTCGACCTTCAGCAGGTTTCTAACTTTGGTAAACCTTAGTTTCCTGATGATAACCATCATGGCTGCTTATATGCTATTGTTATATGCTATTAAATAAGACCTGTACAATGCCTAGCACAGTGCTAGGCTTAGAGTGAGTGATCTGTAGTACTTTTTGTTTTTTGAGATGGAGTTTTGCTCTTGTTGCCCAGGCAGGAGTACAATGGCACAGTCTCAGCTCACTGCAATCTCCACCTCCTGGATTCAAGTGATTCTCCTGCCTCAGCCTCCCAAGTAGTTGGGATTACAGGCATTCGCCACCACGCCTGGCTAATTTTTTGTATTTACTAGAGACAAGGTTTCATCATATTGGTCAGGCTGGTCTTGAACTCCTGAGCTCAGGTGATCCACCCGCCTTGGCCTCCCAAAGTGCTGGGATTATAGGCATGCACCACCATGCCAGACCTGTCGTGTTATTTATGTGTATATCTGTTACTGTCACTCATCCCTAGTCTCTAAGGCAGTTACTAGTGGCCACATTCCCTGCACTGTGGAGAGAGCTCAGCATTTAGCAGTTTGGGTTCTGCATCGACATAAACTATGTGACTCCAGGCAAGTCACTCTCCTTCATCTGTTCAATGGGAAGGCCAAGTGAGACAATGGATATAAAAACACATTAGTGGCTGGGCGGGGTGGCTCATGCCTGTAATCCTAGCACTTCGGGTGGCTGAGGTGGGTGGATCACGAAGTCAGGAGTTTGAGACCAGCCTGGACAACATGGTGAAACCCCGTCTCTACTAAAAATACAAAAATTAGCTGGACGTGGTAGCATGAACCCAACTACTTGGGAGGTTGAGGCAGAAGAATCACTTGAACCTGGGAGGCGGAGGTTGCAGTGAGCTGAGATCTTGCCACTGTACTCCAGCCTGGGTGACAGAGCAAGACTCTGTCTCAAAAACAAAACAAAACAAAACATTATTTACATAAAGTATTTTACAAATTTAGGGCATGATCATGAAAAGCATCTTCCTCTAATGTTGGGCAGGGGTGGGGGTTGGTAGATAATACAGGGAATGTATGTATCGATCTTCTCATAGAAATCTTATGAAAAATCTCGAGCAGCAGATAATTTTAGCCCCATTTGATAGAAGTGAAAATCAAGGCCCTGCATGGTTAAGTGATTTACTAAAATAAATGTCGCTTGGCTAGTGTAGAGCCATGCTGTGAATCCAGTTCCTTTCCCTTTTGGTCTAGGACTCCCTCCTCTGAGTCCGGCTGTTTCCTCCAGTCTCACCGCACACCGCCACCTCATGCTTCCTGGGGCCTCTAGCAGCTCCACTAACAGAGGAGAGGCAGCAGCCTCCAATGCGGAACACATGGACCTCCTACTACTGTGCATGAGGAACAGTCACCACCCACCGGCCAGCCACCCAGCCGCCAGGTCTCTCCTCTTGGGCCCTGATTTCAGAGTTCTCTTTCTCACTAGAGACTCAATGACAGAAGAGAGGCTGGGGCTGGGTTGGGAGTACTGTGGTTGCTGAGGGATGAGGGGGAGGAGGAGAGAGGTAGGAGCTGGAGATGAAGAGGCTGCTGGAAGCAGCAGGAAGCCTACCCTTTTTCTGCCCTCTCCCCTCCCTGCCCTTGTGTGAGTCTTCTGGGAGGGTGCTGGGAGGTGCCCCCAGTCCTGCCTTTTCCCTGTGCTCTCAGGTGGGCTAAGTGCCTCCCTAGAGGACTCCATGGCTGAGAGGCTCCTGGGCAGATGGGGTCAAGGCTGGGCCAGCCCAGATGAAGCCTACAGGAGTCAGGACCCTCTCCACTCTCCCTCTCCACTCCCCTTCCTGTTCTCACCTGGCTCTGGCTGGCCCTGTATGGGGTGGGTGCACTGGAAAACAAGTAGGTTGGAGTTGGTCTAGGACATTGGTTTTAAATGACAGTTCTGTGAACTGGTCCAAGGAGTTCTGTTATTAAAGTGATATATGGTCTTGGTCCAGTTTTCTCTGTCTGCCTCTCTCTCACTTGCACAAAGACAGACAGACAGACAGACACAAACACACACCCGCCCACCCACACAAGCACATATTGCAGGGTAGAATTACAATTTTCCTGCTATCTTCTATACATGTTGAAGCTTTGGTGCTGACTCCTGCTCATCTACTCTAGAATTTTGGTTTGTGCTTGTTTTGCCCAGGCTGGAGTGTGGTGGCACATCTCAGTTCACTGCAGCCTTGATGCTGTGGGCTCAGTGAATCCTCCCACCTCAACCTCCCTGGTAGCTGGGACTACAGGTGCACGCCACCACACACGGCTAATTCTTCTTTTGTATTTTTTATAGAAATGGGGTTGGCCAGTTGTGGTGGCTCACGCCTGTAATCCCAGCATTTTGGGAGGCCGAGGCGGGTGGATCACGAGATCAGGAGATTGAGACCATCCTGGCTAACATGGTGAAACCCCGTCTCTACTAAAAATACAAAAAAATTAGCCGGGTGTGGTGGCGGGCACCTGTAGTCCCAGCTACTTGAGAGGCTGAGGCAGGAGAATGGCGTGAACCCGGGAGGCAGAGCTGGCAGTGAGCCGAGATCACCCCACTGCACTCCAGCCTGGGCGACAGAGTAAGACTCCATCTCAAAAAAAAAAAAAAAAAAAAAAAAAAAAAATTTCTACATGTCATGATCTGCAATGAAAAGCCTTAGCCATCCAGGTGCTGTGAGGTTTTGAGTTTGAGAACCACCTAAGTCAATGCTCTCTTGGGAAGGTTTGGTTTCCCTCCAAGGTCCATCTCTCCTTCTCTCTCTTTTTTTTTTTTTTTTGAGACAGAGTCTTGCTCTGTCACTCAGGCTGGAGTGCAGTGGCGCCATCTTAGCTCACTGCAACCTCTGCCTCCTGGGTTCAGGCAATTCTCCTGCCTCAGCCTCCCGAGTAGCTGGGATTACAGGCACACTACAGCCACCATGCCTGGTTAATTTTTTGTATTTTTAGTAGAGACGGGGGTTTCACCATGTTGGCCATGCTGGTCTCGAACTCCTGACCTCAGGTGATCCACCTGCCTCGCCCTCCCAAAGTGCTGGTATTACAGGTGTAAGCGACCACACCTGGCCCCATCTCTCCTTCTTAGCTCTTGTTTTGGAACTGGGCCTTTTGACTTGGCCTCTCTTTCAGAGTTTATGCCCAGTTAGCATTTCCTTGGTTAAGCCTATCCCCTACTCTCTCCTCTCTAGCACTTAAAATGTAATTGGCATCTGGTTTCTAAAAACTGCAACGAATTTTTTTATGGTGCTTACCCAAAGAAATGCAATTAGTATTTAGCAATAACAGAACTTAGTGAGTTTGTCAGCATATTTTTTGAGGAGTTGTACAAATGATTACTCATTTCTAGAGGGTCTGCTCCCTTTACATGAAGTGAACTAAAAAATGAAGGTTTCAATTTACTGCCAGTTTATTAACCAGGGAAATAGTTGCTGGGAGTCTGCTGTCAAACTGTAGAAGCAACGTGGGAGAAGTTCTGCTGAATGGCAAAATAGCCTCGCCCTGTGTCTCTGGAGGTCAAACCTTCAGCCTTTACCCTGAGATCAACATTTACTGCCCAGCTCCCTTAAGTCCCTGTCTCAGGAGGCACTGATGGGGTAGTGGATCCCCCTGGGCAGGGGTAAGTTAACAGCAAATCCAGCAGCTGTGATCTTTTTTTGTGTTTCTGATGTCAATCATAATCATTTGCATATTTAAAGGGAAGTTTAAAAAAATTACAGCCATCAAGGTCTTTCAATAATCACTAACATTTGAATGGTGTTTTTCAGTGTAGAAAACATGCCTGTATGTGGGAGCTCACAACGTCTATATGGTGCAGATATTATTATTATTGTCCTCATTTTCCAGATAAGAAAATTCAGAGAGATTAAGTGACTCCCCCAAAAACACCCAGCTGGTAAGCACCAAAGCCAGGATGTCAACCGTGGGTCTTTTTACTCTAAATCCACATCACTGTCATGCACATGGATGAATGAGATGGTCCAGTATTCATGGACCAGCAGATGGTCCAGCAGAACAGAATTGAAATGTACTTGCTCAGGTCACCTGGTCTAAGTCACCTGCTTACAGTAATGCATTGACACACCTACCTTTTTAAATTTGTTTTTTTTTTTTTTTTTTTTTAGACAGAGTGTTACTCTGTCAGCTAGGCTAGAGTGCAGTGGCACAATCTTGGCTCACTGCAACTTCTGCCTCCCAGGTTCAAGCGATTCTCGTGCCTCAGCCTCCTGAGTGACTGGGACGACAGGTGTGCACCACCAAGCATAGCTAATTTTTTTTGTACTTTTCTTTTTTTTAGTACAGATAGGGTTTTGCCATGTTGGCCAGGCTGGTCTCAAAATCCTGGCTTCAAGTGATCCACCTGCCTTGGTCTCCCAAAGTGCTAGGATTACAGCTGCAAGCCACTACACCCAGCCCTACTTTTTTATAGATGAAGGAACCAAAACCCAGGAATTTTAGAGGCTCCTACCAAAGACCCTTCTCAGGAAGTATTCTTAGAAATTCCCAGTTCTCCCTGAGATTCATGGTCTAACTAAAACTTACAAATTAATATCTCCCATAGGAGAGCTATAAAGGGTACCCTAATTAGAGAATTTGCTAATAATGATTCCTTGCTTACCTGTACAGAAGCTCCTGTTCTCTTTGGCCAGGCAGTCAGATCTGCGGATGCAGAAGCTCTCACTTTCCTTGTTAGCATCTGCCAGTTCAGCTTTTTGGAAAGGGAAAGGAAGCGAGTGGCCTGGCCAACTCTGTTCCCCTGAGCCTGCTCCTGGAATGAAGGGGTGGAGGTGGGGCCAGGAAGGCTGGGAAGATTCGGGTTCAGAAGGGTTTTAATGAGGACCAGCTGGGTTCCCAGTGCTCTTAAGCTCTGTAGGGAATTCGGAGGTAGAAAAGCCGACTGTCTTTTTGGAGAAATGACTTATTTGCAATAAATTACTAGTAGCCAGCCAGGCGCAGAGCTGAGTGGGGAGGTAGTAATTGCTCAGTGAGTTCCAAGAGCCTATTGTTAGAGAAGTCAGAGCAACGCTGTATGTGCGAAGCCTCTGCCTTCCTCCGGTAGGATTCAGCATCACACCTGCTTGGGCAGAGATTTCCAGACTCCTGCGATGTTCCAAGAGGGTCATTCCTGGCTGCCACAATGGGTGCAGATCCCTTCCCTCTTCTTCTATGTGCTGGTGGGGTCTCAAGGACTCTAGAGGGTTCAGCATCCCTCTAACATCAGATGCAGGTTCTCCCCTCCTGACACCTTCTGTGGAGTCGTGCTTTTCCTAAAAGGGTTTCTGGGAACAAGGGGCGGCCCTGCCATTCCTCTGCAACATTTCTCAGGCTCTTTCTTATATTTTCTTTTTGGAGGTGCTTGGCTCACCCACAATAGGACAAAACTGGAAATGCTATAAATGCCTAGAGCCGGTTTGGTAGCTGTCAGATGTTTTCCCAAGTCCCTCTGATGCTTCTTCTCTCCTCTTTCCTCCGCCGTCTCCTGGCCATGCTCTCAGGACCCTCTTGCTGCTCCACGGCTACTCAAAGGAAAACCTGCTTTCACCTGTCCCCACTTTCCAGTCCAGTATCCTGGGTCTGAGCCCTGTCTCTACCTCCCCCGTAGACATGCCACAGCAAACACACAGGGTGTGCCCCACCCTCAGGACTCTGTGTCCTACTAAACTGATCAGAGCCGGGTGTTGTTAATGACTCTTTCAACTCTGTGTTAAATCCCTCCACCCCTAGGCAGGTTCATAAGGAAGTAGGTAGGCAGCAGCTTCCTACTCTTGAGGGCTGAGACTGGTCTTTCTCACACATTCAAGGCTGGGAAAGAGAGAGGCCAAGCAGGGGTCTCCCCAGAATGGAGCACTCCAGGTGGATTTGTGGAGGTTTTCACCTGGAGGTGGTGCTGGAGGGAACCAAGCTGGGGAATCAAACAGAATGGAGAGAGGAGTCGTGGCTGCAGAGGCACAGAGCCCTTGTTACTTAGCATCTCCCAGAACAGCACGTGGGCTCCAGGAAGGCAGAGACTTGCAAAGGGCTGGGCTCATCTTGGAGCTTTCTCCCTTCCAAGGAACCTCTGGCTATAGCATCTGATAGTAGGAAACAGTGGTTCTAGATGCAGACTTCCATCACATCCCACGTGGGAATGTGTTCTCCAGCAGGTGACTCAGTCTCCCTGGATGTTGGTCTCTCATCTGTCAACTTAGAAGTCTGGCAAGATGGTCTCCACGGGATCTGCCTTGTCAGACCAGCTTTAACTCAAACTTCTTTTGCCTCTTAAGATGTGTGCCCACCACTTCCAGTTTGGATAACCTTTAGGAGGAGCCTGTTCCCTGGGACAGATCTATAGAAGTCAGCTTGCTATGGCTTCACAACACTGCCAGGCTGCTGTCCCTAGGAGCCCTCTGCGTCCATGGGAGCAATAGAAACTGGGCAAAAAACTTGGAAGGCAGCTTTCGCCATGTTGCTGTACCCAGCATTTGTACCCTGGGCAAGGATTCAAGGAAAGGTTGAGCCCCTCAACCTGGCAGTTTTTTAGGTGCTCCCCAGCTCACTTTCTGATACCCCAGACTCTGTCTGAAGCCTTATGGGCCCCAGCTCCCCAAAGGCAGCCAAAGGAATTTCCTCTCTACCGCAGACGGTGAATGCTTTCCTTCTTTCTGTTTTCCTTGACAGCTCCTAAGCTGGCCATGAGGACCCACTCCTTCCTCCAGCCTTTCTTCATGCCTAGAATAGTGAGGAAAGTTGTGGGTTAGCAGAACCACTAGAAGACATCTGGGATCCAAGCCCTGCTCTGGACTCAGCCACGTGCCAGGCTCAAGCAGGGAGGATCGATTTTCCCACAGCCCCTCCGTTAGGCTGACACATCTTCCCAGTTGGTCCAGGACTGTCCTGGTTTTAGCACTGAAAGGCTTATGTCCTGGGAAACTTTTCAGTTCTGGATAAACTAGGACAGTGGCTCACCCTAAGTCCAGTGCCTCTCTTCTGTATAAATGGCGTTCTGCAAAATTCGGTGCAGCCCCCACTCCTACTATCCTTCCTCAGTTTGATTGAGCTTAATGGAAATCCCTGCTGCCCAGAGTTGGAGGAGGAAGGTCCTGGGAATTCTCAAGGTCTGAACTGTTTTGCAAAGGCTGTGACACCAGCAGATGCTGCCTTGCCCTTGAGGCCCTTATGGAGACAGCCCCTGAGCCCCTGAGACAGGCCCTCAGCTGCCCTGGTTGCCACTTCTTCCCTGTGGTAGCTTCTGAGCCAGCAGCCAGGGCAGCCCTCCCTCACCTCACCTAATGTTTTCAGCAAACAGCCTGGCCCTCCCAGGCCCAGAAGCTCTCTGGCAATTTGCAGGAGGCTAGGAAGGTGAGGCAGGTGTAATGTTACTCCGGCAAGCCATGCATGTCGATGTCGCAGTTTCCCCAGGTCACTCTGATTTCTGGTCCCCAGAACCTGGTGCGGGCTCAGCATGTTACAGGTGCTGGCTTCGAGTGGTTGAGCCCACTCAGGAGGAGGAGGAGAAGGGCCTGCCACCCCTACAGGAGCTGGGTGGGCTGCTTCTCCTGGCCTCTGTCTTCCAAAGATCGTCAGAGAGGAGCAAAGAAGAGACTGCCAGACTGCCAGAGCCCACAAGGATTGTGTGAGGTTTGTTTTTCCTCAGCACTCTCTGCAGAGGTGAAGACATGAATAAAAGAATAAGGGAAGATTTATTGTTCCCACATCTTGGCAGTGAGCCTGTATTTGTATAGCAGATCCAGGAGGGGGCTGGAACAGTTGAGAGGACTGCTGAGGCCCAGGCAGAAAGTCAGACCTTGCAAGGTTTTCTGGAGGGACCCAGGTGGGTGGTGGAGGGTGAAGGTGAGGCTGGGAGGAGTGGATTTAGACCAACTCCTCCCCAACCGTCAGGGGCCAGAGTGTCCCTACCAGCCACCAGCCTTTTCCCACGCATGAGGTGGGACAGTGAACAAAGTTTTGGACTAGCAGAACCACTGGCAGGCAGCTGGGGTCCAAGAATCTCTAAACCCAGCGGCACGTGATGGGCCTGACAGGGTGTGTTACCAAGGAGGATCCCAGAAGAAAGGGCTCCAGCCGGGCTTGTCTGTCACTCCTGCTCCTGATAATGGACACAATCCAGAAATGAGTTTTATGGCCTAGCCTGCCTGGGGCTGGGTGGGCCTGGGTGGGGGCTGAGACTTGGGACTCGGAACCTTGCAGCTGAAGATGACCTTGCATGTATGTTACGCCTGCATGTGTGTCTAAGGCTGTACAGCCCATGTTTTGTTGACATTGTACTGTCCCTGGGGCCACCAAAAGGTGGGCCTCGTTTTGCATCACGTCAGTCCTAATGGGTCAAAAATGGTGGCGGAAGGTAACAGGAGAGTGGAAAGCCTGGGGGGCTTGGGAGGCTCCGGGAGATCACAGGATCCATGTGCACGCATATGTGTTGATTTTGTGGGAAGCTTGAAGGGTCTGAAGGAAGCAGAGAAATGGAAGGACTCTAACTTCTGACCTCAAATGATCCACTTGCCTCGGCCTCCCAGTGTGCTGGGATTACAGGCGTGAGTCCCTGTGCTCGACTGAAGGGAGGAAATGTAAGCACGCTGAGGTAAGATTCTGCAGAGCTTCTCCCCTAATTGTGAGAGAGGCAGATCTGATTTCAGCCACTTTCCAGGGCCTGGAATCAGATGCAGGGCCCCACCACGTTTAGCTGCCTCCTTCATGGACAATGTCGGGGAAATTCTCATGCCAACGACCATGCTGCATCCTCAGCAAAAATGGCCTCATCCTTCATGACTGACCATGTTAAGCCTATGCCCTCATACACATGCTCACATACCACCTTGACATTTACCTGGCAGGCAGGATCATACATCAGGACAAAGAATTAATTGCAATGGTCCTATACAAGAAATAGAGACCTATAGTAGTAGGTGTGTGTGGAGGGGTCATTTCTCCACAGTCTTCTGAAGTTTAGGTCATTCTCTCTCAAGACTCCTCCAGGCTCACATTTGTGAGGTCCAGACAAAAGTGTGGATAGAGGCCCATATAAATAGTTCAAAGTAGTACATCACCCTAACACATTGTTAAACTAAAAACGGTCTATCTTCTTACCATAAAAAATAGACCATATAAAATTATGGAAGGTCAGATCCAAATTTTGAATTCTTGAAGTTTTGGATTCCGTCCTGGAGCTTGGCTCATGAAGAGAGTAGGCTTCTGGCCACATTTTCTTCCCATGCCCTCAGCCAGGGCCGTCTGCTAAGGGCCGTCTGCACAGCCGTGCAGACACTCCACCCTGCTTAGGGGTATGCCCAGCAGTGGCACCTGTGCAGCCTCTGGAAGCGGGCTCAGGGACCTTGGGAATTTCATGATCTAGAGAGAGAGACAGGTCTAGGTAGGCAAAGGACATCAACATTGCAAATTCTGCCCTTAGGGTGGGTCTGGTCAAAGAAGGCCCGGGACAGCAGGGCTGGGACTAGGGCGAGGCAGGTGATGTGCCTCAGTGCAGATTTAAGGAGGCATCACTCTCAGGGTCACACAAAGGCAGGCCGGCTCCTGCCTCACTCTGGTCTTGGCCCTGCAGGGGACGGGTCCTTTAAGGTGAGCAGCTCGGAGCAGGGAGGGCTTCTCCCATCTGGTCTCCATGGGTATTGGGGTATTGATGGTTACTCCTAACCTTCAGAGTGAGACAAAAAGGCAGGATGACAGAAATAGACGTCTCTCCTGTGAGTCCTCACTTCCCTAAAGTACTGTAAAGCATCCCCTGATTACATTTCAGGGAGCTCCACATCCGCATCAGCCCAGCCCCCATGGTGGTCCCTGGGCTCATTCTCTGCGGAAAAGTACCCAGAGTGATTCATTATCATCCCCACTCACATGGCCTCCTAGAAATTAATGTCAATAAGCACCGAGAAAAACTCTAGTGTACAAATACACTGTACTCCAGAACTCTGGCAGGGCAGACTTCAGTGAAAACTAAGGTAAGCCGAAGCTAATTAGGAAAAAAGGGACGTGCAGGGTCAAGGAAAAGCTGTGGAAGAGGAGCTGGGGTGCGAGTCCAGATGCATTTTGGAGAGGTCTGCGTTAAACTGAATCACCATAGAGGATGCTCATGAAACAGGAGAGAAGGTATGGGAGTCAGCTGCGGGCGTTCTAGAGCCTGTTGAGCAGGTACTTGCTGCTCAATGTGTGGAGGCATTGGGCGGGGCGGGGTGGGGCGGGGTGGGGCGGGGCGGGGCGGGGCGGGGGCTGGGTGAGGAGGAGGGGAGGGTGTTGGCCCAGGAGCTGGCAAGCCTGGGTTCTAACCTGGTCTCCAGTGCTTGTTGACCAGCCCAGCTAAGTCACTGGACTTTGCTGAGTTTCTATTTTCTCCTCCGTATGATGGGACTAATAATATGTCCCCTGTTTAACTTGCGGAAAAGATGGGAAGACCAAGTCAAGTAGCAGGAAGGCTTTGAAGGTTGTGTAGGGCTAGGCCAGTGTAAAAGGTTGTGGTTAACCTGTATTGGCAAGACTGACAGTTGTCTTGTTTATCCAATCAAACCCCATTTATTGAATGTGTCCTTGGTGCCTTTCGCTATCTAATCCTTGAGCACCCAGAGATGAATGAAATATCACTGCCTTCAAGGAGCTTACTATCTAGTTGGAGACAGATGCTGAAAAGTAGCTATATTTGTTTGCTGTTAGTGCACAAATACGGAGTATTTTGAAAGAGTTTGCTACAATTACTTTACAACCATTTATAGATAGATACTTGTTGACAAGAAAGAATTGATGTGGTAAATGTAAAAATTTCTCATCTACTATCAGCATGTAACGTTTTAAGAACACCAATAGAGGCAAATGGTGTTTTGATTGCAACCTCAGAAGCATGGTTTCCATACCAACCTATCTGCACAGAATAAAAAGCCCAAGGCAAAATGCTGCTTCTAATTCACAAAATGGTAGCTTTGGCTGAATCATCTCTTTAATAGAAAAGACTAAGCCACGTCCCTCCCACCACAGTGCCCCAGCAAAGTGTGCATACCCACACACACGTACATATGAACTGAACACACAGAGATGGGTAAACTGGGCCCTTAGGGGATTTAGACCAGGGCCTTGGCAGAATTCTGGCCCATCACCTTATGTCTCTGGTCTCAGTTACCTCATCTGTCTAATAGGAGTGACACTGCTTCACAAGTGTTATTCAGTGTTATGACGCTGAAATGGAATCACAGGTATTATTATCTTGAAAGAGCAGGGAAAAGAGTAATCACGCAGGTAGTCCAGGAACACAGCTTAATCTGGAAGGGCTATTTCTGTGCTCCTGGGAAGTGGGCAGACGTGGCATGAGAGGCTTGGCTGTCACTTCCTCCCCTTCTGTCCTCCCTTCTGTCCTCTTCCCTCTTCCCTCTGTCTCCTCCCTCTCTTCCTTCTACGTTATTTTACACCTGTGTGTGCCGGAATATAAAGATAAATACATCACTACATCAGCAGAAGCTCTCAGTCAGGTGGGGAACGTGGAGATGCATGCTGATGATTTCACTATAGAGCCAGGTGTAAGGCGCTACAGGGGCACCAATGAGCCATGGGCTGCTTAAGGAGATGCTGCTTGAGTTGGGTCCTGACGGATGAATTTCAGAACTGAGTTGGAGTGAGGGGAGGTGGCCAGGAGCAGAGCGGGAGAGAGACAAGGGCATTTGGGGCCAAGGGAATAGTATGAAAATACCTGACATTTCCTAGGAAATACCAAGCAGTTCTGTGCAGCTGGAGCAGGGACTGATGCCAGGGAACAAGAGATGCCAGTGAACAGTGTGTGGGAACGAGATTGCTATGCCCTTGTCTTCCAAGCCAAGGAGTCCTCACTTTGTCTTATGGGGAATGGGAGGAGCTGCTGAAAGTTTTCAAGTAGGAGAGAGTCACAAAAATAGGCGTATAATGGAGAGATTGCATTGCTCTGGGAGAGGCATGGAGGAGGGTTTTGAGGGACACTGGAATATCATTATAACAATTATAGTGGGGTTTCAAACTTCTTCCAATAATAAAATATTTATTTGGAACCCTTAAACATGAAAGAGATGAGAGCAGTATTTTATGCCCATGCATGTATTTTGTAATTGGTGATACCTACTCTGTATCGATGTGAATGATGTTGTTTTGATGAGCACAGAATATTGAAATCAGGGCCTATGCATCAAATTGCAGAGTTGTATCAGTCTTGGCATCCAGTTTCTCTCTAGATTTTGGTTTGGGTTGCATAGCACCAAGAAATCCTGATTTATACAGTTGAGTAGTTGCAAATAGCAATAGCCTTTTCACAGCTTGATTCTTAGGGTACTTTTTAATTAAAATGAGAAAACTTCATTCAGAGGCCTGCATAAAAATAAGTTAATTTGGCATCCTGAGCTAATGGGCTGGTGGCCTCTATGTATCAACATTGGGTATATACCACATTTTCATTGTGGTTTGTTTAGATGGTTAAAATACATTTTAAATGAAATTTAAAAATGTTTGAGAACCCCCCCCCAGCCATATATGAGAACTGGAGATATATGAAATTATTCCTACCTTGAGAGTGAAGGGTATTTTGCGACTTGTGTCAGTCATTCACTGGGAGACCACAATTGGCCTTCACCATGGCCGACGCTGGACTGTTGGGGTTGCCTTGATAAAGACTTCTTTCCTGTGGTAGTTGAGGAGCTTCTCTCAAAAATTTTGGAAAGCGGGGGTGGGATGGCTACACTGGGCTCATCTTTCTTACAGACAGTGTGTGAAATTTGCATAATCTTGGTTAGTGTCTGAACCATGATTGTGGACATTGGGGAACCCACACAAAATGTTGCTGATGTTGGGATTTTGAAAGAGCCCACATCCATCTGGAAACTCCAGCCTGTGTACTCCCAGGGAGGCTCCAGGCAGTATAAAAGTCCAGCAAGAGGAGATTGGAGAGTGCTCCTTTTACTGAGCACTTACTATCTGCCGGGTGCTGTTTTATGGGCTTTATATGTACTGACACTTTTATTCTTCACAGCATCCCTACAAGTTGATGGCTATTATTATTTCTATTTTACAAATGAGGAAATTGAGGCACAGAAGAGGTTAAACATCTCGCCCAAGTCACACAGCTAGCAAGTGGCAGAGCTTGGATTTGAATCCAGTAGTTTGGCACTAGAACCTGAATCTCTAGTTACTGTGCTCTAGTGTGTTTCTTTAAGGAAATAATTCATATTGGACCTTTGAAGTCAAATCTCTTCTAACTGGGAATGAACACTGCATTTGTGCTTCAATTGTTCCTAATCATGCCCCCAGTGCTAGTCAGAGAATGTGGGTTCCATGATGATGTTCTTATGATGATGTTCAGGTTGAGGTTTCAGTGAAATTGTACAATATGCAACACCAGTGGGGAGGGGGTAGTTTACATATATTTGACATTTTTTGAAATGTACTGTCTGGAGCTGGGCTTGAGCCAGGCATTCATGATACTCTCGGGTGCCATGAAGTCAGTAAATCATCCTCAGGGTCTGTGAGCTAGGCAGTCTCTGCTTTCTCTTTTAATTGTAGGACCCAAGGTACCAAAAGGATGGAACAGACCCCGAACACCTGCCAATCAGTGCGCCCCTGCCAATCAGGCTCTGGGTAAGGTGTGGTCCAGGCCCCTGAATCCTCCTCGAACCCACCCTTATCTGGCATTGGTCCTTCTAAGTACAGAGAAGCTGCCCATTTAAGCCTCCATTGTGACAGGAGGCTGAAAAGTGTGAGAGAAGGCTGGAGTCAAAGTGAATTGGCAAAGCAAATAAACTGAGAGGAAACAGCAGGTTGGCGGTAGCTACTGCAACAAAACCAGTCTATTAATGGAAGGTCCTAAGGGACCAGGCTGGATTTTCTCAAGAATGAACGCTAAGCCAAGCTGACTGAATAAATGAAGACATGTCCATCAGGGGCGCACTGATTGGCAGGAGCAACATGCTGTAAAATCAAGTCATGGTCAGGGTCGAAGCTGACATGTTTGCTGAGTCTCGAAGTGGCCACCACTCCTTAAAGCTGGAAAAAATTTATTTCAGGATTCATGAAAGAAATCTCCTGCTGGGGACAATTTTATGGCGCTCCTTACTCTGATGTTCGAACCACAGAATGAAAATAGCATCAAGAAAGGATTTAATGAGTTCTTGGAGAATGAAGACAGAAAGGGCTTATTAAGGAAAATCAGGGAGGCCCAAGGAATTTGCCCAACTGCGTGGGAGAGCCACTGTGAAGTTCAGCATGCCTCCCCTGACCCCTGTGATGTCACCGCACACCCAAGTGTTCTTAAGTCATGATCTCAAGTGTCCCTCAAGGGTTCTACTCAGGCACCAGCATGCTGTACTCACCCCCAACCTCACCTTCAGGGTTTTGTGTGAGCATCATGCTGGAAAATCTCATACCCCTTAGTCATAGCCCGTAAACCTCAAACTGTCAGCTCCTGGGGATCCTGTCCAGTTCAGGACTCAGAATGAGTATGTGGCCCCTTTCCATGTGGCCAAACTGTTGCCCCAGCGCAGAAGAACAGGGAGAACCAGCAGTTTTTGCACAGCTACTTTGTATCAGGCACTAAGCCAGGTGTGTTATTCAAGTTGGTTCTCTGAGTCTTTACAAAAACCCTGTGAGGAGTAGCCTGTTATTCTCTGGGTAAGAGGAGATGGAGCCTCAGATATATTAAGTAACACACTTAAGGTCACACAGCTGGTGAGGGGTAGGAACAGATTCAAGTCTACATTTTTTGGCTCCGAAATCTGTGCTCTTCTACTATTCCTGCCTCCCGAACAGAAGACAAGAAGCTCCCCTCCTTGCCCTGAAGTTTAGAAGCAGTGTCTCCCAGCAGGGATGAGGCCAGAACAGTCCGCAGGGGAGTTAAAAGCTCTTAGTTCTTGCCTTGACCTTGGGCAAGTTATTTGACTTTCTGAGTTTCAGTTTCCAACATGGATAAAATGGGAATAATATACTCCCTCACCTCTTTGCGGAGTTGTGATCTAAGATAAAAGCAAATGTGCAGAAGCACTTGGCCACTGTCAAGCACGCATTTGATTGTAAATAACTCTTGTTAAATGCTCTGAGTTTACCCTCTTCGTCCCACATCACGATTCATCGAGGTTTGCTGAGTGAATGTTGATCCGCAAACCTTCTGGGCTTGAGCTGATCAAGATCTCACTACTCAGCTAAGAGGAAACAGTCATTTGCTATTCCTTTCAGAGTCTGGTCATTGTGGGGAAGAATGGGGAAAAAAGTCCATCTAAGGGGCAAAACTTTCTTTTGTGCCAGCACAGGAAAGAAAGTAACTTTCGGATTTAAGGCCTGGCAGCCAGTCAAGCTCCAGAGAACAATGGAAGGTGCCCAGGCACCAGGCAAGAGGGGGGGCAGGTGATGAGTCCGTTACCTGGGATGAGGACGGCAGCTCCAGCCAGTATCACCGGCATTTCAGGACTTTCAAGTGTTAGACTGGGGAGGGGGTAGTGATGGCAAATGCAGGAGGTGATGTCTGTAGACCCTGGGAAGGACTGTGGCTCACCTGGGCTCAGCAATACAAGGAGGAGCCCTTGTGACGTCTGGAGCCCTCCTGATCTCCAGCGGTCCCACTTGTCTGTCGTGGTGGGGTCCTACTGAGATTGCCTCTCTCTCAAAATACTTCCTTCATCCTACATGAGAACTCCCCTTCCTACTACCTGTCCCTCGAGTCTTGTTGTCTGCTGCCTGTCAGGGATGGAAAACAGTGTAATCAACACCTCCCACTCCGACCCTTGTGTGTCTCCCGAGACATAACTGCTTTTTCTGTGCTGCTCTTCTAAGTCTTTTCTGTGAGCAACCACTGAACCATCTGCTATGGCCAGGCACTGCGCTGCAGGCGGGAGGAGATGGATAAATAAATCAGCACTGACTTCATCATGTCTTTTTATTTTCTGTATTTTTTGATGTTTTGACATCTGGGGCCTGGCTGATTTTGGAGGGACTGCCCCTCCTAGGGCTTAGTCAATTCCTGGATATAGAAAGGACTCAGTTGCAAGTGTGCCTTTCATAGGCAAACCAACCAATCCAAAGCTCATACTCCCAACCACCTCTCTTATTGGGCTCTCATAGGGTACTCACACTCTGGACCACTCTTATTAAAACAAAACAAAACAAAACAAAACAACAGAAAACCCCACAAAACTCTGTAGATACTGATGGGGAAGAGAATGCCTTGAGATGACCTCAGGTCAAAGTAAAAGAGTAATCTGAGTGTTTGCCCCCAGGACACCACTTTTAGGTCTGAGAGAGGTTCCTAGGGGCCGAGGAAGCCCCTGAAGGATGGTCCTAACTACCAAACAGAAATTCTGAGATACTAGGATTCTGTTATGTCATCTTGATGGCTCTGAAACAGTGAGTGATCTGGCCTAAGATTGCCCTGTGGAGAGCAGATCAGTGAAAGAAGCAGAAAGGACAGGAAACAGGACTGGGCCGGTTTGATAAGGGATGTGCTTGTGTGTATGTGTGTATGTGTGTGTGTATTGGAGGTCTTTAGAAGAAGAGAAGCATGGAGGGACAGCATCAACACCTGGCATAGAAACCAGGCTTTGGCACTGGTGGTAGTGGGGAGGAAAGGTGGGTTGTGGGGCACGCACTCACCCTTACTCCTTGGGACACTCATCATTCCCCAGACATTGCTTGCCTGTGACATCTCCATGGCAGGGGTGAGACGTGATGCTGCCACGGGCAGTAGAGTAGGGCTTAAGAGCAGGACCTTTAAGGTTGTACAGATCTGGAATTTCAGCTTCAACTTTTACTGTGCCCTTGGACAAGCTACTGATCCTTTCTGTGTGGTTTTCCTTT
The DNA here is from genome assembly GCF_043159975.1 of Macaca nemestrina. Classification (NCBI taxonomy): domain Eukaryota; kingdom Metazoa; phylum Chordata; class Mammalia; order Primates; family Cercopithecidae; genus Macaca; species Macaca nemestrina. Next base: position 113,572,095 of record NC_092136.1, on the reverse strand, counting down.
TCGTTCTTTTTCTTCTTTTTCTTTCTTTCTTTTTTTTTTTTGACAGAATCTTGCTTTGTCACTCAGGTTGGAGTGCAGTGGTGTGAACTCTGCTCACTGCAACCTCTGCCTCCTGGGTTCAAGCGATTCTCCTGCCTCAGCCTCCTGAGTAGCTGGAACTATAGGAATGCACCACCATGCCCGGAAAATTTTGTATTTTTAGTAGAGATGGGGTTTCACCTTGTTGGCCAGGCTGGTCTCGAACTTCTGACCTCAAGTGATCCACCCGCCTCAGCCTCCCAAAGTGCTGGGATTACAGGCATGAACCACCACATCTGGCCTACTGATCCTTTCTGAACACTGGAAAATGGGGATAGTACCTTGCTTAAAGGGTTGTGTGAGAATAAAATTCAATGATGTCTGCGAGGAGCTTAGCACGTGGTAGGCACACTTTTACTCTAGGGTAATCCTCCACTGCTTGAATTGTTCTTTCCCCGGATGTCTGCAGGGCTACTTCCTCTTTCTGACTTAAGTCTCTGCCGTTCTAAAAAAAGCAAATCCTCCCTAGTCCTGGGGAATTCCTGGTCCTATTCTCTGCATTATTTTTTCCCATAGTCCTCGTCACCATTTAACATAGCATATATTTTACTAATTTGTTATTCCCCCCACTAGAATGTAAACTTCATGAAGGCAGGAATTTTTGTCTACTTATTATATCCTGAATGTCTGACATGTAATAAGCATGCCATAGATATTTGTTGAATGATTGACTCACAAAATATATCATTAAATTTTAATTATACATATTAGTTGTTGGACACTTTTGCCATGTCATAACCTTGGAATAATTAAGTCTCATGAACCTCCTTACCAAGAGTCCGGGTCTCATTATCAAAGGTGACCCTCCTTCCCTTAAGCATTAGAGACCAGACAGAAGGAAGATAGAATTCACACAAAAACTTTAATCCTCAGTAGTTCTCAATCCTGGCTGCATGTTAGAATCACCTTGGTGGCTGTCTGAAAATAGCAATGATTGAACCACTTCTAGAAATTCTGATTTAACTGCTCTGGGATGCGGCTTGGACTTAAAATTTCTTTTTAAGCTGCCCTGTTGATACTACTGTTGAGGATCAATAAACTATGTGCACTCAAAGCTGCTGAAGGCTAGAGCATGAGGGTCTTGCACAGCAGCCTGCATTGAGGTTGGAGGAGACGTTGTTCCCAGACCATACTGAGGGTCGGGCTGCTTATTCTTGCAGCCCAATGTGGAGATGCAGATGAACTGGGAAAGAAGAGAGTTATTTTTGTAACTGGGTACAAGGAGAAGACCTGCAAAAAATTGCCAGACCAACTCAAAATTACAAAGTTTTCCAGAGCTTATACACCTTCTAAGCTATATGTCTATGTGTAAGTGTGCATGCATCTAAAGACATAAGTGAATAACTTCTTCTAATCCGTAACTAAGGTCTGAGTCCTGAAGGCAGTCCTCTGGAGCCTCTGTAAATTTACTTCATCTACATGGGTCCAGGTGCTGGGATGATTACCCTTATCTTGTCTCCTGCTAAATCATGGAGATTTTGGGAGTTCAGACCCCCAAACCTTCAGGCCCCCAATAAACTTGTTAGTGGAGGTCTGGAGAGTCTCTTCAGACCTCCAATAAAAACCTGTTTAATCCTAAACAGGTCCTGTTAAGAATTCCTTCATTATCTTGTCATGCTTCAAGGCCCAGGAAAGGCCTAGGCAAAACTCTTGGTGGGCTTTTGTTACATTCTAGCCTTTGTATAAGGGGACTCTTTCAGCTTTTAACGTTTAACCACTCAGACAGTGCTGAAACAGTTGTTACAGAGGCCTGCCTGATCAGCCATTAGTGACATCTCGTCTGCCACAAGGTAGAACAGTCTCTGGATTGACCAGGGCGCTCTAACCCTTTCGCCACAGGAAGATGGAACATTCCAACAACCAATTAAGAAAATAAGAGACATATCCTGAAGGAGGACTTGTTCTCCTGCATTCATAATTTTGAGTTTAGGTTTAACTTATCACAGTTCAGTTCCAAGTGGCTGTAAAACTCAACTGGAGGTTTGAACCTACAATAATGTGAATATCAGTCTGGATGTAGGATATTCTGGATCCCTCCTCTCATTAGGGTGAGCAGAGGTCACTGCTTTCACTACACACAATGCTCCCCATCTTGTCTCCTTTCTGCCCTCTTCTACATTTAGCCAGTGGTGGGGATGCAGGAGACTTCTGTGACCTAGAGTGAGGCTTCTTCACTACTAGCCACCTGCAAGTGGGCTCCATAAGGGGTGAATAATCTCACCGTGCCCAGCTCTGTGCATACGTTACCCCTAATTTGTGCCTGGGCTTCTCCCTGTTGAGTCCAAGCAAAGGCCTGCTTTCTCCGCTAGACAGAGCTGTGGTTCTTTAGCATACATCAGAATCACCTGGAGGGATCATTAAAACACAAACTGCTGGGACCCTCCACCAAAGTTTCTGATTCTGTAGATCTGTAGTGGGGGCTGTGAATTTGCATTTCTTTTCTTTTTTTCTTTTTTTTGAGATGGAGTCTCCCTCTGTTGCCCAGGCTGGAGTGCTGTGGGGCAATCTCAGCTCACTGCAACCTCCGCCTCCTGGGTTCAAGCAATTTCAGGCTTATTTTTGTATTTTTAGTAGAGACAGGATTTCACCACGTTGGCCAGGCTGGTCTCGAACTCCTGACCTCAAGTGATCTGCCCGCCTCGGCCTCCCAAAGTGCTGGGATTACAGGGATGAGCTATCTCGCCTGACCATGAATTTGCATTTCTAACAAGTTCCCAGGTGGTACTGATACAGCTCGTCTAGGGACCATACTTTGAGAATTTCTGCTTTAAAGAAATAAGATCCTTTCAGTCTGGATTCTCTGGGTATTAACCCAGTTTAGGGAACCAAACCCTGGGCACCTTCCTGGCAATGCAGGATATAAAGCTGTGTACTTTGTTCCTTCTTCACAGAAACCACTTAAGCAACCTATTTTTAGTCTCATTGACTGTTTCTTTTCTCCTAGTTCTCAGCCTTTTCTTCTATTTTGGATTGAAGTTTTCATCTTTTCATACATTCCAGGCTGTTTTATGACTTGCCTGTGCCTGGAATGCCCTTTCCCTTTCTCTGTCTGGCTATTTTATTTGTCTCTTTTGGCTAGAAGGAATAGGCACTCACTCCAATTACAGTCATCCCTTGGTAGACGTGGGTGGATTGGTTCCAGGACACCCCATGGATACCAAAATTTGTGCATACTCGAGTCTCGCAGTCAACTCTGTGAGACCCGTGTATACGAGAAGTCAGCCTGAAATATACACAGGTTTTGTATTTCATGAATATGTATTTTCGATCCCTGTTTGGTTGAAAAATATCTGTGTATACGTGGACTTGTGTGGTTCAAACTGTGTTGTTCAAGGAGATCAACTTACTTCATTTCATTTTAAAGATCCCCAAAGAAGCTGAACAGATCACAGGAAGAGCAGGAACACGTACATGGTTCTGATTTCAAGGTGGCAGAATGGGCAGGAGGAGCAGAAGAAATCTGTGTGTCTTTCTTTCATCACTAGAAGTCCAATGTGCTATCCATTGTGCCACAGTGCCACCTATTTGTCTGTATTTCTTCTATTGTTTGACCACTAAGTGAATCAGCAGCTCTGTGTGTCTGCTCCTTACTTGGCTCTCTACCAATACCTTATACTTCCCCAGTACTCTATTTTTGTTGACTTTATAGCTTCTGCTTACTCTTCCTCATCTTATTTATTATTTCTGTTTCCTTATAACTTCGGCTGCCAAGGCTCAAGTTTTATCTCATTGACATTCTTTCAGATAGAGCCACCACTAGGGTTTTAGGGCCCTGTTTATATAAACAATTTAAAGCCCTCTGGAATGGTCAGGTGAGAACCTCTTAAAATCTTTTCCTTCATAAAAGCAACAGGAACTCTAGAAAAAAAAATAGTCAAAATTAATTTTTCAAAATTCTGGAAATTAACCAAAAACTTGCAATAGTTTGAAAATGTTTTATTTAAGAAATAATTGAATGTTAGTAAGAACAGCACATTTTTGTAGCATTTAAACTTGTCCTATCCCTTCTCCTTCTTACCAGCTACTCAGTAATCTTGGAAACCAGCTAGCCTCAGAACTGTGCTATGAAAACCAGCAGGCTAGTGGCCACTGAAGAGAACAGAATGAGTTTGGAGCTCTTCAGAAAGCCTCATACCCAGAAAAGGGTTACTATTTGACCTGTCTGGCAGATCCCTGGAGAAGATCCATTCTCAAAGCTTGTCTTTATTATAGCCAACTCAGAGCTTAGACTTGTAGGAAATCATCAAGTTACCAGCACAGCATATATTCTGGGAGTCCCAGAAGAAGAAGAATGAGAGAAAAGGACAGAAAAAATATTTGAAGGAATAATGACTAAAATCTTTCCAAATTCAATAAAAACATTAATTTACACACACCAGAATGTCAGCAAACTGATAGCAGGATAAACCTAAAGAGATCCATACCTAGACACATTATAGTCAAAATACCAAAAGCCAAAGCCAAACAGGGAATCTTGAAAGCAGCAGGAGAGAAGTAACTCATCACCTACAAAGGATCCTCAATAAGATTACTATCTGACTCTCATGTAGACTAGAAGGCATTAGGATAATGTGTTCAGAAACCTGAAAGAAAAAATTATGAACTCAAAAAACTAAATCCAGCAAAACTATCCTTAAAGAAATGAAAGTAAAATGTAGACAGTTCCAGATAAGCAAAAACTGAGGGAATATCTTGTTAGAAGACCCACTACAAGAAACGCTGAAGGGAGTCCTTCAGGATAAAAGGAAGGGTACTAGACAACAACTTGCATCCACACAAGGAAATAAAGAGCACTGACAAAGGGAACTACATAGGTTAATATAAAAAACAGTATAAATATTTTATATCTGTACCTCTTTTTCTCTCCATTTGATTTTTAAAAGACAACTGCATACAGTAATAATTACAAAACTATTGACATGGTTATAATGTATAAAAATGTAATTTTTATTACAATAAAAGTAAAAGAGAGGGAAAATGGAACAGAACTATATTGGAGTAAAGATTTTGTAGGCCAGGTGCAGTGGTTCACACCTGTAGTCCCAGCACTTTGGGAAGCCGAGGGAGGCGGATCACGAGGTCAGGAGATCGAGAGCATCCTGGCTAACATGGTAAAATCTCATCTCCACTAAAAATACAAAAAATTAGCCAGGCGTAGTGGCAGGTGCCTGTAGTCCCAGCCACTCAGGACGCTGAGGCAGGAGAATGGCATGAACCTGGGAGGCAGAGCTTGCAGTGAGCTGAGATCACACCACTGCACTACAGCCTGGGTGACAGAGTGAGACTCCGTCTCAAAAAAGAAAAAAAGAAAAAAGATTTTGTTTACTATTTTGAAAGTATTTGTATACTATTTTGAAATTATTTGTATTTTGAAATTAAGTTGGCTTTAATCCAAACTAGATTGTTTTAAGTTAAGTTGTATGTTTTAACCCCTAAGGCAATCACTAGAAAAATAACTCAAAAAATATTATAAAAGAAAGGAATTAAAATGGTATACTAGAAAATATCTACTTAGTACAAAAGAAGGCAGTAATAAAGGAATAGAGCATCAGAAAACACATGAAATATAGAAAACAAATAGCAAAATGGCAGAAGTATATCCTACCTTACTGGTAATTACATTAAATGTAAATGGCCTAAAGACTCCAATTGAAAGGGAGAGATTGGACATAAAACCATAATCCAACTACATGCTAATACAGATATTTTAGCTTCAAAGACAAAGAAATTGAAGGTAAAAATATTGGAAAAGGTATGCGATGCAAAGAGAAACCAAAAAAGAGCTGGAATGGCTACATTAATATCAACAAAATAGACTTTAAGACAGAAATTATTACTAGACAAAGAAGGACACTTTAGGCCAGGCACAGTGGCTCATGCCTGTAATCTCAGCACTTTCAGAGGCCAAGGCAGGAGGATCATTTGAGCCCAGAGGTTCAAGACCAGCCTAGGCAACATAGTGAAACCTATCTCTGTTTAAAAAATCATTAGAAAAGAGAAGAACATTTTATAATAACAAGGTGCAATTTATCAGGAAGACATAACAATCAAGCATATACACATCTAACAAAAGGGTTCTATGTGGATTGAAGAAACAAAAGGCAACTCAGTAATAGTTGAGGACTTCAATACCTACTTTCCATAATGACTGAAAATCAGTAAGGAAATAGTGACAGCACTATCAACCAACTAGACCTAACAGACATCTATAGAACACTCCACCCAACAACACAGACTACACTTTCTTCACAAGTGCATATGGAACATTCTTTAGTATAGACCATAGTCCATAAAACAAATTATTATAAAAAAGATAGACAATAACAAGCTTGGTGAGGATGTAAAGAAATTGGAACTCACATATATTGCTGGTGGGAATGTAAAATGGTGCCAGTGACTTTGGATAACAGTTTGGTAGTTCTTCAAAAGGCTAAACACAGAGTCACCGTATGACCCACAAATCCCACTTGTAGGTATATACTTAAGAGAAGTAAAGACATATGTCCATAAAAGTGTCTCTACATGAATATTTATTTCAGCATTACTTATAGTAGGCAAAAAACAGAAGCAACCCAATATATCCAACAATTAATGAATGAATAAACAAAATAGGATATATGTATAAGCATACAATGGAATATTATTTGGCAATAAAATTGAATAAAGTACTGATATATGCCATAACATGGATGAACTTGAAAACATTATGCTAAGTGAAAGAAGCCAGAAACAAAAGACTACCTGTTGTATGGTTTAATTTATATAAAATGTCAGGAGTAGGCAAATCTATTGAGGCAGAAAGTAGATTAGTAGTTGCCAGGTTCTGGGAATGGGAAGTGACTGCTCATGGGTACAAGGTGTTGGAAGTAAAGCTTGGAGTCGCAAAGAAAGCAAGTACTCAAACAAAAGATTTTTCAATAAGGCAAATTTACTTCTTTAGAAGGGTGTTTTTGTAGGACTGGTTGTCACCAGAGTACATCAAACAAAGGAGGGAAAGAGTTTTTATTTTTAATGCAGTTTGTCCCTACTACTGTGTCCTGTTTCTGTTGGCTGGAGTTGGACTGCACAATCTAAACCGAACCCAACTGACTAACTTGAAAGACAGCTTTGGCAGGAAGAGCCATGACAGCGGGAGGGGTAAATTACAGAGTAAGTAGCAGATGTGGGCTCTGTAGATAAGGACTGGCGGGAGAGTTGTTTACTGGAACCAGGGGCAGGGAGGCACAAAGGATAAGGAAGTTGGACCTTGAAAGTAGAGAACAAAGAAACTAAACAAACTAAACCTTTGAAGAGGAACTTCTCTTGGATCCGACAAAGGTTTCTTTGAGGATGTTTTGCAGAGAGCAGGTAAATGCAAACCTACCCCAGATGAATCCAATTTCTCAGAGAGAAACATTTAATATGGACTTACAAATAGAAGCAATGTCTCAGGCAACTGCGAGACAATGGATCCCCACACCCACCCTCCAGAAAATATTCTTTATATAGTAAGCTTTTTTGATAAAACATTTGTATCTGTCATGCCTCAGACTTTCTTGAGAATACTCATGACCACTGGGGCGGTTAGATAAACATCTTTATGAGGGGTTGAGGGTCTGAGCTACTTGAGCACTTTGGTATGCAGGAGTCAAACATCGGTCATCATGGAAATTTTGCTTCAAGGTGGCATCACTCTTAGCATGCAACAGGTTGTTTTCCTACAAGGGTGGTGAAAATGCTTGACAATTAGATAGTTATCATGGCTGTGCATCTTTGTGAATATGCTAAAAACCACTGAATTGTACACTTTAAAAGGATGGATTTTATGGTATATGAATTATAGTTCAATAAAGCTGTTATAAAAATGAATGATAAAATCCATAGGTGTATGTGAAGCACAGTAATTTATCAGTAAAGATTTAGAATAATGGGTAGAGAAGGGGTACTTGTGTATTTGTTTATCATCTAATCTGGGCCTGTGCTCTTTCTTCATGGTGTCTAGGCATCGGCTGTTCCTAGGAGCCATCACCTCATGGTCTTCATTGTTAAATTTACAGTTTCTGACTAATCTTATACCTCCCACTGAGAAAAAAGCAAGAATGTTGTTATTATGCACAATACCATGGCTCTTAGAAATGTGTTTTTTATTGAAATGGTATAATCTTTTTGCCACTGCAATTCCCTAATACGATGCATTTAAGACTGGTTCCATCCTGACTCATGACCCTGTATCATGTGTCACACCACCTGTGAGTACTGACTTCTAATGACTCTCTCAAAGGTTGTTACTATGTGTCTTTGTTGAGGATGACCACTAATACAAGTCTTTTTTTTTTTTGAGACCGAGTCTCCCTCTGTCGCCCAGGCTGGAGTGCAGTGGCGGGATCTCTGCTCACTTCAAGCTCCGCCTCCCGGGTTCAAGCCATTCTCCTGCTTCAGCCTCCTGAGTAGCTGGGACTACAGGTGCCCACCACCCCACCCGGCTAATTTTTTGTATTTTTAGAAGAGACGAGGTTTCACCATGTTAGCCAGGATGGTCTTGATCTCCTGACCTCGTGATCCACCCTCCTCAGCCTCCCAAAGTGTTGGGATTACAGGCGTGAGCCACCACGCCTGGCCAAATACAAGTCTTAACCAGAGGATACAAAAAAAAATGTGACCAATCCTTTGTACTATGGTCACATTAAATTCCTCTTTTGGAATTTTGTAGCATAAACATTGAACAACAGGCCGGGCGCGGTGGCTCAAGCCTGTAATCCCAGCACTTTGGGAGGCCGAGGCAAGTGGATCATGAGGTCAGGAGATCGAGACTATCCTGGCTAATATGGTGAAACCCCGTCTCTACTAAAAATACAAAAAACTAGCCGGGCGTGGTGGTGGGCACCTGTAGTCTCAGCTACTTGGGAGGCTGAGGCGGGAGAATGGCGTGAACCCGGGAGGCGGAGCTTGCAGTGAGCCGAGATCACGCCACTGCACTCCAGCCTGGGAGACACAGCGAGACTCCGTCTCAAAACAAAACAAAACAAAACAAAACAAAAAACATTGAACAACACATTTTACAACCATGTCTTCTTTTGACTTCTTTAGGGACTTAAGAATATGATTTTTTCCAATGTTGACTGCCCTCTGGTCTTTCGCACACTGCCAGCTGCAGAGAAGATAGATGAGGGAAACACAGGTGGAGGTGATAAGGGCAGTCTCTTGTCTGGGATGGCTTAAGACTAATCTAGAAGAACACGATGTCATCACTTCAGCTGAAATCAAGAGAGGACATCAATCAGAAGGGCCTGTTGGCACTGTGGAGCAATGATGTCTAAAGACCTTGGAGGGGATGATTCAGCTTCCCCAGGCAACTGCCTGACATGTGGCACAGAGCATGGATGCGGGGTGGGAGTGCATGTGCACCCCTATTGCCTTTGGGTACTGTCAACTGAAGGTGGCACCATGATTGGAACACAGATGGATGAGAGCTGATGCATGGCCGCCCCCCACAGTTTAAGCCCAAGGATGGGTAGTGGATTTCTGATAGCCTAGAGTTATGAACTCATCTTGTGTCTGACAAGACTGTCACCAAAAGTGTGGTAACACCACTTTGGCAGCCCAATCTTTTGGAATCCTATGAAAGAAATACTGCAGAAGCCAGCAGAAGCAATCCACTTGCCAAGTTGCCCTCCCGGAACCAGGGTCCACCCATGAGAGCCTACGACAACCACATCAGCCCTTGTGCTCCTTGGGGCATCTGGTCAATCTCCTGTGTGGGATAGAGGCTCTGGGAATACCCCAAAGGCGAGAAGCAGAGAAGAGGGCCTATGCCCTTCCTTGTCCAGGCTTGGAGTACCTCACCTGGATGATACTGCTAGCCCCAACAGGTCCCAGACATCAGAGAGGAAGTGTGGTCTCCCTGAGGTTTGGGGCCCAGGACAGGGGTTCTGCTTGCTCTCATCTAAAAGCAGTACTGTTCCTAGGTTTACTACTCACTACTAACTACCTTATTTTGTGCTTCTTGGTTTAAAAATTCCAGAGAAAATGGTTGTCTTAGCTGATCAGTTTTGCTCTGAGCCAATGGTATTCAACGCATGGCCTGTGGACCTCTAGTGGGTCTCCAAGACTCTCTCAGGGGTCTGTACAGTTAAAACTATTTTTTTTTTGTGATAATATTAAGATGTCATTTGCTTTTTTCACTATGTTGATACTTTCAATGATGGTACAAAAGCTATGCTGAATAAAACTGCTGGCACCTTGGCACAAATCAAAGCAAGGCCACCAACCATTCTAATAGTTGTATTTTTTTTTTTTAACCGTCGTGCACTTGAAGTAAAAAAAGAGTCCTTGATGAAGCAGTAAAGATTATTAATTTTATTAAATTGTGCCTCTTGAGTACATGTCTTATTAAAGTCTGTGTGAAGGGTGTGTATAGCATTTCCGCTGTATACTAAAGTACAATGGGAGTATCTTCAAAAAGCACTTACATGACTGAATTGCAAGCTGAACTAGCTACTTTTTCCTTTTTTTGAGACAGAATCTCACTTTGTTGCCTAGGCTGGAGTGCAGTGGCATGATCTCGGCTCACTGCAACCTCCGCCTCCCGGGTTCAAGAGCTTCTCCTGCTTCAGCCTTCTGAGTAGCTGGGATTACAAGTGTCCACCACCATACCCGGCTAATTTTTTTTTTGTATTTTTAGTAGAAATGGGGTTCCACTATGTTGGCCAGACTGGTCTTGAACTCCCAACTTCAGGTGATCTGCCCACCTCAGCCTCCCAAAGTGCTGGGATTACAGGTGTGAGCCACAGCGCCCAGCCCCACTTTTTTCATAAACTTCATATTACTCGTGCGAACAATTGACAGAAAAACTATGGTTATTCAGATTTGATATTTAGCAGACATTTTCTTGAAAATGATTGGCGTGAACCTGCCACCTCAAGGAAAACAACTGATGGTGTTGACGATGAAATGTGATGTTACAAGTGAACCACAAGGATACACAATGAACTGGAGAGATTTCTAGGTTTTTTTTTGTTTTGTTTTGTTTTTTTAATATGGAGTCTCCCTCTGTTGCGCCCAGGCTGGAGTGCTGTGGCGCAATCTCGGCTCACTGCAAGCTCCGCCTCCCGGGTTCACGCCATTCTCCTGCCTCAGCTTCCCTAGTAGCTGGGACTACAGGCGCCTGCCACCAAGCCTGGCTAGTTTTTTGTATTTTTAGTAGAGATGGAGTTTCACCGTGTTAGCCAGCATGGTCTCGATCTCCTGACCTCGTGATCCACCTGCCTCGGCCTCCCATCGTGCCAGGATTACAGGCATGAGCCACCATGCCCGGCCGGAGAGATTTCTGGTTCTTAAGACTCTTCTGATGAGATTGGTGGTGATATTAATCAGTGTGATGTTTGAAATATTCTATAATAAAATGTGTCATTTGAAAAGTCTACATAATTCAGTAAACCGTTTTTTTTTGTTTTTTTTTGTTTTTTTTTTTTTTTTGAGACAGAGTCTCGCTCTATCATCCAGGCTGGAGTGCAGTGGCACAATCTCGGCTCACTACAACCTCCTCTGCCCCCTGGGCTCAAGCAATTCTCCTGCCTCAGCCTCCTGGGTAGCTGGGACTACAGGTATGCACCACCACACCCAGCTAATTTTTGTATTTTTAGGAGAGACAAGGTTTCACCATGTTGACCAGGCTGGTGTCAAACTCCTGACTTCAAATGATCTTCCTGGCAGTGAGCCACTGCGCCCAGCCAGGAACCGATATTTTCTAAATGACCAAGACATGGATGGTACATCATTGTTCAACAGTGAAGGATCCAGTTAAAGTCTGGGATACACCAGTAGATTTTAATATAATAGAGTATACAAAATTTGCCAATATGGTTTCTGGTACCCCATTTAGGAATCTACCCCTTGTCAAGTCTTGATGTAGTATCAAAGAAGAACAGCCACGATTATCTGAGATGGCTATTCAAGTTACTCCCACCTTTTCCAACTATATATCTGTGTGAGGCTGGATTTTCTTCATGTGTCAACCCAAACAACATATAATGGATCGAATGCAGAAGCAGATATAAGAATCTGGCTGTCTTCTATTAAGCCAGGCACTAAGCAAATTTGCAAAACAGTGTATTCTTCTCACTAAAATATTTGTTTTGAAAAATTTAGTTGTCTGTCATAAAAATATGTTGTTTATGGGCCAGGCGCGGTAACTCATGCCTGTAATCCAAGCACTTTGGGAGGCCAAGGTGGGCGGATCACGAGGTCAGGAGTTCGAGACCAGCCTGGCCAACATAGTGAAACCCCGTCTCTACTAAAAATGCAAAAACTCAGCTGGGTGTGGTGGCAGGCACCTGTAATCTGAGCTACTCGGGAGGCTGAGGTGGGAGTATTGCTTGAATCTGGGCGGCAGAGGTTGCAGTGAGCCGAGATCCTGCCATTGCACTCCAGCCCTGGGCGACAGTGTGAGACTCTGTCTAAAAAAAAAAAAAAAGTTTATGTTAGGATATAATAGGTTTTCTATTTATTTTTAAATGAACTCCTGAATGAATGTTTTTAGAGTTAAAAATATGGTAACGTTGATCGATATGTGGTGTTGTATAAAACATATGTTTAATATTAGTAGATATAAGCCCACATAAACAAAAGTTTTCTGTAGTTCTCAGCAATTTTTAAGCATATAAAGATGTTCTGAGCCCCCAGAATTTGAGCACTGTTGCTCTATGCCATGCTAGAAAGCCTGGGGATTGGTTGCCCTCGGTCAGGTACCCCCTATTATGAAATCAGCTGTAAGATCTGGTGGGTAGGTCTAGGGTAAAGGCATGGCCATGACTACCCATTCCTCAGGTCAAGGTGAGGCAGCCATCCCTTAGAAGGAGCTGTAGGAGCAGCAGGTGCCATGACCAAATGGCCAAATGGCGGGCACACTGGTGGAGTTTGGCTCATCCTTTAGATGCTCACAGACTCCAGGAAGCTGGTGTTCTCTTGGGCTAATGTGGCTATGCCCTCAACCTTGCTAAACTTCAAAGCCTTGTGATTTGGTTTGGCTCTGCATCCCTCCCAAATCTCATTTTGAATGGTAATCCCCACGTGTCGAGGGACAGAAATGATTGGATTATGGGAGTGGTTTCTCCCATCCTGTTCTCATGATAGCGAGTGAGTTCTCATGAGATCTGATGGTTTCACAAATGTCTGGCATTTCCCCTGCTTGTGCTTCTCTGTCCTGTTGCCATGGGAAGAAGGTCCTTGCATCCCCTTCTGCCATGATTGTAAGTTTCCTGAGGCTTCCCCAGCCATGCGGAACTGTGAGTCAATTAAACCTCTTTCCTTTGTAAATTACCCAGTCTCAGGTAGTATCTTTACAGCAGTGTGAGAATGGACTAATACACCTTGACACCTTAGATGTTCGGTTAGAATGTCCTGTTCGTGGATGTGTCTTTAGCATGAGAGTATAAGTTCCTCGATGAGAAAGACTCATTCATATTTATGACTCCAAGTTGTAGTATAGGGGCAAAGAAACACATGACCCCTGCCCTCCTGGAGCTTATAGTCTGATGAGGAAGACTTAAACATAATATTGCATGAATAATTATATAATTACAAACTATGGAGTAGAAGTATAGGGTACCCATGAGAGAATAAAACAGCAGAACTAAATGTAGATTAGGGTGATCAGGGAAGGCCTTTGCTAATGTGAATTTTAAGCAGACTTGAAGGACAGCGGGAGCTAGCTAGGCAAGGAATGAGCATGGGCACACAGGTATCAGTGTTCTCTTGTAGACACAAGGGCCAGAGTGTGCTGAGGGACTTGGGATGTTTGAGGACTGTGATTGGCAAGGAGGGGTAAGACTGTAGTGTATCCTGGGAGAAGGTTCAAGCGGTGGTGGTCAGGGGCGAGATCATGAAAGGTCTTAGAGCCATGTAAGGGACTTGTGATATTTCTTTTTTTCTTAGTACCATTGGAAAGTTTTAAGCAGAGGAATCGTGTGATCAGATTTGGTTTGGGTGGCTCTGGCTACAGTGTGGAGGATAGACTGAAAGGGAACAGTGTGGGAGCTGAGACACTAGTGAGTGATCCACTTGAGAGGTAGATGATGGTGGCCCAGGCTAGTGTCATGGCAGTGAAGGAGAGAAGTGGATGGCTTGTAAGGTATTTTGGAGATAAAATATTCTAGGCTTGGTGAAAGAATGAATAGAGGAGAGGCAAGGGAAAGGAAGATGCCAAAAATGTATCCTGGCTTTGTAGCTTGAGCACCTGGAGACTGGGAGTGCCCTTTTTCAAAGAGGAAGATTGTGGGAAGGGTGGAACCAAAGGAAGAGTAAGCCTTTCCATCTGGACTTGCTGGGTGTGAGGAGCTTTCATTATGGAAGCCAGCCTCAGGAAAAGGACTGGAACTCAGGCTCTGGGAGCTGGAATGGATGAGGCTGAAATGTTCCTCGTGTGGGGTGGGCACTGCCTGAGGACACACTGGTGGTCTGTACCCTGTGTAGAACTGTGTGGGCTGTTTCTTCACACGGACTGAGTTTCTTTGGAAATTTATTTGTATCATCCAGCATGGTGATGGCTTGGGAGAGGCTGGCAGTTGAGGCTGGGCTCCACTACCTCCTTCTTCTAGGCTGACCACACTCCTCTTGGAGACTCTGGGAATCCTGGAAGGTGACATCTGAGACCCAAGGGAGAGAAGGGAGCATGGATAGACACGCTTCATAGCCCTATAACAATGCTAAAAATAATCAGACTGTGCCCAGTTCCGTATTCCAAGTCATGTGTAGAAGTCAGGTAGACTCTGTAGCATATACCATACTGTGTTTTTCAGAAATCCCAACCAAATCCTAGGTATTACTGCACAAACACCCTGTGCATAAATGCAGGGGAAGACAAATAAGTCTGAAGCTCTGGCAGAGTAGCTGAGACCAATAAAGCAAGGGAGAGACAGCTGGAAAAACATCAAAGTAAAGCCAGTTTTCTTCCAATGAGTTCCAAATGCAGCAATCAAATATGTGGAGGAATGGAGAATTTCTCCTGGGCTGGGTTTGTGATGAAAGGTCCCCTTTGATAGAAGTGTTCTTGTTTAACCCTTTCTACATGTTCCTGTCACTGGGTGAGGTGGCACACAGCTTAAGCTGGTGGTCACAACCCCTATGTCTACACCAGCATAGGCAGCTGGAATTTGGTCACTATTTGTGGCATTGTGCTGTGAACTGCTTTGTGGGAATAATGTAGAGGGGATAAAGAAACTCCAGGCTGGGAGGAGGAAGGGGCCACAAGGAGAATCAGCAGAGGAGGCCGGGAAGCCCCCAGAAGGCTTGTTGAAGAAGGTGAGCCTATTAGAAAAGGGGTGGGGAGTGGGAGGAATGTTGGACAAAATGAGAGGACAAGGACCGACAAAGAAGAGCAGAGAGAGGGATGGGAGATTCCTGATGGGGACCAAAATGCAGGGGGAAATGGATGTCCTGAGCAGCCTTCTGCAGGTCAGAAGGAGAAGTAGAGATGGCAGTTCCCAGGCCTAGGCTCCTCTGGTTGCCAAGTGCTTGGATGGAGGCAAATGAAACTAGAGTGGAGACTGCATATTGAGCTGGCAATTTTGCCAGCAGGGTCACTCAGCAAACCATGGATCTAGAGACCTTTCTTAGCAAGTGATATGGTTTGGATTGTGTCTCCACCCAAATCTCATGTGGAATTGTAATCCCCTATGTTGGAGGAGGGGTCTTGTGGGAGGTAATTGGATCATGGGGACAGACTTCTGCCTTGCTGTTCTCATGAAAGTGAGTTCTCACGAGATTTGGTTGCTTAAAACTGTGTAGCACCGCCCACTTTGCCCTCTCTTCCTCCTGCTCTGGCCACATAAGACGTGCCAGGTTCCCCTTCTCTTTCCACCATGATAGTAAGTTTCCTGAGGCCTCCCCAGAAGCAAAAGCCTGTACAGCCTGTGGAATCATGAGCCAATTAAACCCCTTTTCTTAATAAATTATCCAGTCTCAAGTAGTTCTTCATAGCACTGCGGGAATGCACTAATACAGCAAGTATCCCCAAATGCCTCTGCCAATCTGCCATTTCTCAACTCAGTGATTCTCCCATACCTGTAGCTTTAAGTCTAACCTTCATTCATCCATCTATTTACTCATTAATTAATTTAAAACACATTTATTGAATGCATTTTATACAACGGGCACATGGTGGGTACAAGGGTTACAATGCTGTAGTCAGTCTCAAAGTGTGGTCCCTGGACCAGCTACATCAGCATCATTTGGTGTACTAGCTATCTGCAGCTATATAACAAATCACCCAAAAACTTAGTGGCCTAAAATAACAGTAACCATTTATTGTGTCTCATAGTTTCTGTAGATTCTAGGTTAGGATCTACCATGAAGTAGCAGTCACAAATTGGCTGAGGCTGCAGTCATTTTCACATTTGATAGGGACTGGAGGATCTGTTTCCAAGGTAGGTCATTACCCGGCTGACAAACTGGGGTTGGTTGTCAGTGGGAAGCTTTAGTTTCTCCCATGTGACCTCTCCACAAGGCTGCTTGAGTATCCTTTCAACATGGCAGCTGGCTTCCCCCATAATAAACAATCCAAGAGAATAAGTTGAAAGCTGCAATGTCTTTTATAAGCTATTCTTCAAAGTCATACACCATCACTTCCACAATGCCCTGTTGGTCACATAAGTAAACCCTATTCAAGGTAGGAGGAAACTCCACAGGAATATGAATATCAGAAAACAGGAATCACCAGGGCCAACTGTGAGATCTGGAATTTGTTAGAGATGCAAATTTGCAGACTTACCTGAAGACCTACTAAATCAGAAACTCTGGGGGTGGGGGCCTATAACTGGAGTTTTCACAAGCTTTCCCTGTGATTCTGATGCACACTAAGGTTTGAGACCATTGCAGTGATGTGTGAAGCGATCTCTGCTTTCCAGCTGCCCATAGCCTGGCTTTTAAGTTACTAAGAAGTTATGACACAATGCTGTAGCAAGCACATGGGAAGGTGTCAGGGAAAGTTTCTTAGCCTGGAATTTAAGGTCTGTCCTAACCTGAGCTGCTCTGATCCATTTGTTTTAATTTTTTTCCGACTTGGGTCCCCTGCTATAGTCTGATCATTCTCCTGTCCCCACAGAGCGAGGGAATAAACACCTTGTAGGTGAGTGAGCTGCTAATGGCTGTGACAGCATCTGGCATGGTCCTACCATATAACAGTTGCTCAATAAATGCTTCCTCCTTTCCATTTCCTTTGCTCCAGATTTTACATTTGGAAGACTCAGCTCCAGACTCCTTTACCTAACCAAATTCTAACCTTTCTTCAAGGTTCAATGCAGGGCCCCAGTTCCATGAAGCATCTGACTTCATCTCCCCTGGTCTCTCCCTTCCCCTCTCTGAATCTCTGAGCATTAAGAGTTTGACTCATACAACCTAGCCTGTGATTCTTTTGATGCATTCTGCCTTGCATTTTTTTCTCTAAGATTTTCCATTTGTGACGATCTTTCAGGCTCTTGTAACTGTGTGAAATTGCCTTGTTTATCATTCTCTATCACCATCACCTATGATGCATCCCCTACCTCCACCGCCTCCTCCCTGTGAAAGAACAGCCTCCAGTAGAACCTTTAAGTTGAATTGTTTTAGGTAGTGAGCTCCTACCATGCACATGGCCCCAAGTTAGGTCCTGGAATAACAGAGATCCCTTTTATATTCTATTACCCTTGAAGCATCCACAGCTCAGGAAAGGCAGCTCCTGTGGTTGAAAGAGTGTGAGACCCCAGGTGAAAGACCTGTAGGATGCTTGGCTTTTCCAGCTCCCAGCCGGGTCATCCCAGGCAATTCTCCTTCACTGATTCAAACTTCAGTTTTCTCGTCTATGAAATGGTGCTCCCAGCTGCCAACATCTGAAGGGTCATAGATTCCTAAGTAAAGAACAGGTGTGAGATGGAATTAGACTAGAGAATTGCAGGTGGAAATAAAATGGTAGTATTTAAGAGTTTTTGGTCACTTAACACATTTATTAAATGTTTAGTATGCATCAGGACCTGTATCAGACCCTGGTTAGAAAATGGTGAAAGAGGTCCCTTTGTTATCACTTGAGATTTTGCAACAGTTATCAGAAAGAACTAAGCAGAGTTAGGCAGATGCCTTTGATAAGGGGGCGGAGACTGTGTGTGGGAGAGGACTGTGTGTGGGCGGAGACTGTACGTGGCCAGGACTGTGTGAGGGGGCAAAAAGAGGGACAGGGACCCTGAGGAGGTGCAGGGTAGGGTCTAGAGTCAAATGGTGCTTGTTCACAAGTAGTTCCCTAGGTTCTTCAACTTCCTTTCTTCACCCCATTGAGGGCCCCAGTCACTTGTTGCAGCACATAGTTGACCTGTAACTTGGAGGGTGTGAGGAGGAAGAGCTTTTAAAAAAAAGAGGAGGTGTGGTCTCTGTGGATTCCTCTGAGTTTGGTTTCACTGGAAGAGGCCCCTTGGAGAGCCTTGCCCAGTGGCCAGTATCTCTCCCCTAAGGCAATTCTTCAAGCCCCATGCTCCTGTTTGTTTTTTTTTTTTTTTTTTTTTGAGACAGAGTGTCACTCTGTCCCTGAGGCTGGAGTACAGTAGCACAGTGTTGGCTCACTGCAACCTCCATCTCCTGGGTTCAAGTAATTCTCCTGCCTCAGCCTCCCAAGTAGCTGGGATTACAGGTGCCCACCACCACGCCTGGCTAGTTTTTATATTTTTAGTAGAGACAGGGTTTCACCATGTTGGCCAAGCTGGTCTCAAACTCCTGACCTCAGGTGCTCCACCCACCTCGGCCTCCCAAAGTACTGGGATTACAGGCGTGAGCCATCGTGCCTGGCCTTTTTTTTTTTTTTTTTTTTTTTTTTTTTTAATGTGGCAGCTGAACTGTGACTCACTTAAATATTCCTCAGATTGTTTTCATTTTTAAAAGCAGTTGTCAGTTCTAACTGTCTCTAGCATGAATTCCCCTGTCCAGCTGGCTTAATTGCAGACATCAACATGCTTGACAACATTGTTTCGTTTAAAAAGCCAGCCTAGAGACGGTGATTGTGGGGGCTGAAGAAGAGCTGCTTTGACTGGCGTCTGCTGGAGGGTGGCCATGCTCCAGTGGCTGGCTTCTAATAAGGGACTGTACTTGGCCCTCTTTTGCTACATGATGCTCTTCCAGTCCCTCTCGCCTGATTGGGAAGAAAGCAGTCATCTGCTGGCCTCTGATGAATTTGTGTTCAGAGACGATGATAGCCGGATGTAGTGGAAGGATCATTGAAATGGAGCCAGGAGACCATGCTTTGTTGGAGCCCTGTCACTAACTAGCTGGTATCCATGGCCAAGTCACAGAGCGTCTTTGGACCTTGTGTCCTCATCTGTTAGAAGAGGGGGAAGGATGACGGTGATTCCTCCAGTCCCTTCCTGCCTTATGGTCCAACCTTGTTTCATGCCCTGTGAGTTTATGGATTCTGGCCAGCTACTTCTCAACACCTCTCTCTTTCCTCATCACACGCTGGAATTTCTTTGCATGCCAGTTTTCCTCCAGACAGGAATTCAGTATTTATTGTGCAAAAGATAAGAGATGAATGTTGTAATACTACGAATACCTGGCAGCCTACATGTAACCCTTTACGTTCTGTACCTAAGAAAAGTTCAAAGGAAACACTAGAAAGGCAATCTCCGGGGGGTGTCCAGTCTTAGATTTCATACCTAGGCTACATTTGGGTCTGTGTCAGTGCCCATGCTTAAATTGCCATCTCTACAGCCCAGTGTTCCTAAATAAGGCTATGATCTCCTACATTAATTATTATTGAAATGGTTCACACTGGTTTATCCTTGGTCATTTGCCAAATAGCTAACAGCACCTATCACGTGCAAAACTCTATGGCAGATAGTGTAGGCAACAATAAGGACAGAACACTCTTCCCTGGGGACATAATTTTATAGAATGTGTATTTTATGCACTGATTGTACAAGGGGATAATCTCATGTTTTGAGCATCTTAAGATCTTAGCACATTGCTTTCAAAATAACAGCAATAACAAATTTTTAAATTAATGCAAAACTATGTGCTAGACCCCGTACTAAGCAGTGTAGGTGTTTTATCATTTGGTCTGCACAATAACCCTATTCTGTGATGTGGAAACTGAGGCCCAGAGACTTCAAGGTAACTTGTCAAAGTCATGTAAATGTTAATGACAGAATAGAGACTCAAACCAGGTCTGCCTGTCTCTCAAACTCATGTTTATCTCGTGAATGGTCTGCTTTGTGTAAAGTTGTCAATCCATAAATATTGGGTGAGTAATTGAGTAAGTGAACAGTGAGTGCTTGAAAGAATGAATAAATAGAATTTTGGCTCGAGGGAGCTGTATGCTGCGCCCTTTACCCTGCTGAATGGGGCCCAGGCCCTATAGCTGGGTATGGTCCTCGGGTCCTTTTTGTTCTTGTCTGATCTTGCCTTGTAAAGGATCCAACCTCACCCCCAGCACACCTTCACCCGTGTCTACCTTTGAATTTGAGTGGAGCCTCTGCTTTGAGTCAACCAGGTAATTTCTTTTCATTTTGTCTCCCCCGACCACTCACCTCCACCCCAGGCCTCCTTCCACCTCAGCTATCACACAGTCCATTTCCTGGCCTGAGATCCTGAGATATTCTGGGAGATACTCAGAATAATTTGCTTATCTTCTTTCCAGATTCCCAGAATGGAGACCAGGCAGAGGAGCAGGGAGACATCTGATTTGTTGCTGCTCTCAGCCTCCTCTCAGCACCCTTGTCTACCACGCAGGGGTTCTGCCAAGCTGAGCTGAACCAGCTGCCCACTTGAAAGAGACCCAGGAGCTGGGAGGCTCTGGCCAGTGGTAGTAGCTCTGTCAATGGGACCTCCAAATTCATAACCACAGGAGTGGAGAAGCCCTGCTTGATGCCCTCTGGTGTCAGCTCCTGAAGGTTCTGAGGGGAGGGATGCCTCGGCGTACTGACCAGGAAGTCTGTAAACTCACTCCAGACCATACAGGGAAAGGGAGGTGCCACAGGTTTGCTTTGTCTGCCCTTCCTGACTGGTGCTACCTTTGTATTCACGTCAGGAATCCATTTGGATTATGATGTCTTTGGCCTCCCTGCAAATCTCAACCCTGCCTCAAGAAAGGGTGAAAGTGTCATTCCTACTGAAGTGGAGATGTCAAGGCCATCTAGAGATGGGATGAAGGGAGGGAGGGGAAGAGGGAGTGGAGTGTGCAGGCCAGTCTGAGGCAAGATGCTGTGGGGGTGGGGAGGAGCTGGCCTGCAGATTGCACGTTGACCCCAGCAAGGCTGACCCTCAATGCCAACTGAGGGAGAGAAGGGCAGGTAGGAATCAGGTTTATTGAGAGCTTACTACTGTGTGCCAGGGGTGTTACCAGGTAGTTGGGTTGACTACTCCCGTCCTACAGATGAGGAAGCTGAATCTCGAGAGGCTAAGTGACCATATGCTCACAGCAAGTGCTGGAACCTGAATCTGCAGCCAGGTGTGTGTGACCTCAAAGCCCACGCACCTCCCGCAGGAGCGGTGTTTCCCACCTGGCCCTTTTCATGCCAATGCGGCGTGGACCCCTCTCTTCCCTCCTGCTTCCTGGCTGCCTCGCTGCAGTTGGCTCAGATTGCTGCTGCTAGTGCTGGACAGTGAAGCCCGTGCTCGTGTGCATGTTTGTGTGTGCATGCATACGTGTGCACATGTGTGTGCCTATGTGTGCTCACACACAGCACACACATACAGTGGGGAAGTGCAGAGAGGAGGAAGAAGGCTTATCATTCTCGGATCTGTGGCAGAGACTGCGGAGATGCCCCCTTCCTCCTCACTACCGGCTCCTGTTTCTGCCCAAGCTCTTTTCTCTCCCCTGAGCTCAGACTCCTTGGACAGTCTTCCCTAGGCTGCCTCAGGGCTTCGAGGGTGGGGGATGCTACTGTGTTACTGGCTTTAGTCTCTCCCTGCTGGGGGCAACTGCAGAAGACCCACATGTGGTGCACTATCAAACTAACCTTATTTTCCTCAATTCCCTCTTCTTTATGAAAAGCTTTAGGGGAAAAAAAGGTTCTTCCGGAAAATTACACCCTGCATCTTCCTTTCTGCTACTCCTAGGAAGTCATTTAAGATGGAAATTAGAGCCCATTATTGCACATTTAATTACCCACCAAATGAATGGCATATTTAATAGAAATGGCAAAATCCTCCAACATGTGTAAGATTTCTAGTTCATGCATCTCCAGACGTGTTGCAAAATAATTCATTAACTAGAGACATGTGGTTGCTGGGGCTGCCTCAGGGGAAAAGCAGAGCCAGAAATTGGGGCCAAGGATGTGTGAGGTGATTAGCCCCCTGGGACTGAGGTAATACAGACTTTGCTCCTAATGCGCTCTGAGGTGGAGGTTGCTCTCCTCATGAGGGGCAGGGCGTGGAGGCCGGTACTGGGGGCACAGGGTCTTGAGTAGGCTGGTCCTTGGCTGAGTGGGGAGAAGAGGGAGAGGCTGGTGCATCTCCAGCCCTTCTTCCTACCACAGGTTCCTGTATCACCTGTGAGCACCAGGACAGATGTAGGAGAACTTCAGAAATGGCAGGGACAAGGGGACAATTTCTGAGGCAGTTACCGTGGAGGAGATAAGTCTATCACCCCCTCTCTCTGACCGGTGCTGTAGCTATGTCCTTTCGGCTTTGACTCCAGGCTGCTGTTACATTTTGGGAGTTTGTTCATTTACTCAGCCAGCCAACATTTATGGAACATCTGCTATTTGTGGAAAATCTGCTTGTTAATTGAACCGTGCAACCAATCAACCTTCTTACTTAATACCTGTTATTCTTTTTCTCATTCACTCATTTGTTTTAAGCAACGAACTAACCAGACAGCATGTATTGAATACCTACTGATTCACGTATTCGTGCAAACCAGCAGCATTTACAAAGTACCTACATTTGACCACCCACCCACCCAGATATTCACTGAATTCTAAATGACTATGCATTGAGGCTATCAACAAATATATACTGAGCACCAATCAATATCAAGAATTGTGTATACACTAGGGAAGCAAAGGCTAAGACACAGGTCTTGCCTTTTTAGGAGCTTAAAGTGTTATTATTAATAGCTAACATTTATTCAGCATTTAATATATATGGCAGCACCATGCTAAGAGCTTTACACATATAAACTCATTTCCTATGGTGAGTAAAATGAAGAAACAGGCA
The DNA here is from genome assembly GCF_043159975.1 of Macaca nemestrina. Taxonomy (NCBI): domain Eukaryota; kingdom Metazoa; phylum Chordata; class Mammalia; order Primates; family Cercopithecidae; genus Macaca; species Macaca nemestrina. The sequence continues at coordinate 113,548,869 of NC_092136.1, read as the reverse complement.
TAGGCATTTCTCAATGTTGCACAGCTTTTGAGTGATATAGAGTCTCAGGGTTTGAACTCAGGCAGACGGGCTGCAGAGTGTGCACTCCTAACCAGGACACTGACTGCCTGGGTGGGAAAGGGGTAGGGGGACAGAGACACATTTACAGTCCTCTGGTAGAAGAAAGGGGGAGATAAATGGCTATGCTTGGAGGAACTAGGGGAGTTGGCATTTGAGCTGGATCTTAGAGAAGGCACAGGAGTCTGTGAGCCAGGGAAAGGAGGTGGAGGTGTCCTAGGCCAACACAAACGTTGGGAATTGGCTGGGCAATGGAAGGACATAAAATACATAGTTTCTATCCTCAAGGAGCTTTCAATCTCATAGAGGAGGTTGTTTTAATTTAATTTAGGAGAGCTAAATAATTAAACATGAGGCCAAAGTACATAAGAAAGCGGCAGCCTTTTATTGCAAATATGCACACACTCTCCGGCGAAGTTCTCAGGTCCTCAGGTATGGGGCCAGGGAAGTCGCACTGGCCTCTGCCCGCAGGGGACTTTTATGCATTGGTACTGGAAGGGGGAGGGCAGTGGGCGGGATAAGGGCGTGATGGGGTGTCTCCGTAGGCGTCGCCGGGTAAGTTTCGATTTCTTCAGATTGACGTCACCTGGCGCATGCTCGGTTGTCCTGCACTTTCCCGGCCGCGGGAAAGTTGGTGATGAAGAACCCGGAAGCAATGGGGACTGTGCCATCTTCTTCACCTTCCTCCATTTTGGTCCCTTCTCTGGTAATACATGGATACAAATGACTTAACCACAGGGAAAGGTGGGGACGGATGGCAGGTGTAAGGTGGGCCTTGGTGAATCATACAAGTGGTACAAATGCGATCTCTAGAGAGGGGCCGAGGGATAGGAGGATCTTTCTCAGTTGGAGGTTATTAGAGATGCCCTCACAGACAGACCTTGAATTGAGGCTGAGAAGGTTCTCCTAAGAGAAAAGGGGCTGGGGAGAGCATACCGGCAGGTGGAATGGCAGAAGACTCAATGGGCCAGGAAACACGTGGTGCTGACTGACTACCATTGCAGCCACAGTTGTGTTAGCAGTGAGTGGAAAGGAGAGTGTGGAAAGATGGTGCGGATTATAAAGGGGCTTGAACCTTCAGTTATGGAGATTAGACTTTATTTAGAAGGCAGTGGAGAGTCTCTGGGAGCTTTGGAGAAGGGGAGAGTGCTAATTATTCTGTTTGTCCCCTTGTGTTTATGTGCCGGGAGAATGAGCCCCACAAGTCGCACGCTGTTTTGCTGGCCAGCTCCTGGTTCGGCTCAGTCAATGGGGGCCTGGCAGCAGCTTGGAGTGTGGGCAGAGACAGAGGTCAAAAGACCTCTTTCCTGCTGGTAATGGCTGAGTGTCACCAGAAATCTGTATTTTAGCAATCACTCCAGGTAATTTCAATATTCAGGCAGGTCTAGAATCATTGATCTGTGCTGTTTACAAATCACCTTTTCATTCAATCTTGTAACCCATAACAATATTCTTATCTCTATTTTATGGTTGAGAAAAGTAAGGCTCAAAAGAGTTGTGACATATCCAAAGTCACGAAATTTTAAGCAGAATAGCTAGGATTAAAATCAACATTTCTGACTCTATATTCAGCTTCTTGGGGGAAACTCTGGGTCAGGAAGTCTAGTTAGAAGGCCTTTGTAATAATTGAGGCATCATGCTATCCTCTCTGACTTGCTTCCTCTAATCTTTGCATTGCCAAGTATTGCCGATTTACTCTCTGATGCTGTATACATATATACACACACGTACACGCACACACATACACACACATAATTTTTTTGAGATAGGGTCTCACTCTGTCACCCAGGTTGGAGTGCAGTGGCATGATCATGACTCACTGCAGCCTCTACCTCCCAGTCTCATGCAATTCTCTCATCTCAGCCTCCCAAGTAGCTGGGACTACAGGTGTGCACCACCACTCTTGGCTAATTTTTGTATATTTTTTAGGGATGAGGTCCCATTATGTTGCCCAAGCTGTCTCAAACTCCTGGGCTCAAGTGATCCTCCCGCATTGGCCTCCCAAAGTACTGGGATTACAGGGAAGAGCCACCGAGCTGGGCCATGATGCCCATTTTAAATAGCATATGCTCCACACAGCCCTTGTGGGTTCCCCAGCTAATCATCATCTCACAATCCTGAGGCTCCCCGAGCTTTGCATGTGCATGTCTTCTCTTTCCAGTTGTCTCTAAGCCTTTTAAAATAGGCAGTATTGTATAGCAGTTAGTGCATGGCTTCTGGGATCTTTGATCTCCTGGGCTCAAAAATCTCACTGATGCCTTTACTCAAACCTTGCACATTGTCATCAGCTAGCATGGCTTCACTCCTGAAACTCTAGGACATCATCTCACCCATGGCTTTAGTCCATTCCCTACCCAGCTGGGAGTTCTCTGTAACAGATACAATCACCAATCACAGACAACCCTCTCCCTCTATCTCACCTTAATGCTCTCCACCTGAACCACCTTAACCCTCTCCACTGACCCACCCTAACCCCCCTCCTCATCTCACCCTAACCCTTTCCACCTGACCTACCCTCACCCTCTCCTCATCTCACCCTAACCCTCTCCACCTGACCCATCTTAACCCTATCCTCTGTCCCGCCCTAACTCTCTCCACCTGACCCACCTAACCCTCTCCGGTGACCCACCCTAACTCTCTCCACTTGACCCACCCTAACCCTCTCTTCATCTCACCCTAACCCTCTCCACCTGACCTATCTTAACCCTCTCCACCTGACCCGTCCGAACCCTCTCCACCTGTCTTACCCTAACCTTCTCCCCATCCTACCCTAAACCTCTCCACCTGACTCACCTTAACCCTCTCCACCTGACCCACCTTAACCCCTTCTCTCATCCCTTAGATCTCTAACCATTTACCATTATCGTTCCTATACTTAAACGTTGTAGAAAATCAGAGCCGTGTAAGTTGGATCTACTGCAAACACATGGCTTCCAATCTCAGCAAGGCACTTCAGTGTCCCCCAACCCATGTGCATCTACTCTATTCCTCTCATCCTCTACATACCCCTGGTGACCAAGCCATGTAAGTACTGTATCCTTAATAGCATGTGTGTTCCTTCTTTTCTCTCCCTCTTCTTGCAGTTGCTTTAGTTTAGGTCCTGGTCATCTCTTGCTCAGGCTATTTGCAATATTCTCCCATATAGCCCTCCACCTCCAGTTTCTCTCCCGCCTCATTCATTCTCTATGTAACAATAAAGGTGATCTATCTGAAAGTGATTTAGTCTTTACTACAGTCTCACGAGTTTGTATTTCTATTTTATTTTACTGAAAAAAAGGAGAAAGCTCAGAGAGGTAGAGTATATTTCTCTAGGTCCCCCAACTTGTAACAGTGAAGCCAAGGCTTGAGTTCACATCTGTGTGACTCAGGAGCCTATGCTCTCCCTGCCACACCCGTCCCCTGTGACACACGAGTGCTCAGACAAAAAGACTAGAGGCAGAGACACCAGAGCTGGGCAGCAGGTCTCAGGACCCCAGCTATGCTCAGGGATCTCAGCGCATCTTCAAGCTTCCAGGCACACCCTCTCTCCCCTCTGCTCTTGCGCACCAGCTGATTTCTCCAAAGAAGCCCCTGGTAATGACTCAGCTGGGAGCTGTCCTGCCCCACCTTCCAGACCTAGCGGGAGAGACGTCTGAGGTAGATAATATCTTTTAAAATGTAATTTACTTTAATGCACTGCTGTATTGTTACTAACATGTGCCCTATTGTGTGTGCCTCTGAGGCAGGTGATTATAGAAACCTTCCTAAAGAAAATGTCTAAACCCAGGCAACTGTTACTTTTCTGAATAAATGGGATGGGGTTTAAACCATCTGGCCAGGGGCTGGCATTTGTGGCTTCGGTGCCTGTAGTTTGGACCCCAGGCTTCCAAGAAAGTGTCAGGAAGCCAATCCCTAATCCTGCAGGAGTGGCGTGGAAGACCTTCTGTGTCAAGGATCCCTCTGTTTTCATGCTTTCTGCACCTGACAGCCTTGCCATGGTGGAACAAAGCTGCCAACATCTGCATGGGAATTTCTGTATGCATGTGGGCCGAATTTGTCATGTTATTAAAAGGACAGCTCAGAAGAAAACAAAAAAGAAGACAGGTAATAAGTATTCTTCAGGCTAAGTGACTAGGGAGTCTTGTAACAGATTGCTAGCATCTGGGGACAGTGGGTCAAGTCCCAACTCAACTCTCATCTGACTGCTATGCAGAGAAAATACTTAATATGCTTAGGTAGGAGCTCCACTTACTGTCTTCCAGTTTCTGACATTCATCTACCCTTCCCTTCCCTTCCCTCCCACGCCAAAGCTGTCACTGAGGGGTTCCACTGGGTTCCCTGCAGGGAGCCACCCTTCCTCCTCCTCTCTGTCACTCAAGCCTCACTTCAGTGTTCCTGCTCCAAAGGCGAGCATGTGACCCACCTCTGCCCTGTCACACTGGGTTGTAGCCCCATGTGCCTTTGAGATTTCTGAGGGCCACAAACCAAATCTTAAGGCAGCTTCCTCATTTTTTAATATGATCATGGGGGAAAATCAATCTACATATCTGATGTTAAGAAATTCTCTCGGTTGGGCACAGTGACTTGCGCCTGTAATCCCAGCACTTTGGGAGGCCGAGGTGGGCAGATCACTTGAGGCCAGGAGTTCGAGACCAGCCTGGCTAACAGGGTGAAATCCTGTCTCTACTAAAAATACAAAAGTTAGGTGAGCATGGTGGTACATGCCTGAGATCTCAGTTACTCAGGAGGCTGAGGTGGGAGAGTCACTTGAGCCAAGGACACAGATGTTACAGTGAGCTGAGATTGTGCCACTGCACTCCAGGATGGGCAACAGATCGAGACTCTGTCAAGAAAGAAAGAGAGAGAGAGACAGAAAGAAAGAAAAAGGGAGAGGGAAAAAGAGAGGGAGAAAGAGAAAAGAAAGAAAGAAAGAAGGAAAGAAAGAAGGAAAGAAAGAAAGAAAGAAGGAAAAGAAAGAAAGAAAGAAAGAAAGAAAGAAAGAAACTTTCTCTTTGAGCCTGTTGGCTTGGAGAGGTCCTTCTGGGACATGGAAGTCAAGGGCCTTGGTGCTGTTGTGTGATGTGAGGCCTTTGGAATGTGTGTGTCTATGTGAAGTGACTAGTGCATTTAAGAAGTATTGTGTGAAAGAAAATAGTTTTACCAAAAAGACACATGCACATATGTTCATCATAGCACTTTACTATTTGTTATATTCACAATAGCAAAAGCATGGAATCAGCCAAGGTGCCCATTAATGGTGGATTGGATAAGGAAAATGTGGTACATATATAGCATGGAATATTATGCAGCCATAAAAAAGAATGAAATAATTTCCTTTGCAGCAACATGAATAAAGCTAGAGGCCATTACCCTAAGCAAATTAACACAGGGACAGAAAACCAAATATCTCATGTTCTCATTTACAAGTGGGAGTTAAACATTTGGTACTCATGGACATAAAGATGGCAGCAATAGAAACTGGGGACTACCAGAGTGGGGAGGAAGGGAGTGGGCAAGGGTTGAAAAACTATCAGGTACCATGCTCAGTACCTGCGTGACAGGATCATTTGCGCCGCAAACTTCAGCATCATGTAATATACCCAGGTAACAAACCTGCACATGTGCCCCTTGAATCTAAAATTAAAGTTGAAATTATAAAAAATAAAAAAAAAAATAAAAAAGTAGTAGATAGACAAGGGAAGTCCTTGCTTTCCTCAGGAGGGGCACACAGAGCAGAGAGAGCACTGGGCCTTGCCTGGGTCCTAGTCTCTACCTTGCTGGCCCTGATCTTCTGGGACTAGGGATTCAGAAGAAGAATATCATAGCCTTGGTGGAGGCCAGGGATTGTTTTGCTTTAGGTCCAGTGTGATATCCAGGATCTTCCCATCCATCATCATCCTTCAGTCTGTCTTTCTATCCATCTTTCTATCCATCTGGACTTACACCTTTTCCAAGTTAGTAAAAAAGGCCATCCTCAGGAAAGTCTGAACTTTGATGAAGGTTGTAAGGCTCTTTGGCCCACCCCCTCCAGCCTTGTCTCCGCTGACTGTTTTCTTCATGGTCTCCACCCTGTTGAAAAGGCCATGTTATCACCTCCCCAGTGAGGCACACGGTGACCAGCCACCTCACACTCCCCTCTACCTTGACCCCTCTACTGCGCCCATCTCCCACTGACTATGTCCAGGTCAATGTCCGTTTTCATCTGTGCTTTCTTAGCATCTTTAGCTTACCCCAGGAGGACACCTGTCACCCTCTAGGTAAGGCCATGAGTGTCATCTCAGATTAGACAGGTTTGTTCATGGTCCATGTCCCTGGGTTTTAGCAGTTAAAGAAAAAAAATACACAATGCTTGTCCAAAATGGCAAGAAATACTTTATTCAAGACTATTGCAACAGGGAAGAGAGAGTAAACTCAACTCTAAATGCAAAAGGGACGAGTGGGGGTTTATACCAACGACAGGGCGAGGAAGTAGATGGAAAATCACTAAGAGGAACTTGCTTAGGTATCCAGAGTATGGGGAAGAGGAACTTGATATCTAGGCGGGGGGATTCTCAGTAAACTGGCTCAGCAGGATTCTTTGCTAAAACTTTGCTAAAGTTGGCCAAGGATGGGGGCTCATCGGAGTAATGAGTAATGTTTGGTCGAGGAGGAAGTCCTTGTCATAGATGGGGCAGGAAGCTGGTGCTGTGCCTGAGGCCAGCCCTCGGCCTCCATCATGGGGCCATCCAGGTGGCTGGAACCTCCTGCACAATCCGGCTCAGTGGGTCTCCCTAAAAATAGCAGCCTCTGCCCATGCAGAAGCCTCACACACAGATCCATGTTGGTTGTGGGTACCACATCTGCTCTGGGGTGAATATATTTATTTTTCTTCATGCATCATTTGAGCCTGTCTTCATGGCCAACCTACTCCTGTCAGAGCTCTGCATTCAGGCAGGGTTGGGGGAGTCAGACAGCCCTTATCGAGCCATTCTGCAAGTCTAGGCTTCCTTCCTAATGGGGAATGGTGTGAAAGTGGGAAATCCAAAGGAAGTATTTTGGGAAGGGTTGTGGAGAGAGAGGCAGACAAAACTACTCCCCATGGCCTGTATGCTCAGTGGGGAATGTGCTGTCTCATTACACGTTTCCTAGGCCTTGGAGCTTATCTCTTCTGTCCAGGTGGGATTTCAAAGCCTGCTGGAGAATGGAATCCTGGGACAGCGGCAGGAACATGCCATATGTTTTTATGGCAGAGTCATCCTTGGAATTTTAATTACCTTCTCATCATCACACTATTATATATTTACCTATCCTAATGATGAGATTACACATTCAATTAGTATGTAATTACTAGTTCTATTACTTAAAGAAAAATACTTGGGGATAATTACACAATTATGAAATACAATTAGAAAATGACATATTAAATTTAGAAAAGCTTTTGAAACACTCCTCCAACCGTCCCACCCCACCCTCCTGTACAAAAGATTTCTTGTATTTATTCTCTCTCGTCTTTCTCCTCTTCAAGTACAAGTGCAGCCCAGTCTGGTCCAGTGTGATTAAGGGGTGGGTATTTTCCTGGAGAGCACAGGACATTGACATTGTATCTTAGAGATGCAACGGCCTCTTGCAGATTTAGGGGCAGCTCAACTTTGGAGACTCTGCCTGAGGTTCTGGAACCACAGGGCATTTTTGCAGGCCCTAGGTGGTAGCTGTTCAACCTTCCCTGCTACCCCATCTGCTGGGAGTCCAGAAAGGGAGGGAGCAGGGCGGGGCTGGCAATTCCAGGGGCTGAATGTTACAGGCTGGGCTCTCAAGAGGCCCCAGAGGCAGGCACGTTATCAGAGGCTGTCTAGCACATGGCTACAGTGGTTTCACCATTTTGGTAACAATTTCACATTTCCCAGCTCCTTTAATCCTCAGCACCATCTAATGAGAGGGGAGATGGTTAAGTGTTCTTGTTCCCCTTCTTGGAACTTCCTCTTCCTTTAATCTCTGTCTCCACTCTGGTTTTTGTCTTTAGTTCTCTGATAACCCATCTTAATCTTCTTTGTGACTTCTTTTTATCCTTGGCTTACAGATTGTTTTATTACTCTCCAGAGTTCTATCCTCTTCTGTTTTTTGTTTGTTTGTTTGTTTTCTCTCTCTCAGGCAGTTCAAATGGGATGGAGGGGCTCTCCCAGGCTTCACCACTGCTATGTATGGCATACGATTACGGGCTGAAGTAAGGCACTCTGCTGCCAGGCTTGAGCCGTAAGGCTCCCCTCTCACTGCTTCCCTCTCTCTTGGCCCATGTGCAGGCTGTATGTTGCTGTCCAGGACAACCTTTGAAATGGCTTCGAAGCAGACAGGGACCCTGCCATCTCTGGAGCAGAGTGCTCATTGTCACTCACCTTGCCACTGTTTAGAGTGTATCTGTGTAAGGAAAACTTCATTGTATTAAATCACGAAATATTCTTACATTTACCTGATACAGCAGCCCCTCATAAATGAAAACAGCCTTACTGGTAGGAAATACATTCTGGACCATAAGATTTGAATTGGTAGTGTTTTTGTGCTTTCCTCTGGCAGGTCCAAATAGGAAGCCAACTTATATCCAGAAGGTGGTAAAGCTGGTTAGTCTAGTGGACGTCATGGTGGCCTCCCTGACATCCACTTCCCCTTCACCTGGTGATTATTGCAGTTTTGCCCAAGCCTTGCCCACACAGCCCCTGTAATTGAGGGACTGCTGCCACCCTTGGCTCTGAGGTTGGGCCTAAAGGGCCTAAGAGTAACCGCACTCCCTTGGCTTTTGGAATCCAGGCCAATGTGAATTGGTCCTGGCCTCAGAACTAGTTCAGGAAAAGCTATGACCCAATTTGGTCCTAATGAGACAAGAGGCCAAAGAGACTTCTACACTCTTAAGGGAGCCATAGAAACTATGTTGCAGATGAGTCCGGAATTCTGAAAACAGAAAGCAAAGATCCAGATCCTGTCCAAGCAGAAAGCATGGGGAACACGCCCTGACCCTCAGACTCAAGTACCCTGGTCCCTGGAGAGGTGCATTCCTACTGGGACTTATTCACTTCCTCCGCTTGCTGTGCTTCCAGGCTCACTGAGCGTACCACCCTAGCATGCTTTTGGCTGCAATGACCAGAAAATCTGACCCAACTCAACTGCAAACAATAACAGGAATTTATTTGATTGTATAACCACAAAAGGCCAGGATTGGAACATGGTTTAGACTTGGCCCTGGCTTGGTTTATTTGAGATGCTCTCAGCCTATTGTCTCTTCTTTAGGCTGCTGTTAAGATAGCTGCAGCAGGCCGGGCGCGGTGGCTCAAGCCTGTAATCCCAGCACTTTGGGAGGCCGAGACGGGCGGATCACGAGGTCAGGAGATCGAGACCATCCTGGCTAACACAATGAAACCCCGTCTCCACTAAAAATACAAAAAAATTAGCCGGGCGTGGTGGCGGCGCCTGTAGTCCCAGCTACTCGGGAGGCTGAGGCAGGAGAATGGCGGGAACCCGGGAGGTGGAGCTTGCAGTGAGCCGAGATCGCGCCACTGCACTCCAGCCTGGGCGACAGAGCGAGACTCCGCCTCAAAAAAAAAAAAAAAAAAAAAAGATAGCTGCAGCAATGCCAACCTCCTTGCCAAAGACTAGGTCCACAGACAGGAGGTTACAGCAAGCCATGCTGATGGACATTTTAAGCCTTCTCAAATTCCTTAGGCACAGACATCTCATTTTACTCCCACAATGAGCTCCTCACATTTATTGCGTCTGTATAATACTATTTAGTTCTTAGCGGAGTGACTGTGTTTTTCTATTTTTAAGTTCTTGGGTGGAATGAGCATCTTGCTGTTGCTTCCATGCATGGCCAACACAGGTTAGATTCTCACTCTGACTGATCTCATCCTCTCCCATGGCTTAAGCTATATCACTTGTCCATTGATGACCCTAGACCTACAACACCAGGGTGGACTCCTTCCCAGGCTCTTTCCAGTCTGCTCTGGTTCAACAGCTATTGGACAGCTTCCTGTGCACACTGAGCAAAAACTTCAAACACAGAGTGTCCAGACGGGGGACTTCTCATTTGCTCTCATGCCAGCATTTTCTAACTCGGTTAGTGGGGCTTCTGTTTATCCAGTCACACAAGCTTAAGTCCTTGACATCATCTTTGCCTCTTTCCTTGTTTTTCCCAACATGTTTAGTAGCTTACAAAGTTCTCTGATGACATTTCCTAAATACATTTCTAATCTGTCTCCTCTTCAAGGTCTCAGTGGTCATAATCTAAGCTCAGCCTCTTCTTATATTTTACCTGGATTATGGAAATAGTTTCCTAGCTTGTCTCTCTGCCTCCAGTCTTGCTTTTCTCGATGCCATTTTGCTGAAAATCCATAAGATCGGCCTTCCAATGATACAAATATTCTTTCTTTGGCTTACAATCCCTTCACTGGCTCTGCATTTCTGCTAGAGAATAAGATCCAAATTCCTTAGTCTGACGTTCAAAGTTGTTCACATCTGGCCGTGGCTCCAATCTCTTCTTCCCCCACGATGTCCCTGACACTCTACTTCCCAGCCACACTGAGTCAGTCACTCTTCTCTGAGTACATGCTACTGCATCAAGACTACCGACTTTTCTGCACGCTTAACTTCCTGCCTAAGAGATTCTTTCTCCACTCTCTTTAACTCATGTCCTTCTCTGAAGTCTTTAAGCCCTTACAAATGGGTCAGTGCATATTTTTTACCTCCTCAGTGCACCCTCCCTCACCCTTCCTCTTGCAGTGAGCAACTTCTTATTCCACTCCCCACCACCACACAATGATACATACCTTCCATAGCACTCACCTCACTCCTATTGCCATTATTTGCTTATATGTCTGTTTCCTACACTGGACAGTAAATACCTTTCAGTCATTCTATCAGCTTGTATTTATGAAACACCTAGCATGTGCCAGACACGGTGTGGGTGCTGGGGACAAAGAGATAAACCATAATAGTTAACACTCATATGCTACTTACTACATGCTAGGCACTACCCAAAACTCTTTGCACACATTAACTTAAAGGGCAATTATTTGTGGGGAGTCTTGAGATAATGTTACCTGTGTTAACCACATATGGGTGCAAGAATAAGGTGCCCATTCTTTTCATAAGAACTTGAAAATAAGGGAAATATAGTCACACTTTTAAGAATTAAATATAATATACAGACACAATTATGTTTGCAATCTAGTTGGTGGGAGAGGCAGGGCTTGAATTCGGGTCTTTAGATTCTAAATCTTATATCCTTTCTGCTATGTAACACCTGTTTCACTCAACCTCCTTCCAGTTTCCTCACCTGTCACAAGGTAGTAGTAATGATACTTTGCTTTTTTACCTCATTTGGTTTGTGAAGAAGATCCAATATGATGGTGATAAAGCTTGCAAACTATAGAAGCTCTGTACAAATGAGAATTATCTATACACGAATCTATACATCTTTACATACATCTATACATGCATCTAGGGAGCCCTATTTAACATCTATTTTTGCCTGAAATAAGACATCTCTTAACATCACCAACCTCTAGTGTTCTGAATTGCACAAGAAAATGCTATTCCCCCATGGGGTGGAGAGTCTTCGGTCATTGTCTGATTCCTCTTGTCACTTGAGGCTTAGATCATTTATAATTAAGTGGGTCATTTGGACCTGCCTTCCCTGGAAGAGTTTTGGTCTCCTCTTTACTCTTTCACCATTGTATGTACCTCCAAGCCCTTCCATCTCTTCTTCAGGCAAAATGATGCCAAATACCCCATTTCTGAGTCTTTCCATGGGAGCAGAAAGAGGAGCTGAGACCTGCTGGAGGTTGACCAGAAGGCCGTTCCTAGGGCTTCACCTACAGCTGGTTCCTCCTGACTTCCACTCACACTCTCAGCCCTGGGGCAGAAAACTCTTTAGGCTCAAAGGGAGAACCCTGCCTTCCCCAGGTGGCAGACCGAGGCAGGAGGCAGGTCTGCTGGGTTCCTTGTCCCTGTAGGAAAGGCATCAACTTCAGTGATAGCCCCGTAGTCTGGGGGCCACTGCACCCCATAAAGGCTCCCAGAGCAACCCAACTGAGGGCAGAGAGATGGGCTTATCTCTTGGGATTGGCAGAGGGTGGGGTGGAGGGGGTGTAGCTGTATAGAGAGGGGCTCTTCTCGTGTTTTATAAACGCAGACTCAGGCTCATCTGATGCAGTTCAGTTGGCTGGAAAATGATGGAGATTTTAACAAGCTCGGCCTGGGGGCAGCAAAGAGGGAGCCCAGGCTGTGTGTAGCATCGCCCCTTTCCTCCAGGGCAGGCTGGGGGGCCAGATCTTTCCCTGGCTTTGGAGGAGCAGAGGACATATTTTCGGCTGTGGATTCTAGACAACTTCTGACCCTGTGGTCTTAGGCTGGCTTCCCATAGTGACCCTCAGAGTTATTAAGGGAGTTCTTCCATCTTCCATTTTCTACCTTCAGGTTTTCATTTTCTTAAAGTTTTATTTTTTAACAATTACCATGACAGCAGCTCTGAGTGTGTCAAAGACAACAAAGAGTCCGAGGGCACGGTGCTCCTTGGAAGAGAAATCATCCTAAATTGCAGATCCAATCCCATCATTTGCTCCTCTCCTCCTCCTCCCGCGCTGCGGACTCTCCAGATACCTTTAGGAGATGTCCAAACTCCTTATGGTGCCTGCAATCCAGCACCCAGCTATGGCCTCCTTTTCCAGTCTCTTCACTCTCTAGCCCTCCCTCCTGTCCTCTGTTCCAGCTAAACGGAACTTCTTTCAATGGCATAGAATATGGCAGAGTTTGTCCCTCCTAGTGTGTAAGGCAAGCTGCCTGGACACCTATTCCTTCATCCGATCCCCTGGCCAGATCTTCTTCCTTCTGTTCAGATATGACTTTCTCCAGGAACCGCCTCCTGCCTTGGGCTTTGGGTCTTCCCCACTCTCTGTGCATGCTCAACACCTCGACTTGAGTGTGGCTGAGAAAACTTACCAGGTGTTGTAAGATGACAAATTTGCTTATTTATTTCCCCATTAAAACAGTTCCAGTAGGACAGGGGCTGCTGAAACACTTGACGCCTATTATTAAATACTGAATGAATGGAAACCTGTTCACTTTGGAGCTATCTGGGCTTTTGGGGGAGCCACAAGGTGGTGACTACTAACATCTGTACTTTCTATTGGGGTGGTGCTTAGATTTCACCCCTGTTTCCTCTGACATTCAACTCCTATAATTGCTTTGCACACACAAAGTCACCGTGCTGTTGGAGGGAACTCCAGCCTCTTCAGGGGCCTTTGGAAGCTCTGAAATTGAGCCTTTTTTTTTTTTTGTCTCTCAGTATTTGTTCAAGCAAGGCACCCTGGGGAGGGCACTGCTTCTAGGCTTCAGAATAATGGCTTGCAGAGACTCCCTAGGGCAAGCTTCAAAGAGAACAACTCACTTGACTTTTTTCCTACCTGATGTTTTTCTGCTTCCTAGCCGTTGATGAAACCTTTCCAGTTCTGCTGTGAGATCTGTAGGGAGAGTAGTCCTGTGGCTACCCAAAGGTTATCCCATTGGCCGAGCTTCTGAGCAGGGAGGGGGTGGGCTGAGAGGACACAGGACTGGCTCTGTAGCTCACAGACCTTCTGCTGGGATGGGGGTGGTAGCAGGTGTGGGGATGAAACAGCCGCTACCCTTAGCAAGTTTGGGAAATTTTATTTTATTAACACTGTTGACATTATGGTGCAGACCAAGATGAGAGGCCATTGTGGAAATTTTAAAGTCAGACCCTGAAGGAGGTAGGACGGTAGGCATAGGGTGGCAGCTACTTGAAGCAACTGATCCCCTGAAACTCATGGTGCTGGCCTCCCCAACTCGTGTTCCTTAGGATGTTAAAGTGGTTAACTTTTAGCCCTAGGCCCTTACAGGCTGCAAGATTACCATTTGCTTGCGTTTGAACTGAAAAGTCTAGTGTTGAGCTTGAATTCTGGTGGAAAAACTACTGAACATATAAAGATTTGTTTGCTTACTTTCTTTTCTTTTCTTTTCTTTTTCTTTCTTTTCTTTTTCTTTTTTTTTTTTTTTTGAGACTGGAATACGGTGGCATGATCTTGGCTCACTGCAACCTCTGCCTCCCGGGTTCAAGTGATTCTCCTGCCTCAGCCTCCCAAGTAGCTTGGGTTACAGGCGCCCACCACCACACCTGGCTGGTTTTTGTACTTTTAGTAGAGATGAGGTTTCACTATGTTGGCCAGGCTGGTCTCGAACTCTTGACCTCAGGTGATCCACCTGCCTCGGCCTCCCAAAGTATTTGGGATTACAGTCATGAGCACCCATCCTGTTTGCTTTTTTTTTTTTTTTTAAATCAAGAAAGGACTTTATTATGGCATGATGTGACTTCTGTATATATAATCAGTGTCTTCAAATGCCAAATATAAACTGTAGTGGTAATGGCTGCCAATTTGCTGTCCATCTCTGTCTTTTTCGTTTGGCGTGCACATATTTTATCAAGAGTGACTGGTATTTTTTTTGTTGTTGGGAACCATCTGTCACCTCTAACAGGAAAGGCATAAAAACCCTACAGCAAATTCTTCCTTCTAATAATCACTTTCTGGTGATAGTGGGATGTGTGAATTCCAAATGTTGATATTTAGAGCCAAGTATTTGTTGTGCTTTGCTAGGAATGTCCTCTATGTATCTTTATTAAATAATAATAAAGTTAATTACTGGTGAGGAAACAAGAGATGAGTAAAGGAATAGAGAATTCTGCTCTGTCTCCTTCAGGGGAGAGAAAAGAGCTCTGGGCCTGGGAATTAGAATTGGGGAGTTCTGACTGGAGGCAGAGATCTGCAAGAGGTAGTGAAGACTTGGTTTAAGGGATGAATAAGATCAGCTTTAGAGAGAGCCCTTTGGAGGAAGGAGAAGAGGGCAAACCAGGCCTAGACTGGGAGAAGAAGATGCAATGATTTTCTAAGCAGGGAAATAAGGACAAGATGGAGATCTTAGAGATGCGGTTCCCTGGCTCAACAACCTTAATGCTATGGCTAGGATATTAGAGACCTTCAAGACTGGCCGGCCTGTCTTCCTTCCTTCCTTCCTTCCTTCCTTCCTTCCTTCCTTCCTTCCTTCCTTCCTTCCTTCCTTCCTTCCTTCCTTCTTTCCTTCCTTCCTTCTTTCTTCCCTCCTTCCCTCCTTCCCTCCTTCTCTCCCTCCTCCCCACCTCTCTCTTTCTTTTTTCTTTTTGTTCCTTCTTTCCAGAGGAGGAAACAAGCCTAGAAACTTGAAGAGCAGCCTGAAGTCACACAGCTGATTAGTGAAAGTCAGCAGAAAGCTGACTGTGTCTCTGATGAGGTTGTGAGTAGGGGTGGGTGAGAGGATGGTTTCAGGAAGCCTCAAAGAGTGACACTGGGCTTGGTGGAGAATGTCCAGGCAGGCAGAAGAAAAGCAGGGCTTTTAGGATGAGGAATGGTGTTGCTTCCTTCTAACATCTCGGCCTCCCTTCAGTTCTGGGGTTTTCTAGAAATGAAGAAAATACTTCTTGCTGTTGGTAACTTGGGAAGTTTTCTTGAGAATCTTAAGAAGGGAAACTTAAGCAACTCTGAAGAGGGGGAAAAAAAAGGCCTCTCAAGATGGGCTCAAAGGAATACATTTAGACCTAGATTTATACAGATTACAGGAGCTACATGCCCTGTCATGCATGTCCAGAGGCCTAGTGGATTGAATGGTGATCCCCAACTGGAAAACACATATTCAGGTCCAAATTCCTGGAAACTGTGAATGTGACTTTATTCAGACAAGGGGTCTTTGCAGACATAGTTAACTTAAGGATCTCAAGATGAGATCATTCTGAATATAGGGTGGTTCCTGAATCCAATGACAGATGTCCCTAGAAGAGAAAGACAGAGGAAGATTAGAGACACAGGCACATAGAAGAAGGCAAAGATGGGAAAAGGGATTGAAGTGATGCTATCAGAAATCAAGTGGTGCCTTGAGCTACCAGAAGCTGGAAGAGGCAAGGGAAGGTCCTCCTCCTTGATTTTGGCCTTCTAACCTCCAGAACTGTGAGAGGAATATATATATATAATTTTTTTAGAGACAGGGTCTCACTTTGTCACCCAGGCTGGAGTACAGTGGCATGATCATAGCTCACTGTAACCTCAAACTCCTAGCTCAAGCAATCTTCCCACCTCAGTCTCTTGAGTAGCTAAATAGCTACAGGCATGCGCTACTATGCCTGGCTAATTTTTAAAAATTTTTGTGTAGAGATGGGGGTCTCACTATGTTGCCCAGGCTGGTCTCGAACTCTTGGCCTCCCAAAGCACTGGGGTTACAGGCATGAGTCTTCATGCCTGGCCTAAATTTCTGTTGTCTTCAGCCATCAAGACATCCTGTATTTATTTCCTAGGACTGCCATCTGCAGCCCTAGAAATGGCAGCTATAAGAAATAAATATAAGAGGGGACCATTTATTTTTCTGTATTTCCACTTTGAATTCATCTTCTTTCTCTTATTCCTGTTTCAGGACCACTATGTCTAAATCAAACCCTCTCTGACCACCCAGATTCTCTGGAGTAAAGATCCAGCATCTCAGGAGGCAGCAATAAATAGTGGTAAGGAGTGCAGGTTCTGAAGTTACATTGTGCAATATTGGGCAAGTTATTTATTCTGTGCCTTGATTTCTTTTCAAATATAAAATGGGAACATTAATTTTGCTTAATTTCCCAGAGTGTTGGTGAGGACTGAAAATATATGTGTGTCTACACACACACACACACACACACACACACACACACACACACACAAAATTAATGCTCAATAAAAAATAATAACAAATTTACATATTCAACATATGTTCCATATCATTATTTCTCCTTTGACAATATCAGATTACTACTAGGGTCACCACATAACTTAATACCCAAACTGAAACAGTTTTGGGAGTGAAAGAGAGGCTATAATTACACTGGGAGCAGACTCCTAAGGCAACAGGGAGATGGGGTCACCCTTGAGAGGGCCCATATTTTACATGTTGGGGTATGGTGGACAGCATTGGGTTATCAGAAAACCACAAAAGGCTTTTATGTAGACAACTACTAAGAACTTTTTGAAACAACTCACTGGAAAAAAAAAAAAAAGGAAAATGTACTTGCGTAAATTTGGCTATTCAAGTTCTGCTTTGAGGTAATGGTAAATCTCCCAAACCAAATGGTAAGGAAGTTCCCATTTGCCTGTATGGTTCACTCCTTTCTGTTTGAATATTAAACCATCATAACCTTACTACCTATTGCTAGGGGCTCAATGTTTATGTCCCTCCAGAATTCCTATGTTGAAAACTCCCAAGTTGATGGTAGTAGGAGGTGGGGCCTTTGGGGGTGATTAAGTAATGAGGATGGAGCCCTCATGAATGGGATTAGTGTCCTTATGAAAGAGACCCCCAAGAACTGTCTTGCCCCTTCCACCAAGTGAGGGCATAGTGGGAAGGTGTTATCTATGAACCAGAAAGTGAGCCCTCTTCAGATGTCAAATCTGCAAGAGCCTTGACTTTGGACTTCCCAGCTCCCAGAACTGTAAGAAATAAATTTCTGTGGTTTCTAAGCCACCAGATTATGGCATTTTGTTATAGCTGTCTAAGCAGACTGAGACATCGATTCACAAGCAGCACGGGCAAAGGCTGGAGGGTTAGCGAATGTGCAGCCCTCTAGAGCAGGAGCTGGGGCTGAGGAGGAGAAGCAGGTAGGTGCCCTGGGTCACCCTCAGAGCACTCCTGCCCCCCGCCACCACCTGCAGGCTCCTCAGGGATGCTCTTCCTCCAGTCATGGGCCCTTCAGACAAGAAACGTGCTGCCGCCATCCTTCCACCCACCATTTCTCTTCAAGAAGTGCCCAGAGAGCTCCCAAGTGTTGAAAGGCAAGCATCCTGTGGAGGTATCCTCTGGACCCCTGGCTGCTTTTCAAAACATATATGAAAAGACTCTCATACATTTAACTTTGAATATTTAGCTAAATGTCCCAAAATTCTGATTCTTACTGGCTGCTCTGAAGTGCTTGGTCCACAATGAGCCATTTTCCATACTCAGTGAGTGCAGGTACTGGACAGGCTGTCTCCATGAACCAAGCTGACAGCCTAAGAGCAAAAGGCATGGGTCCCTGCCTGCCTGTTGAAACCTTCTTACAAAGACCACTGGAAAACAATGCTCCCTCTTTCACAGCATGTTTAATAATGCTCAAAACAATGCTCCTTCTTTCACGGCTTGAGGGAGCATTGTTTTGACAGAGACTCAGTGGTGGCTCAAAATGGGGAAGTTAATGAGTTTTTGTGATAGAGTGGTTGTAGGGTAGAAATTTGTAAGCGAGGTCTGGACTGGGGTTGATCAGAATTTGTAAACAAAGTGAACTTCTGGAATAGTCAGGGGTCTTGTCTCTAGAGCTTGAGTCCAGAGTCACTGCTGAATCCTTCTCCCCGTGGTCTTGGCATCAAGCCTCTGTGCATACAACACACCAATGTGCTGATCTTAAAGTAGTTTGATCTTTGCTGGTGTTGCAAGACATGGTTTGATACAATTAATCTATTTTGCAGGTCATAATACAGTTTTGCAGTTTGTAATTTCAGTTGTATTTCTTACTTCTGGGGAAAGGAGAATTAATCTCCAAAGAGCTGCCTCTCCTCTTATTTAGTCCAGGAACAAATCCCTAATGGAAGCAAGAATGAAGACTTGTTTCCACTGGGAGTGTCCCATTCACTGCCTCCTCATGCGTCACCAAAGTCTCAATCTTCTTGCTGAGTCAAGGATCTTCAACAACCTGGCCTCCACCACCCACCACCCCTGATCATCACTTACCACCTCCATTAACAAACCCAACATCCATCACCATCACCCTCCATCACCCTGCCCACTTCCATGGCCCACCCCATCACCATCCCCACCACTCCCAACCAGTACCACTTACTAAACAAGCACTGTGTGCCAGGAACTGTGCTATGTGGGTTTGCCATGCTCATTTTATTTAATCTCCACTCCAGCTTTTTGATGTAGATTAGTGGTTCTCAACTAGAAAGATATTGATGCCTGGCTTCTCGCCCAGAAGTACTGAATCAGAAGTTCTTGAATTAGGGCACAGGAATCTGTATCTTACAAATATTTCAAATGATTTTGATGCATAGATAACATTTGAGAACCACAGATGTAAACAATATTATCTTTGTTATACAGATGGGCCAAGGGAGAGGAGATTAAAAATGATTTCCCTTGTGATTCTAAGAATGGCTGTTTTGAAGATGTTTGGGGAATAGTCTTGAAGAACCAAGAACAGCGCTGGGCACAGTGGCTCATGCCTATAATCCCAGCAATTTGGGAGGCTGAGGCGGGAGGATTGCTTGAGCCCAGGAGTTCAAGACCAGTCTTGGCAACATGGTGCAACCCCACCTCTACCAAAAATATGAAAATTGGCCAGTCTCGAAAGCCAGTCTCAAAATAAATAAATAAGTAGATTAAATTTTAAAAATAAAAAATTATATTAAAAAAAGACTCAAGAAGAAATAATTACTTCCGTTTAGTGAACACTGAATCTATTGTTGATTTGATTTTATAGAGGAGGAAACTGAAGCCCCAGAAAGGTTAGATCAATTTCCTAAGGTCACATAGCTCATAAGGGGAGAACCTGGGTTCAGAAGCAGATCCTCCTGACCCCACCTGCTGTGCTCTTTACTGGATACCACGGTGGTCTCCAGGAGGCCCCTCTCAGGGTGGCATATGTGTTTCTTTGTTTTACAGACATATTGACCATATTTCAGCTTCTACACCTTGGAAACACAGTTTTCCCACTAAGAACGATGTCCTCTCTGCTGTCCTGGCTTTTGCAAACATGGAGTGTCATTGTCACTTTCCTTCTTCCCCAGCAGCTCCTCTTAACACCCCAACAGGCCTCTGTCCTCCCTGGTACCCAGATGTAAGATGTCAATATATTTTCTCTTTTTTCCCTTTTCGCCAGCTATTACCTCCTTTTTCAATATATTTATTTCCCCTGTCTTTCTCCAATTTTCATTGCTATTGCTCCAGGTCCTCACACTCTCTGAATCTTTGTAAAGCCCTCTAACTGGCTTATTGGCACCTCCAGTTTCTTTCCCACATTATCCACTCTGCACTCAATAAAATATTTATCTTCTAAAAATGCTTTTGCTGTCATTCCTGGCTCCAAAATCCTATGAAGCCCTAACTGTTCATCCAAAGCCCTCCCCAGGAGGGCCAAGTCCACAGATTTATTAAAAAACAAATAAATTGTAACAAACCTGATTTTGTTTGAAAATTCCTGCACAAACAGCTAAGCAATTCTGACATTCTACTCAATATTTGGACTCTTACTGAAACACTAATGGATTGTCTTCAACACATGTCAGTGTTGATAAAAATCAGAGTGAATGTGGACATAAACACATGCTCTAATTTCATATAACACAACACATAATATTGTTTCCTTTCTTAAAAATCAATTTCTATGTAATTTCTATGACTTTTGTAATATCTAGTTCAATATCTAGCTCTCAAAAGTATCTTTTATGTGAGCTTTTTGCTGTTTCAAGAAATAGTTTTTTACTTTATGTCCCACTTGAGATAAGATATCTAACCTAGTACAATCACATGTACTTACTCATATCTAGTAAGTATATAAATTACAACCATTAATTCTAATGAGAAAGCTATAACCAGCATTTATACATTTATGTAAAAAGGAATCTTTAACTGGTTCAAGAAATATCTAAATACTGAATATATCACTAACACTCCCCCCAACCCTTGCAAATAATTGTTGGATTACATTAACAATTCTCTAATTTCACCACTTGTTAAATTAGTTTATAAACATAGTGTAAAAACCAACACTGCTTTAAATGCTATTTTCTGGCAGAATGCCATTCTGTGCATCAGAGTGACCCTGAGTAATATACAAGCAATTACTCATCACTCACTGTTGTCTCAAATGCTCAGAAAGTCTCACCTTTTTTACTTCCTGGGCTGAATTCCAGCCTGGAGTATGTGTTAGGGACAGTTATCTAGCCACTGAGATGAACAACCCTCAAATCTCAGTGGTTCATCAACACAAAATTTTTGTTGTGTATCTTATTCTATGGGCAGCTTCACTCCAGGTGGTATCTCAGGGACCCAGCCAGGCTCCTTCTTCCTTATGGTTCTGCTAACTGTTCAGGTGGGACATCTATTGTGGGACTTGCTGGGGAACAGGCCCAGAAGTGACACACATCACTTTCTCCTGTATCCTACAAGCCAGGACTCCAAAGCTGGGCCAGCCTATGGCAAAGGATCTGGGAAATGTTGAGAAGCACACAGATTCAGGTGAGGACTACTAACTTCTGAAACAGGAGACAAATTCACCTCTGAAGTGGCTTGGGAGAGTTGAGTATCATAGAATTAGGAAGACTTGGGAGCTAAGCTGGGAAGGTTTCACTTTATAAGTCCTTTTTTTTCTTTTTTTCCTCTTAGAGACAGGGTTTCTCTTTGTCACTGAGGCTGGAGCATAGTAGTGTGATCATAACTCACTGTAGCCTCCACCTCCTAGGTTCAAGCGATCCTCCCATCTCAGCCTCCTGGGTAGGTTGGACTACAAGCATGTGCCACCACACTTGGCTAATTTTTAAATATTTTGTAGAAATGGGGTCTCCCTATGTTTCCCAGCCTGGTCTCAAGCTCTTGGCCTTGAGCAATACTTCCGCCTTGGCATCTCAAAGTGCTGGGATTACAGGCATGAGCCACCATGCCTGGCCCATCTTCTAAGTCTTAACAAAAGACTGAATTCCTTGGAGGTTCAAATAGGATGCCAGAAACCTGAGCATCCATTCTGCAGCCCATGGACCAAATGAAGTCTACCTAAGGGTTTTTGCCAAACTTTGTTTTATTGAATTAATAAATACAGTACTCCTTAACAGAAAGAATAGTAGGGTACGATGTTATGCTAAGAGGCTTAGATCAATTAGGAATTGGATTTTAAATTGTATATGATGAAACTTGAAACATTTTGTGAAAAAATGAAATTAAAAGATAAAAATTTAAAAAATATACTTCTTTAAAAACATAAACTGCTTCAAGATTAAGATATTTTTATAAGACATGATACCAGTCATTTTGTCTATCCTTAAAGAACTGAGGGTCCAGAGAATTTAACCATGCTGATGTAATCTTTTTCACGTTATTAATTGAAGAAAAATGAGTGCCCTTTATATATCTTTTAAGATTAGGAAACAAAAACAAGTCAGAAGGAGCCAAAGCAGGACGGTAAGGTGGATGCCTAATGATTTCCCATAGGAACTTAAGATTGCCTTTGTTTGATGAGAGAAATGAGCAGGAGCATTGTCATGGTGGGGAAGGGCTCTCTAGTGAACCTTTCCTGGGCATTTTTCTGCTAAAGCATTGGCTAACTTTCTCAAAACACTCTCATAATAAGCAGATGTCGTCATTCTTTGGCCTTCCAGAAAGTCAACAAGAAAAACGCCTTGAGCATTCCAAAAAACTGTTGCCATGACCTTTGCTCTTGACCAGTCTGCTTTTACTTTGACTGGACCACTTGCCCCTCTTGGTAGCCATTGCTTTGATTGTGCTTTGTCTTCAGGATGGTACTGGTAAAGCCATGTTTCACCTTCTGTTGCAACTTTTCGAAGAAATGCTTTAGGATCTCAATCCTACTTGTTTGAAATTTCCACTGAAAGCTCTGCTCTTGTCTGCAGCTGATATGGACACATAAGTTTTTGTACCTATTGAGTGGAAATGCTCAACTTTAACTTTTCAGTCAGAATTGTGTAAGTTGAACCATTGAGTTGGCTATAGTGTTGGCTATTGTTTTTGCTGTCAATTATTAGTCCTCTTTATTTAGGGAATGAACAAGATTAATTTTTTCCTTGCAAATTAACATGGATGGTCTGCTGCTTCAGGCTTCATTTTCAACATTTATCTAGTCCCTTCTTAAAAAGAGTTATCCATTTGTAAATTGCTGATTTCTTTGGGGCCATTGTCCCTATAAACTTTTCATAGAGCATCAATGATTTCATCATTCTACCACCCAAGCTTCACTATAAATTTGATGTTTCTTCTTGCTTCCCTTTTAGCAGAATTTATGTTGTTTTGATAGGAGCTATTTTCAGACTGATTTCTTATTTTTCTTAGTACCTCCAAATAGATCCTGTTCAGACACATTATAACAAGTTAGTGCAAGTTTATTTTGATGCAAAAGTTTGAAATTCATGCATACTTTTTTCATAAGTTGCATTTTCCATGAACTTTTGGGGGACTCCTTGTATAATCAATTATAATATTTTGAACTCTTCATGTTTTAATTTACTAAGGCTGTTTTTCCCTAACTTTAATTTGCATAAGAATCACCTGGATATCTTGTTAAAGCATGGGTTTCGCCTGATTCATAAGTCCTCAGGTTCTGCATGCTTAACAAGCTCCCAGGTGATGCCCATGCTGCTGGTTTGAGGACCATGCCCAGCAGCAAGGCAGCAAAGTAGAACCCAAAATGATGCATTATAAAAGATGATTGACAAAGAGTAAATAGTTATGAATGTTCTTGACTCACCTTTGAGTCAGGTTCAATTTTAGTACATATGTGGTTGCTAATAGAGATACTGTAGAGATACAATATTAACATCATGTATAAAAGTAAGTGCCCTGGAATTAATAAAACTTGGGTGTAAATCTTGACCCTGTCATTTATGGGCTATGTGGTCTTGAGTGAGTAATTCAATCTTTTGAGTCTTTCTATGAAGGATAAACAATACTCACATCAAACGATTGTTGAGATTTGAATGAAAGCCTTGGCAGAATCTCTGCCATAGAACTGGCACTGAACAAGTGGACACTGTAATTCTTAGCTCATCTTTGACATCAATAAAACAATCCTATGACTGGCATGCAGAAGAATTTCTGGCCCTGGCCCTAAACTGAAAAAACAATGTTGTGCCTGACCAGAGTTGCTGGTTACTTCCACATTATTTGGGCATCAGAGTTGACTTTCCCCATCACCAGAATACAGGATTTTGCCTCGAGTTCTAGGACAGATTTCAATGGAAGCATCTAGAATCTTTTGGTCTTTGGGTTTGTCTCCTTCAGTCTGAGAGTCACGTTAATTTTTCACACATTGTATTCCACTGACTGCTATCTCTTTTTTTTGTTTGTTTTCTTTTTAAGGTAGAGTCTTGCTCTGTTGCCCAGGCTGGAGTGCAGTGGCTGGATCTCGGCTCATTGCAACTTTGCCTCCCAGGTTCAAGCAATTTCCTGCCTCAGCTTCCTGAGTAGCTGGGATTACAGGCACCTGCCACCCTGCCTGGCTAATTTTTGTATTTTTAGTACGGATGGGGTTTCACCATGTTGACCAGGCTGGTCTCGAACTCCTGGCCTCAAGTGATCTGCCTGCCTCAGCCTCCCAAAGTGCTGGGATTTACGGATGTGAGACACTGTGCCGGGCCTGCTGTATCTCTTTGCACAGTCACTGGAATCCCTTTTCTGGGGCCACATCAAACAAGCTGATTGCTTTGTATACAAGACTCCATGTAATCACTCCTTGGGTGTTTTTTTGTTTGTTTGTTTGTTTGTTTTTTGAGACGGAGTCTCCCTCTGTCACCCAGGCTGGAGTGCAGTGGTGCATCTCCGCTAACTGCAAGCTCCACCTTCCGGGGTCACGCCATTCTCCTGCCTTAGCCTCCTGAGTAGCTGGGACTACAGGCGCCCGCCACCACACCTGGCTAATTTGTTTTTGTATTTTTAGTAGAGACGGGGTTTCACCATGTTAGCCAGGATGACCTCGATCTCCTGCCCTCGTGATCCGCCCGCCTCAGCCTCCCAAAGTGCTGGAATTATAGGCGTGAGCCACTGCGCCCGGCCTACTCCTTGGATTTTATAATCCACTTGTCTAATTTTAACTTTTTATTTATTATTTCTAAAGTAACGTAAACATATTTTTCTTAAAAAAAAAATGATTGCTGCTTAAAAGGCTAAAGTCTCCTCAACCTTATTCTTTCTCCCCTAACTCCCTGCCCTAAAGTAACCATGGTTACGAGTTTAATCTCCTTCCCTTCAGTTTTGAAGACAACTTTTTGTAATCTGAAGTTCTGTAAACCTTTAAAAGTGTTTGTTGTGAATATAAGGTTTGTTCTATTGTTTGCTTCTCTTCAATCTAAGTGTATGTCCCGGGCAATCTCATCTAAACATACAACTTCCACTGCTACCAATGATAACTTCAGAATTTATGTCTTTAGCTCATATCTCTCTCTTGAGCTCTAGAACAATATATCCAAGTGTCCCCTGGATGTCTCCATCTGGAAATTCCACAAGCACCTTAAACACAATCTGTCTCCATCTGAACTTGTAAGCTTCTTCCTAAACTAGTTCCTCTTCCTGGTTTTTGCCTCATAGTTAGACATCTTGATGTACCCTATCGTTCAGGGCAAAAGGAAATTGAAAAAAATACATAGTGATATTGACTACATGCAAAGTAAATGTTATTATGGATATGACCATATTGAAAAAATTGTATTCTTTGTTCTCTCTTCAAGGTAAACATTTACATACATGTCATTTCCCCTATGGTGACTGTTTTGGATTGTTGTCTTAGGCTGGGATCCTAGAAAAGGAATTACTAGGTCAAAGTAAATGACCTCTTCTATGGTTCATGCCATATTTGTGCCATTGCACTTGCTAAATTGTTTTCCCAAAGAATTGTGGCAATCTTCAATGTCATGTGTTTCACTATCCCTGCCAACATTAGATATTTTAAAAATTTAAAATAAACATTTTTCTGAACCTACAGAAAGTAGATGCAAGGTTACCAAGGGCTAGAGAGTGGGAATGGGGGGTTATTGTTTAATGGTAACAGAGTTTCTTTTTGAGGTGATGAAAAAGTTTTGGAAATAGTGGTGATGGTTGCACAACTTTGTGAATGTAATTAATGCCACTGAATTGTACACTTAAAATGGTGAAAGTGGCAAATTTTATGTTATTTACACACATCATTTTTATTGTAATAAAATTTTTTTAATATAAAAAAGAGCACAGTCCTAAAAGATGAGAGACTTCTATTAAATTAATATTAACGCTGGGTGTGATGGCTTACATCTGTAGCCCAGCACTTTGAGGGGCTGAGGTGGGAAGATCACTTGAGGCCAGAAGTTTGAGGTTGCAGTACGCTGCGACCACACCGCTGTAGTACAGCCTAGGTGACAGAGTGAAATCCAGTCAATGTTGGCAGGGATAGTGAAACACATGCATTGAAGATTGGTGCAATTCTTTGGGAATGCAATTTAGCAAGTGCAATGGCACAAATATGACATGAACCATAGAAGAGCTCATTTACTTCGCTCTAGTAATTCCTTTTCTAGGATTCCAGTCTAAGACAACAATCCAAAACATAGAAGAAACGGTATGTATATAAATGTTTACCTTGATATTACTAATAAGAGGGAAGAAACAATTTTTTCAATAACAGGTAACGTTTATTGAGTATTTCCTATTTATTAGACTCCGGGCTAAGTGCTATACATATATTAGCTCCTTTTTTCCTTGCAGCAAACTTTTGAGTTAAATACTATTCTCATACCCATTTTAGAAAGTAGGAACTAATGTCTAGTGAGTTTAAGTATCTTGCACAAGGTCATGTAGCTAGTAAGTTACATAGTTGGGATCTGAATTCAGTTCTGGTTTCATGCCTGAGCTTTCAAGTACTACTACTAAACTGAGAAGGCACTTGATTGAGTAAATGACGTCATCCTCTTAATGAAGCATTATGCAGCTGTTAAAGATAATAGATGTAAAGGTTATGAGGCAGCATGAAAATATAACTCATTTATTCCATAAATATTTGTTTCTAAATACATTCATTTGCTGAATGAATAAAATGTTAAGCCAACAAAACAGGATGGAAAATGGCATGTATGTATATTTCTGTGTGTGTGTATACACACACACACATACACTGTAAATATATATTTATATGTAAATGTACATAATTTGTAGGAATTATAATATTATATCTATAAAATAAGTAGGAAAAAATACCAGAAGGAAATATGACAAATTATTAACTCTGTAACCCTGTTCTTCTTAGAACGGTGAAATTATTGATTTTTCTCTCTAATTTTCTCCTTTTAATAATGATTTTTATGACTTTTAAAATTGTTTTTACCTTTTTTTGTTATAAGAAAAACTTGGGACCATAACGTCCTTCCCTCAACCCCCAAACTGGGAAAGTGCTGAGAGACCAAAGAATGGTCTGGACAAGGCACCAGGCAGCAGCAGGACAGCACTAGAGATCCATGTTGTCCCCGCCCCTCCTCCTGTCTCTAAACTGCTGTTAAGCTAGTTTGCGAGCTCTTTGCCTACTGTGTTTGAGCGATGGGACTGTTTTCTTCGGAGGGTTCTCAGATACTCTCCATGATGTTTGGGTTCTCAGGGACACCTGCTCTTTGGTTGGGCACCACAATGTTGGCTCACTGCCCAGCCTTCAGGGTTCAGGCAGTGGACATATACCCTTGAAGAACCCGGTGGGGGACCCATCACACTACATTTATTATAGAAAAATTTAAGCATATACAGAAGTGGAGAGAATGGTATAATGAACATCACGGACTCATCATCATGTTTTACCAGTAATTGGCGTACAGCTAATCTCATTTCATAACACAGTTATCCCTCCTTATCCATGGGGATTGGTTCTAGGACCTCCCACTGATAGCAACATTTTCGAATGCTCAATTGCCTGATACAAAGTGGCATAGTATTTATATGTAACCTATGCACATCCTCCCAGATAGTTTAAATCACCTCCAGTTTACTTGTAATACCTAATACAACGTAAATGCTATGTACGTAGTTGTTATACTTCATTGTTCAGGAAAAAATGACAAGAAAAAAGTTTGTACATGTTAAGTACAGAGGCAGCTTTTCCCCCAGGTATTTTTGATTTGTAGTTGGTTGAATCCATGGATGTGAAATCCACAGACAGGAAGGGCTGACTAAATCTCTGCTTAAAAATTTTTAAAAATTATTTATTTTATCTTCTATTCTCCTTTTCACAGGTGTTGATATCCCCACTCTTGTCTCTCCATCTTCTAAATTGTTTTGAAGCAAATCCCAGAAATCTTAACATTTTATTTTTAAATATTTCTATATGTATTTTTAAAGATAAGCAATTAAAAAAAATAACTGTAATACCACTACCTAAATTATTAGTAATTCCTTTATGTAACCAGATATCCAGTTAGTGGTCAAGTTGATTTTATTGTATCCTAATTTATTTCTCTTTATAGTTTGTTTGAACCAAGATCCAAATAAGGTCCATACTTTGTAACCAGTTGCTATGTTTTAAAATCTCTTTTCATGTTCTGGTTTCCTCTTCCTGTTTTTGTTCCCCCTTTGCGACTTATCTGTTGAACAAACAGGATCATTTGTTTGTAGACTTTCCTGTTTTCTGGATTTTGCTGGCTGTATGTCAATGGTGTCATTGACTTTGTTTCTCTGCTGTCTATATTTACTGCAATTTGGTAGCATGACATAAAATTCTGATCAGATTCAGGGTCCATTTTTTTAGTAAGAGTATTTCCGAGACGGTGTTTGTACTCCTATCAGGAGGCATACGCTGTCTGGTTAGCTGTCATTTTGTATTGTTAGTAGCCATTAGTGCTCAGTGCTTAGATCTGTGCTGTCCAACAAAAATATAATGCAAGCCACATATGTCATTTAAAATTTCTGGTAGCCATTACCAAAAATAAAAGCAAATCAAGTTAAAATTTTAAGAGTTTATTGTGCATCAACAACCCCCAAAAGTCTCCTGGTTTGATAAGCAGGAGAGATGATGCCAAAAGTGGTGAGCATCTGGGCTCACAGCAGTCACAGTGCAGCTTCAAAAGCCTAAATGAGAAAGTACATTGGTCTTTGTTGTGATTGGCTATTAAAACTTACATTCCTTTTAGGACAAGTAGGGCTGTATAAGCTTATTTGTCTGTAGCTGATGGGTTCAGAATTCCGAAAGAAAAAGCTAAGTTGTGTTTGTGGTTAGAGCTAATATTTCAGGAAAATCATGATAGCTTAAGTTTCAGTGATGTGGCTACAGGCAGTTGGCCTAGCGGTCTGTCCAAATGGTGGCCTCAATTTTGAATTTTCCTTAACACGAGGTTTTTAGAAAGTAAACAAACAAAAAAAAAAAACAGGTAAAATTAATTTTAAACATTTATGTATGTCTTTACTTAATTTTTAAACATTGACAGCATTTTATGTTTTTTAAGTGTATAACATATTTTGAAGTTTATATACTTTGTGGAGTGTTTAAATCTAGCTAATTAACAAATGCATTACCCCACACAGTTACCATTTTTGTGGTGAGAACACATAACATCCATTCTCTTTACATTTTTCAAGAATACAATATATTGTCATTAATTATAGTCACCTTGCTGCATAATAGAGCTCTTGAAATTTATTCTTCCTATCTACTGTAATTAAGTTTTAAAAACTAAATTAATTAAATTTATAAAAAGTTGTTTTTAACCCAATATATTTCACATACTATCATTTCAACATATAATCAATATAAACATTATTAATGAGATATTTTTCATTTTCATACATGAAGTCTTTGAAATTCAGTGTGCATTTGACACTTACAGCACATATCAACTCAATTTGCTACATCTCAAGTGCTCAATAGTCACATGTGGCTAGGGCCTGCCATATTGAACTGTGCAGAACTAAATCCATTCTGTCATTTGGAGGCTACAAAATACTGATATTCAAATTCTATCATTCCTTTCTCATTTATTAGCTAACACACGTTTATTTTAAAAAGGTTTCTCTCATCAACTACTTACTTTACAGGATTGATCTTGATTCTTTTTCTTATTTGCCAATTTCCAAATAATGAGTTGATTTCTCAGCATGCTCCAAAGATGACCAATGAGGTTTTTCTTTTAATGTAACATTATGTATTTATGATTTAAACATACTTTTAAAATGTTTAAATCATCATGTTCTTATTAATGCTCAGATTTTCCTGTCTTTGGCGTGTAGGAACCTCTCAAGTTGGCTCTTGAGTTTTCTTGACATGACCCCAGTTATCTTTGATAGGTTTCTGGTAAGATAAAGTGTCCTAGGTATAGCTTGCAAAAGTTCTGGCTAAGAGTTAGAATCAGCCATTTTTCCTCAGAGCCCTGGTTTATTTTGGCTTTAAAAGAAATGGCTTTAAAGACCACAATCTAGGTACTAGAAGTGCTCATTGCTACTGGCTTTTTTTAGTCGTCGTTTTTAGACCTTTTTAAAGCTAGAAAATATTAAAAATATATATATTATGAGTTTATTCTGATACTCCCAATTCAAATTCAGGACTGTAAGGTTTTTACTTAAATGTTTTGATGTTACATTTGTATCCCTTTTCCTCCATGCAGAAAATACTGGTTCTCAATGATAGCAACAAAATTATTCATTTGCTTTATCCCACAACAGTCGACCAAATATGCTAACACTTCTACCAACAATATGATTATTAAAAACATTTAAGGTTTTTCTACACATTGAATGCAAAGTGCATTGTGCCCCCTCCCAAATTTATATGTTGAAGCCCTAATATGCAATGAGATGGTATTTGGAGATGAAGTCTAGTGTTAGACGAGGTCATGGTAGGAGTTGGCTGGGAAAGAGGTTGTGTGGGAGGTGGTCATGATGGCATTAGCTCCCTTATAAGAAGAGATACCAGAGAGCTTTTTCTCTTTCCCTCTGCCGTGTGAGGACACAGCAAGGAAGCTATTTGCAAGCTAGAAAGAGAGCCTTGGCAGGGCGCAGTGGCTTACTCCTGTAATCCCAGCACTTTGGAAGGCCCAGGCAGGTGGATCACGAGGTCAAGAGACCAAGACCATCCTGACCAACATGGTGAAACCCATCTCTACTAAAAATACAAAAATTAGCTGGGCATGGTGGTGTGCGCCTGTAGTCCCAGCAACTCAGGAGGCTGAGGCAGGAGAATCACTTGAACCTGGGAGGCAGAGCTTGCAGTGAGCCGGGATGGCGCCACTGCACTCCAGCCAGGACTACAGAGTGAGACTCCGTCTCAAAAAAGAAAAAAAAAAAAAGAAAAGAAAAGAAAGAGAGCCTTCACCAGAAAGGGAACCCTGCTGGACTTTAATCTTGGTCGAGGTGGGTGGATCACTTGAGGTCAGGAGTTCAAGACCAGCCTGGCCAACATGGTGTAACCCCGTCTCTACTAAACATACAAAAATTTAACTGACTATGGTGGTACGCGCCTGTAATACCAGCTGCTTGGGAGGCTGAGGCAGGAGAATTGCCTGAACCTGGGAGGTGGAGGTTGCAGTGAGCTGATATCGCACCATTGCTTCCAGCCTGGGCAACAGAGTGAGAGTCTGTTTAAAAAAACAAAAAAAGCCGGGCGCAGTGGCTTCCGCCTGTAATCCAGCACTTTGGGAGGCCGAGGCGGGCGGATCACGAGGTCAGGAGATCGAGACCATCCTGGCTAACACGGTGAAACCCCGTCTCTACTAAAAAATACAAAAAAAAAAAAAAAAAAAAAAAAAAAAAACTAGCCGAGTGAGGTGGCAGGCACCTGTAGTCCCAGCTACTCGGGAGGCTGAGGTGGGAGGATGGCATGAACCTGGGAGGCGGAACTTGCAGTGAGCTGAGATCGCACCACTGCACTCCAGCCTGGGTGACAGAGCGAGACTCCGTCTCAAAAAAAACAAAAAACAAAAAACAAAAAACGACACACACACACAAAAAACAAAAACAAGAAAAAACTGTTTTGTTATGGCAGCCCCAGCAGACTAATACAGCTGTTCTTTTTGTCCTTAGGGTATATTCTTGTCTTTGGATGTAATATAGCCTAGGGTATATTTTTAAAGTAAAATTTAAAAGGGGAAAACAAAAAATAGAGGTTTTAATGGATTTTATTTTATTTTTATACCCAGTCAAATTCAGCAATGGTGAGGGGTTATATACCAACTTTAATGACACTAATGTTAATAAGTAATGGATTTTAAAGGTTAAATTTTTTTCTGACTTTCAGACATTGCCTTAAAGATAAGTTCAGTTTATTGTAAGTTGAAAATTAATTTCTGTTACCTATGGGATAAAATATGAAACATTTGAAATATAAATTTCTTGTAAGATTATAGCTTACAACATAAGTTGTTGCGAATGTTCCAAAATTATTTTTGTGATTTGAGTTGGGAAATTATGAAGACAAAAAGAGTATGTAAAATTTAGAGTAATTTACTAATAGATTCTTACTTTTTCAAAGTCTCCCCGAATGTTACCGTGGACATTCAGTAAGGTGATGTGTGTGTGTATTTGTGGGTAGGGAGGGTGTTCGGGGGAAGGTACATACACATGTATGTATAAGCATATACAAATAGATGAACACATATATTTTATTAGCCTAGTCTTTAAGGAGTAATCATACCACTGGTGTCTATTCCTATAACTAAAGAATGAGAGTAACTTAACTAAATAAATTTATTCATTTAACTACATAAATTTATTAATTTTCACACATTTCTTTCATTGTGAGACAGTTTCAGTGGTTGATATTTTAGTTGAAATATTTAGGTCTCTAAAAACCCCAATTAATTTTGAAATCCTAGTCTGAAGACAGACCTAAATGAAAAAAGTTTTAAATCTAGAATTAATTTTTTGTAGATACCCAAATAATTTCAACTAAAGAATATTTCCACTAATAATTTTTGTCATTTCATTTTAATTTATTTTTGATCCATGCAATATAAATGAAGAACTGAATTGTAGTACTGTGTTTTGCAAATAAGAATACTTCAAAATTTCCAATTTCCAATTCAACCTATATCTACTAGTTGGAAAACTAAAGTATTTTAAATTTATTCATATATTGCAATTCTAGAAAAGAGCAAATAGCCAAGATAACGAGACCATAAACTCACGTGGGCACTCTTTAGGGCACAGAACATCCTTCTGGGTAAATCTGGGAGGAGTATACTCATTCACAGCCCAGGGTCAGAGTTTGCACCCTCTTTATTTTCTTGCTGGACATTGTTTAAAGCCTTGGCACCCAGACCCATAGGATGTTAGGGCCAAAGGGCACTTAGAGATCCAGTCCAACCCTTTTCTTGAAAGATGAAGAAACTGAGGTCTCAAAGTATGATGGAAATTTCCAGAAGTTATAAAGTTAGCTACTTTTAGAACGCAGATTTATAACATCAGTAACAAAAAGTTTATATAATTGAAAATATTAGCATTCATGTGCTCTTAGGCAGAATTAATATAAGGCTTATAGAGTTGAAACTGTGAAGTACTACAGTTGGATTTATGATTTAAAACTCATGATTTAGAAAAAAGTAAGGGACTTAGGATTTAGGAAGGAAATCTATAGAATAGTTCTCTCTTGTTTCTGAAATAGTACTTGAATTCCATTGATGAGATGAAGTGATACTGTTCTGTAACCCGAATGTAACATGGTGAAACCCATCTCTACTAAAAATACAAAAATTAGCCAGGCATGGTGGTGCGGGCCTATAGTCCCAGCAACTCGGGAGGCTGAGGCAGGAGAAGCACTTGAACCCGGGAGGTGAAGCTTCAGCTGCTATCAGCAAAGTCAGTTCAATTCCCCTGGGTGCACAAAAGCTGGGGGTCTCTTCTGATTGTGAGCGTGACTTCTCCCCAAAATGAATTACAAATTAAATACATGTGGGATAACCATCATTTCTGTAAAAATCTTGTGATATATGTGGGCTGCCATTTAACTTTTATAAAAAGGAAACCCAATACCTGAAATAGCTGATATAACTAGTTGAGTGAGGATGAAGGGGCAGGGCTGGGGGTCTGTTGGTATTATTTGCTAATAGGTAAGTCTTTTATAGGAGAGATAACTGGGGAGAGTTGGAGGTGTGTTATATCTGAAAGTGATATGCATCTAGTTTTTTCATATCAAAAGTGATAACCCTAAATATAAAATAATAAATACTAAACTTGGAAATTGTAGTACATCCCTGACAGCAATAGTTCCACCCATCTTGTAGCCAAGTCAGTGCCTGGTTAGCTTCAGTTTAGTTATACTATGAAACTTGGAGGGAGCCTCATAGGAAGAGGTACACAAGGGAGGTGACTCGAGTCTTATTGGTGAGATTGGGCCATGTCTAATAACAAACTCGGCTCATACAGACTCCGGGATAGAAAAAGCCTCAAATTACAAAGCCTGGGAGTGCAGTATTCAGGATGGAGATAAGTGGGTTAAGACTATAATCCCCAAATCAGGCAAATACAGATCAGATAAGACATTTATCTCAAATTCTTAGGGTTCCTCTTTACTGGACACATGAGACTTCCAAAAAACAGGTAGAAATGTGGAGGAAGATGCAGCTTGCTGCAGGTGCAAACACCAAGAGAAGGGGGAATTCCAAGCAGTGTTAAGTGCTTCAGGCAGGTCAAGACAGCAGAATAATTTTAAATTATTGAAAATGAAGATTATTAAAAAGCATTAAGAAGCAATTTCTGTAATGTAGTAATTCTTAAACTCTAGACTTCTAGTCCCCATCTCCAGAAATTCTGATTCTTTGATCAAATAGTGTTCAGAGATGTGCATTTTAAATACACCTCAAGTAATTCTTAGCAGATTATTAGAGGAGTTTTCCTTAACCTGACCAAAGATACTCCTAACAGATTTACAGACAGCAAACAATATACTTAATGGTGATATTGCAGAAATATTCCCATTAAAGACAGGAATAAGAAGGGCAACTACCATCAATTCCATAGCCAATGTAATAAAACAGGAAAAAGAAATAAAAAGTAAAAGATTGGAAAGAAACATATAAGCTGCTGTTATTTGTAGATGCTATGACTGTCTACACCAAAAATCCAAAAGAATCTACAAAATATGAGAAATAACAAAAGTTTTAGCATTTTGGCTGGATGCCAAATCAACATACAAAGACAATTGCATTCCTACACAAAACAACCAATCAGAAACATAATTAGAAAAAAAAATCTCATTCGTAGTACCAAAGAAGCAATAAGACACTTATACATAAACCTATAAAAAGACGTGCAAGTATTCTGTGAAGAAAATCTTTTGAGTGAAAGGTTCCATCTCTTTCATGTTTTGTCTCCTTCTCTTTCTTGTTCCCCCTATTCCTTCTTGTCTAGTGGCTTGCATCTCCTCCCAGCTTACTTGGTCCCTCCTCCAGAACCAAGTTTTATAATAGTTACTCAGAGTTCTCCCCTCAGGGAATGGTGGGTTGTCACAGATCCCAGACCCTGGTCTGAGATCGTGTCTCTGGACTCCCACAACTGTAGGCTGAAGCTTGCAAAGACGTGTACCCTTAGACAGTAATTGTCAGTAATACTTTCTAGCTTCCTTTTACCACCTAAGAGGAGAGTAAGGTGGTAAAAACTCCTGACTCAAGTTCTTTATTTCCTGTGAAGTATTTTAAGTTCCTTTCTCCCCAGGATCTGAACTCTTAGCTACCATTCTCTCTGCCTGGGCCCAGAGCCCAGCAAGCTCACAGCTCCATTCAGGATCACTTTTAAAAATTATTTTATCTTTTCATTTTTATTGTTATACTTTAAGTTCTAGGGTACATGTGCACAACGTGCAGGTTTGTTACATAGGTATACATGTGCCATGTTGGCTTGCTGCACCTATCAACTCGTCATTTACATTAGGTATTTCTCCTACTGCTATCCCTCCTCTAACAGCCAGCCCCTGACAGGCCCCGGTGTGTGATGTTCCCCACCCTGTGTCCATGTGTTCTCATGGTTCAATCCCCACCTATGAGTGAAAACATGTGGTGTTTGGTTTTCTGTCCTTGTGATAATTTGCTGAGAATAATGGTTTCCAACTTCATCCATGTCCCTGCAAAGGCCATGAACTCATTCAGGATCACTTTTTAATATTTTGTTCTGTTTCTGATCAATGCAGATGCTTATTTCATATTAGAACCTTGTTATTTTGTGATTGTGTTTTCACTTTTCATTTCATTGCTATGTTGTTTGGAGTAGCAGGAGTTATCAAGCATGAACTCACTGCCTATCTTGACCAGAGAGACTTCATTCCTTTTCTTGGAGAACAAAGGGAAGTAGAGGATGAGAAAAGACACACTGTTTATCTAAATGGTTACTGATTAATATCAATTTATGTAACACCTATTTAAACATTCCTTTGGGAAACCGGCAAGATGAAAGTGAGGGGTCAGTTGAGAAGGAATGAAGGAAGGGGAGACCTGGGAGCTTTGGAGGTGGGCAAACAGGCAGGGAATGAAGAGGAAACCCTGCCTATGAGCACCTGCTTCTCTTTGGGCATCTTGAACGTTGTCGTTTTTCTTCAGTATGGACAAGAATCCTTCTCCTATTCCTCCTGCTCTTCAGCTTCCTCATTCATTCTCTTCTTTCTCCTAAGAAAGGGAGGTTGAGGGCTGTGATTTCCTTTTTCTCCTTTCCTCATGGATTCTCACAAAGCAGAAGCCCAAAGATGGTCCCAGGGTTCAGTCAGGACCTTCCCTTTGTTCCTGAATACCCATCTGCAAGTCAAGAAATTAATCAGAAACACAATTCTCCTGAGAGCTCAGTTCAAGACTTGCACTGATAAACTCTTACTTTCTTTCTCTTGTATTAGTATTTTTGAATGCCTACTATGTGCCAGGCTCAGAGAACCCAAAGGAAGAGTCACAGATAAGAAATGAAAAATGACATTGAGCAATCACCTACTCTGAAGCCATTCTTGATGATGGAGACTCCCCTTGATTTCTGAACACCTCTTCCAGCTTCTCATTTCTTTTCCCCACCCTGCTACCAAGAAAAAAAGAGCCAGCTCTCTAGTTAAAGGGCTAAGGTCCCTACTTATTTCTGGGTCTTTTGTTTCACAGTGAGGACCCTGGCTCTGGAAGCATCTCTTCTTTGGTTCCTGGCCATTCTCTGATGAGGTCACCTGAAGAGGCCAGTGCTGTCATTGTGGCCACCACCAGTCTGCCAGGGCCTGTCCTGGGGCTCATCCAAGCCCCAGCTCCCAGAGGCAAACTGCAGATGTTTCTTCTATTTTTAGATGCTGGGATGTTGCCCATGAACGAGCCAGTGACCTGGAAAAGCCAATTCTCCCTCCAATCTCTGTTTATGACTCCCTCATTTCTCTTCATTGTTCTACCAGGTTTTTCCTCTGACTATGGGACTGACATGAAATGACCTAGTGTTAACTGAGCTAGACCTTGGTCTGGGGACACAGATCTTGACTTCTCCTGTACCTACTAGGACTGTGGTCACCAAGACTGGTTTTAAGCATAAGAGACTGAACTCTTTGTTACATGAGGGATCTCCAAAAATTTCCATCATGCTTTCCTATCAGTAAAACATTTTTGAGCACCCATCCTAGTTTTTGCTTATGTATTTATTTGTAAATTTGATACAAGTACATTTGTACTAATATATGTTATAAAGTTGATACAGAAAGTAGAAGATGTATAGGCTGAAACAGTTCTAAGGGATTAGGAGTTCTCACATTCTTTTCTTGTGCCCCATGGGTCTTCTGGCACCCCCTCTGTGGAAATCACTGCTCTGCCTAGCTAAATGAGAAAATGTTCTTTGGAAACACTTTCTAATTTTTTTTGAGCTGCATGCTAGCTATTGTTGATTTGGGGAATAAAGGAAAGTTTTTTGTTGGCTAAAGTATTGTCTCTTTTCCAATAAACAGCAAGATCTGAAATTTCTCTATTAGAGAAGTCGTAACTTTGGGTTAAGCATTGCCTTCTCTCTGAGGTCTCTTAAATCACAAATCCTTTTGAAAGAAGTTGGAGAAGAAGCGTGTTGTATCTCCAGTCCTTTAGGTCAGTACCTAAATTGGGCTGCTTTCCTCAGAGCCCTGGATGCCCAGCATAGCATCTGGCACAGAGGAAAAGCTCAATATACACATTTGTTGAATTGGTGAATGAGTGTGGACAATTCAGAGAAGGGAAAGATCAAGAAGAGCAGGAAGGAAGCTAAGGTACTGGAAGGCAAAGTGAAGCTGAGTTTTCTCCTCTTTCTAATTTTGCTCAGGGCCGGAGAGGTTTCTTCTCTTCCTTGGAGTAGTTATTCAGCACAGTGTGATACCCTCCGGGGCGCTTCTCTTGGTCTGAGATTTTATTTTCCAGGAATGCAGGGGTAGCTGGGTTGCTCCAGAGTAGAGAATGGACCCTCTGCAATCTGGCCGTCTGGAAAGAGGACTAATCTATTCCTGCCTTTCTGAATAAGCCAAACAGAGTCACTGTTCTATTCCTTGCCACCTTCACTCTGTTCTTAGAGCAGCCTAGGATGAGGGTCAGACGTCTATATCCACAGGTGGCTGCAGAGTATTTGTGGTTTGCAGAGAGGGATCTGGTGCCTTTTATTATCCTCAGGGCATTTTTGTAGGCAATATAAGGAGATTTCTTTTCCCAGAGAAGAGATACATGTTGAAATAGATTCTACCCATCTAGTCAGCCTTGGACAGGATTTTGTTGCTTTTTTGATCTCCCCCAACCCCCTGCTAAAAAAGGTGTGTGTGTGTGTGTGTGTGTGTGTGTGTGTTAAGCAGAGCCAATTTAGTTGGAATTGTACTGAATTTATACATTTACTCAGGGAAAATTGACATCTTTGTAATATTGAACTACTCCACATTTGGGCAAGTACTATGTTTCTATGTCTCCATTTATTCAGGTCTTTTTTAATGCGTCTCAGCCACCCAGTTATCATCTTGTAAGTCAGTTGAGTTTTTATTTGTTGAATCCCAGGAATTTTACATTGTGTTTTATTATTGTGTGCTAGTTACTCTTAATTGATATTTGCAAGTTGGCATCTTTAGTTTTCTAAACAAATTGTTAAGGATTGTTTTATTAAGTTCCTGAAAATTTCAGCTAGTATTTTGTTTGGAATTGTGTAGATTTGATAGATTAGTTTGGGAAAAATTAGAGCTCTACCTTTACTTTTACTCATTTTCTTCATTATTTTAAACAAGTTTAAAAGCTTTAGTAGAGTTCTAAAGTTCTAAAGCTCTCTCCTTAGAAGAATGTGCATTCTTTATTAACTTGTTTCCTAGATGTTAGAGGTTTTGTTGCTATTGTGAATAATGTCTTATTTTCTGTGTTTCAGTGTTTGTAAGTCTGTAAAAATGCTATCGATTTTTGTAGATTGATTTATTTTTTAAAAAGTTTTTGCAGAGATGAAATCTTGCTATGTTGCCCAGGCCGGTCTTGAACTCTTGGCATCAAGCAATCTTCCTGCCTTGGCTTCCCAAAGTGCTGGGATTACAGGTGGGAGCCACCATGCCTAGCCTTATGTAGACTGATTTTGTATCTAGCTCCCTTGTTGAACACTTAATAGAGCTTTCAGTTTGTCTTTAGATCTATTGAGATTTCTCATACATGAGCAGATAACTTGAAAACGATAGAAACGTTACCATTTCCCTTTCAATTCTTAAAAACTCTTATTGCTGTTGTTATTATTATTAGTTTTATACAGGATTAGGCAGGATATCCAGAAATGGTAATAGTAGACATCTTTTGTGTTATTTCTGATCTTATCTATTTAGTGGGATGCTTACTGTATATTTTGGGCATAGTTCCTCTACTAACTTAATGGAATTCCTATTTTACTAAGGGTTTTTATTATATATATGTGAAATTTCTATAAAATATTTTTTCTGAATCTATTGAGAAATCATTTGATTTTTCTCCCTTGGTCTAGTGTATGGCTTATATTAACAGATTTCTGTTTTTAAATTACCTCAAGATAACTGCAATAAACGTTATTTAATCATGATTTTTTTAAATGTGCTGTTGAATTCAGTTTGCTTGTATTCTCTTTTGGATCTGTAAGTAAAAAAGAACTATTGCTTTTCCCCCTCCTCTATTCTTATTAGGTTTTAGAATTAATCTAATAGAATGAGTTGTGCAGCTTTTATTTTTTTTCTTACTTTCTGGAACAAATTTTCCAGAGAGGAATACTTGTTTTTTGAAATATCATTTGTAAACCCACCTAGCCTAGGATCAATTTTAAAAAATATTATTATTATTATTTTGCTTAGAGATGGGGTAGGGGTGTCTTCTCTGTTGTATTTAACCATTTCAATATTTTGTTATTG
The DNA here is from genome assembly GCF_043159975.1 of Macaca nemestrina. Classification (NCBI taxonomy): domain Eukaryota; kingdom Metazoa; phylum Chordata; class Mammalia; order Primates; family Cercopithecidae; genus Macaca; species Macaca nemestrina. The sequence continues at coordinate 113,508,767 of NC_092136.1, read as the reverse complement.
ATTGGTTCAAATTTCTGATTTTTATTTTTATTTTTATTTTTATTTTTATTTTTATTTTTTTTGAGACGGAGTCTCGCTCTGTCGCCCAGGCTGGAGTGCAGTGGCGCGATCTCGGCTCACTGCAAGCTCCGCCTCCCAGGTTCACGCCATTCTCCTGGCTCAGCCTCCTGAGTAGCTGGGACTACAGGCGCCCACAACCGCGCCCGGCTAATTTTTTGTATTTTTAGTAGAGACGGGGTTTCACCGTGGTCTCGATCTCCTGACCTTGTGATCCGCCCGCCTCGGCCTCCCAAAGTGCTGGGATTACAGGCGTGAGCCACCACGCCCGGCTTCTGATTTTTCTTGGGCTCATTTTAAATTTTATGTTTTTCTATAAATATATCTATTTTGTCTTAGTTTTCATTTCATAAGTGAATAGTTATTTTTTATAATTATTTTAATCTCTTTGGTATCTGGAGATTTTTTCCTTTTGAATTTTATATTTTTGCTTCTTCTTTCTGATCAGCTTTTGCCGCACGTCGGTACAGCCTGGCAATCACTTCAAAGGTTCAGCTTTTGTTTTAATTATTCTTATCGATTTTGTAGTTGCTGCTGCTGCTATAGTCACTCTTTTATTGAATTCTGCCTTTATCTTTATTTTCTTTCTTACTTTTTGTGTTCAGTCAACTATTCTTTCTCTGAGCTTTTCAGTTAAAACCTTAGTTCATTTGTTTTCAACAGCCTTTTTTTCCCCTAGTGAATGTACTGAGAACCATAAATTTCATTCTTAAGTCTGCTTTTGCTGTGTCTCTGAAATTCTGGCATGTATTTTCCCCCATTATCATTTGGTTCCAAGTATTTTATAATTTCTTTTATTCTTTCCTATCAACCCAAACATTATTATGTTACTACTCAACAGAAGTACAAAACTTTAAAGTTATTTTATTCATAATTTATAATTCTATTCCATTGTGTTAAGATAACAATGTGAATGATGATGATTTGGGGAGAATGTATTGAGGCTCCTTTTGTGATCTGGTAAATGTTAAAGTTTTTGAATATTTTATGTGTGCTCAAAAATGTTCTCTTTTCTTATTGATGGTTGTAAAGTTCTCATATAATTAGTATTTCAAGTTTATGAATCATACTATTCAGATCTCCTCTATAATTGCTTATTTTTTTGTCTGCGTATCCCACCAGTTTCTCAGATGACTACAAAAAACGTGTCTAACTATAATTGTTATATGGTTCTCTCTTTAGTTCTGCTGGTTGTTGCATTTTGTACATTGAAGCTATGTTTTTAAGCAGATATATGTTCACAATTGTTATCTCTTTCTGATCATATTGTCTTCTATTGTTTGACATTAAATTTGCTCCCCAGTTTTATTTGGTTCAAAATTGCATCATATTCCTTTTCTATCATTTTATTTGTGACCTCTCTGTCATCTTTTGTTTTAGAAATATTCCTTTCAGAAAACCTATTGCTAGATATTGCTTCAAAAAACAAAACAAAACAAAACCCCAATTTGCAAGTGCCTGTCTTTTGATTAGTGAGCTTAATCTGTTTGTAAATTGCGTTAGTTTCCTAAGGCTGCCATGACAAAATAGTTCACAGTGAGGAGTAGTTTAAAACAGCAGCAGCTTATTGCCTCATAGTTCTGGACGGTAGAAATCTGAAATAAGGTGTTGGCAGGGCTATGCTCCCACTGAAATATTTAGGGGAATTCTTCTTTGCTTTTTCCTAGCTTCCAGCGGTTTGCTGCAATCTTTGGTGTTCCTTGGCATGCAGCTGCACAGTTCCAATCTCTGCCCTCATTGCAACATGACATCTCCTGTGTGTCTCTCTCTCTTCATATGGCATTTTCCTCTTCCTATAAGGACACCAGTCCTCTTAGATTATGGGCTCACCCTACTCCAGCATGACTTCTTCTTAATGTAACTAAGGACATCTGCAACAACCCTATTCCAAATGACGTTACAATAGGAGGCACTGAGGATTAGAACGTTAACAAATCTTTTTGGGGAGACACGATTCATTCCATAAAACAAATTATGTAATTAATCATATATTAGGACTTATTTCAGACATCTTATTTCTAATTTATATTTAAATATCTTTTACTTTCCCCTCCCTTTTTCCTTTCTCATCTTTCATTGAATAGAATTTTCTTCTGAGGGCTCGAAAAGTTTGAATTCCATTCTCTATACTGGGTAGTTACATTTAACTTTAAAAATCATATTTATGTTTATTTTTCTCATCAATTCTCAAGAGCATTTGTATCATTCTCTATAACAAAATAATACTCTCACTTTCCATTGGTGTCTCTTTGCAGCCTCCATTTGTTTGTTCACTGCCCACTAGTCATGTTGGTGTTGACCCAGATTTTATTTCAAGGTAGTTATGAATGTTTTGGATACTCTCTCTCCCTCGCCCTCTCTCTCTACTGTTTTATACATGAATTAACTTTTCTATGTTAGGTATCCACACTTGTTTCCTTTTTATCTCATAGTAGTCTCATGGATTTATTTCTCTTCTGACTGGGATACATTCTCTGAGAATATTTTAGAAGAGAATTTTCTGTGTTAACTTCCTTAGGCCTTTTATGCCTAAGATTATTTTTATGACATCCTCTCATTTAATTTTTTTGAATATAGATTTGAGGCTTGAAATTCTTTAGTACTTTAAAAATATTATGTACCTGTCTTTTTGCCTCTACTGTCATTGTTGAACAGAAGTTAGATATCAATCACATTCTTATTCCTTCATGGGTAATCATCTCTTCTTCTTTAGCAGTTTTTAGAATTTTGACTTTGTGTTTTTAAATTTCCTTATAAAGTATCAAGGTTTTAAATCATATTTATCTTATTAGACATTCCATAAACTCTTTCAGTCTGAAGTCTTTCATCTTTCTTTAATACTAGAAAACCCTTGGTTATTTTTTTCTTTTACACTTCTCTCTCTTCATTTTTTTTCTTCAAAACTTCCTATTACACAGATGAAGACACTTTTATTTTATCCTTCACAGCTTCTAATTCTGTTATATTTTCCAACTCTTTGTTTTTTCTCAGTGCCTCCCAGGAGAGTCCATCAACCTGGTCATCTGGCTCACTAATCCCAGCAGAATCCATTATTATTATTTATGTCATTTACTAGATTTTTTATTTCAATCATTAAATGTTTGGCATCCAATGTTTCTGTTTGGTTCTTTTTTATAACTGCTTTATGTTACCATTATCTTTCCTTTTCTTTATTTATTATGCTTTTTTAAAATTATTAATCTGTGTGGTTTCATTAGTTCTAATTTATCTTCTATAGGTTGTACAGTTTGTTTTCTTTCTAACGGTGATGTTTCTCAGATGTCTGGTGGTTTTTGCTTGGGGGTTCATTTTCCCCTGGGGGCGAGTTATCAGCTTTTTGGCTTAAATAGTTACTGGGAAGGAGGCCCAAACCTAGGACACAGCATGTGCTACTCCTGTGGCCTTTAAGAAGCGAGAGTGGGCCGGGCGCAGTGGCTCACGCCTGTAATCCCAGCACTTTGGGAGGCCGAGGCGGGCCGATCACGAGGTCAGGAGATCGAGACCATCCTGGCTAACACGGTGAAACCTCGTCTCTACTAAAAATACAAAAAATTAGCCGGGCGTGGTGGCGGCGCCTGTAGTCCCAGCTACTCGGGAGGCTGAGGCAGGAGAATGGCGTGAACCCGGAAGGCTTACGTTGCGGTGAGCCGAGATCGCGCCACTGCACTCCAGCCTGGGCGACAGATCAAGACTCCGTCTCAAAAAGAAAAAAAAAAAAAGGAGTGTGGCCATGAGAGGTGCTCACACCTCTGCTTGCCCTCCAGCCTTTGCTAACTGCTTAATGGGGACCCTGCTTGCTGGGGCAAGGGGAGAATTCCGAGCACTATTGTGTTCTGAGGACTGTGTCTGCCTTGGTCCTAACTGGCAAGCCCAATGATGTGGAGGAGTGTGGGGAGGAGAGAGCTCCAGGGGCTTGCTGGTGTCCCGCACCTGCTGTCTTCTGCTTTTTGGCTCAGTTTCAGTTGCTCCCTTGGCACTTCTCCCGCTCCTTCTGTGGTGCCCTCTGGAGCTGTTGTTTTTTCTATCCTGTAGGGGCTGATGGGAGCCCTGATCCACCCAAGGCAGTTTGGGGCCAAACACAGCTCAGAGACCCTCCCCCAACAGTGGTGCCTGGTGCTTTTCTGCTCTGAGTCGCTCTTTCCTCCCCACCCTCAGATCAGAACCACCCTCTGTCTCGCTAGTGTTCCTCACAGTCTTTACTTAGGTTCTTCAAATCTGTACTTTTCCATTTACTTTTGAGGTATCCCCAGGGTTGGAATAGAGGATGAAACTTGCAACCCCTTTGCAGCTCCACACCTCCACCTACTGCACCGCCTTTTACTTCTGAGTCTTCTGTCCCACCCTTACCACATCTCCAGGGAAACCTTCACATCTCACAGTTGCCTCTTCAGGCAACAAGGCTGTGTTTTCCCTACTCTGCTTAATTAGTCACTGCTTCTCTTCTCATACCTTCCATCTTCAAAACAGTTCTAAAATTTCTAGTCTACTATTGACTCCTTTCTATATTATCTAGATGTGTTTACACATGTTTTTCTTCTGCTTTACTTTCATATTTGTAGGATTTTATAAAGTAGAGAAATGGTACGTTTAAATAGAAGTCCTCCAGTGGGAAATATTTACACGACTAAACAAACTGATTCTCAAATTAATCTGGAAGAAAAAATATGAAAGAATAGACAGAAAATTTTGAAAAAGAGAAAGAGATTAACTTATTAAAACATACAATAGAGATATAGGAAATAAAACAGTATAGCATTGGCATGAGGAAAATAGATTATTAGACTAGAATATAGATCTGAGAAGGAGATGTACATAGATATTTAGTTCATGGACATGAGTAAGCATTTCAAGTCTGTAGGAACAACTTTTCAATATCCATTTCTGGGATAACTAGTTGTCGGTTTGAAAATAAAATTAATGTGGACCCCTGTAATGGGTTGAATTTAAAAGAAATCTACCTGTACATATTTAAAAAGATATGAACCTGATACCTATGAATGTGACTGTGATGGTTAATTTTGTGTGTCAACTTGGTTAGGCTTTGTTACCCAGTTAGTTATTCAAACACTAGTGTAGGTGTTGCTGTGAAGGTATTTTGTAGGTGTGATTAACACTGCAATCAGTTGACTTTAAGTGTAACAGTTTGCTGTCCATAATGTGGGTGGGTCTCATCCAATCAGTTGAAGGTTTTAAGAGCAAACACTGAGATTTTTCTAGAAAAGAAGGAATTCTGCCTCAAGAGTGTAACAGAGAAATCCCCCCTGAGTTTTCAGCTGCCAATATGTCTACAGATTTTGGACTTAGAACTGCAACAGCAGCTCTTACCTGAATTTCCAGTCTGCTAGATTTTGGACTTACCAGACCCCACAATTGCTTAAGCCAATTCCTTTCTCTTTCTTTCTCTCTATAATATTTCTCTCTCTTTGTATAATATGATGAATGAAAATATCATATTATACACACACACATACACACACACGTATATATTATATAAAATATAACTTCCCTCTTTTTATATATATTATTATATACCAATATACTATTGTTCTATTTCTCTGGAGAACCCTGAGTGATACAGTGATTTGAGCCCAGATCTAGTATTCTTGGTGTTCTTTTAAGAAGAGGAAAACAGGCCGGGCATGGTGGCCCACGCCTGTAATCCCAGCACTTTGGGAAGCCGAGGCGGGCAGATCACGAGGTCAGGCGATCAAGACCATCCTGGCTAACACAGTGAAACCCAGTCCCTACTAAAAATACAAAAAATTAGCCGGGCATGGGTGGCGGGCGCCTGTAGTCCCAGCTACTCCGGAGGCTGAGGCAGGAGAATGGCCTGAACCCGGGAGGTGGAGCTTGCAGTGAGCTGATATCGCTCCACTGCACCTAGCCTGGGCAATAGAGCAAGTCTTCGTCTCAATAAATAAATAAATAAATAAATAAATAAATAAATAAAATAAATGAAAAGAAAGAGGAAAACCACCATGTGATGACAGAGACACAGAAAACATGACATGTGATAACAGGCATATATTGGAGATACAGCTGCAAGCCAAGGAAACCAAGGATTGGTGGCCATCTAGGAAGATGCAAGGAAGAATTCTGCTCAGGGTCTCAGAAGGAGCACAGCTCTGCTGATACCTTAATTTTAGACTTCTAGCTTCCAGAACTGTGAGGCAATAAATTTGTGTTGTTTAATTCATCCAGTTTGTGATATTTGTTATAGCAGCCTTAAGAAACAAATGTAACCCTTTATCTAATGCCACCCATAAAAATGCATTCCAGAGGGATTAAACATATTGAGTAACAGTAAGAATAATATACAAAATATTGATCACTAAATGCCAGGCAAAGTGCCTAGTGCTTTACACATTATCATTGTCTCTGTTTTGCCGATGAACAATCCTGGAGCCAGCAAAAGGCAGCGTCAAGATTTGAACCCCTGACGCCTGAATTCAGACTCTGTAACACACAAAAAAAAAGTTGGCAAAGGAAGGGTTCTGCTATGAAAGATACAAAACCAGTAACCAAAAACAAAACGAAAAAACCAAAGCAAGAAAAGATCAATAGCTTAACTATGGGAACATTCAAACTATTGAGTATGACAAAAACATCAAAAATAAGAGACTGGGAGAAAATATTTTCAATATGCAGTCATCCCTTAGTATCTTGAGGGACTGGTTCCAGGACCTCCCAAGGATACCAAAATCCATGGATGCTAAAGTCCCTGATATAAAATGGGGCAGTATTTGCATATAACCTATGTACATCCTCCAGTATACTTTAAATCATCTCTAGATTACTTCTAATACCTAATACGATGTAAATGGTATGTAAATAGCTGTTAGACTGCATGGTTTAGGGAATAATGACAAGGGAGAAAAAAGCTGTGCACGTTCAGTACAAATGCATTATCTTCTGAAATGTTTTTGATCTGAAGTAGGTTGAATTCATGGATGTGGAACCCATGAATATGGAAGGCTGACTGTATCTGACAGACAAAGGACATAGCTACTATAAATCAAACAATAGAAATCAAATAACCTGAGAAACAATGACGAAGGGCATACTTAGATAATAAAGAGAATACAAGTACCATGAACAAAAAATGTATGAAGTGATGTTGAGCCTCAGTAATAATCAGGGAAATCCAAATCCAAATGACATGTCACTTTTGCTTTTTAATTTGGCAAAGAGTTACAGGGTTGATCACGCTCAGTTTTAGAAGGGGTGCTCTCCTACACTTTGGTAGGATTATAACTTGGTAAAGGCTTTTTTGGTACCTAATTTCACAATGTGAATAAAAGTAAAAAATGCACATTCCCTTCAATCCAGCAATTCCCCCACCCCCACATACACGCTAGGTTTCTATATCAGTCAGGGCTTATGGTTGCAATAAACAGAAGTGGGTTCTGGCTAACTTAAGCAGAAAATAAATAGTACTGGAAAAATATCTGGTAATTGACAGGGTGGATGAAAAGGCTTGGTACCTTGGTTCCACAATCTTGCAGGAGCCAGTGGAAACAGGTGCCAAAGACCCAACAAAGCTCATGCCTCAGGAGCGGTCGAATTTTTTGTGACCACTGACTCTTTCACTGCTGGGACTGTGGCCACCACCACTCCCTCTCCATTCTGTCACCACTACTGCTGCCACCAGTAATTTCTGTCTTTGAGCCTTTGTCTCACTCTCTGCAAATTCACAACACAAGTGAGTTCTGATTGGCCAAACCCAGACGGCGCATTCTGACCATAGGACCAAGGGCAGACTGAGGGGACAGAGGCTTCTTTTGGCTTTTAAAGTGGACATGAGGGTCCTGCCACCCAGGTAGACTTCCGACTTACACCCCAAGTGGGAAGGGTATTTGTATAAAGAGTAGCCAAAGCCAATACACACCTATAAATGGATCCACTATTGTGGCTACCCAAGATTTATGTATATTCTTCTCATATTTTCACTGACCTCTTCCTGTCAAAAAAATATCCTGTTACCATTTTGTAAGTATCCCATGTACAAAACGAAGGACTCACCTTCTCTCTAAAGGGAGACAGCCCAGGGTCTTATCGATGACCACACCCAGACCTTGAGTCCTGTGCATCCCATCTCTAACTCTCGCAATTCCATTTCTATATTCTGTAAACCGTAGTGATGTGCTGAAGCCGGCTCATACCAGACATTCTCCGAACTGGCTATTAAACACAGCAATTGTTAACAATCAAATTATATATGCTTACAATGAAATGAATTATATCAAAGGCAAAAGTAGTAAATCCTAAAAGCTCATCACTTCCTAATTATTTTACTGCATTTTACCATTCTCTATGCTCTTGAGGTTATTAGTATATATTGGATTATATGGTGGAAATTCTGTATTATGATTTCTACTGAATACTTCATCTCAACTCTGTGTTTAGTGATGTCATGTTAATGGCAGGAAATTGGCCACAGTGGGAGTATTTATAGAAACATGAGCAAAAACACTACAAATTAAGGCTTGTTCCTTTTTCAGGATGATTGTCTAGACTTAAGAAAATGATGGAGAAAATGTTAGTGATGGCGATTAAACTTAAAAATGCATTATGTCAGCAGGGCGCGGTGGCTCATGCCTGTAATCCTAGCACTTTGGGAGGCCTAGTACTTTGGGTGGATCACCTGAGGTCAGGAGTTTGAGACCAGCCTGGCCAACATAGTGAAGCCCCGCCTCTACTAAAAATACAAAAAATTAGCTGGGCGTGGTGGTAGGTGGCTGTAATCCCAGCTACTTGGGAGGATGAGGCAGGAGAATCGCTTGAACCTGGGAGGCAGAGATTGCAGTCAGCCAAGATTGCACTACTGCACTCCAGCCTCAGCGACAGTGGGAGGCTCTGTCTCAAAAAAAAAAAAATAAATAAAATAAAATAAAAAGCATTATGTCTATAGCTGTTACATTGTGAATGGCACAAAAATAGTGAAAATAGTCTCTGGTATCTGAAAACTATTACCTAATTCAGCAATAAAATTTTTCATGTTGTTGACAAACAACTGAAATCTAAGATCTATCCTCATTGCTTTACTTCCATCTTATTCATGAGAAATATACTAACTCAACTGCAATCAGAGATTGGCTATGGACACAAAAGTTTGGCAAAAATCAATAAAAGCAGTCTGTGAGAATCAATTGGCTACACTAAAATTATAATAAAGAGGATTGTATATTATTTGTAAATTGTGTGCAGCACATTCTTTTTATCAATAAAATCGATAATAAACTTACATATGCCGACATTTTGTTTTCTGGAAAGCTGGTTGTTAAAAATTCGCCAGCGTGCTGATGCCTGTGAATTACATTATAAAGTTCACCACCACTGCCATCATATTAATATGAATGAATCTTCTCAATATAAATGAAAAACTTAAAAATCCCCAAATACAACAGAGACAATGATCTTTTTGCAAAGTTAAAAGTAATTCACGCCTGTAATCCCAGCACTTTGGGAGGCCGAGGTGGGTGGATCATGAGGTCAGGAGATCAAGACCATCCTGGCTAACACGGTGAAACCCCGTCTCTATTAAAAATACAAAAAAGTAGCTGGGCATGGTGGCGCATGCCTGTAGTCCCAGCTACTCAGGAGGCTAAGGCAGGAGAATTGCTGAAACCTAGGAGACAGAGGTTGCAGCGAGACGAGGTCGTGCCACTGCACTCCAACTTGGGCGACAGAGCAAGATGCCATCTCAAAAAAATAAAATTTTTTTTTGAAAGAAGACATATATTAATGTCTATTTGCTGTTTTTGCTTGTTTTTTATTTGGGGTTTTAAAAATTGCTGAGATGTAAGCGTTTTTTATGTACTCGGATACTAGACCTTTATCAGATTTGCAAATGTTTTCTCTCATTCTGGGTGCCTTTCCACTTTTTTTTTTTTTTTTTTTTTTTTTTTTTTGAGACGGAGTCTGGCTCTGTCGCCCAGGCTGGAGTGCAGTGGCCGGATCTCAGCTCACTGCAAGCTCCGCCTCCCAGGTTCACGCCATTCTCCTGCCTCAGCCTCCCGAGTAGCTGGGACTACAGGCACCCGCCACGTCGCCCGGCTAGTTTTTTGTATTTTTTTTAGTAGAGACGGGGTTTCAACGTGTTAGCCAGGATGGTCTTGATCTCCTGACCTCGTGATCCGCCCATCTTGGCCTCCCAAAGTGCTGGGATTACAGGCTTGAGCCACCGCGCCCGGCCCCACTTTCTTGACTCCTTGACATTTTGCCTCATGCTCTTTGCAACCGGAGTGAGGCGTCTCCCCGGAAGCAGATGAACCCTTTAGTACAAGTGTCAGGGCTCAGGGGGAAGACAAGAGTCTCAGAAGAGAGGAAACAGTTAACCACCTGGTCTGAGGGAAGCAGCAGTGCTCAGGTGGATGATAATTAATTAAACAAAAGTTCTGAATTCAATCAGGAGCCAATTTTGGCATCAGCAGACATTCAATTAGCTGTGATTACAGCCAGAGACTGGAAATGCTGTGCCCTGAGGCTCCCAGGCCCCAGCATGCTCAGGCTTAAGGGCCGTGTCTGGAGTGCCTGGTGGGGCGCCAGCCTTTCCAGACAGCTCGTGCCCGGGGGTGCTGCAGGCTGTGTTTCAGCCCTGAAAAGCAGACCACTTTCCCCTGCCCAAGCCTAGAGAAGTCGCTGCAAGATCTGTGGCCAAGGCTTTCCTGTGGTTTGGCTAAGGAGCTCTTCTGCTAAGTGGGATCCATCTATTTCCCTTGAGCAGATCGTGTGTTTTTGGTGCCTGCCAGGTTCTCCTGGGCAGACTCAGGGTTTCAGAGAGGGCTCTTCCTAAAGGCTCCTCTTGAAAACACTCAGAACAGAACAGAGCCGGAGGAAGGTGCATGCTGGAGACAGCCCTGAGTGGTTTGTGGGAGGGTCCTTTGTTCTGGCATTGCTTCTGTGTTTTAGATGTGCATTGGCACTATGTACCATGGCATGGCATGGAGTAGAGGATGGTCGCTATATTCTCCATTTTATGTACAAATAAACTGAGACTCAGGTTAAAATCACATAAGCACTAAGTGGGGGAATTAGGGCTGTTTGACTTTAGATCCTGAGCTCTTTCCATAGAAAGCTTCATTTTAGAATAAGGTTAATGAGCTAATGAGGCTCATGTGGGAATCATACCTGAAGCACAAAGTCTACTCATCAAAGATTAGTTCTTGTTCTTCTTCCTTGATCTACCTGATAGTCCAATCCATACCCAAGCTTCTGAAAGGGAAGTCTGTATTTCTCAGCCTGCCTAGAATACCTTCTTTTTGTCTTTCACCTCCTACCCATTAGCCCACCTCACCCTGGCCCCTCTTCTCCCTGTATTAAAATAAAGTTTTTAAGAGTGGTTCAAAAGTTGCCTCCTCCAGGCGGTCTTCCGAGACTGAGCCCACCAAACTCTCCAGTCCCTCTAGCTGCCTGTCAGCCTTGTTATGCCTGTTGCAAAGCTGTAAGATGAGCTTATTGTCTCTGTCATATGCACTCCTCTGCACACCAAAATGTAAATATTCATAGCAGCATTATTCGTAATAACTAAAAAGTGGAATCATTTCAAATGTCCATCAGCTGATGAATGGATAAACAAAATGTGGCATATCTGTACAATAAAATATACTAATGCCATTAAAAGAAATGAAGCACCGATATACGTGTGGGGGTCTTGTATTCTTACCACACTGATTGCCCCCGAAGCAGGGCCTGAGGCTTCTTAATCTGTGTCCCTTTTCTATTCCCAGCTGTACCTACCCATGGAGGCTGGGGACAAGAGCCAATGATCATGGAATTCTCTCCTGACTTGGCCACCTGCAAGACCCGCCACAATATGGTGGGTACAGTAAGACAGGGATTCCTTCTAAAACAGAAATTTGATTCTGGGAGGTGTTTAGCAATTGTCTCTACAAAATAACTCAAGAAAGGGGAGCCCTGGATCAGCTCGAAAGGCTCAGAACCCGTTTCCTCATGTGGGAAAGACTCTTCATCATTTTCTCCTCACAGATAACAGTCTAGCCACAGGTGAAGGAAAAGGGACAAGAGTAGGAAGTTATGAGCCAGGTTGGAAATGGAGCCAGAGATGCAGGGGATGTCTGCTGGAGCTCTGGCTGGCGTGTGTCAGGGAAGGAGGGTCATCGGGTAGGATATAACTTTGCATACTTGTTCTTTACTTTGCTCCCTCCCTGTCCTCCTTTTTGTCTCTCGGTCATGATCCAGTTCAGATGGGACCCACACACAGCATGTGTGTGGAGGACTCATTGGACAGGAAGATTGACTACCTGGGTTCTGCTTCTTAGCTAGCACTTCTCACTTGAGTGTCCCTGGACAAGGTTCCCAGCTGCTTAGGGCTTCAGTGCCCTCATCTGCAAAGTGTTAAAATGCAAGATCCTTCAGGGCATGTCATATATCCCTTCTGACCCCACAACACTGAGTGCAGTGCCTGGACGTAGCAGGTGATCAGCGTGTTCTCTTTCCTGCCATTGTGCCTAAAACCTACATCACCTACCTGAATACCTAACAGGGCCATGAAGGTTAAACATCTTAAACCCTAAAGTCTTATAAAACAGAAAGCTTTAGAGTCATCATGAATAGAATTGTCAAGGAGAGATGATCCCTGCCCTGGGCAAACCATAGTCAAATATTGGCCTGCTTTTATACCCTCTTACACAGGTTCATGGCAACTTTATTTGTGGCTGCCAAATATTGCAAACAACCCAAATGGCCATTGCCAGGTGAATGGATAAGCAAATTGTGACATATCCATATAATGGAATGATGCTTCGTAATAACAAGGAACAAATTATTGATGCAGAGTAGGTGCTGTATAATTCCATTCATAAAAAAATTCTACAAAATACAAATTAATCTATAGTGACAGAAAGCACATCAGTGGTGTTTTGAGGATGGGAGTAGAGGTAGGGATGGATTACAAAGGGGCACAGGATATTTTAGGTATGATGAAGATGTTTGTTGTCTTGACTGTGGTGATGGCTTTACTGGTGCACACATATGTTGAAACTCATAACATTGTACGCTTTAAATAGGTACACTGAGGTTGGGTGCAGTGGCTCATGCCTGTAATCCCAGCACTTTGGGAAGCCAAAGTGGGTGGATCACTTGAGGTCAGGAGTTTGAGGCCAGCGTGGCCAGCATGGTGAAACACTGACTCTACTAAAATTACAAAAACTAGCTTGGCATGGTGGCACACGCCTGTAGGCCTGTAGTCCTAGTTACTTGGGGGGCTGAGGCGAGAGGATCGCTTGAACCCAGGAGGTGGAGATTGCAGTGAGCTGAGATCGTGCCACTGTGCTCCAGCCTGGGCATCAGAGTGAGACACCGTCTCAATGAAAAAAAAAAAAAAAAAAGAAAAAGAAAAAGAAAAGGTACACCATATTATACTTTAATAAAGCTGTTAAAAAAGAACAGGCTGAAATGATTTTCCATTTCGGAATCTCTTTTCTCCTTTTCTCTCCTTCTAGAGAAAGTTTCTGAGAGGTAGGCATGTGATTGTCCTTCTTTGGCATGAAGTGGGTGGGGAAAATCTGTCTTTGTTGAATGTCATTCTGCTTCTTCCTGAAGTTTGTCCCAGCCTGACTGCAAGGAAACAAGCTTCTTTATAATTTACTGTTCTCTCTGTGCCTTCTCTTTTCCAAAGGTTTTGCTTGATGGCTCTGGTAGGTTTCTGGACGGAGAACGGTATTGTATGGTGGTTGCATCCCAAGCTAGTCTTGGATCCAGCCTTTAGAACCACCCATTATGCATCACTCCATCTTCCACTTCTCCTGTACACCAGCATGCCTCTACTCCACCACCTGCATCCCATCTGAGGTGGCCATCACAGAGAACATGGCATCATAACGATTATTTTCCCTAAAAAGCAGACACTAATCCAGATGAACCTCTACACTCTCTACGGAGCTCTGAACTCTTTGGAGGATGGGAACTGGGGAGGAGTAAATGGCTATGACATCTCTTGGCTCTAGAGACCTCTCTGTCCACCCAGAGTCAGTTCCTGGGCCATAACAACTAAGTTCAACTTTGTTTTGGGCCTTCTGAGTTTCTTCAGCCTCGAAGTCCCCAAGTCTTCCCTCAGTCTGCTTCTTGGTTTTTCTATCTTTCTGAGTTTTCCAACCACACTTTCCTGCAAAGAGTAATAACACAACAGTTTCAATAGTCCTCAGCACTACAGAGACCTTGGGTGCCCTCTGAAAGCACTTACAGAGATATGATCATACTTACCCTCACACCAAGCTAATAAGGCAGGGAGGGGGACGTTATTTAGTAGATGACGACAGAGAGGTGAGTCACTTAGGCAACATCATGTAAAAGAAACCAGCTGAATGTTTCCATCATTGGTGTCCCTGGTTGGGGCTTTGTCCTCTAGTCTACCTGCTTTTGCTGCTGTGCATGTGGGCCTGAGAGAGGGCAGGGAGCTGGCAGCATGGGCTTATGCTCCCAGACCCAAGCTAGTCTGAGCCAAGGTAAGACAGGCTGGAGGCGCCACTGCCCGGTTCAGCCTAGTACAACATCTGGTGCTTCAGGATAAACAACCTCTCTGCTGTGAATACCATTTCATTTCCTAGGAGCTGACCCTGCACTCACCTTAAACAGGGAGGTTGGTCTTGTGTATTTATTCCTGTAGACCTCCCTTCCCCTTCACCCCCATGCAGCCCGCGCAAGAGCACTGGAGCTCTCTAGATAAAGGGCAGGGAAGAATAAATAAAGAACTTGCAGTAGCAGCTGCATCTGGTCTGTGCATGTGAGCATCCCAGCTGTCTCTCCATCACACCAGGCCTTCAGCAAGTCCTTCTCCTCAGAAGAGAACCGTGTTAGTTTGCTAGGGCTGTTATAACAAAATACCATGGACTGGGTGGTTTAAATAGCAGGAATTTATTTGCTCATAGTTCTGGAGGCTAGAAGTCCAAGATCATAATGTCGCCAGATTTGATTTCTTCTGAGGCCTCTGTCCTTGGCTTGCAGATGGTCACTTTCTTAGTGTACGTTCAACTGGTCATCTGTCTATGGGTGAACGTGTCTGGTGTCTTTCTCTGCCTGTACCCCTAATCTCTGTTTGTTTGTTTGTTTTTGAGACAGAGCCTCTCTATTGCCCAGGCTGGAGTGCAGTGGCACCATCTTGGCTTCAGTGGACCCGGAGAGAAGGCCAGACTGGCTGGAATGGCTGATAAGAGAGGTGAGTGGTGTCAGAGCAGGCTCCATGCATTTTGCTTAGAGAATACACTCCTTGAGAGTACCTTCTTCAGAAAATAACCATTGGGGTGATCTTTAGAGACTTGAAACCTCCTGGAAGGAACCATGGTCTGACCCAATATGCCATCCTTTCTAGGCCTAGGTTGTGGTAGATTGGAAACCAATATGGAAGGGCATAGGTAAGGCAAATGATATAATTTGCCTTAAAATACATAGTTTTACTGGTCAGATTCCTCACCAGTAAAACTGCCATCATAATATATTTCTCCTAGGGTTGATGTGAGAAATACATTAGATAATGCATATAATGCACTCAGCGTAGTTCCTGGTAAGTTATATATCCTCATTACATAGTAATTTCATATTATTATTATTATTGTTAGTTCACAGCAGATATGGTGTGTATTAGTCAGGGTTCTCTTGGACAGAACTAACAGGATATATATATATATATATGTATATATATATGGGAGTTTATTAAGTATTAACTTTAACTTACACGATCACAAGGTCCCACAATAGGCTGTCTGCAGGTTGAGTAGCAAAGAGAGCCAGTCCAAGTCCCAAAACTGAAGAACTTGGAGTCTGATGTTCGAGGGTAGGAAGCATCCAGCACCAGAGAAAGATGTTGGGGAGGCTAGGCCCATCTGTCTTTTTTCACGTTTTTTTCTGCCTGCTTTATATTTGCCGGAAGCTGATTAGATTGTGCCCACCAGATTAAGGGTGGATCTGCCTTCCCCAGCTCACTGACTCAAATGTTAATCTCTTTTGGCAGCACTCACAAAGACACACCCAAGATTAATACTTTGTATCTCCCAATCCAATCAAGTTGACAGTGTTAACCATCACAAGTCCACCTCTTGTCTACTTGAACCCATACACATCTCCTGAGATCATACATAATCTTCAAATAAAGACAATAATAAGGTCATAATTACACTAACGTAATATAACTATCCTTCATACAACCAGAAACGCACTAATCCCCAACCCAAATACTATTGCATAAAGTTAACAATTCTTAAATGCTGATATGAAGTCAATAAATCTTATGTCACATGATAGAGGAAAAGGAAATAAAATGAAGATATTTTCTTAGTATCAGTGTATACATGCACAAACCTGTTTCTAGCAAAAGAAGGAGGAAATTCTCATGACAGTTACAGTCCTCGTTTCTGCAGCTGGTGACATGGTCATAGCTGGTATTTATGACTACCTTCTTCTACTACCCATTCTGTATTACCTTTGCTTTCAGCAAGCACCTCAGCAGTTTTTTTTTTTTTTTCCCTGGTGGAGTGACCCAAACCTTCATTCCTGAAGGGTCTGGATCATTTGTAGTCCTGCCAGGATTGGGCTGTTGTTTCCCATTGACCTTAATCACAGGGCATGGTAATTCTAAGAGACGCCCTAATGGATCTCCTGTATTCCATGCGTACACTTTCTTACATCTGTTGTGGAGTAGTAGACTGATTTCATCTTGATAATGTGGGTCAATCATGTCATCCAACACTGTAACTCCCTTCTTAGCCTGTTGACTTGAAGATAGGAGGAGCCCAAAGTATCCAGGTGGCAATCTTAACTTCCAGTTTAATGGAATCATTGTTGTGTCTCCTGGTGGCAGTGTTCCTCCCTCTGGATCTAAGACCTCCAGGCCAGCAGAACGTAATGTCGTGGGAACAGGGAAGCAAAAATTTCTCTAGGTGGATCACTAGGGGTGATGGTGAGTGTGCCACTTTCACTTCTACCCCTTGATTCTTGGACCTACGAATGCTGGCTATGGGAGAAAGAGTACCATATACTGGACTCTAATTCAGAGCATACATAGCCTTCTGGAGAAGTTTGCCCCAGCCCTGCAAAGTATTGTCACCTAGTTGGTGTTGTAATTGTGACTTCAAAAGGCCATTTCACCATTCCATCAATCCAGTTGCTTCAGGATGGTGGGGAACATGGTAAGACCAGTGAATTCCATGAGCATGAGCCCACTGTTGCACTTCTTTAAGCATAAAGTGAGTGCCTTGGTCAGAGGGAATGCTGCATGGAATACCATGATGGTGTATAAGGCATTCTGTGAGTCCACAGATGGTAGTCTTGGCAGAAGCACTGCATGTAGGATAGGCAAACCCATATCCGGAGTAAGTGTCTGTTCTGGTGAGGACAACCTCTGCTTTTTCCATGATGGAAGAGGTCTAATACAATCAACCTGCCACCAGGTAGCTGGCTGATCACCCCAAGGAATGGTACCATATCGAGGTTCAGTGTTGGTCTCTGCTGCTGGCAAATTGGGCACTCAGCAGTGGCTGTAACTAGGTCAGCCTTGGTGAGTGGAAGTCTATGTTGCTAAGCCCATGCGTAACCTCCATCCTTGCCACCATGGGCCCATTGGGCAATGACAAGGGTGGCTGGGGAAAGAGGCTGAGTGTTGTCCATAGAATGGGCCATCCTAGCCACTTGATTATTAAAATTGTCCTCTGCTGAGGTTACCCATTGGTGAGCACTCACATGGGATACCAATATCTTCAGTTTTTTTTTTTTTTTTTTTAACCACTCAGAGACATCCATCCACATATCTTTTCCCCAAAGTTCTTTGTCACCAGTTTTCCAATCATGCTTCTTCCAAGTCCCTGACCATCAAGCCAAACCATGGGCTATAGTCCATGAATCAGTATATAATTGCACATCTGGCCATTTCTCATCAGGTGAAATTCACCCCTGATATTTCATGTAGGTTCTTTTCTATTTTCCTTAAATGTTGGCTGGTCTGAGAAATAAAGGGAAAGAGTACAAAAGAGAGAAATTTTTAAGCTGGGTGTCCAGGGGAGACATCACATGTTGGCAGGTTCTGTGATGCTCCCTGAGCCGTAAAACCAGCAAGTCTTTATTAGCGATTTTTAAAAAGGGAGGGAGTGTACGAATAGGGTGTGGGTCACAGAGATCACATGCTTCACAAGGTAATAAAATATCACAAAGCAAATGGAGGCAGGACCACAGACAGGGCGAAATTAAAATTGCTAATGAAGTTTCAGGCACGCATTGTCATTGGTAGTGTCTTATCAGGAGACAGGGTTTGAGCACAGACAACCAGTCTGACCAGAATTTATTCGGAGGGAATTTCCTCATCCTAATAAGTCTGGGAGCACTATGGGAGACCGGGGCTTATTTCATCCCTCTGCTTACGACAGTAAAAGACAGTCACCCACAAAGCAGCCATTTTAGAGGCCTACCCTCAGGGGCGCATTCTCTTTCTTAGGGATGTTCCTTGCTGAGAAAAAGAATTCAGCGATATTTCTCCTATTTGCTTTTGAAAGAAGAGAAACATGGCTCTGTTTTGCCCGGCTCACCAGCAGTCAGAGTTTAAGGTTCTCTCCCTTGTTCCCTGAATATTACTGTTATCCTGTTCTTTCTTCAAGGTGCCCAGATTTCATATTGTTCAAACACACATGCTCTATAATTTGTGCAGTTAACACAATTATCACAGGGTCCTGAGGTGACATACATCCTCCTTGGCTTACGAAGATGACAGGATTAAGAGATTAAAGTAAAGACAGGCATAGGAAATCACACAGATATTGATTGGGGAAGTGACAAGTGTCCATGAAATCTTCACAATTTATGTTCAGAAATTGCAGTAAAGACAGGAATAAGAAATTATAAAAGCATTAATTTGGGGAACGAATAAATGTCCATGAAATCTTCACAATTTATGTTCTTCTGCCATGGCTTCAGCCAATCCCTCCATTCAGGGTCCCTGACTTCCTGCAACAATTTCTCCTTCTCTGCAAAGTGCACAGCCAGGTGCACTGCTTGAAGTTCTGCCCACTAGGAAGATTTTCCTTCACCGCTGTCCTAGAAAAGGGCTGTAGTGGTATAGCAGTCCACTTTCAGGTGGTGCCTGCATATCATGCAGAACCATCTGTGAACCAGGCCCTACTCTTCCTCTGTCAACTCATCATCGGGAACTCCCCATGAGGCCATCAGTGCAGGCTGGGGGAGAGAAGGCAGGGTGGCACGAGTGGGGACCATGGACATTTGAGCCACTTCCTCATGTAACTTGTGCCTTCAGGACCTGCTTGAGCCCCATCACATATATACCACTTTCACTTGATGATGGAATTCTGCTGTGCACAACCCACCTTATGGCTAGATGGGTCAGAAAGCATCCAGTTCATGATAGGCAGTTCAGGTCTCATGGTGACTTGATGACCCATAGTCAAACATTCAGTTTCCACCAAAGACCAGTAACAGGCCAAGAGTTGTCTCTCAAAAGGAGAGTAGTTATCTACAGAAGATGGCAGGGCCTTGCTCCAAAATCCTAGAGGCCTCCACTGTGATTCACCTAAAGGGGCCTGCCAAAGGCTCCAAATAGCATCCCTATCTGCCACTGGCACCTCAAGCACCATTGGATCTGCTGGGTCATATGGCCCAAGTGGCACAGCAGCTTGCATAGCATTCTGGACCTGTTGCAGAGCCTCCTCCTGTTCTGGACCCCACTCAAAACTGGCAATCTTTTGGGTCACTTGATAAATGGGCTAGAGTAACACATCCAAATGAGGACTGTGTTGCCTCCAAAATCCGAATAAGCCAACTAAGCGTTGTACCTCTTTCTTGGTTGTAGGAGAGGCCAAATGTAGCAACTTATCCTTCACCTTAGAAGGAATATCTTGGCAGGCCCCATACCACCAGACCCCTAGAAATTTTACTGAGGTAGAAGTTCCCTGAATTTTAGTCAGATTTATTTCCCATCCTCTGGCACACAAACAGATAGCCAAGGAGTATCAGTGTTCTCCATACTATTAGAAGTAGAGTGCTTAGCATTTGGGGGCCTAATCATATTAAGCAGCCAACTCCAGAAACCCCAAAACCAATGAAAGAACTCCATCCTTAATATCCTGCTTAATATCCTGTTCCTCTAGAACCATTCCTGGTACCAAAATCTGTATTAGTCAGTGTTCTCTTAGAAGGACAGAAGTAATAGTGTGTGTGTGTGTGTGTGTGTGTGTGTGTGTGTGTGTGTGTGTATATATATATATAAAATTAAGTATTAACTTACATGATCACAAGGTTCCACAATAGGCTGTCTGCAAGCTGAGAGCCAGTCTGAGTTCCCAAACTGAAGAACCCAGAGTCTGATGTTCAAGGGAAGGAAGCATCCAGCATAGGAGAAAGATGTGGGCTGAGAGGCTAGGCCCATCTTCCTTTTTTCACGTTTTTCTGCCTGATTTATATTTGCTGGAAGCTGATTAGATTGTGCCCACCAGATTAAGGGTGAATTTGCCTTCCCTTGA
This sequence comes from Macaca nemestrina, assembly GCF_043159975.1. Lineage (NCBI taxonomy): Eukaryota > Metazoa > Chordata > Mammalia > Primates > Cercopithecidae > Macaca > Macaca nemestrina. The sequence continues at coordinate 113,488,236 of NC_092136.1, read as the reverse complement.
CTCAAATGTTAATCTCTTTTGGCTATACCCACAAAGACACATCCGGGATTAATACATTGTGTCCCTCAATCCAATCAAATTGACACTTAGTATTAACCATCACATGGTGAAAAGAGGAGACAGTCCAGTTTAGCTGGGACAGATTGTCTAACACTTGCTCTTTGGTTTGGCCTGTCCCTGAGACATTTCAGGCTTCCATGAAACTGCAGTCTAAAGTCTGTCAAGTAGCAACATGGTTATTTGGCTAATGGTTTAAGAAAGAGCTGAGAAGTTGAGATAGGCAGTCCAGAATAGGAGGCTTTCCTAACTAATGCAAATAAATACAGAGTGATTGAGGTATAATTAAAATTTTTACCACAATATTTATGGAGATCTTTTATTTCTTGGTAGAGTTACACTTAAGCACAAATGACTTCAAAGGAACCATTGGGGGAATACTAAATGTTCTAACTAATTAAATAATGCAACTAATTCTAATTATGCAATTAACATCCACTGAGTTACAGAAGCTGTAGCTTGCAAAAATAAAAAATAAAAGAGAGAGAAAACAACAACAACAAAAAATAGAAACAACAAAAACTAACCAAAACAATTAACGTGGTAGGCACTGCTGTAAGTTCTGATTTCCTTAATGGAGTCGGCTATTTATAAAAAGTAATTGAATATTACTACTAATAAATGGCCTTTTTGCATAAGGGAAAACTAGTTCAGAAAAATGTTGGAAACATTTGCCATCAGTACATCTTTGGGGTCTTATTTGTGTCTCTGAAAAGAGGAGTTTCATTGCTAAATCACTACATAGAAAATTAAAGTATTGGTCTCTTTCTGTATTGAGTAGCTTAGTATCCCCATGGACATTTCTGACATGAGTTTGGAGAGTGGCAGTGACAGTCTTGCTGGGGAACAACAAACCACTGAGCAACACAGGCCTGCTGCCCTGGAGCTGGGGAGAAACCCAGACACAGCACCCAAACACATTGGTGACAGCAGAAACAGGCAGGGCTTCCTAATTCCAGCATGGAATTCAGTTATGGATTAAAAGGGGAGAGGGTCGGTGGGAGGAAGGTTATTAAAAGGCAAACACCAAGCCCCAAAGCAAAAGGACAACACTGCACTAAAATTGCTACTAAAACTCCCTTTGGAACATATACACTAGCGGAATGTGGGATAAACGGGCCTATCAAGGTCTGTGGCTCATGAGTGCCACAAAGCCTCAGACCCCTCCTAGTTCTCCTGGCTCCTCATTGTGTCTCTGCCTCAGGCTGTTGTCCTTTTACCCTTCTTGAGTTGCCGTTGCACATCCTTTAAGCCTTGGGGAAAAAGGAGGAAACAGGACAAGGAAGCAAGCCGTCCCTGCCTCTCATGCAGATGTTCCCTTCTATATGAAGACTATGTCCTGGGTGAGGCTGAGGTTCCCCAGGCTCCAGAAACCCATGGTGCAGGAAGTCCCCTATTCCCCAGAGGATCATGGTATGCCTAGAATTGGTGGGTTCTTGGTCTCACTGACTTCAAGAATGAAGCCGTGGACATTCCCGGTGAGTGGTGTCTGGAGTTTGTTCCTTCAGATGTTCAGATGTGTCTGCAGTTCCTTCCTTCTGGTGAGTTCGTGGTCTCGCTGACTTCAGGAGTGAAGCTGCAGACCTTTGCAGTGAGTGGTAGAGCTCTTAAAGGCGACATGTCTGGAGTCGTTCGTTCATCCTGGTGGGTTCGTGGTCTCACTGGTTTCAGCAGTGAAGCTACAGACCTTTGCTGTGAGTGTTACAACTCATAAAACACGCACGGCCCCAGAGTGAGCAGCAGGAAGATTCACTGCAAAGAGTGAAAGAACAAAGCTTCCACGAGTGTGGAAGGGGACCCAAGTGGGTTGCCCCTGGCTAGCTTGGGCAGCCTGCTTTTATTCCCTCATCTGGCCCTACCCACATCCTACTGATTGGTCCATTTTACAGACAGCTGATTGGTCCATTTTGACAGAGTGCTGATTGGTGCATTTACAATCCCTGAGCTAGATACAGGTGCTGATTGGTGCATATCCAATCCTCTAGCTAGACATAAAAGTTCTCCAAGTCCCCACTAGGTTAGCTAGATACAGAGAACTGATTGGTGTATTTACAAATCCTGAGCTAGACACAGAGTGCTGATTGGTGCATTTACAATCCTTTAGCTAGACACAGAGTGCTAGACAGAAAAATTCTCCAAGTCCCCTCCCCACTAGGTTAGCTAGATGCAGAGTAGTGATTGGTGTATTTACAAACCTTGAGCTAGATGCAGGGTGTTGATTGGTGTATTTACAATCCCTTAGCTAGACATAAAGGTTCTCCAAGTCCCCACTAGACTTATGAGCCCAGCTGGTTTCACCTAGTTGATCCTGCACCAGTACCGCTGGCAGAGCTGCCCGCCAGTCCAGCGCCCTGCACCCATACTCCTCAGCCCCTGAGCAGTTGATGGGACCGAGTGCCACGAAGCAGGGGGCAGCACTCCTAGGGGAGGCTCGGGCTGCACGGGAGCCCACCGCCATGGGGGGATTTGGGCATGGAGGGCTGCAGGTCCCGAGCCCTACCCCGCCGGGAGGCAACTGCCTCCGGGCGAGAACTCGAGTGCAGCGCCAGCGTGCTGGCACTGCTGGGGTCCGGGGGCACTCACTGCAGCTGCTGGCCCAGGTTCTAAGCCCCTCACTGCCCTGGGCCGGTGGCGGCACTGGCCAGCTGCTCTGAGTGTGGGGCCCACTGAACCCACTCCTGCACCTGCCGGAACTCGCGCTGGACTGTGAGCACCACGCACAGCCCCGGTTCCCGCCCTCGCCTCTCCCTCCACACCTCTCTGCAAGCAGGGCAGCTGGCTCCGGCCTTGGCCAGCCCAGAGAGGGGCTCCCACAGTGCAGTGGTGGGCTGAAGCGCTCCTCAAGTGCTGCCAGAGTGGACGCTGAGGCTGAGGAGGTGCCTAGGCTGAGGAGGCGCCCAGAGCGAGGGCTGCTGGCATGTTGTCACCTCTCAATGGTCTCAGGTTAACCACCTGTCAACCTAGATGACCTATAGCTTGAGAGGGACAGAAGTCTGAGGAAGGGTGCTACCATGAAGATGCTCATCAATCTGAGATTTTGGGAGGCCAATTCCTGCAACTTATATATTGGAAAGTGACATATCTTAGAGATAAGAGCACAGATTTTAATTGAAACTCTTCCTGGGTTTGAATCCTGCAGGTTGAATTCCTTTAACTCTCTGAGACACAGTTTCTTCATTCGTAAGGTGGAGATAACAACATCCCCTTCCAGGATTGTGGGAGGAGATAATGGGATAATCTATATTCAATGCCTGGCTCATGTTAAGTGCTCCGCATAGAGTGCCTATTGCTACTGTTATTCATCTCATCTACTTGGCATCTTGTATCACATCTGGCACACAATAAACTGTCCAGATATGGTTGTTCACCCATTACTGGGGTCCAGGGCCTATCATGGGAAGAAGGGTGTTGGGGACATGGGCATCAGGATAATGGGAAAGAAGCCAGGCTCCTTGCACAGCTGAGAGGTCCGTCACTGTCTGAAGCTACCAGCTGGATGGAGCTGGCCTTCTTAATGGATCCAGATGTAATCTCCACTGAGAAAAGAGAACAGTATGGCAGGAGGAGAGTATATAACATCCTTGTCTGTTTATAATTGAGAAATGAAGGCTTAGAGAGGGGCCCTTGGTGGTTCAAGATCATGTTGTGAGGAAATGGTGATTTCAGGTCAAGGTTTCTACTCAGCACGTTGCCCATGGTGTGGCTTTAAGGTGTATGATGCCTTGAACCTGACTGAGGTCTGGCCTCTCCAGTTGTTCCTCTGACCCCTTCCGGACAGGGTCACCTGACTGTGAGGCCAACTACTTTAATTCGAGGCCTCTCGAGCATCTCCAGTGACTCTTCCCAGCATAGTTTAGAGCCACATGCTCTCTGTGTCATGCAGTTCTCCCTCAGCTAGGACAGAACCTTCGGTGCTGCAGACCCTTGCAGAGGGGGTTCGAGGCAGCCCCGGACCCTGTGTGCAGCCTCTGGGATGTGCTCCTGGACCTTCCTCAGCCTTCCTTCCCGGGCTGTCCTGGTGTGTTCCATGGAGTGTGAGAAGTCTGCTAAGGCTGTGATGTGAGTTCTTTAAAGTTCACTTTTGAAATGAGGACATGAAGTTACCTGGAACTTCAGGCTCCCAGCTTGCTGAGCTCTGCAGATCTCTGTGGGACTGGCTGCTGCCGTCAGAAAGAATAGAGCCGTCACTCTGCAGGAGGGTTTCTATGATAATAGGGCTTTTGCCTCCCAGTAATTGGAAAGGTGCTAATCTAGTGACTCATAAGATACACAGAAGGAAAAATCCCACCCTGAAAATGAAACTGCATTGTTTTCTGAGTGCTTCATCTTGTTTCCACGGGAAGGGCAAGCTGAGGTTTAGGGGTACGGAGCAGGGTCCTGATGTCCTGGCAGCACTGCTGGAGTGACCATTTTCCTCTGCCTTTGCTCTAAGTAGTCCAGCGATGCAGAAAGCAGGGAGGGGTGGACACCACCCAGATGTCTGGGGCCAAAAATCCAGCCTGAAGCTGTGGGGAAGGGGAGCTGACCTGTGACAGATTTGCAGAGGAGACGGTCATTGTCAAATTAGTGATAGTCCCTCCTAAGACAGATTGTTGAGCCTGCAAGTGTGAGTGCACAGGTGTGTGTGTGTGTGCATACATGCATTTGAGTTTGGGTGTATGTGTGCATGTGGGTGGATTAGCTGTGTGGGCATGTAGTGAGTGTGTGAGAGCCTGTATATATGTGTCTGTGTGCACACACAATCCTGCAAATGTGCCCTGACCTGAATGTTGCTTCTTTGTTTTTTTTTTTTTTTTTTTTTTTTGGCTTTGCTGCAAATATTTTTGCTTTTTCCATCCAGGTTGTATCCTTTGAAGCTTTAGGGACCTGAGTTGAGTCCTGAAATCTGGCTGTCTATGGACAGGTACCTGGGGTAGAAGACTGAGCTTGCTACCTATCAGAGGGCAGGTAGAGTTCCAGCTGGTCACCCTGTTGGAGAAATGCAACCCCTTTATCTGCCCCTAAAGGGGCAGAGGACTGGGGTCTGCTTCTGCTGAGGGTACTGGGGACTGCCCAGTACCTGGACTGCTCTCCAGGGTCTCAGGGATGAGGCAGCCCCTTTATATCTTCCTGCATTCTTTCTGTCACCCTTCTGTGCTCCCTTTGCTGGAGGAAGTCCCCGTCCAACTTCTAATTCCTGTCTTCTTCCCATGATCACACCTCTTGACCTGGGGAACCCCTGACCTTGGGGCACCCTCAGGACTTCTGGAGCCCAGAAAGAGAGAGTCCTTCCAGTCACAGCCCTCCCCTAGTCTCCGTCTGTCCACCTGGCAGCTCCTAGAGTGAGTCATAGCGCCACCCAGGCTCTCCTCTCCTCCCCCTCCCACTCCCTTCATTAGCTTCATTGAACCTAATAGTCCTGCTGGCAATTTCATTGTCTCCTCTTAATTCCAATTTCCTTTTGTCTCAAGGGGCAAATCAGCAGAGTGAAAGTAGTGAAGTGGCAGGCACAGCCTCTGGATATATTAATTAGGGGAGCATTAGCGAGGTAATAAAAATGTACCTTCACTATCAGGGTGCTGTGCCCTTCTCTCTGTCTCTCCCCCTTTCCTTCCCTCCTTTTTCCCTCCTCAGCCGCAGCCAGAACAGGAAGAGCAGACTCAAGTCAGAAACAGGCGGTGGCTGAGGGATGGAGCATCCCTGGGTCCCTACAGGCTACCCTCAGAGATGCCTGGCTGACGGCCAGATGCTCAAGGAGAAATGTGCCCTGCCACCCCACTGTTGTTCAGTTCCACTTGCTCCCTCACCTTTTCAGCAGATCAGTCACCAAGTCTTATAAATTAGCCTCCTGATTATGTGTCAGCTTCTTCCCAAGCTCTCCCTTCACAAGATCGTTGCCTGAGTCCACACCACCATCGGCTCCCACCTAGGTGATTGTGGTGGCTTCTGAATGGGCTCTCTGTACCCAGCCTTGCCTTCATCAGACCCTGTCTCCACCCTACAAGCAGATGCAGCACTCGCTCTTTCTTCTGAGCACCCATCCAGAGTAGGCACCACACATCCGTCCCATGCACATCTTCTGGGTGCAGTCCCTGCCCCCTTGTCACCTGCTGAGCTCCTGCTCCCTGTCTTGTTTCTTGGACCTCTGCTTCTCCAGGAAGCCTTCTCTGACCTGCAGGACCAGGCTGGGTGAGCCTTCTGTGTGTTCTCACAGCGGTGTGGGCTGATCCCTAACAGCACATTGGTTATGCTGGATTATAGCTGCCTCGGCTGGTCTGACTTTCCTGCCATGAGAATGAAGGCTTTGGGAATTGAGGGGGAAGAGGGGATGACAATGAATCATGCCATCTAGTTGTGAGTTTTGAGTTGGGAGATAAGCACAGAGTTGGATAGGGCCACCATGCCAGTTTTATTATTAATAGAACTATGTTGGAGAGAGTGACTTTGGTCCAAAGACAAAATGAGCTTCCTACTCCTTTCCTCCTGGATTGAGTTTACACTCCCAGCCACAGCAGCACCGCAGGAAAACTGTAGGCCTCAGGTGCAGGGCAAAGTCTGCCTCAGAGGCCTTTACTAAATGGAAGAAGGAAAGATGTGCCTGGACTGCAGCAGGCGATTCCAAAAAAGCGAGTCGAAATGTGGCCATCACATATCTGCTTGACCCTTTTTCCAATCTCAAAATGATTGGATAGCCACTCTTTTTTTTTGAGTACAGAAAAAGTGAGGGAAAGTGAAGAAGAAGTAGCAGTCTCTGTTCGGTAGTTATAAGCAGGTATCAGCTCCTATTTCATGGGCTGGCAGGAGTGTGGGGAGGGGTATGGGATGCTTCTCCCTATATGAATTGTCTCCTGTTTGCCATGAGGTCTCAGCTCCCAGCCCAGAGCCTGGCACGTTGCATACGAGAACAGTTTATTACACGGAAGGAAGGTCTCATATTTATTGGCTTTACCCAACTTTAGAGCTAGAAGGGCTCTTGATGAGGAAGTTGAGTCCCAAGGGCCACAGTGACTTACCCAAGGTCCCAGTGGTAATCATTGTCTTCTGTCTCCCCCTTCATCCATCTTACTATGGGATCACACTTCCTGGTCCAGCTTCAGTTGAGGACTAAGATCACTAGGGGTGTTGGCCATGGGAATGCTGCATGTAGAGGGAATCTGGAGTGTGGCAAGACATGAACGAGATCCCAAGTGGACTATGTGGAAAAAAGTGCATGGGATGGCTGTGTAGGTTGAAGTAGGGGTAGATCAGGAGGGAAGAGGACTTGAAGCCAGGGTTTCGGGAACTGGGACTAGTTAGCCTGAAGTGAAAGTGCATTCCCCAAAGGCCCATTGAGTGGGAGAAGAGTCAAGCTTATGCTGGATATTCCCAGAGGGTGGAGCTTGGACCAGCCAGAAACATCTTTTGTTTCATGCACTAAATTATACAAATATTTAAAAGTACTGGGCTGTGTACACCATGAGGAACCAATCCTTTCTGCTGAGGAGCATCTGGCCTAGTTGAGTCACAAGCAATACAGTGTCAGAAATGCCCAGTGCTGGCATTCACTGTGGATATGAAAGTACAGAAGGGCCAGGTGCCATGGCTCATGCCTGTAATCCCAGCACTTTGGGAGGCCGAGGCAGGTGGATCAACTGAGGTCAGGAGTTTGAGACCAGCCTGGCCAACATGGTGAAACCCTGTCTCTACTAAAAATACAAAAATTAGCCAGGCATGGTAGTGGGCACCTGTAATCCCAGTTACTTGGGAGGCTGAGGCAGGAGAATCACTTGAACCAGGGAGGTGGAGGTTACAGTGAGCCACGATCTTACCACTATGCTCCAGCCTGAGTGACAGAGACTCTGCTTCAAAAAAAAGAGAAAGTACAGAAGGCTCTCTGACTCTGCCATGGGCCAGGTGCCACGTGGGGTGGTCCAAAAGCTTCTAAATGAGAGCTTGTCAAAATGGAAAAAGCAATCTGAAAGAATAGTTGTTAACCAAATGGCAGAGACAAGAGCTATAGGGAAGGTGGTGGTGGTGGTTGGGTCTGAAGGCCCCACCCCCAAAAACCAGATCAGCTTGCCTTCATCTACTTCTTTGTTTGGTCTAATACTGCAAACCCAGGCTGCACACTGCCACGTTGACTCTACCAGACCCCAGCATGCTTGCTTGAACTCCACTGGTGAGCTGGCCTTAGACTGAATTTCTAACTTGCTTCAATGTCTTCCTACTCTTAGGTAGGAAGAGAAAGGACTACTATTCCCTTTTACAGATGAGGAAACTGAGGCTTATAGGCTTACAAGGCATTGAGGGGGCTTAGATCAAGATCTGATTGCTTGAAGGAAAGGTTAGGCTGATTCACCCTTTTAAACACTTTGGTTTATATTTTAGTTCCTTGCCTTATTTCTTTAGTCTCAGTCAATTTACATAGCTGTTCCAGGAGGGCCCCATTTTAAAGGATCCCATGTTCCATGGTTTAAAAAATGAAGGTGTCCAATTCTTAGACACTCCTGGCATTAAGAGGAGGCATCTATGTTTCCTCCGTCTGAATCTGTGTGGAGTTGTTACTGCTTTGACCACTGGAATACAGAGGAAGTGAAGACCTGAGAGTAGGTCATGAAAGGGCATGCAGCTTCTGCCTGGCTCTCTTGGAACTTTTACTCTCTGGGTGCATTCTCGGGGGATGCTCCCTCTTGGAACCCAGTTAACATGCTACGGGGAGTCCAAGCCGGGTGGAGAAACTACATGTAGGTACCAGGGTCCCAGCTGGGCCCAGCCTTCAAGTCATCCCAGCCCAGGTCCCAGACACGAGAGTGAAGATAATTCAACCCCCAGCTGTTCACTTTGCCCCCAGCTGTTCGAATTTCTCTTGCCAGGCATTATGGTGAAGAGGTAAGCTTCTCATCTTGTCCCCATCCAAATACTTGATCCATAGAAGCTGTGAGAGTAATAAAATCAGGCCACTTAGTTTGGAGTGGTTTGTTACACAGCAACAGATAACTGGAACATAATGCCAGACTAAAAGGTTATGTGAAATCACTTTCTCAGACTCCCAGTATTTAATTTCTCATCACTAATAACAAGGCATAGGCTTCCGGGGTACCGGCAGAGATTGGTCGGTGGGATCGATTGCTAGGCCTGCATGGGAGAGCTGGGCCACTTTACCTTTCCCTCCTGTCAACCATTTGGCTAAAAGAAGAAGTAAATTGTGCAATTAATCACTCTTTACTCTCCTTCCTCCCTCCTGTCTGAAGGGGGCTGCTTCCAGGACTCCAGGCTCAGCACTTTGCCCTGTGGGGAGAGACTTGGACCCTGGGGCCTAATCAATAGTTGCCTCTGAGCCAGCTATTAGGGGCTATTAGCTCCTGGTCATTTACAAAATGATTGTTGTTTTATTGACCCAGCAGAAGATAATGCCCACTTTGACATCCAGCCTCTATGGGACCCTGGCAGGGCTGCTGTGCCTCCTGTGTGTGTGTGTTGTGTCTGTGGGGAGGCACTGATACCTATTAGTCTGGGAATACATGGTGGTAGGGAGAGATGGAAAATGCAAAAAGAGTGTGTGTGTGTGTGTGTGTGTGTGTGTGTGTGTTTGACAGAGAGGGAGTTTGGGGAGGACTCTGACCTATTAGATATTTCCATGTCTATGTCCTGTGTGGGCATCAGACAAAGCTGTGAAGTATGGACAAGGTCAGGGCTGCTTTGGGCTGCTTTATTTATTTATTTATTTATTTATTTATTTATTTATTTATGGGACCTAGGGACTATGGAGTAACTTCTTTCACAGTTCCTTTCTTTAACTACCTCCTCTAGGAGCTGAGTGAGGTGAAAATGAATGGTCAGTGCCAACCATGATCACTAGGGAATGAGAAGGAGAAAAAACACTGACTTAATTGGGGCAAGAGTAGAAACTGGGCCACCAATTAGTTTACGGATGCATAATACATTTTCCAAAAAAACCTTTTTTTTTGTATAAATGGTAGCTAATATGTTTTGGCTCTGTGCCCCACCCAAATATCACCTTGAATTGTAATAATCCCCATGTGTCAAGGGTGGGACAAGGTGGAGGTAATTGGATCATGGGGGTAGTTTCCCCCATGCTGTTCTTGTGATAGTGAGTAAGTCTCACGAGATCCGATGGTTTTATAAGCATCTGGCATTTCCCCTGCTTGAACTCATTCTCTCTCCTGCCGCCCTATGAAGAGGTGCTTTCTGCCTGGACTGTAAGTTTCCTGAGGCCTCCCCAGCCATGCAGCACTATGAGTCAATTAAACCTCTTTTTTTTTTTTAAATTACCCAATCTTGGGTATTTCTTCATAGCAGTGTGAGAACGGACTAATATAGTAGCACATCACAATGATAATCTAATCCCTTGCCCCTCTTTTTACTTTTTCACTTTATGGTATATCTGGTAGACAGCTGTATGTTGGTAATAGAGAGGTCCCTTATTTTATTATTTTATTATTATGTTTTTTGAGATGGAGTCTGGCTCTTGTTGCCCAGGCTGGAGTGCAGTGGTGTGATCTCAGCTCACTGCAACCTCTGCTTCCTGGGTCCAAGTGATGCTCCTGCCTCAGCCTCCAGGGTAGCTAGGATTATAGGCATGCACCACCATGCCTGGCTAGTTTTTGTATTTTTAGTAGAGATGGGTTTTTGCCATGTTGGCCCGGCTGGTTTTGAACTCCTGACTTCAGGTGATCTGCCTGCCTCAGCCTCCCAAAGTTCTGGGATTGCAGGTGTGAGCCACCATGCCCGGCTGAGAGGTCCCTTATTTTTTAATCAGTATATACAAAATTTCATTTTATGGATATACTACCATGTATTTAATCAGCTTTGTATTAATGGAGATGTAGACAAGTGTTTCTCAAACTTTAAAGTGCAGAGGTGTTACCTGGTGATCCTGTTGAAATGTAGAGGCTATGCAGCCATAAAAAAGGATGAGTTCATGTCCTTTGCAGGGACATGGATGAAGCTGGAAGCCATCATTCCCAGAAAACTAACACAGGAACAGAAAACCAAGCACCTCATGTTCTCACTCATAAGTGGGAATTGAACAATGACAGCAAATGGACACAGGGAGGGGAACATCATACACTGGGGCCTGTTGGTGGGTGTGGGACAAGGGAAGAGAGAGCATTAGGACAAATACCTAATGCATGTGGGGCTTAAAACCTAGATGATTGGTTGATAGGCTCAGCAAACTACCATGGCACATACGTACCTATGGTACAAACCTGCATGTTCTGCACATGTATCCCAGAACTTAAAGTAAAAAATAAATAAATGAATGAATGAATGAATAAATAAATAAATAAATAAATAAGAAATGTAGAGGCTGATCCTGTAGAGTAGGACCGAAGAGTTTGCATTTTTGACAAGTTCTCATGTGATACTGGTGCTTCCGGTTTCTTGACCACCCTTTGAGTAGAGAGGATTTAGACTGTTTTCAACATTTTTTTCATTATAAACAATGCTGCAATAAGTATTTTTTGCAATGGACTTTCACAATGTACAAGTCTATCCTGAAGGATAAATTTATAGAAACAGAATTTCTGGGCCAAAGATACGTATCCTGGTACATTAGAGAAACACGTTAAAGTGCCCTTCATAGAATACCTACTCTGTCAGTCCTAAAATGTGGGTGCCTGTTGCTGCACACCCTTGCCAATAGTGGGTATTAGTCAACAAATGTGTGTCCATTTCTCATTAATATTTTTAGTTTTTATTTTATGGATTTAGATGTTACATTATTATTGAACAGATATTCAAGGATGTTAGACCTTCATTGTGAACTGTACCTTTTACATAAGGCACTGTTTTGTTTGGTTTGATTAACACTTTTTACCCTGCATTTCAACTTCAAACATGCATTTGCATGGTGTGTTTTTGACCCTGCTTTTCCTTCATATTCCTGTATATTTCCATCTCATATTTTTCCAACTTAAAGTTAGCTTTTCAATTAGTTCACTTACGTATGCATTATTAAAGTCATATATTATATAAAATCACATGTGAACTTAGAAATGCAGTTCCCCTACCCTCATTGTTTCATGAAATCTTTTTGTTTAAACTCTTTTCATGCATTTTCAACGTAGTGTTTTCTTCCCCATCATTAGAGGTAATGTTCTGAGTCATTTATCCCAATTTTCCAAAACACATCATCTTCACTTCCTTCGAAAAGCTGAGATACCACAATTTTTGTATCCATGTATGTGTAATAGCATCACTGCAAAACTCATCCCAAACCGCAAATACCCCTTCGTTAACATTTCCCTGTTTTAGCCATTTGTCTTGTAGGTATCTGTTCATAAGCTCCTCTGTGTAGCTACTTCCTGTGTTGTTTTTTTCCCTTTCACTTAGTTTTTGTTTTTATTAGTAACACAGGCGTATAAATACAAATGTACAGCCATAAATGTCAAACATCCTAAGAGATTTATATTTTAAAATACTGAAAAGCATAATTCCCCAGACAAAGCAACCACTTTGAATTTCTTTAGCTTTTTTGGCATTTTCTCTTAATTTCTAAATAACACATTCGCATTGCTTCTTCTTAATGTTTTAAAGTGTTGCATATTATTTATAGAGTTTCTGTAATAAAAAATGTGGACTTGGCTCTTTCACTCTGCTCCTTCCCATTTGCTCTCTCAATTCTAATATAGCTGCATCACAATTTGTTGGATTAAATAATTATTCATTGTTTATATTATTATGATTATATGAATGTTGTTTATAGTTAAGCCATGTGCTGAATCATAGTTACAATTCCTTTTAGTTATAATTTTCTGTTTTTCTATTTTGTTACTGCTAGCTTTGTTTTTTCTTTTCTTTCCTTTTTTTTCTGGTTTTCACTTGCCTAGTTTTTTCTGTATTTATCAGTAATTCACCCCAACTCTCTGTCAAAATATAATTCTTCTCTCAGGATATTAAAAACTCCAGTAAGATATCATTTTGGTGACCCTGCCTTTTGCTCCAATCCAGCCAGGCCACCTTCTTATCCTGTTGTACAGACTCACTCTGGGAGCTCTGTTCACTCCCCTAAGCACCTCCTGTGCTCTCTTATTTGTTGACTCCTGTGTCTTCTGGATCCTAGAGCTTTCTCTTTGTTTCCTCTTGTTTTGGCGGAGCTATCTTCCCATGGCTTTCTGAGAAAGGGTGGAAAGGGTGTGTGGAGAATCAAATTTTGAGAATTATCATCTCTGAAAATTTTTTTAAATTTATTTTTTATTTAAATAGTGTTTGGGGAAAACGTGATGTTTGGTTACATGGATAAGTTCTTCAGTGATGACTTCTGAGATTTTGCTTTTCACCTTCCCCAGTCTACTCATGCAGGTAGTTAGGCAAAGCTCTTATTAGTCTGCAGAACGTCTTTGTGCTCTTTCCATTTTCTTCCCAAATTTGAAAATTTTGTTTACATCTCTTGCATGCTTTTATCTCATCTCCCATTCTCTTTGTTGTAGTTTTATGCCTTTTTTCTATCTTTTTACTGTCCCCTTTTTAGTCACGTCTGGGAGGAAACAGAGGTAAATATGTTCAAGCCCATGTTTATCTGGAACTGGTCTATGCTTTCATTTCCACCCTTTTTGAATCACTTTGTTTTAGGTGTGTCAGAGTGATCTTTGCAAATGGCAAGCCTGATCTTATCTCTCTTTGTCTTCAAATCCTCAAGACCCCTGATTTTTTTTTTAGGATGAAAGTCCAAAGTTTTGACATGGCTTGCAATGCACCTATATGATCTGTCTCCTCCTCTTCTCTCTCAAGACAATCCTCTCTTCACTTACTCTTCAACCAGGCTGGATTTTGAACATGCTATTCCTTCTGCCTGAACCACTCTTCCTTCAACTGCCCTGGCCCTGGTTAATTTCTTCATCATTCAGTGCTTGTCTCTAATTTTCTTCTCTGAAGACACTTACCCTGCCTCCACACCAAGTCAGGTTCCCTGTTACATGCTCCAGTAGCCCTCTATACATACACTGAAAGTCAAGTAGATACTGGATGCCGCGTCCTTCACTAATGTGTAAGCTCTTAGGTTTGGTGGTGAGTTTTGCTGGAGGTAAGGGATGTAGAGGTGGGTTCTATGAGGCCAGGGAACCTGTTGGTCTTTAGTGTTGTGTTCCCATGACATTAACACAGTGCTTACATGGAAAGGCTGCCCAAAGTATAGCTGTTGAGCAAGTGAATGAATGAATGAATGAATGAGCAAATGTGTATGTACCCAGACTCAGAAATCGTTAGAGCAAGGGGGAAACTTAGACTGTGTAGCTTGCTATCTACATTTTTCTTTTTTTAACAATTGACAACCTTGAGGCTCAGAGACATAAGGGAAAGGTCCCCCAAACACACATGTGCACATTTTTCATACATACTGCTAATAAAAATCCTATGAGGTGCTTTCCATCACTCTCATTTTATAGAAGAAGAAATTGAGGTTCCGAGGACTAAAGTAGCTTTCCTAACATCACACATCTAGTATGTGTCAGAGCTGGGATGAGCACACAGATCTACCCGCCTCTAAGACTCATCCATGTCTTTACTTCATGATACCTGAATGATAACATTTGGATCACATTTGAATGGGACCTGCCAAGGATCAAGGAAGTGAGCATATGAGTTGGTTTTTGCTGTGATAACAATCTCTAAACCTCATGGTTCATAGAAATTAACACAGAGTTTTTACTTATGCTCTGCAGGTCAGCTGTCATTCTGCTGGACCTGGCTATACTTGGTTTTGGGCTGAGAGTCAAGTTCATACCTGCTTTATGTATGTTCTTATTCCAGGACTATGCTGAAGAAGTTTTTTTTTTTTTTTTTTTATGGTAGAGAGCAGTCTGTCAAGAGGGTTGCCATAAACATACAGCCCTTCTAGAAGCTTTGGGTCTGTATTCTGGATCTACCCACATTCCGTTGGCTAAAGCAAGTGGCACAGTCAAACCCAATATCTGATGTGTGGGAGGCACCTCTTCCCAGGGAGTTGGGGGCTTAAGAGAATGAACATTTGTTGAACAATAATACAGTCAAGCACAGTGAGAGACACAGTGATGTCTCTGGATAATGACAACGTTCAAACCTATTTTCTAGGGGTTTGCCAGCTTGACAGCAATGTATTCTAAGAAGACGCTTCACCATAGCCCAAAGACCAAGCACCCAGCCTGTATAATTGCATGCCTGCTGTTCCATGCACTCACAGATCCCTGATAAGTCAATACTGGATGCCAGAACAGGCAACTGTCCTGATTTATTGGTGCCATACCAATTATTAAGTATTTTAAGCACTACCCCCTGAATATATATAAATGCAAGCTATATAGTTACCCTTTTCTAACCTGGCATGTCAGTCCCTCCTCCAGGACTGGACAGTTCAATAACCAGGATCTTCCATATCCACAGAGAACCCTGAAGAAGAAATGCAGTAGAGCTCAGTTAGACACAAAAATCTTCTGCTGAGGTTACAGGATCAAATGGGAAGTTCCTTTCTTTATTAATTTGATAACCATTTTAAAGATATCTTTCAGTGGTGGACACTCTGTGGGTTCCTGAGGTGGGAGGGTGGGAATATAACATTGCACAGCAGGATTTGAAAAAGCACGCTTTTTATCTCATGAAATGCCAGCACTGAGTGAGGCTTTAGTGCCCTTGCAGGCCAGCTTTTCAGACAGAAGGAACGTCATCTCACCCTGTTAGTGGAGTGACAGAGCTAGGACCTGATGGCAAGCTTGCTGATTTCTGGGTAGGTGCTCTTCATTGTCTTCAGAGAACACAGAAAACCAGTTTTGAGGTAGTATCCCTGGGTAGTGAGATGACAGGGGGGTGGCATTATCTGTCCCTGGCCAAGCATGTATGTGCTTGGAGCACAGAGGTGGCCTGGAGTCCAAATCCCTTGTCTAGAAGCTGGACTTATTTCCAGCCCCAGTGATAGCCCCGTGGGGAGGGGATGCTAGCAGCCTTTGTAGCTGATTTAATCGTGCTAAGGTGTGTGTGTGGGAGCCCATGTTCTTTCTCTGCTTAATCCAACTTATATTAAAAACAAGACTCTCTTGGGGCCTCTGTTAATAAGAAGTGGTTTATGCTGCTGCCTGGAGTGGGGGAATTTGTTTGCCTTTCATTCATTCTTGTCCTCCTCCCTTCTCCCCTCACCCCCGCCCCTCCTCTTGCACCTGTGGATGGCAAGAGGAAAAAAAATAGAAAGATAGTTAGCATCCATTTGTTTAAATGGATATTTAAAATAAAGATTTATTTTTTAAGACCTCATTGCCTGGGTTTCTTTATGTCCCTCAACTTAGTTTCTAAGCCCCCACACGGCTTCCCAGGAGGCTTCCCGAGGAGGAAGAGGAATTTGCATATCTGGTGAGCAGTTCTTGGTATTAAGCCCAGTGTGCACAGCTGGTTTTTCCACCTGCAGGGAGAATCCGGGTCCCCCGCTCTGCAATACAGCTCTGGAGGCTTGGCAGAAAAGAGAGCACTGGAGAAGAAGTCCTTCTCTGCCAGTTTTTGTGGTTTGACCTTAGGCAAGTCGGGTCACCTCTGGGCCTCCATTTCCTTAGCTGCACAAGAGGAATATAGATTTGTACTCATAAGGCTGGAATGAGCATTAGGAGGAACTTATTCATTCTCATGCTTGGAAAACAGCACTTTGAAAACTGCTCAGCAGGGAACACAAGTGGATGGAGATTATCATTATGATTGCAAGCCCTGCTCTTCTAGAGAATATGGTTGGCTTGGTGGGTCAGTAAGGGGACCCCCTCCTTCTTTCCTCATAATGGTAGAGATAACGAGGGGTCCTGGGGACAGGTAGCAGGAGGGCAGGACCCCAGAGTTCTGCGCCAGTGACTCTGGCATCTGACAGGCCAGGGCTTGTGGCTCCACGTGGGTGCAGGCTCGGAGCCACCCATCTGCCAGCATTTCCAGCCAGAGCACATTGGTAAAGCTCTGGTACAGCACCGGCTCTCCCCGGGACTCTCGATTAGGCTTTGTCTCTGGGACAGGTATGGGAATGGGACACTACAAGAGCTGGGTCTTGGTGGGTGCTGAGGCCAGGTGAGGCCAGCTCTCCTGAGTATGTGATGCCGGGGACAGATCCGTCCCCAGCCCCAGCCTCAGCCACGGTGGTCTCTGCTTCAGAGCCATCTTCCTCCAAGATGGAATTCAAAACATGTCCGCTTTCAATCCCATCTCAACAAATGAGCCGTTCACCTCTGATCCCTCTTTTTCTCTCCTCTGGACATGACAAGGATGATTTTGATATCTGTGGTTGGGTGCTTCAGAGCCCAGGTTTAGGAATGAGAAACTCAAAGACTCCAGAATAGAAACACCAAATTCAAGTGGGTTAAACTCCAGCCCTGACATTTAATTAGAATCTTTTCCAGCTCCCACACTTGAAGAGTACCTGTTATTTCTTTTCTTTTACTCACAATACACTGTAAGCCAGGAGCATTTTCCTGAGCTCCCGAACCTCTCATCAGAAGTCAATCACTTTGGAAGCATGATAAATACTTCTGAAAGCCTGCTGAGGATTGTGGCAGATCGTGGCTCAGGAAGTGATGAGCTTCCTGAGAGACAATGAGGAGACAGATGACAGCAAGGGCAGGTGGCACACACAGGCTCCCAGTTTTTAATCTGTCCACCATGTCCCCATATTCCCGAACAGGTCACCACCTCTCCAACCGAGTGTAGGCTTCTAATGAACCTCTGGACCATTTGCCTTTGAAAGTAGTAAGGAGACAGTGCAGTGGAGCTCTTGGAGATGGCTTGGGAGCTCTGCCTGCCTTGCTGGGCCATGCTGGAAGCTGCTGGAAGCTTCTGGGAGCAGATCAGTGGAGTGGAGAGCGAGCGTGGCCAGAGGGATAGTCACACTCCCAGTCTCACACATCAGTGGCCGATGAAGTGGCAGGAAGTGTGGTGAAGGACAGTGTGAAGCTGGGACCTGGACTAGCCTGGGGAGGTCATGAAAGAGACCATAATGGCAGGAACATGTGAGGCAGCAGGTGGCCTGGGTGGGAGGCTCCAGCAGAGGAAACTGGGCGCTCACGCCCTGAGGCAGGGGGAGCTGGGAGTCTGTGAGGAACAGAACAAAGCGTTTCTCTAATCCAACGTCCTCTCTCCTCACCTCTGCTACCATCCTGCTTCCGGCCTCTAATCCAGTCTCTTGACCCATTTCCTCAGTTCTTTTGAACCCATATTACTGGTTGCTACCAGGTTAATTGGCGTAAAGTATAGCTCTGATTGTAACACTCATCTAGATGCAGCTGTGTTTCCCAATGGCCCCCTGAAAGAAGGCTTTGTGTGCTGTGACCCTGTCATTCCCATGTTTCCCACCATTTTCCTGTGTGTGGCCTCAATTTTAGTCACACTAGGCACTCACCCTCCTGCAAACATGCCTTGGGCTTTTCTACTTTAGCACCTATGCTCTTGTCTGAAGTCACCCCACTTTGTCTTAGCCTCCTTCAGTACAAGCACTGAAGCCCTTGAGTCTGGAGCTCAGGAGAATGACCTGGGCTAGGGCCATACATTTGGAGACATAGCATAGAGATGGGATTTCAAGCTGGGAGGATGAAGGAGATGCCCATGGGATTCAGTGTGGGTTGACTAGAGGTACGGACCAAGGACAGAGCCCTGGATTCTCCAGCTAGGAGTTGATCTCTCAGCAGCCTTCCCTGTGCAGGGCTTCCTAACCTTCCATTTAGAATTCAAAGTCCAAGGAGAGAACCATGAGTTTCTCCAGGCAGGAACACCCTACCTGTTTCTGGGGGATGTCTTGATGCATAAGCTGATGACCGCCAAGCTGGAATGAAGCTCTACTTTGGGTAATGGTGAGGGAACCCAACCTTTCCCTCAGACTTTAGTGCCACATATTCTAAAAGTCAGTAACTCAAGTAATAAATATTTATAATGTTTTGTTCTCTCAATGTCAAACTCCATCTTTGTTCTTCTGAACAAATTCTGGGACCTTCTTTCTTCTCAAACTTCTCTGTCTCTCATCTATTTATGAATTTCCTTTCAGTTGTATTCTTTACTTTGTATCTAAGACTTCTCTGTGTTTTAAACATGTAGATTTGAATCTCTTTCCAAATACATGTTTTGCCTTGTTGACTATCATACCAGGTATACCAAATATATATTAGCTGTCTTTTGGAGCTTGTTTACTTGGACCCACAAGGCCTGACTCACCTGTTGAGCCCAAAGCAATGACTGGAAAAGTATATATGTGGGGAGTCTTAAGTTGTTCCCATATAAAAAAGGGAATTCGTGCACTTGATGCTGTAAGAACTGAAGCTTAGTTCCTGGCTTCAAGCTGGCAGTCAGTCCCACTCATTTTTTTCTGCATGTGAATCTTGAGTAAACGATAAAACAACAACAACAACAAACAGACAGGCAAAGGCATTTCAGAACTCTGACCCTTTCTCCACAACAGTTAATTAGGGCAGCCCTTAGGGTTCCCCTGCCACTGTGCCCTTTCCCAATATCTCCCTGAGGATAGTCAGGAGAGAAGTTACTTCATCCCTTTGTATACAAAAACCTTGTATCTGGGTAAAATGTGTTTTGGGAAGTTATATTCTAGAAAGTCCGGGAATATTCCATATTCCTCTGACAAGACTGCAGTCTTCATCAGAGAATGGGCTGTCAAGAGGTGCTGTGGCTTTTAGAGCTTAATGAGTACATTTAAATGTTGGATGCAAATTAGGCATAATATCAATGCTAGCTTCAAAGAGCAGAGAAGATAGTTAAACAGCTGTGAGGCTTTCTTCTGACTAGACAAGCCTAGGAGTTGCATTGCCAACACAGAGACATAATGTGATAGCTTTCTGATGGCTTCTGCCAAGCCACATGGAAGTAAGAACATAATGGTATAAACAGAAAGTAGCTGTTTTTCATGCAGATCTGGGCAGACCCCTGGAATCTGTCTGTCCAAGAACTCTCCTGCTCTCTGCAGTTCTCTGCCTTCCTCAGGCTGGCCAGACAGTGCGTGGTGGCCACAGTGTGAATTCTCTATGGGCATGTCGGGAAGGGCATGCTCCAGCTCCCACCTGCCTGCAATAATCCCACTCGTCAGACAGCACTCCAGAGGCGCCAAATTCTATTAGGCATAGAGAGCAATATTTCCATATCTGCCCCTCTAATCACCTCCCTCCTGCAAGCGGATTAATTAAAATGCACATGCAAATACATTAGTTACAAACCCAGTGTCCCTCTTCACATGCAGATGCAATCAATAGATACTGAGACGATTTGCATAATGGAAAGAGCAAAAGGAGTTTTTCATAATGCGGCTTTTGGGGTGAAACTTGAAAACCTTGTGTGCATCCTATGTAATCTAAGCCTGCCTGGGAGTCTGGCACAGCATGTGTTCTCTTATGCTTCTAGGTAAACAATTGCTGTAAGATCTGAGACATTTCTCCCAGGAAGTCCCCCTTGTTCCACTGTCTGCTCCTTTACTGGCCCCTCAGTGGATAGCCTCAGGTCAGGGCTGGGTCACTGTCTTGCATTTGTCCACACTTTTCATTCAGAGTGCTTTCCTTCTAAAGCTGGAGGCCAGGAAAATGCCACTGTCCTCCCAAGCCCTGCCCATGCTTAATAACTTAATTCTGAGACCATGTAACCACACTATCTTATTGTTCAGTTGGGAACACTGAGATCCTCAGTGGAGAGATCGATAGTCTAAGGCTACATTAAATAAGTGGTAAAGCTGGACCCAGAATGAAGCCAGCCCTGTGAGAGTGCCCAGAGCTGGTTGTGAGACAGTGATCAATCAGAGGTGCCTTCTTCCCTCAGGCTATCATTATAATACTGTATCACTTAGGGCCAAGGTGCTGTTATTAAACAACTCAAAGTACAAACTCAATTGCTATTTACCACGTGAGGACTGGTGAGTTCCGCAGCCTAGAGAATCTCTGTAGATTCTCTATATCAGAGATTACTAGCATTTTTTTGTTTGTTTGTTTACAAGAACCCTTTTGACATAGAGAATATTTTGGGTCTCTTTTTAACACAATGCAATTGTATAAAAGTATGTATTAAGAAGATAGAAACTGACAGAAAGTATTATGACTCTAGTAGCAGTACACACATTTCAAAAATAGCTTGTATATTGGCTAACATATTTTTTCAGCCCATGGGCAAGGTTTGAAGAACCCGCGGATTTGTGGATTCTCCAATGACTCTACTGTGCCCAGGAGTCTATGGTTTAGAGTAGAGAGATCTTTGTCTTGGAATCTAAGGTCTCTGGAATAGAGCCTGTTGTTGGGATTCTTCAGGAGGCTGAGACAAGTGGTAACCAGCTGTTAAAATAAAAAACTTTAGACAAGATAAATTTAACAGTTTATTTGAGCATTAAAGGATTCGTGAGTCAGGCAGCATTCAAAACTGGATGAGGTTCAGAGAACTCCGCTCCAGTGTCATGGGAGCGAACTTTTATAAGCTGAATGTGGAAATAAAGAAATGACTTGATTGGTTATAGCAGCATTTGCCTTACTTGGGTATGGTCGAATGGGAGATCCCTAGTTATATAACCGATCAGTTGCTTGACCGTCTGTGATTGGCTGAAGCGCAATTCAGAATTACTCAGTTATAAGGAAGCCTCTAAGTTAAGTTTCAGTCTGCTTATAAGAAGGTTCAGGATACAGAAACCACCACATGCTAATGGCTTCCTGCCTGTTTTGCTTTAACACAGCCAAACCAGTTTTTCTTCCAGTCATTCTAAAACCAACTGTCTGTAGGGTGAGTCTTTCGAGAGATGGCAGGAAGGAGGATCTCCAAAACATAAAGTTATGTCTGAGAAGAATGTGAATCTGGGCCCCAGAGCATGAGGTTGGTGGCCAATGATAATAATAATAATAACAATGGTAATCTACCATTTATTAAGTAGCTACCAAGTGCAAAAGAAGAGACTCTGCAAAAGGAGATTACGTATAGAGATAATACATCTCCCTCCAACAAAACCCAGGGTCTCATGCATACCACCCTCTGCATTGAGTCACGTTTTAAGAAACAAATTCTAACAACCAAAAGTAATTAAGTAGGAATTTCAATCTTAATTGTCATCTCTCAAAGAACATTAAAATGGTTGAATTCAAGTCTTGCAGTAGATCTCTCAGCATTGCCTTTCCTTCTTTGCTCTCCCACACTCTGCAGCTCTTTACATATATCACCTCATTTAATGCTCAACTCAACCTCAAGGTATGGTACCCATCTTTCCTAGATGAGGAAACTTGGGCTCAGAAAAGTTAAATAACCTCCAGAAGAGTAGAATGCCAACCCAGGGATCTGTCTGACTTCTGTCTCCTCTCCTAGGTGGTTCTAGAGGACCTTTCATCTGGACCTCTGTCTGAACTCAAAATATGGCTAACTGAGGGCCCCCAAATGAATAGTTTCTCTATGGTCATTGCAGGAGACAGTGATAGCCTGCTTTCAGCAGCTCATGTGTAGAAGAGATGTGTATTTTACCAGAAAGGTCTTTTTCCATCAGGGGGAGAATAGGTTTTTGAAAGAGTTCCTAGACCTGTCCACTGAGGTCTTCGCAATACTGTCAAGGGACCTCTCTGGAGGCAGGGCTTGAATACCGACACCAGACCAAGTTGAAGACTACCTACAAGGACAGGGTGGAAGCAGCTTTCCATGAGACACACCCACCAGTGTGCTGTGTCAGTTTACCATTGCCGTGGCAATACCCAGGAGTTACTTCCGCTTTCCATGGCAATGACCTGATGACCCAGGAGTTACTACCTTTTGCTTAGACATTTATACATAAACCATCTTCCAATATACATGTAATTAAAATGGATATAAATATGACTGCAAAACTGCCCTGAGTTGCTACCCTCAGCACACTGTGGGGTAGCCCTGCTCTGCTGTAGCAATCACGGGGCGGTAACACCACTGGAGCTGCAACACTGCTGCTTCAATAGAGCTGCTTTCTTCTACCCTGCCAGTGGCTTGCCCTTGGTTCTTTCCTGGGTGAAGCCAGTAACCTTAGCAGGCCAAGCTCTACTTTGGGGCTTGCCTGTCCTGCATCAACTGTAAGCCCCAGGATGCCTCCCATCTGCCAGTCATGGTAGCTCCTGCCTCTGTCTCAACTTCTCCTCTTGGTACTGCTAATGCCTCTTAGCTGAGAAAGATTTCCAACAAACTGGACCTGACATTTTGAAAGTCTGAAGTTGGTAATTGGGCCTTTGTTCTGCCAGGTTCAGGCTGTGCTGAGGTGCACTTCTCAGCTTCATTCTTTCTTCCTAAACCTCAGGCTCCTCCAAGATGCCTTGGTCTGCTGATAATTTGCATCCGAAGTCACCTCAGGGTAGGAGGCCTGCAGGAACCAGAAATTGCAGAGAGGGCTGCTTCTGGGATGCTGCCCTTGAGGGGGTGGGGGCTGTAGAGGAATTCTCAAAACTGAGTTTCCTAACTGGGGTCCATGGCCTCACCAGGGAAGGGGCACATGGATGGGTTTTAGAAGGTTCCTGAGCCTCCTGAAGTTGTATGCAAAGATTCGTCATTGAACTTTTCAGTGGAGGGGGTCTGAAATTTTCATCGGATTCTCGACAACATTGAGAACCCTAAAGAACTCAAGAATCACTAGTTTAAAAATCAGGGATTGGAGAATTGGGAAGTGCTAGAGGCAACAGGAATGTTGACTCTGGAGAGGATGAAACGGATCTTGAGTAACTCTGATGTTTTGTTTTGGTAGCAAGGCTGTTTATGAACAATGCCCGTGTTCCCTGTACTTAATCTGTGCTGTTTCACTCAACCCTCGTAAAGCCCTTTGAAGTAGACATTGCATTCTCATTTTGCAGATAAGGAAATGGGGCACTCAGGGAGGTTGGACCACTTATCTAAAGTCCCACAGCTAAGAATGGTGGAGTTTGGATTCAAATATGGTTTTATCTACCTTTAGAGGAGAGATAAGATATATAGTACAAGAAGCTAACTAGAAGTAGGGAGAAACTTTCTTCACACAGTTGACTATATGCTGAGATAGTAATGAAGAGATGTAAAGTTTAACTACTTCTAGAGATTTTATTTTATAATTTAGTTATTATTTTTTGAGACAGAGTCTCACTGTGTTGCCCAGGCTGGAGTGCAGTGGTGCTATCTTGGCTCACTGCAACCCCCACCTCCCAGGCTCAAGCGATCTTCCCACCTTACCCTCCCGAGTAGCTGGAATTACAGGTGCGTGCCACCATGCCCAGCTACTTTTTTTGTAATTTCTTAAAATAGAGATGGGGTTTTGCCATGTTGACCACGCTGGTCTTGAATGCCTGACCCCAAATGATCCGCCTGCCTTGGCCTCCCAAAGTGCTGGGGTTACAGGCATGAGCCACCGTGCCTGCAAACTCCTAGAGATTTTAAGTAACTTCTTTCATTTTACAGCACTCAGGTAGTATCATGTAAATTACTTTATTCAGGTCTTTCTAACACCCTGTCAACTGTGTAAGGTAAATATTATTTCTTGCATTCTGCAGTGACACACACTTCCCAGTACACTGCAAGGAGGAAGCAGCAGCTTCCCTGAGCTTGACCTGCCCAGCTTCCTGGTGCCCAGCCCAAGATGCAGCTGCTGAGTTACGATTAGCTGGAGGCCAGAGGCTGGACCTGAAGGCCTCTGGGAATCCCTTCTGGCTCAAGACAGCCATTATTTAAAAACTGGTTTCAGTTGTCGGGGAGACTCAAACATCAGTGACGTCTGTTGTTTTGAGTTTTCCTCCTAAAGTCCTTTTCTTTCTGCAAGATAAAAGAGAATTTCTTGGAAAAAAAAAAAGAAAACTTTTTTGTTAACACCCAAGGTATCATAAGGATACAGTCAGACCCAACATCAGAGAGACACAGATGGTGGTGACTAACACAAGCCAACACAAGCCAGGAGCACCAGCACCCACTGCACAAACCCCCATCACAGGCCCAACAAGTTCAATGCAGCTCTGGTTTGGGAGGTTTTAGGAGCAAGCAGCTGTTTTATTTCTAACCACTGACTTATGGAAAGGTTGAGATGCAGTTTTGGTGTGTGTTGGGGGTGGAGGGTGGTGTGGGGAAGTATAGGCGGACAGGACCAGGCCCTGGGGGAGGTGAGTAGGGTACAAAACGTAAGTGAAGCAGCATCATTGTCTGGGGTAAATACCTGGGGTTCGTCATTTGGTGCCAAGAAGATTAAGGACATGGACACACGTGGATGGGTTAAAGAGCAGAACGTCTAATAGGCAGAAGAAAGGAGAGAGAGGCACCTGGGCATCTGAAAGGGAGAAGCTGACCTGCAGCAGACCGCAGCAGATTTCATAGGCAGGCTTGAGCAGATGGTGTCTGATTTATGTAGGGCCCACAGATTGGTTCCACAAGGTGTGACATTGACACAGCACGAGGGGAAAGGCTGGTAGCCCCACCCTAATCTTATTATGCAAATGGACTTTCCACTTGGCCAAGATCTTGCCTGCTCCTTATTGTACATGTGGCTGGCAAAGAGACGGGAAGATGGAGCCACAATTTTGATCATGCCTAGTCCCAGGTAGCCTATTCCTATTGGTGTAACTGCTGGCATTCACCCCTGCAAGATTCCAGCTTCCCTTTCTATGTCTGCAGCTCAATTTTACAGGCTGCTCTTTGTTAGGAAAGAAAATGATTTTGGGGCCGCCTTTCATTAAAAGGAAAACCTTAGTGAGGACCTCCTTACCCTCCCTATCTGCCTAGATAATTTCTTTTTAACTCCTATATCTTAAGGCAGCACCCAGTCTCAGAATTGCTCCTGTGTGGGGTCAGCCCTGAGAGTGGTGGCCCTTTACATTTTTCATCCTCTAAGCCTCACTCACCACCAGCTGGGCCTAGGCTTGAGCAATGGGGCTGGGCCTTCTCCTTAAAGACATTTAAAGTCCCTGTCTCATAACAGTCAATGAACATTCTGTTCATTATTTAAATATTCTCTTCCCTCTAAAAGGAACAGTTGGGGTACTCCAGGTGCATGTGGAGTGAGCATATGTAGGGGTCTGTCCTTCAGCTAAGCACCACTCCATGCTCTGGTGGGTGTGAACACCCCAGTGGGTGGAACTGTTCCTATGATTAGTCATATTTTGTTTAATTTTTGCTCCTAATGGATCACTGGTTGAAGAGAGGAAGTATAAGGAACACTCGCGTTGAAATTAAAAAAGACAGTGAGGGCCGGGTGCAGTAGCTCAAGCCTGTAATCCCAGCACTTTGGGAGGCTGAGACGGGTGGATCACGAGGTCAGGAGATCGAGACCATCCTGGCTAACATGGTGAAACCCCGTCTCTACCAAAAAAATACAAAAAAAAAAACTAGCCGGGCGAGGTGACGGGCGCCTGTAGTCCCAGCTACTCAGGAGGCTGAGGCAGGAGAATGGCATAAACCCGGGAGGCAGAGCTTGCAGTGAGCCGGGATCTGGCCACTGCACTCCAGTCTGGGCGACAGAGCGAGACTTCATCTCAACAAAAAAAAAAAAAAAAAAAAAAAAAAAAAAAAAAAAAAGACAATGAGAATGGTTTGTCTCACAATCACCTTGATCAAATCAGCAAGTTGCATGTAGCTACTCAAAATTCTCATATAACATATCAAGGTGTCTCCAGTACTTCAAAAACCAATATTAAAAAAGAAAAAGTACATTTCATTTTAGTTTTTCATTTATTGGGAATAAATATTATGCATGAAGGTTTTGTTTGCAGACGAGATGCTTGAAAGTAGCAGGCTGAAAGCTTCTCTTTTATCTCCTTTAGAAATAAAATACGAAATATTTTAAGAAAAAAGACTAGTTCATTCTTTAAAGTGCAAAATTTAATAATTTCAATCATCCGGTCATCAGAGCAGTTTTTGATGCTGTAATATCTAGTCAAAATTTTAGTACGTGTTCCAGTCCCAGACCAACCATTTTAGACTAAGGTGGTGTTTTAAATTTCTGAGGGAATTTCTGAGTCATCCTTCTGTGAAACAACTGGGATGTACGGGTGTGAAAGAAAGAGTCTAAGCTTGGAGCCAGAGAGAACTGACTTGGGAATCCTTCCGGACCATGCCATACCACAGGAGTCCTTCCAGACCACACCAATCCTGCAGCTCTTGTAGCTTCGGTTTCCACATCTGCAACAAACAGCCTGGGAAGCTTGAGTGCACATGTCATGTGCTTACTAAATGCGATCTCTCCATGGATGGCAACTTTTTGTCATTTATGTTTGGGCTCCATTCTTCCTTGACAACCAATTTAATTGCTACTCCTTCACCCACCCCCATGCCCAAAACTGCCTTCTGCCTCATTTCCTGTTTTCATTATAGTCATAGTACTATTGCTGCCTGATGGTATCTTATTCATTTACTTATTTTATTTATGTTTTTTGAGACAAAGTCTTGCTCTGTCACCCAAGCTGGAGTGCAATGGCATGATCTCAGTTCACTGCAACCTCTGCATCCCAGGCTCAAATGATCCTCTTACCTCAGCATCCCCAGTTGCTGGGACTACAGGCATGTGCCACCATGCCAGGCTAATTTTTGTAGTTTTTTTTTTTTTTTTTGTAGAGGCAGAGTTTTGCCATGTTGCCCAGGCTGGTCTCAGACTCCTGGACTCAAGCTATCTGCCTGCCTTAGCCTTTCAAAGTGCTGGGATTATAGGCACGAGCCAATGCACCTGGCCCCTCATTCATTTATCTGTTTATTTATTTGTTTTACTGCCTGCTGCCCTTGCTGGAATGTGAGGTCTCAGGAATCTCACCCAGAAAACCAACCTACCTTCCTTCCTTCCTTCCTTCCTTCCTTCCTTCCTTCCTTCCTTCCTTCCTTCCTTCCTTTCTCTTTCTTCTTTCTTTCTTTTCTCTCTCTCTTTCTTTCTCTCTCTCTCTCTCTTTCTTTCTTTCTTTCTTTCTTTCTTTCTTTCTTTCTTTCTTTCTTTCTTTCTTTCCTTCCTTCCTTCCTTCCTTCCTTCCTTCCTTCCTTCCTTCCTTCCTTCCTTCCTTCCTTCCTTCCTTCCTTCCCTTTCTTTCCTTCTTTCTTTCTCTCTCTTCCTTTTTTCTCTTTCTTTCTTTCCTCTTTCTTTCTTCTTTTCTTTTCTTTTATCATTTCTCTCCTGTGTTTAGAATAGCCCAGATCAGACTTAATAACGCTTTGTTGAATGAATGCTAAATGACATTCTCTTTTCTCTCTTTCATAACTGGCTGTGATGGTCATTTCATCTGTCTGTGTCTTTGTTACTTCATTTGTCACAGAAACACATTGTTCTAGATCAGCAGTCAGCAAACTATTCACAGCCCATGGGTGGAATCTGGCCCACCACCTGTTTTTGTGTATAAAGTTTTATTGAAACATAGCCATGTTCACTTGGTTACATATTGCTGCAGCTGCTTTTGCATCCCAGCTGCAGGGTTGAGTAGTTGTGGAGATGATATAGCTTGAAAGTCTAAACTATTGACTGTCTGCCCCTTTGCAGAAAAGTTTGCTAATTCTTGGTTTGGTTGAACTCTGAGACGTTTATACTCCTGATACTTTTAATTGTCTCTGAAATACTCATATGAAGTTTACTGCTCTGTGTAATAACAAACAGCTAATTGACTTTCTGGAACTTTTTTTGAAGTTTTGTACTAGGCCATGAATTGACTTTGTTTGGTTTTGAACTTTACACTAACGGTTCATTCATTGCTCCGTTACTTTCCAGCCTTCTTCCAAAAAGGACTTAAATTTTAAATACTATAATTGCTGTCACCTTGAGATTTGCTCTAACTTTTTTTTTTCCTGCCACCAGAAATTTCAATTCTAGGATGGAATTGCCTTAATACTGCACTTAGAGTGTTCTTGGTTTTGAAATCAATAAATGTTTCTAGCCGGTATTGCCCCAATTTCAATGTCACAAAACATCAGCTGAGAACTGGAGGTGGAGAAGGAGGGTGCAGGTTCCTTATTTCCCCAAGGAGTCTCTTCCCTTTTTAAGCTCCCATCCCACACGGTTTCACAAAGGACTGTGTTTCAGAAGAGAGGCAGTGTGGTATGATAGGAAGAACACTGAGTTTGGCATCAGAGAGATTTTGGTTCACATTCTATATTTGTCACATTCTGGTTACATGATTTGGGACTAGTAATATAACCTTTCTGTGCCTCTGTTTCCTCATCTGTAAAGTGGAGATAGATTGACACCTCATAAAGGAGGGTGAGTAACTGGTCATTTGATAAATATTATCTGAGCACTTGTGATATAGACAGCAGGCATTATTCTAGGCAGAATAGACATGTCCCTGCTTTCATGGAGCTTATGTTCTGGGAGCAGGAAGTTGTCAGCAAATAAGCAAACAAATATTTAATATAATGATGAATGCAATGAAGAAAAATAAAACAAAGTAAAGGGATGAAGGATAATGGAAGGGGACTATTTAATGTAATGGAATGGTCAGGGAAGCCTGCTTTAAGGAGGTGACATTTGAGAAGAGACTTGAAGGAAGTGAGGGGAGAGACATAGGAATCTCTAGGAGAAAAAATCTGGAGCATCAGAGAGGCAGAATATACAAAAGCCCTGAAGCCAGAGCATGCGTGATATGTTCAAAGAAGACATGTAGGCCAGGGTGTGTGGAGCTGAGGAAGCGGGTAGCATGTGAGGCTGGAGGAACAGCCAGGGTTGGGGGCTGTGAAGAGAACCCAGGATTTTGTTCTAAAGGTAGTGGGATGCCAATGGAGAGCTTTGAGTAGGGATGTAACGGGATCTGATGTATGCTTTAAAACAATTCTGGGGCCAGACATGGTGGCTCAAGCCTGCAATCCCAACAGTTTGGGAGGCCAAGGCAGGAGGATCACTTAAGCCTAGCAGTTCAAGACCAGCCTGGGAAACATAGCAAGACCCCTATCTCTACAAAAAATTTACAAAGTATCCAGCCATGGTGGTATGCGTCTATAGTCCCAGGTACTTGGGAGGCTGAGGCAGGAGGATCCAATGAATCCAGGAGTTAGAAGCTGCAGTGAGCTGTGATCACGCCGTTGCACTCCAGCCTGGGTGACAGAGTGAAACCTTGTCTCTAATTAAAAAAAAAAAAAAGAAAAGAAAAGAAAGAAAGAAAAAGAAAAGAAACTCTGGCTGTTGTGTGAAGAGTAAACTGTGAACTAAAATTTTAAAGGTGGCTGTTAAATTTTTTTTGCCCATGGTAGACTCACAATAAAAAATACATACCCCAGGCCCATTTAGAGAGAACTACCTGGTGCTGTCACAAGACAGTTTGACAGTAGTTGTGGAAATGGCCGCATTGCTGAAAGGTGGCAGAAAGAGAGGAACCTCCAAGTGATCTCTGCCCTAGCAGGTTCAGGGTTCAGGTGCAGGCCAGTCTTCCCTGGATGCAGGGGATGGAACCTTGACCTCTGGCCAGTGCTCTATCTTCCATGACTGATGAGACTATCCAGCCTTCCCCTTGTCGGCCTTTAGTGGCAATTAGAGGCACTCAGGTTGGGCTGGACTACATTTGTCACATTTGAAATTGGATCATAGAAAGGACAGGTGATTACAAGTGCTTTAGAAAGACCAAACACCATTAAGCCTCCCAGATATGCTGTCTGGAAAGCCCTCGACCCAGGCTGCTGAGGTGGGAGGGGAGTTCTCAAAGGAAGGGCTAAGGGCTTGTCGAAGCAGAGTGTGGGATTACAATAATTGTGTGAGTTTAAAAAATCAGGACTCAGAGAGAGTGGGAACCAGCTCCCCTGTGCCCTCAATTATGCCAGCACCCAAGGGGGACTTTGTGTGTGTGTGTGTGTGTGTGTGTGTGTGTGTGTGTGTGTGTGTGTGTGGTGGGGGGGGGCGTGTTACTATCTGGTCACAAGTTCACTCCAAGTGACCAGCCTGCTGTGGGGTCCGTTCAGCCCAGGTCTGGGAGGAGTCACTTCTCCCTTCTCCCTGAGAGGGCCACGTGCTCAGCCTCCTGTCTCCTCTGTGTAGAGATTATGGCTACATCTGGCTTCAGAATGCCTGTGGGTGGCTAGCTGGCTGTCTTCTGCCCTTGAAGTCACTGCTGAGAAGGGGTGGGTGGCAGTTCCAGTAGGGTGACCAGCTGCCCTGGTTTGCCTGGGATTGAGAGATTTTGTTGGGTGTGAGGTTTTCGGTGCTAAAACTGGGCAAGTCCTGGGCAGACCAAACAAGTTAGTCACCCTGGGGGCTGCCCAGACCAAGGGCTCATTGACAGTGGGAGCTGGGTGGTGTTTCTAAAGCCACAGATAGAATTACATGCCATACAATCCATTCATTTCAAGGGTATAATTCAAGGTCTGGTGTTTTTTAAACCACTGACAGAATTACATGCCATACATTTCATTCATTTCAAGGGTGTAATTCAATGATCTTTAGTATATTCATAGAGTTGTGAAACCATCATTACAATCAATTTTAGACCATTTTCATCATTCCCAAAAGGAATGCCATCCTCTTCAGCAGTCAGTCTGCGTTGCTGACCAATAATCCTCCTGCCCCCTCCCCAGACCTACTCCACCATTAATCTTCTTTGTATCTTTATACATTTGACTACTCTGGATATTTCATATAGATGGAATCATATAATATGTAGTCTTTTATGACCAGCTTCTTCCGCTTAACATAATGTTTGCAAGGTACTTTCACGTCCTAACATGTATCAATACTTCATTCCTTTTTATTGCTGAGTAACATTCCACCGTATTGATATACTGCATTGACTTATCCATTCATCAGTTGTTGGATATTGGTATTGTTTCTACTTTTTCTTTTCTTTTCTTTTTTTTTTTTTTTTGAGACCGAGTCTGGCTCTGCCGCCCAGGCTGGAGTGCAGTGGCCGGATCTCAGCTCACTGCAAGCTCCGCCTCCCGGGTTTACGCCATTCTCCTGCCTTAGCCTCCCGAGTAGCTGGGACTACAGGCGCCCACCACCTCGCCCGGCTAGTTTTTTGTATTTTTCAGTAGGCACGAGGTTTCACCATGTTTGCCAAGATGGTCCCGATCTCCTGACCTCGTGATCCGCCCGTCTCAGCCTCCCAAAGTGCTGGGATTACAGGCTTGAGCCACCGCGCCTGGCCTGTTTCTACTTTTTGTTACTGGGAACAATGCTGCCATAATATTCACGTGCAAGTGTTTGTTTGGACACACATGTTCATTTTTCCTGGATAGACAGGACTGAAATTGCCAGGTCATATAATACTTCTGTGTTTAAGTGTTTGAGGAGCTACCAGACCATTTCCCAAAGCGACTGAAGTACCATTTTACATTCTCACTGGCAGTATCTCAGGTTCTCCTCACCCTCACCAACATGTGTTATTCTCTGTTGTTTATTATAGCCACCCTAGTGGGTGTGAAGTGGTATCTCATTGTGGTTTTGATTTTCCTGGTGGCTAATAATTGGAGGCTGTGCTTTATTTCTACAGATTCCAGGCTTCCAAGATAGAAATTCTAATTTAAGGAGTATAGGATGGCACTTAGTAAGATGTATCCTTATTTTTTTCCTCATTGACTAATATTTTAAACCCTTTTTTAAAAATGAAATTTCTTTTTGCTTTCTTCCCCCAATTAATTTAGTAAGGCAATTCTAATGCACACTAGTCCCTCTTTATCCTTGGGGGTACGTAGATTCTAAGACCCCCAGTGGATGCCTGAAACTGCAGATAGTACCGAACCCTATAGATACTGTTTTTTCTTATAAGTTCATAGGTACCTATGATAAAGTTTAACTAAGCACTTACTAAGCATAAACTTGCAGTTTGAGGTACGACAGCAAAACTAGCATGTCTGAGCATTTGGCACATTAGCTGGGGCAAACTTCATGCTTAACACATGACAGCTGAATTCTAAGTACTAGAATGAATCACATCAGGTTCCCATTGCTAGAAAAGCCTCTGTGTACCGTCAGAGCTGAGGGTCTTCAGTGGGGTTAAGAAAGCATCTGGTAGGTGACCAGGCACAGTGGCTCACGCCTGTAATCCCAGCACTTTGGGAGGCTGAGGCGGGCAGATCACAAGGTCAGGAGATTAAGACCATCCTGGCCAACATGGTGAAACCCCATCTCTACTGAAAATACAAAAATTAGCTGGAAGTAGCCGCGTGTTCTTGTAGTCCCAGCTACTCAGGAGGCTGAGGCAGGAGAATCACTTGAACTCGGGAGGTGGAGGTTGCAGTGAGCCGAGATCGTGCCACTGCACTCCAGCCTGGGTGATAGAGTAAGACCCTGTCTCAGAAAAAAAAAAAAAAAAAAAGGAAAACAAGAAATAAACATCTTCCGGGTATATATTGGGGGCTGAGACAGACATGAAGGGACTTTCCTCACTAGGATAGAACATGGTTTTGTCATTCAAAGAGCCTGTGCTTTGATGCCAGGCACATATGGGTTCATATCTCCCCAGTGAGGCCCAAGCATTCACTTTAGGTGAGAAAAACAGCAAAATAGTAAGTTTTGAGGCCACAAAGACAACAAAGAGCCAGGATGTACAGGACCGTGTATGGTATACTCAGTTTGGGTTTTTATCCCAGTGGTTTGGTCCTGTAGTTAGGGCAGTGATGCAGGCAGGTTTGCATGTTAGAAACGGCCTATTGGCATCAGCATGGAGAGCAGATCACACCCAGAGCCAGTAGGACAAGTGGGAAGGTGGGATTCAGGCAATAGGTGAGGGAGGCTGGGTGTAGGGAGTGGGAGAGGATAGGGGTCTTGGGGAGTTACACACTTCTGGAAAGTGACCCTTTCCACTCTGTGGGGCAGGGGCTTCTTTGCAAGTCTGGTGAAACCCAAAGACCTTTCCCCAGAAATAAAGTGTACAAAATTTAGTATACAGTCTTAAGGGTGGCAGGAGCACTGCTTAGAGCCTAAGATTGCCCTTATCTCAGCTTAGCCACTGCTTTGCTGGTTTACTGCCAGCAAAGGAGGCTACACCAGATGATGCATAACTTCCTCTCCTGTCCTGAGGGTCTTTGCCTTCCAGTAGTGCTTGGGAATCTTCCCTGTGGTGGGCACGTCCGGAAGCCCTAGAGAAGTAAGTCAGGATGGAACGCAAGGCTGATGATGTTGGAAACCCAATGGTAGGAGCTATTTTGTTTGCCTTGTGGTTTTTACTGAATTATCTAGGAAGAAAAATGCACAAAATATATTTCCCATCTTATAAATAATGCATCTGACAGAGGTGGCCCAGAGAATTATCACCTGCTATCTGGCTTCATGTTTGTTTATAACTTTCTCAAGAGTTTGAATTATTTCAGAACTCAGATTCAAGCATTTGGCTGAAAATTTTGGTTTGGTTTATAGTCATTGTATCCCTCCAAAAGGAATTAGTCTCCACATGCTTCCTGGCTGTCCCTGCTGCTCATGGCTATGTGTGCTGGAGCTGGGATGATGAAGATTCCCCCAAGATTCGGGGACATTAATTCCTGCCAAGGGGTGGTGAAGTTCCTGGGAGGACCAGTAGTAGGATCCAGCTTTAGTCTGAGAGTAACGAGGGTGACCTCAAGTATTTTTTGCTTTTCAGAGGTTTCACCCACTGAAAAGTGTAGGGGTGTAATAGAGCTTTAGAATGCCTTTAGCACTAGCATTTCATAATATAAGGAGACTTTGCTCCTAGCTTTCCTTGGTTTCTTTATGACAATGATTCTCCAAACGGATTGTTAGCCCAAGTCAGGCTGGCTGGATAAGGATCATCTGGGAGATTATTAAAAATACAGATTCCAGGCTTCTAGGATAGAAATTCTAATTTAAGGAGTATAGGATGGAACCTAGTAAGATGTATTCTTATTTTTTTCTTCATTGACTAATATTTTAAAAACCTTTTTAAAGATAAAACTTCTTTTTGCTTTCTTCCCCCAACTAGTTTAGTAAGGTGATTCTAATGTACACTAGTTCCCTTTATCCTTGGGGGTACATACATTCTAAGACCCCAGTGGACGCCTGAAACTGCAGATAGTATTGAACCCTATATATATTATGTTTTTTCTTATAAGTACATAGGTACCTATGATAAAGTTTAACCACTTATTATGCACAAACTTTTACAGTTTTAGGTGAGACAGCAAAACTAGTATGAATTTCTTTCTCCTTTTTCACATTTTCAAAGATAGACTTGTTCTTACTATAGATCTTTGCAACCTCAGCCTACGAGTTTTTTCTTTCCTTATTAAGTTGAGAACTTTCACTTTTTCACTTAAAGCTTTTCTTTGGCATATTTGAATTGACAGCATCATTACTCTTGCACTTTGGGCCATAATAGAGTAAAATAAGGAAGACTTGGACACAAGCACTGTGATACTGTGACGGTCAATCTGGGAACCAGGGGATGGGCTGTGGGGGTTAGTGTAGTCCTGGGTGGGACAGAAAGGGACAGCATGAGTTTTCATCATGCTTCTCAGAATCACGCATGATTTAAGACTTAGGAATAACATATCTGGAATTTTCCATTTAATATTTTCAGACCTCAGTTGACTACAAGTAACTGAAACCTCGCCTAGTGAAACCATGGATAAAGGGGGACTGCTGTATATGCAGGTTTGGGAGATATGTTTTTAGGTAAACATTACTATAGTTGCATTCAATTTAATAAACATTTATGAAGTGCCTAGAATATGCAAGATGTTTTGCCCAATCAGATGAAAAAGTTACCATTTCTGCTTTAGTTCATAGTTTGGTGATGAAGGAACACAGGTAAAAACTAGTTATACTTGTGATAGGTGCCTTAATAAATACATATACCAAACACAGAGGGGTGAATGATTAAAATAGGCTGGAAATGACAAGACAGGTGACCAGGCAAGTAAGTGGATGAATCCAGGGTTAAAAGGAGGATGCTGTCTGGTCACAGAGCTTGCTCTCTGTGTTCCAAGACCTCATTCTGGATAATGGCTTGTTTTTCATTAAAACAACACCAACAGTTTAACAGGCACCCAAACACTGAAATCATTCTAATTAAATCAGGGAGGACATAAAAATCACTGATGGGCGGATCACGAGGTCAGGAGATCGAGACCATCCTGGCTAACACGGTGAAACCCCGTCTCTACTAAGAAATACAAAAAATAGCCGGGCGAGGTGGCAGCGCCTGTAGTCCCAGCTACTCGGGAGGCTGAGGCCGGAGAATGGCGTGAACCCGGGAGGCGGAGCTTGCAGTGAGCTGAGATCCGGCCACTGCACTCCAGCCTGGGCTACAGAGCGAGACTCCGTCTCAAAAAAAAAAAAAAAAAAAAAAATCACTGTGGTGATTTAGCATTATTCTGGAAATTCTTGCTGATCCACTGTGCATGAACTAGAATTAGATAATATAATTTCTAAAGGAGGAGATGCAATTGTTATTATATATTGATGATCTGTTTGCATACTAGAAAACTCATGAATAAATAGAAAAACAGTGAAAAATAATGTCACAATTTAGTAGCTGAAAATCTGAAACAATACAAAAATCTGTATGACAGAAATCAGATCAGTTGTTGCCTGAGTACAAGTGGGAGGGTTGGGAGGGGAAGATTACTATGGGGCATGAGGAAGCTTTGGGGGTAATAGATTTGGTCACTCTCCTCATGTGGGGATGGTTTTATAGGTGTAGACATATGTCAAGCTTATCAAATTCACACTTTAAATATGCACTTTGATCACACACAAATAATTGCAAAGCAAATAAAATAAGGTGGTAGGGACAGATAAACAATCTCATATTGTTTATTGTAACTCAATTATATACTATAAAGCTATAAAAAGTTAATGTAATTCCAATATATCAGCAATTACTAATAATTAGAAAACATAGTAAAAGTACAGTAAATATAGTAAAGTGTAAAAAATATAGCCAAATATATAGTAGAACATACCAGAAAATATAGGAGAAAATTCCATTCATAATAGCAGTAAAACCCATAAAATACCTGGGATAACCATTAAAAAAAATGTGAGAATTTATTTAGAGAAAAGTACAAAACTTTACTGAGAGTCATAAAAGAAGATTTGAATAAATGGAGAGGTATACTATGTTCCTGGAAGGAAAGACTGTCATAAAGGTGTCAATTCTTCCTAAGTTGCTTTGTACATTTAAAACAATGTGAACCAAAGGGACAAAGAGGTGTTTTCTCCTTTGGGGATGGGAGGTGGGAGAAGGGGATAGATAAACTTGACCAAATGAGGCAGCTGTGTGTGTTAACCATGCTGTTTATTTTCGGTATTCTTTGACCTCTGAAGCCTTCCTGATCCTGGAGGGATTCCTCTCCCAAGGTTAGCCAGTTCCTAACGATAATAAACGAAATGGTTGAGAGAGTGCCTTTCAAGTGTAAACCAACCTGATCCAGAGTCTTCACACCAAATGACCTTCTTTATTGGACTGTCACATATTAGCCACCTGCCCTCATCACTCCAGGACCAGGTACTGGCCAACTCAGGACAGTTCTTATGCTCCAGAACTTGTGAAATTATTCAAAGCAGCCAATCCTAACCCTGCTTACCCTGCCCCGCCCATTCCTTCCCATGGGAATCACAGTCAAGGCTCTTGCTCTTAGGCCCCGCTCTCCCTCTGCCTCCCGACCAACCTGGTACTTCCCATGTGGCATCTCTGAGTATAATCAACTAGTTTTAGTGGTGGTGGTTTCTTGATCTGTTGGCCTTGCCATACCTAAATAATAATAACACCCACATGAAAAGACTGTAGTAGGCAGAATTCTAAAAATGGCACCTGGTTATTCAATCAGTTGAATCCAGACACTGCTGTGAAGGTACTTTGTAGATGCAAATGAAGTCCCAAGTTTGCCGAACTTCCGATACAGAGATTATTTGAGTGAGCATGTTGCAATCAGGTGAGCCCTTTAAAAGAAGAGCGTTTTCTCTGGCCAGGGCAGGAGAGAAAGTCCAAGAGAGTGTCACTCATATTGGTTTCTACGAAGCAGCCAACAGCTATGCTATTGAGGGGCATGTGCCCAGGAATTAGTGAGCTTGGAAGAAGAGTCCAGCCTCAGATGAGAATTGTAGCCCCACTGACACCTTGATTTCAGCTTGTGAGGCCTGAGCAGAAGATCCACCTCACCTGGACCCCAGATTCCTGATTAATGGAACTGTGAGATAATAAACAGGTATTGTTTTA
Source organism: Macaca nemestrina (assembly GCF_043159975.1). Lineage (NCBI taxonomy): Eukaryota > Metazoa > Chordata > Mammalia > Primates > Cercopithecidae > Macaca > Macaca nemestrina. Next base: position 113,450,242 of record NC_092136.1, on the reverse strand, counting down.
CAGCTGCTAAGTTTGTGGTAATTTGTAATGGTAGCAAAATAAAATGAATAAGAAGGCAGCAAGAAGGGTGGTTCACGGGATAGCCTCTGAAGCCAGACTGGCTTTAGATATTCACCTTGCCACTTACCAGCTGTGTGACCTCACAGAAGTTACATCTCAGTTTCCTCATCCGGAAAGTGCAGGAAGTATAGCACCTCCCTTATAGGTTTGCTGTGAGGATTACATAGTTAATGCATAGGAAGTGCTTAGATCAGGCCTGGTGCATAGTGCATGCTATATTTGCTAAATGGCAAATTATCATATCTATAATTGTTTGCCATTTTTGTGCCTCTAAATTTAGGTGGGAGAATAATCAGTCAAAAATCACCAAGGAGAAAAAGTATAAAAGATTACTGAGAGAACTGGTTCTATCAGATATTAAAAAGTGCTCATGCAGTCACAATAATTAAATCAGTATGGTTCAGGAATAGACTGATGATTCAATCGGATAGAATCAATAACTAGAGACATGCATGCACACTCATGTATCCATTCATTTAACAAATATTCCTAGCGCACCTACGATGTGCCGGGTGCTGTTCTACACACTGGGGATATGGCAGTAAAACAAAAGAAAAATGAAACTCAAACAGATAAAGTCCTTGTTCTCAGGGATCTTATACCCTGAGAGGTAGAGCCAGACAATAGGGAATTAAATACAGCACGTTACATGTGGGAATAAATGCTGTGAACAAAGCATTTATTCTGGTTAGACAGGATATGAGGGATGGAGAGAGATGGAGAATGTTATTTTCAGTAGAGTGGCCAGAGGACACCGGTTAATAAGCTGACATTTGAACAGAGCCCTGAGAGGAGTGAATAAGGGAGTCAGATATCAAGGGGATGGGCATCCACGCAGAAGCAGATCAAGTGCCAAGGCCCTGTGGCAGGTGTAGCACAACCTGTTCGAGGTCTGTGTGTTTGAACAGAATGAGAGAAGAGGTCTGGTGGCAAAGATGAGGCTGGAGATGTAGCCTCCTGTGAATATTTAACCAGAGGTTGCCAGATACAATCCAGGACACCAGTTAAGTTTGAAATTCAGCAGAAACAAGAAATAATTTTTGAGTGTATATTCCATGTAATATTTGGGATATACTTATACTAACATTTATTTGTTATTTCTATGAAATTCCATTTTAACTGGATATCTTGAATTTCTATGTGTTAACGCCAGCAATCCCAGTTGGAGAAAATGATTATGATGTAATGCTAAATTTAAAAGTCATGATACAAAATTAGGTTGACAGTATGATCTCAATCATATTAAAATGTATAGATAAATGTCTGGAAAGGAATGTACTAAATCAAATGTTAAATGATCTCAATCATATTAAAATGTATAGATAAATGTCTGGAAAGGAATGTGCTAAATCAAATGTTAACTCTGCTGCTTCTTAGGTGATAGGCGAATGGGTAATATTTTAACTGTTTTCCTTCTTTGTAGGTTTCTTTAATTTCCACATGCTCTACAGTTTGTTCGAATTAGTATGCAAAGTGCCTAGAAAAGTGCCCTTGGTAGTCATAGAATGAATACTTGTTGATTGTTCAGTTATTAAATTCGTTGTACATATATTACTTTTAAATCAGGAAATCTTCAGTTTAACTGTGGGGAGCAGAGCCATAGTAAGTTCACTCTATATGGCCTCCAGAAAGGGGAAGGAGGAGTTTCATGGCTAGGAACCTTGGATACCATCTACTGAGTGGATCCCAGAAGAAAGATGCTGGGTACCTCCGTCTGAGTCCTGCACGTGGATGCTGCAATACTGAGGCTGTAAGGGCCTCTACAACGGGGTAGGTCCCCTTGAGTTTGCATGAGCCTGCTTGAGGCTGCAGGAGTCCTGCATGGGGCTCTCCAATACTTTGAAAACACTCTGAGCCAAGCACTCTGCTTCCTTTATTCTTGGTTAAATATCTGGCAGGGAACGAGGGCATTTCTATTCTCCCAAAAGCATCATAATGCATTCCAGGCCAGTCCCTAAAAAGTATTTGGCTTGAATGGACAAACCCCCTGAGTGGCCTGCAGCCTTGTCAACACCAGAGATTTGGTGTGTGCTATTAACAAGCATAATGCCTCAATAATTCATCCTCCTGTTGGCGACCGCAAGCTTCGAGAAATACCAACTTCACTCTCCATGTGTTCTGGCCCAGGTAAAGAAAAACGAAAGAGCAAGAAGCCAGGATGGGATCTGCAGTGAAATGCTCTCTGATGTCTGGCTCTGAGGCTCTGAGGGAGAAAAGCCCCAGACAGGCATCGATCAGTCTGACAATGTTGACGGGGCTTTGGGATCTGTGTGAGTGACTGTCTTCCCCACTAGGCTGCTCTTCATTCAGGCCCCAAGCCAGTCCAGTGCCCGGCCCCTATCAGACTGTACCTACATGTGTTTGTCAACCTCAGCTGAACTCTTCAGTTCAGTTCAGCTAGGCACTGAGGGTGCAGCCAGCAGATGGGCTCTTGGGATCTCACCGTGCTCACGGAGCCTGCCTGCCTCTTTGCCCTCGTATTATATCTTGCTCCCATCCCCCATGTGCCCCAGATGCTGGCAAAACCCACCTTCTGACAGTTCCTCCAGCATGCCCAGCTCAGTCCTGTCTCAGGGCCGTTGTGTCTGCTGTTCCCTCTGCATGGAGTTCTCTTCCTTAGAGGTTTCCTAGCGCAGCACCTTCTCCTTGTGCAGCCCAAATGTTCCCTGCGCACCACCTTAGAGAGACCACTACAGCCATCCTAGGACACACTTCCTCCTTTGACTTCACTCTGTCGTCTTTGTTTAGCCCTGTGTCCTTTGTGTCCTTTCCTCTGGAAGGTCAGCTCCATGACAGCAGAGGCCTTTTCTATCTTGCCAATTGCTTCTCCCCGGCACCTGGAGTGAGGCTTGACGCACTGTAGGTGCTCAAGCTGTGTGGGCTGAACCTTCCCTAGCTGGGCTTTGCCCAGCCTCTAGGGGAGCTCTGATCTCTCTAGCTCTGCTCTCTCAGAGGGACAAATGTTTTCATGTTAGCTTAGCCCATAGGGGTTGACATGTTTGGAGAGAAAAAGTATGAGGTAAAGAAGGAAAACTCCATATATTTCAAAAGCTGACTAGCTGATCCCATTTGTATTCTAAGGTGACTTAAAACCTCATGGGCATCTTGACTGACGCTCGTCTTGGTTGACCCTGCTTGGGTGGGATGTGAGACCAGCTGCCCCTCCTCATCACCAGGTTCAGAGGGATATTCAGGCCCTATCAGACCTTGCTTCTCAGCTTCTCCTCTGGGTGAGGACCTTAGATGTGCATTCTGGCCCCATGGTGACGTGTGTATCTCTCTGCATCTGTCCTAGATCTCTTGGGTTGACGCATGCTTTTGCTGTGGGCATAGTAGCCTTATAGAAGTAGGCCTTGTGCTTCCAGCTGTTCTGCTCTGAGAAGCAGACATTGTTTCTCCTGGAGCTGTCTCTGACTCCGGATCCTTTTTTCTCCCTGCCTGCAGCATATTCACTAGCTGGGTTTATGGATGATGTTTTCTTCTTGTCATTTGGGTGAAATCTGACTTCTTCCCCTCCTACTATAAGCAGCGCCTGACCCAGCCACATCCATGGCCCTGAAATGAAAGATGTCCACTTTCCAGGTGGAATCTTGGGCATGCTACGTAACTTTTTTGAATTTTTCTTTCCTTATCTGTAAGATGGAGGTGATAACACCAGCCTCCTAAAGTTTTGGGGAGTCCAAAGAGATAGTCAATGCACAGGACCTGGCAAAAAGGGAGGGAAAGAGATATGTAGTTATCATGATTAAAACCTGCAGCCCTGGTACCTGCTGAGCTCCTGACCTGGCTAGTAGAGGTTTCAGGACTTTCTAAAACAAGCCTGAGTTTCAACCTATCCTCAGGGGGTGGGCACTACAAATGCCAACCCAGGCAGGTAGTGTGGGGCAGGGCGAGGACATTAGGCTGAGTGTCAGGGCCTGGGTTTGGGGCTGACTCTAGGTGATCTTAACCAAGTGTCTCTCTTTTCAGCCTTGCCGTGATGTATTTTCTGGTTCATGTGGTCTGAAAACTACAGGGAGCTGGGGAGATGCTTCCAAGGAGAGACAAGGAGATGCCCAGATTAGCTTAATGAGTGAGGGCTATAGGCAATGCATGCATTGACCCAACTGTGAGTTTAATTGTGAGCAGATACAGGGTTTGCTGGATCCATGAAACCAACTCGAAGAAATCTCTAGGCCCTGTTGGCAGCACTAGCAATGCTGCTTTTCAAAGCTCCTGAGAAGGTGAAGAGGGTTCTTTGCTTTGGTCATGATGGAAGCCCTGGGGCAGTGACAGCTATGAAATGTCCCATAGGCATGAGGGAGAGAGGCTGGTCTGGTCTGTCTGGGATGGCCCAGGCTGCTTTTGTGCCCCCTCTGCTGTCACAAGCGATGAGCCTGCTTCTCTTGCTTGTCCACACAACTCTCTGGATCCACAGAAAGAAGAGTGTGAACAAGTCGGGATAAACCTTAGTGAAAGCCAGGTGCTGCTGGTGACAGGCTGGGGCACCTTAGAGAGTCATCTAACCTCCAAGCCCCATCCCTTTCCTCTTTTGGGAGCCAGAGATAAAGGTGGTGTGATCCTCTTTGCCTTGCCAGAATGAGGGAAAATAATTGAGAAAGTGATTTTCTCACTTGGAAGAAAAGATGTGTGATGATGGCATAACTCCTGGCCAAACACCACCCACATTCATTGCAGGGAGAGGGGGCCTGAGATATCTATTTACTTTCTATTTCAGGCTTTAATTTAGCAAGCAATTGTCTTTTGTGAGAAAAGCACTCCTTGCTTGGGAATACAAAAATGAAGAGAACCCGGCACCTGCCTCCTGGGGCTCACATTGTAAGTGCCCAGTCTCTTCCCTTTGTGTAAACAATACCAGCTCTGCCTACCATCCATCACATGAAGCAGTCTGAGCTCTTCCCAGCACCCCGATTGAATTCCAATCTTCTAGAAATGTTATGAATTTTAATCTCATTTAATCCTCATACAACACTGTCTGGAGTGGTGTTTTAAGTACCGTTTTGCAGGTGAGGGCACTGAGGCTCTGAGATGTCCATAATAGGGGCAGAGCATGTGTACCCTGAGAGGACCTCTGGGCTTCCCAGAGGAGGTGACACTTGCCTGGATTTTCATGCATGGGTTGGAGGTCACTGGAAGGACAAGAGGGTCAGGGGCACACCAGGAAGAGGGAAAATCTTACTCAAAAGCTCAGAGATCAGAAATAAATACTGTGCCATGGAAATAGCCAGCAGCTACTGTTGAAAGTTTAGAAGAGTTAAGAAGGTCCTTGTATACCAGGAAAAAGAGTTGGGTCTTTATCCTGGGGCAATGCTGAGTGTGCATGTGTGTGTGTGCATGTGTGTGTGTGCATGTGCATTTGTGTGTACCTGTGGTGGCGTTTGCTCTGGGAAGAATCATTGTGGATTTTATCTTCCCTTTAATGATAGACAGATAATATAGGGGCAGGTGGGGCTGGAGGTAGTTGAGATGAGAGGTTATTGCAACTATCTAGTAATATTAATCAATATTTACTGAGTACTTATCCCATGCCAGGCACAGTGCTAAATACCTTACAAGCATTATCTCATAAATCTTGCATTAACCTCTGAGGCAGTTGTCACTATTATGCCCACATAACATACAAGGAAACTGAAATTTCGACAGGTTTAATAACTTGCCCAGGATCTCACAGCATAAGCTGTAAGCATAAACTGAGATTTGAACACAGTTTTCTCTGACCAGACTCCAAACCCTGACCATGAGTACCTAGTATGACAAGGGCTTACATTTAGGCAGAGATGGTGGGATTGAAAGTAGAGGAAATACCTGAGAAATATTTAGGAGGTAAAACCAGTGGATTTGGTGAGTGAACAGATCCAGGGAATCAATGAGAGGAAGATGCTTTTGGCCTAGGTGACTATGGAGCCTGGAGAAAAATAGACGGTATAGAAAAGACATTGTTTTTGTGACCTCAGATTTACCTGGTGCAGGTATAACAGGATCTGGACTCTGCTGTTCAACACAGGAACGGCCCCTCCTTCTTCAATTTATAACTGATCAGCAATTCATCTATGGGGTGGTGAGAGCCCTGCCTAGGACTCCAGGGTCCTCACCCCAAGTATTGATCCAGTTAAATGGATCCAGTGATTGTTCTCCTTGGATGTGGTCATTCTGCCAGTTATAAAGCCCCTGACTCTATGATCATCTGGGTCACATTTCTCCATCTGGGATCATGAGCCCATACGTACTGTTTCTCATCTATTCATCCGACAACTCTATCAGAAAAGAAAGCGAGAAATGTCAGGTATAAGGGACTCTTCATGGACCCATGGTGGCCCCTGTGGATCACAGAATCTCTTCTTGAGGGCAGGCAAACCGCCTACTTAATGAGAATTGTACCTGGGATGGGCCCCCAGCAAATGTATCTCTTTTGGAAAATCAAAGTGTTTGCTTGTTTCTAGTCCCTTTTCAACATTTGAACAAATTTTAATTGAGCGTTTGCTATGTACCTGTCATGTACTTGTCCTTTCTCCATCCACGATGATTCTTCAAGGGTTTCCAAAAGCAGGTCCATATCCTGTGTGATATCCACAAACTGTTGAATAGAATTCTTCCAGGTCAAGAGGCTTGACCTCATTTTAACAATCGGTGCATTACCTGGATTCTTAAATTCTCCTTACCAATGTTTATTTTAGATGTTCTAATCTAAGAATCACTGTCCTTGACAGAAAGGTAGAAACAAAATAGGAGCTGAAGAGGGCCACTTTTTGTTAACTTCAAATCATTAATATTAAGGGGACAGAGCTGGGCACGGTGGCTCACGCCTGTAATCCCAGCACTTTGGGAGGCTGAGGTGGGTGGATCACCTGAGGTCGGGAGTTCACAGCTTGACCAACATGGAGAAACCCTGTCTCTACTAAAAATATAAAAATTAGCCGGGTGTGGTGGCACATGCCTGTAACCCCAGCTACTTGGGAGGCTGAGGCAGAAGAATTGCTTGAACCTAGGAGGCAGAGATTGTGGTGAGCCGAGATTGTGCCATTGCACTCCAGCCTGGGCAACAAGGGCGAAACTCCATCTCTCTCTCTCTCTCTCTCTCTCTCTCTCTCTCTCTCTCTCTCTATATATATATATATATATATATATATATATATATATATATATATATATATATATGGGGACAGGAAGAAACTGACAACATGTGTATATATACATTTATTTATTTATTATACTTTAAGTTCTGGGATACATGTGCAGAACGTGAAGGCTTGTTACATAGGTATACATGTGCCATGATGGTTTGTTGCACCCATCAACCCGTCTTCTAGGTTTTAAGCCCTGCATGCATTAGGTATTTGTCCTAATGCTCTGCCTCCCATGCCCCCTATCCCCCGAGAGGCCCCGGTGTGTGATGTTCTCCTCCCTGTGTCCATGTACTCTCATTGTTCAACTCCCACTTATGAGTGAGAACATGCGGTGTTTGATTCTCTGTTCCTGTATTAGTTTGCTGAGAATGATGGTTTCCAGCTTCACCCATGTCCCTGCAAAGGACATGAACTCATTTGTTTTTATGGCTGCATAGTAGTCCATGGTGTATATGTGCCACATTTTCTTTATCCAATCTATTATTGATGGACATTTGGGTTGGTTCCAAGTCTTTGCTATTGTGAATAGTGCTGCAATAAACATACGTGTGCATTTGTCTTTATAGCAGAATGATTTACAATCCTTTAGGTATACACCCAGTAATGGGATTGCTGGGTCAAATGGTATTTCTGGTTCTAGATCCTTGAGGAATCACCACACTGTCTCAATGGTTGAACTAATTTACATTCCTACCAACAGTGTAAAAGCGTTCCTATTTCTCGACATCCTCTCCAGCATCTGTTGTTTCCTGACTTTTTAATGATTGCCATTCTAACTGGTGTGAGATGGTATCTCGTTGTGGTTTTGTTTTGCATTTCTCTAATGACCAGTGATGATGAGCTTTTTTTCCACATGTTTACAACTTACATTTTTTGAATGTCTTCTTCTGTGCTAGCTTTGTTTTGTTTTGAGACAGAGTCTTGCTCTGTTGCCCAGAGGCTGGAGTGCAATGGTGCCATCTTGGCTCACTGCAACCTTCACCTCCTGGGTTCAAGCAATTCTCCTGCCTCAGCCTCCCAAGTAGCTGGGATTACAGGCATGCACCCCCACACCCAGCTAATTTTTGTAGTTTTAGTAGAGACAGGGTTTCACTATGCTGGCCAGGCTGGTCTCAAACTCCTGATCTCAGGTGATCCACCCTCCTCAGCCTCCCAAAATGCTGGGATTACAGGCATGAGCCACCATGCCAAGCCTGTTGTTTGTTTTTCTCATGCATCATTCCATGTAATCCTTGCAAGAAACCTGCAGTGTAATAATTACTACTTCCATTTTATGGACAAGGAAACTGAGCGAGGTTCAGAGAGTTTAAGAAAATCACCCCAGGTCATACAGCTAGTCCTTGGAGAGGTGGATCTAGCCCTTCTTTGTTCTCATTGCTCTGATTCTATCCAAGAAGACCTTTTGTGGTGTTGGCTTCAGCTCATTCTGGGCTTCAGCCTTCCTGACATTATACTTAAAGGTCTGTGTCACTCGTGTGTATTCATCCTGTGCAATCACGCATCTTCTATATCAGAGTCTTTTGCAATTGTCTTGTCAGAATTTCGTTTTTGAAAGTCATCCCTCCAGAGCTGTCTGCCATGAGGGTATCAGGTCATGGAATCAGCTGATCTTTTCTCTGAAGGTTTTGCAATCTGACTTTGTAAAGACTAAGGTACATGTAAGACTGTGCCCAGCTCTTTTCTTGGTGAATAACATGAACTTTGAGGTGACCTGGCTACTATTTCTCAGGATTTCTCCCTTTGTTCCTTCTCTAAGCAGTTGCCCCTTGTTAAAGCAGAATTAGCTTCCAAATAAATGCCTTCTCCTACCCACAACCTCTGCTTTCTGAGAGATTAAATTGCTGAGGCAAACCAAGAATGTATTTCAGTACATTCATTGCTTTGCTTTTATCTAAATGATAATTTCTAGAATGATAAGTAGTTGTAAATAAAGTTGATTAGGTAATTTACCCTGGGAGAAGACTCTATTTCTGTAGGGTCTTTTTTTAAAAAACAGAAATTTTGATTGTATGACAACTTGCAGGGACTTACTGGGATCCTTTCCTGAGCGTGCTTATGTCATTATAAATGCAATTAAGTAGAGCTATATTGGAGTGTATGTACAGTTTTATGCAAAACAACATAACATGACTTTGTATGAGGTAGAAAAGATAGAAGAGTGGTTAAGAGCATGCAGTTTTGGAGACAAACAGGTATGGAGTTCAGTGCTTTCTCAATACTTCATTAGCTCTGAGACTCCAGTAAATTCCTAACATCTTTAGGGTTTAGTTTCCGTATCTGTAAAGTGATGGTGATATACACAGTCTCTATACCTATCTCGTAAGACTGCATGAAGACTAAATGGGGTAACATGTGTAAATGCTTATCACAATGCTTGGCATATAGTAAAATACTCAATTAACAGTAGATATTATGTGGAACTACATTTGTTTGCCTAGGAAATTGTTTTGGTTTATAGCAGTGTGTGTAAATCTGAATGTGAAAATCTGAGTACATATTTCCAGAATATTTTTGTCTCGTTGCTGCTTTTTAACACAGACGTTCACAGATACATGACAGTGAGTCCTGAGGACAGGGAGACCTTGAGGAGGCTGAGGAGTTTGGCGTCCTTTTAAATTAAAAATCCAAAGAGTTGGGGAGCATTTAAGATGGAGAAGAGAGTTGATTTCAGAGGTACAGGTGGGCGCTACATGAAAGATTCCTTCTAAGATGTGAGGGGCCACACAGGTTCCTTTTCTCCAAAGGACAGAGGGATGGAGCTCTGACCCGCCACGCTGGCCAGTGAAGGATCTCCTCCATCGGGAGGCAGAAGGTGCGTCTATGGAGGCCAGGCAGCCTCCTCCTCCCTCCTACGATCTCTTTCGCTTGGTACGAGGCCAAGCCAGCCATCTCCAAGGTGTTTTCCAAGTCAATTCCCTGCGCTTCACGGAAAAGAGCAGCAGCCTGCATGTGTGTATTTCCCCAACTGAAGCTCCAACTTTGATCTCCAGGCAGCACAACATTTGTTTTTAGAAAAAAACTCATCCAGCTCAGAGGTGATGAGGGTGACAGGTCTGTAATTATCACCTGTTCCTCAGCACCTTGTGTACTGTGGGAAAGGTGCTGACAGCTCTGAACTCTCTTTGTGTGGGGAGTGAAGCCCCCAACCTCTGCTCAGAACATTTGACGCAGACAGACAGCTGTGGGGCCGCGTGGGGGTGGGCGTGGGGTGGGGGTGGAGGGGGCCTGTCACCTCCTCCTCCATCACCTCCCCTTCTCCCTAGGCTGTGAGAGTGGGCTGAGATGCCCTGCACGTGTCTCCATTCTCGGACGTACTTTTATAATAATCAGCTATATTTTACTGAAGAGTCTCTTCAGGGTGCCAGACCTTACAAAAAAGAAAAGGAAAGCAATGGGTATTAATTTGTGATTAACTGGACTTCATTGGAAACCATGGGGCAGGATGGAAGAATGACCTCCAGAGGGCGCCAGAGTGATTCCATGCTAAGCCGTGGCTAAGGAAGTCCCCAGGAATACAGTGGAAAGAGGTCGGCTGCAGAGTCAGAAAGACCCGGGCTACAAACCTGATTCTACTTCTTCCTTGACAAGTGGCCTTGGACAGTGCACTTGACCTATTAGAGTTTCAGCTTGCTGGTCTGTAAAATGAGGGTAGCAATACCCTACTTCCAAGGGTTGCTGTGAAGACTCCATGAGATAAAGGATTCAGGATTAAATGAGATAACAAAGACCAAGAAGGCAGGGGAGACATAGAATGATTGCAAAAGATCTGTGTGACCACTGGCACCTTAAGTCCATTACCCGCACACTGAATTAAGGCCGACTGGTCATAGATGATCAGCCAGTTTTCACATGTCCATCAGTGTTCTTATAATAAAACCGGAATTTAGTGAAGAGCATATTCCAGAATTCCCATTGGCCTTTGTCATGGCCTTGTTTTCAACCAACAGATGCTAAGCACTGTGGCTGCTCTGTGCGGGGGTCTGCAAATGGCTTTGCCATGAAACAAGAGTCCTCAGAGGCCCCCAGGAAGGTCAGGAACTACCGAGACAATGCAGGTAAAGCACTTCTCTCCCCACTTTCCTGAGCCCAGAGGCGAGGAGGGCCCTTTTGACCTGGGTGGGCTCTGATTGTTCTCCTCCGGGGCTGCCAAGAGGTCTCAAGGAATGTGTCATGTGCCACCAACAGGTCCCGACAGGCCTCAATGAGCTCCTTGAAAAGTCTGGCTCTGGTTTCCCCCTTCTTTTACTACAGTATCAGCTTCCAGTCAGGGACATTGCCCAGGGAGGCCTTCCTGCTCCTCAGAGTAACACATGTCATGTGGCCTCCTTTTATGACTAGTGTCCTTCTCAACTGCCCCCTAGTACAAGGGGTGAGAGGAAGAGGCTTAGAAGCTTGCAGCTGGGAACCTATGTCTTTCTGGCACCAATTCTGAGAGCAATCTCACCAGAATAAAACTCCCCTGCTTCCTCCTACTTCCACCAACTGGAAAATGAAACGCCTGCTCCGGGCGTTCTCTGCAGTTCAGCTGTGCAGCCTTGAGGGAGCGGCCCTAGAGCTACTAGCATCAGGTTCCACCATCTACTAGCCAGGGGTACTGTCACCCAAGCAGCCTGAGCCACAGCCACCACTGCCCGTGCCTACTTCCAGTGGCCACCCAATGGCTGCCCCTGCCTCTCTCCTGGCTTGTCTTACGGCTGGTGTTGTATCCTCTTGCTCCTCAAAGAGTGCTCCCTGGGGCTGCAGGATCCCGTCCTCGGAGATTTGTTTGTTAGAAATGCAAAATCTCAGCAGCCTTCCTTCTGCAGACTTACTTAATTAGAATCTGCATTTTAACATGATCCCCAAGTAATGCGTATGTACAGTAAAATCTGAGAAACACGGATCTAGCTCACCTGATGGGTTCCCATCACTGCCTAACTAGTTTATGGTAAAAATGACTTCTGGCTACACAACACCAGGGGCTGAGAACACGGTACCAAGAAATGGTCTTGAGAATTTTTGCTAGAGGTCAGAGAAAGCCCACTAGCATTATTGAAGCCAGACACTTTATAGGCATGGTCAGAGCTCACTCTTACACCCTCTGTCTAAGGCGGGTGCTATCCCCATGTCTGGAGGAGCAAACTGAAGATCAGAGAGGTATGAAATGAGCTCACCATTCCAGAGCTAGTAAGAAGGCTGTGTGGGGGAAAGAAAGGGATGTTGGACACAGGAACAGCACGTGTAAAGGCACAGAGGTGTGACACAGCATCATCAGCATCCTCAACAAGAACTCCTGTATACAGGACACCGGGCTTGACATTCATTCATTTCATTTATTCACTCCACAGCTACTTGCTGAGTACTCGGTATGTGCCATGCTCTGTGCTGGGCAACACAGTTGGAATGTAGAATCAGGCAGGCATAGTCTCTGCTCTCAAGGAGCTGCCTTTCTGCTGGAAAAGAAGGATTTTATATTCACAAAAGTGATTTAGTTGTAATTGAAGCGAGAGCCACAAAGTATAAAAAAAAAAAGAAACCTACCTTAGTCGTGAAGAAGAGTATATTGTATATAAGTAAACAGAAAGACATCCTTGTTTTAGGGCTCCCCAACTTTCAAGGTTCCCTTCGGTGACTCCTAGGAGTGCTGTCCACTCTTCTGGTTGGCTGTTCATCTCCTGCTGCTCCTAAGCAGCAATCACGGGTCTGTGCACAATGCCAGGCACACAGGGATGCTGGACAAAGGGAAAAAGAGTGTGGATTCTACCTTGCATCAGAAGGGGGCCAGAGCACAGGATTCCCCTTGGGTCTAACACCACCTGAATTTCTGCATGGGGGTGGGTGGGGGTTGGTGTGGAAGGTTATTTTGTTTTGTTCCAAGATCAAAAGCCCCGAGAGGCTGGAGTTTCATGCAGTTTTGCTGCCAGGTGTGCTTGTAAGGAGGTCCAGAGGAAGGCAACATCAGAGCCCAGCCTGGCCTTCCTCTCTTCTCCCTGACAAACGCCACTCACATTTGTTTACAGCTGTGGCTCTTCTTGGGTGTTTCTATTTTATGGCTGTGCTTTTATTTGGGAGCTTAATTCTCTCACTTGGGTCCGGCTTTTGCTGGCAGCCCTGGTCCCAGCAAATGGCCCTAGTACATTGGGCAGCTGCAGGGACCAGCCAGGCTTGCCAGGGAAGCTATATTGCTGTGCCAGGAATCAGGCACATGGGAATTTTCATATTGCCCTATTTCTGTTGTCTATTGCTGCATAACAAATCATCCTCAAAACCATCATAACAAATAGTGCCTTAAGTGAACAATGGTAATTCAATGGATTTGTTGGGTTCAGCCAGGTGGCTTTTCTGCATTCTACAAGATATAGGTGAGGTCAATCATGAGAATGCCGTCAGCTGGGAGCTCCATAGAGGCTGGAATGTCCAGGATGATCTCTCTTCCTTCAGGTCCCTCTCCATGTGGCCTCTCACAGAGCGCTAGTTTTCCCCAGGCTTCTTTACAAGTTAACAGCTGGCTTCCAGGAAGGAGAGTTTCAAGAGGATAAGCCCCAGTGTTCAAGCACTTACCCACCCAGCCTTTGTTTGTGGCGTGCTTACCAGTGTCTCATTGGCCAGAGAAAGTCATGTGGCTGAGCTCAGAGTCACTGTGGGAGGGGACTACTCAGGTAAATGTGCACACTGGGCACCACCAATGTAGCAGTGTTCCATGTGGCCCTTGGAAGTGAAGCTGCCATTAGCTGCTTAGGAAAGTAGTACAGGGCTTGATGGAGCAGGTCTGGAAGGTGAAAGAGCAGTACTGGGAGGGGCACATGTCTTTAACATATTTTATTCGATCAGTTGTTCAACAAGTACTTAGTAATTCAAACTAGTACTAGGCACTATTCCAGACCCTGGGTGTACCAACATGACCAAGACGCCACTCTTGCTGTCTAGGAGCTCACAGATTATTAGCCACAGACAGACAAATCAGCAATACCATAGCATGTGTGATCTGTTTTGGAACTGAGTTTCACTTTGGCTACTACAGAGTGAAAAAGGAGAGGAATTTAAATCAGACTGAGGGTTAGGGAAGGCTTCCCTGGGGAAGGATACTTGAGCTGAGTCCTGAAGCAACATAAGAGACTGTCCAGGTGGACTTGCACCAGGCATTCCAAGCACAGCAGAGAGTGTGGGTGAAGTCCCAGGGAAGATAAATGTCTTGAAGCAACCACCGAATTGGATGTATTCTTCATTCCACACATTTAGAAGGCAGGAACTGTGTGGGAGATGAGCCAGGAAAGCCTAGGGCATAATGGTTCTTGTCCTTTATCATGCCCTATTTTCTTTGATACCATGGGAGAGCATTAGAAAGACATCTTCTTTCTGCATAATGGCATTTAAATGGTTTCCTATAGTAAACCCGTTTACGTGTATAAAAGATAATACAAATGATAAAACATTATTCTGGCCACCGCCCACTGAGTGAGTAGGCTGTTGCCAAATTTTAGTTATGATTTGATGGCAGCCTGAACTGAGTTAGAGGCAATTGGAAGGGAAAGAAAGAGAGACATGTGAGAGGCACTTAGGAGGTTATGCATGTGAGATTTGCCACCGGGTGACTCTGAGGGCTGAGGAGGAGTAGCTAAGGACAGCGCCATCCCTTTCTGCCATCCCATCCATGCACCTGCATCCAAGGGGCACAGGAAGTCCAGAACCAACCAAGGGAAGCGCTTGGCACACTTATGGGACATGCCTCTGAAAGGAGTGACCTCTAAGAGGGGACAAGACTGACTGATCTATATTAATATGCTGTCCACCCTGTAGACACCCTGCAAATAGATGTGGTCCACAGCAGTACATGTGAGTGGGAACTGCTGGGGCTCTCGCATAGCACCACAGGGATTCAATCCTGGCTCAGGTGCCCTCTAGCTCCGTGATCGTAGATGAGTTCCCTCAACTCTATGTGCCTCAATTTCCTCATCTGTGGAACGAAGGATATTTCATTGGCCTTTTTGGCTAGGTTTATATGGGATGATGGAGAAGGGTGCTGGAACATAGAAAGCACCCAATACATGGAAACTTCAATACTTATTAAAATAGGTTTTTTTTCCCCTATTTATGGAATAAGGCTTTCAAATGGTTCCAAGTTTAGAAAGTACACAATTTTATTATGTGTACAAGAAGATGTCTCCTTCTATCACTGCCCTCTAGAAAGCTAGGCTTTCTCCTGGCAGTGACAAATTGTACTACCTTCTTCTCAAGATAGTTTGCATATACCTAAGAAAAGACAAATAT
Organism: Macaca nemestrina; assembly: GCF_043159975.1. Taxonomy (NCBI): domain Eukaryota; kingdom Metazoa; phylum Chordata; class Mammalia; order Primates; family Cercopithecidae; genus Macaca; species Macaca nemestrina. The sequence goes on along the minus strand of NC_092136.1, from coordinate 113,434,811 downwards.
AATCCCACTTTTTATTACAGAAGTGGTGATGCACTTCATAACCCTGCATGGCACGTTTTGGCTATAGTTTTATTTTATTTTATTTTATTTTATTTTTATTTTATTTTTTTTTTTTGAGACGGAGTCTCGCTCTGTCGCCCAGGCTGGAGTGCAGTGGCGCGATCTCGGCTCACTGCAAGCTCCGCCTTCCCGGGTTCACGCCATTCTCCTGCCTCAGCCTCCCGAGTAGCTGGGACTACAGGCGCCCACAACCGCGCCCGGCTAATTTTTTGTATTTTTAGTAGAGACGGGGTTTCACCGTGGTCTCGATCTCCTGACCTTGTGATCCGCCCGCCTCGGCCTCCCAAAGTGCTGGGATTACAGGCGTGAGCCACCGCGCCCGGCTTGGCTATAATTTTAATGAGATAGTTTCTTTAAGTGGTTTCTTACTGTCCAGCTTTTGTTATTACAAACAATGGTGCAATGAAAAACAAAGGACATCATTTCACTCATGCTGGAGTATACGTAAGGACAAATTCCTGGAATTAGAATTTCTGGATCAAAAGGGTACATGCATTTAAAATTTTGTTCTTTATTGTTAAGTTCCGTAGAGGCTATACCAATTTACATTTGCACCAACAATGGTGGGCACGCAGGGAAACACATTATCATACATCTTTGGAGAACTTGGTATAACCTTTATGGAGAGTAATTTAGTAATATCTAACAAAATGTGTCATCAAACATTTTGATATTTGCAAATCTAATAGGTGACAAATGATATTTCAGTATAGTTTTATTTTGCAATTCTCCTATCGTAAGTGGAATTCAGCAATTTTCCCTAAGCTTAAAACACATTTACCTTCTCTCTCAGTAAATGGTTCCATATCATTTTGTTCATTTTTTTTTCTATTGTGCTGTTAGGTTTTACTTTTCTTATTGATTTATGAAATCTTTATGTATTAAAGAAATTGTGATATGATTTGCAAATTTTCTGTTTTTAATTTGTCTTTTTATCTTACTCATGAAAGTTTTTGCCATGCAGATCTTTAAAAATATTCCTGTTAGTGAGATTTTCAGTTTTTCTTTTATGGGTTTTGAGGTTACGTGGTACTTAGGCCATTCATACTTTGAGATGAGAAGAAAAATGTTTTCTTCTGGCATGATGGAGCCTTTGAGAGAGAATTAAAGTCATGAGAGTGGGTCCTCAAGATGAGATTAATGCCCTTATTAAAAGAGTACGTGAGATCCAGATCTCTGGACCCTGTGTGGATTTGAGAAACGGGCTGTCTATAAGCCAGGAATCAGCCATTCACCAGCCTTATAATCTGCCAGCACTTTGATCTTGGACTTCCCAGCTTTCAGAATTGTGAGGAATCAATGTTTGTTGTTCGAGCCCCTCAGTCCATGGCATTTTTGTTATAGCAGCCTGAACTGACCAAGTCAGATATTGATGAGGTTGCTGGTCTACAACTGGGTTTTGGAATCAGTGTTAGGCTTGTTTCATTCAATAGGGTGTAGTAGAATTCCTTCCTTTTCTGTGCTCTAGAAAATAAAGATTTTTAGAAATGGCTTAAAGTTTTTTTTCTTCTCTTAAAAATAGGCTTAGAAAGTAACCTTTGTAATAATTTCTGGCCTGGTAGTTTTATGAAAGGAAATTAGACAACTTTTTCTGTTTATTCTTTTGTAATTGATCTGTTTAGATTTTCTCTTTTGTAGAGCCAGTTTAGTAAATTGTATTACTTATATGATGATTCATCCCTTTCAGATTTTCAAATGTGTTTATATAGAGTTGAATAAAGTAATGCTTTAATTTCCACTATATCTGTGGTTTCTCCCTGCTCCATACATCTTATTTTGTGGATTTTTGTTTTCTCTCTCTTTTATTAATTAGATTGTTTATTTATTTTTCTCAAAGCTCTTGGATTTATTCTAATATTTTCCTTTTAAAATCAGTGTGTTAATTTCTGCTATAAGCTTTTAAATACTTCTGTTTTTCTAGGGGTGCTTCTATTTTTATAACATCTAGAATTGGATGCTTATCTCATTTATTTTATATACTCTTGATTATTATTAGTATTTAGTAAAACAAATTTCCCTCTTGATATTACTTTAGCTGATTTATATATATATATTGTCTTAATTAGCATGCTCTAGCTATTCTGCCATATTTATTTGCATTTTGGACCTAAGAGAGTTGTTTTAAAAAGATGTTAAATATTTTTCCGCATGCAGTAGTGAGAATTTTAAATTTTTGCCTTAATTATTCATTTCTAGTTTTAGTGCAATAGAATCAGAGAATGAATTTTATACTTTTTTCCTTTGGCTGCAACTCAAATAAAGATGTTTTTTCCTGTTTTGAGGGCTCAGAGTTAGAAATATATAAATTACATGTACTTAAGTTATGTTGTTTTGGTCTTCTGTAAACTTAACTTTTATCCATTTGATCTTTGATTATAGAGAGTTGAATGAAAGCCTTTTACTCCTGATATATTTTTGCCTGTATCTCCTTGTATCTTCTGTTAATTTTGCTTTATAAATATTGATATTAGGCTATTTTGTGCATAAGTAGTCATGACTTTTAAAATTTCATTCTGCAGTGTATCTTTTATAAAACTGTAATGGACACAACAATTGTTCATATTTGTGGCATACAACATGATGTTTTCATATACATATAAATTGTATAATGATGAAATCAGGGAATTTAACATATCCATCACCTTAAACAGTTATTATTTCCTTGTGAAGAGAACTTTCAAAAACCTCTCTTCCAGCTATTTTGATACAATATATTATTATACTCTAATATGATATATTATATACAATATATTATACTCTAATATATTATATTATTATACAATATATTATTCTACTCTAACGTTATACTCTAATCATCCTACTATGCAGTAGACTAATGGAACTTATTCCTCCTATCCCATGTAGTCTTGCACCTATCAACCAATCTCTCACCATCTCCTTATTCCTCTCCAATCTCTCACCATCTCCTCCTTCCTCTCCAGTCTCTCACCATCTCCTCCTTCCTCTCCAGTCTCTCACCATCTCCTCCATCCTCTCCAGTCTCTCACCATCTCCTCCATCCTCTCCAGTCTCTCACCATCTCCTCCTTCCTCTCCAATCTCTCACCATCTCCTCCTCCTTCCCCTCCTGGCCATCCTCTGGTAACCACTATTGTACTCTCAACCTTTTAGTTTCCACTGAGGAGTGAGATCATGCAATATTGTATCTTTTAGCATTACAAAGTATCATTCTTTGTCTCAGTTATAAAATTCTTTGCATCCAAATCTAGCCTTTCTGATATTTAGATCATGACCTGTTTCATTTTTCTGTGCATGTATTTGCTATAGCATGGTCTGTTCCTTTATTTGTAACCTTTCTAAATCCCTTTCTTTTAGGTGTGCTTTTATATGCAGCAGAGTTGGTTTTACTTTGTGATACAATCTGAGGTCTTTTTCTTTTGATAAGTGATTTTAGCTTATTAATTTGCATTCAGATGACATATATTTGGTTGCAGTTCTGTCATTGTTTTATGTTACGCTTTCTGTTTAACACTTTAGAAAACTTGATGTGGACTATTTTCCCCTTTCCCTTGTGTGTGTAATTTGGAAGATTTATATTTTTCTGGCATTTTCCTTTATAACTTTATATAATACTCTTAAACCCCTATCTCTTTAGACAATATGGGCTAATTCTCTATATAATCCCCTACTCCTTTAGATAATAGGTAGTAATGTCTCTCATCTTTGTTCAGCGCTTTTGCTTCACTGAAGTAATTGCCTCATTACTTTCTTTTTTTAAAATCATGGTGAAATATTTAGTCACAACTTATTCTGCTCAGTGAAAATATTTTTCTATTAACTCTTCATCTTCTATTTTTTTCTTCCTTTCCTTTCTTCCTTTTCCCTTGTCTTTGTTTAAATTCTGTGCTGGCTGTTATTCAAATACTCATTTTTGAAGGAGAGGAGTTTCATTCTGAAGCAGCTACTTGTAGTTGGTTCGTGCAGGGGGCAGGCTGGGCTTCCTTCTAGGGTACCAGAATTTCTTGTCAAGACTTGTGGTTTTATTGATGGGCAGCTTAGGGCTTTACTTCTCTGGAGCCAGTGAACACGAGCAATTGTGCGGCTATTCACAAGACAAAGCCTCTCTCTGCCCCATTGTCACAAGGGTACTGTTTCTTGCAAATATGTGCTTGCTGTGTGACACTTTATCTTGACCTGTGCTCTCTGTTCGTGGGATTAGGTTTAGTGTATTTCATGTCACCACCCTCATGGTCTTACTCTGTTCTGGTTTTGAAATCAGGGAGTATGGGTTTTATATCTCAAGGAGGGCTTCTCATCTTCCAGAAACGTATTTTGAAAGTTCTCTCTGAACTTCACTGCTAGGACATCCTCTCTGCTCTTCTTCCAATGTCACCTTCTTTATTTTGGTGGCCCTCCATTTATCTTGTGGTTCCAGGTTTCAGGTCTCTGCTACTTTGTGAGGATGAGGCTTGTGTTCCTGGCTCTCATTTGCCTCTTAGCTCTCAGGTGATTTCCAAGAGGAGGAGGAAGAAACGCCAGCTTTACATTGCTCTAGTCAGACTGGAAGTTGACAGTTCTAGCTGATATCATTATCATTACAACTGTGTTGCCAGGCACTGGGTCCCAGTAAAGAGTGTCCCTGCTTAGAGACAAAGGAATGGTTCCCAGCCAGGAGTCAGCAGGATCTGAGCCTTAGGGGAGATCAGAGACCAGGTGAGGATGAGAATGGCCCGACTTGCAAGTGGGCCCTCAGGTTCTGATGATCACCTACAGGGTGGGGCTGAGAAGGCAGGTGTGGCTCTGCCTGCTCAGAACCAGAGTTCCCACTGTATGTGGCAAGGACTGCGTGACCTTCAGCCTGTTCGGTGCTCAGAGAGGGCAAGAGTGCTCATCCTGCATTTCTGGATGGGGAAACGAAGAGTAAGAAGGGAAAGGAATGTCCCAGAAAGTCAGCCTCCTGATTCCCAGTCATGCTCTCTCTCTCCTTATGAATCTTGTGCTTCACAGACCACCCTAGGAGCCCTGGGGGGATCAAGCACAGGCTCCTAGGAAGAGAGCGCTTGCAGTGCCTTGAAGGAGCCCTGCATGGTCAGCCTCTGGGCCTGGGCATTGCTGCTCCCTGCATTCGGGATCCTCCTTCCATCAGTTCCCTTTCCAACCCCAGCCAGGCGCAGTCCTCTTGGGCATCCCTCAGAGTGTAGCTCTTTTTTTTTTTTTTAATTATACTTTAAGTTCTAGGGTACATGTGCACAACGTGCAGGTTTGTTACATATGTATACATGTGCCATGTTGGTGTGCTGCACCCATTAACTCGTCGTTTACATTAGGTATTTCTCCTAATGCTATCCCTCCCCCTTCCCCCCACCCCATGACAGGCCCTGGTGTGTGATGTTCCCCACCCTGTGTCCAAGTATTCTCATTGTTCAATTCCCACCTATGAGTGAGAACATTGCAGTGTTTGGTTTTCTGTCCTTGTGATAGCTTGCTGAGAATGATGGTTTCCAGCTTCATCCATGACCCCGCAAAGGACATGAACTCATCCCTTTTTATGGCTGCATAGTATTCCATGGTGTACATGTGCCACATTTTCTTTATCCAGTCTATCATTGATGGGCATTTCGGTTGGTTCCAAGTCTTTGCTATTGTGAATAGTGCTGCAATAAACATATGTGTGCATGTGTCTTTATAGTAGAACAATTTATCATCCTTTGGGTATATACCCAGTAATGGGATTGCTGGGTCAATGGTATTTCTGGTTCTAGATCCTTGAGGAATCACCACACTGTCTTCCACAATGGTTGAACTAGTTTACAGTCCCACCAACAGTGTAAAAGTGTTCCTATTTCTCCACTTCCTCTCCAGCACCTGTTGTTTCCTGACTTTTTAATGATCGCTGTTCTAACTGGTGTGAGATGGTATCCCATTGTGGTTTTGATTTGCGTTTCTCTGATGGCCAGTGATGATGAGCATTTATTCATGTATCTGTTGGCTGCATAAATGTCTTCTTTTGAGAAGTGTCTGTTCATATCCTTTGCCCACTTTTTGATGGGGTTGTTGGTTTTTCTCTTGAAATTTTGTTTGTATTCTTTGTAGATTCTAGATATTAGCCCTTTGCCAGATGAGTAGATTGCAAAAATTTTCGCCCATTCTGTAGGTTGCCTGTTCACTCTGATGGTAGTTTCTTTTGCTGTGCAGAAGCTCTTTAGTTTAATTAGATCCCATTTGTTAATTTTGGCTTTTGTTGCCTTTGCTTTTGGTGTTTTAGACATGAAGTCCTTGCCCATGCCTATGTCCTGAATGGTATTGCCTAGGTTTTCTTCTAGGGTTTTTATGGTTTTAGGTCTAACATTTATGTCTTTAATCCATCTTGAATTAATTTTTTATAAGGTGTAAAGAAGGGATCCAGTTTCGGCTTTCTACTTATGGCTAGCCAATTTTCCCAGCACCATTTATTAAATAGGGAATCCTTTCCCCATTTCTTGTTTTTGTCGGGTTTGTCAAAAATCAGATGGTTGTAGATGGGTGGCATTTTTTCTGAGGGCTCTGTTATGTTCCATTGGTCTATATCTCTGTTTTGGTGTCAGTGCCTTGCTGTTTTGGTTACTGTAGCCTTGTAGTATAGTTTGAAGTCAGGTAGTGTGATGCCTCCAGCTTTGTTCTTTTGGCTTAGGATTGTCTTGGCAATGCAGGTTCTTTTTTTGGTTCCATATGAACTTTAAAGTAGTTTTTTCCAATTCTGTGAAGAAAGTCATTGGTAGCTTGATGGGTATGGCATTGAATCTATAAATTACCTTGGGCAGTATGGCCATTTTCACGATATTGATTCTTCCTATCCGTGAGCATGGAATGCTTTTCCATTTGTTTGTGTCCTCTTTTATTTCGTTGAGCAGTGGTTTGTAGTTCTCCTTGAAGAGGTCCTTCATATCCCTTGTAAGTTGGATTCCCAGGTATTTTATTCTCTTTGAAGCAATTGTGAATGGGAGTTCACTCATGATTTGGCTCTGTTTGTCTGTTATTGGTGTATAAGAATGCTTGTGATTTTTGCATATTGATTTTGTATCCTGAGACTTTGGTGAAGTTGCTTATCAGCTTAAGGAGATTTTGGGCTGAGATAATGGGGTTTTCTAAATATACAATCACATCATCTGCAAACAGGGACAATTTGACTTCCTCTTTTCCTAATGGAATACCCTTTATTTCTTTCTCCTGCCTGATTGCCCTGGTCAGAACTTCCAACACTATGTTGAATAGGAGAGGGGAGAGAGGGCATCCCTGTCTTGTGCCAGTTTTCAAAGGGAATGCTTCCAGTTTTTGTCCATTCAGTTTGATATTGGCTGTGGGTTTGTCATAAATAACTCTTATGATTTTGAGATACGTCCCATCAATACCTAATTAATTATTTTTAGCATGAAGGGCTGTTGAATTTTGTCAAGGCCTTTTCTGCATCTATTGAGATAATCGTGTGGTTTTTGTCTTTGGTTCTGTTTATATGCTGGATTATGTTAATTGATTTGTGTATGTTGAACCAGCCTTGCATCCCAGGGATGAAGCCCACTTGATCATGGTGGATAAGCTTTTTGATGTGCTGCTGGATTCGGTTTGCCAGTATTTTATTGAGGATTCTTGCATCGATGTTCATCAGGGATATTGGTCTAAAATTCTCTTTTTTTGTTGTGTCTCTGCCAGACTTTGGTATCAGGGTGATGCTGGCCTCATAAAATGAGTGAGGGAGGATTCCCTCTTTTTCTATTGATTGGAATAGTTTCAGAAGGAATGGTACCAGCTCCTCCTTGTACCTTTGGTAGAATTCGGCTGTAAATCCATCTGGTCCTGGACTTTTTTGGTTGGTAGGCTATTAATTATTGCCTCAATTTCAGAGCCTGTTATTGGTCTATTCAGGGATTCAACTTCTTCCTTGTTTAGTCTTGGGAGGATGTATGTGTCCAGGAGTTTATCCATTTCTTCTAGATTTTCTAGTTTGTTTGCATAGAGGTGTTTATAGTATTCTCTGATGGTAGTTTGTGTTTCTGTGGGGTCAGTGGTGATATCTCCTTTATCACTTTTTATTGTGTCTATCTGATGCTTCTCTCTTTTCTTCTTTATTAGTCTTGCTAGCAGTCTATCAATTTTGTTGATCTTTTAAAAAAACCAGCTCCTGGATTCATTGATTATTTAATGTTTTTTTTTTTGTGTTTCTATCTCCTTTAGTTCTGCTCTGATCTTCGTTATTTCTTGCCTTCTGCTAGCTTTTGAATGTGTTTGCTCTTGCTTCTCTAGTTCTTTTAATTGTGATGTTAGGGTGTCAATTTTAGATCTTTCCTGCTTTCTCTTGTGGGCATTTAGTGCTATAAATTTCCCTCTACGCACTGCTTTAAATGTGTCCCAGAGATTCTGGTATGTTGTGTCTTTGTTCTCATTGTTTTCAAAGAACATCTTTATTTCTGCCTTCATTTCGTTATGTATCCAGTAGTCATTCAGGAGCAAGTTGTTCAATTTCCATGTAGTTGAGTGGTTTTGAGTGAGTTTCTTAATCGTGAGTTCTTGTTTGATTGCACTATGGTCTGAGAGACAGTTTGTTACAATTTCTTTTCTTTTACATTTGCTGAGGATTGCTTTACTTCCAACTATGTGGTAAATTTTGAAATAAGTGCAATGTGGTGCTGAGAAGAATGTATGTTCTGTTGATTTGGGGTGGAGAGTTCTGTAGATATCTATTAGGTCTGTTTGGTTCAGAGCTGAGTTCAATTCCTGGATATACTTGTTAACTTTCTGTCTTGTTGATCTGTCTAATGTTGACAGTGGGGTGTTAAAGTCTCCCATTATTATTGTGTGGGAGTCTAAGTCTCCTTGTAGGTCTCTAAGGACTTGTTTTATGAATCTGGGTGCTCCTGTATTGGGTGCATATATATTTAGGATAGTTAGCTTTTCTTGTTGAATTGATCCCTTTACCATTATGTAATGGCCTTCTTTGTCTCTTTTGATCTTTCTTGGTTTAAAGTCTGTTTTATCAGAGACTAGGATTGCAACCCCTGCCTTTTTTTGTTTTCCATTTGCTTGGTAGATCTTCCTCCATCCCTTTATTTTGAGCCTATATGTGTCTCTGCACATGAGATGGGGTCTCATGGATACAGCACACTGATGGGTCTTGACTCTTTATCCAATTTGCCAGTCTGTGTCTTTTAATTGGAGCATTTAGTCCATTTACATTTAAGGTTAATATTGTTATGTGTGAATTTAACCCTGTCATTATAACATTAGCTGGTTATTTTACTTGTTAGTTGATGCAGTTTCTTCCTAGTATCGATGGTCTTTACAATTTGATATGTTCTTGCAGTGGCTGGTACTGGTTGTTCCTTTCCATGTTTAGTGCTTCCTTCAGGAGCTCTTGTAGGGCAGGCCTGGTGGTGACAAAATCTCTCAGCATTTGCTTGTCTATAAAGGATTATATTTCTCCTTCACTTATGAAGCTTAGTTTGGCTGGATATGAAATTCTGGGTTGAAAATTCTTTTCTTTAAGAATGTTGAATATTGGCCCCCACTGTCTTCTGGCTTGTAGAGTTTCTGCCAAGAGATCCGCTGTTAGTCTGATGGGCTTCCCTTTGTGGGTAACCTGACCTTTCTCTCCAGCTGAGGGCAGCTCTTCTTAACCCTTCGCCGCTTCCCTCTGCACTTTTTAAATGAAACAGCCTGACCTCGAGCTTCCCTTGTGTCTCTTACTCATCCCATTATTTTGAAAACTGTGGTGTCGGTTTGTTTGCCTGTACTCTTCTGTAGGCTCAGAACTCTCCCTACATTTTCCTGTAGTTTCTTTCCTCACTTTGCTTAGGTCTCTGCTCAAAAATCATCTGCTCAGAGAAGCTGTCTCTGACCACCATATATAAAATAGTAGCCCCATTACCCTCTAACTGATTTACTTTCTTTCACAGTAAGTTATTTTATTGATGTTAGTTGGTTAATTTCCTTGCTTTCCCACTAGAATCCAAGCTTCAGATGAGCAAAGAATTTGTTTTACATGTCACTACATTCTCAGCAAGTAGAAACATGATGGTACCTAATAGACTACAGAAATATTAGAAAGGAAGGAAGGAAGGAAGGAAGGAAGGAAGGAAGGAAAGAAGGAAGGAAGGAAAGGGCAGGGAATGTAGGAAGAAGGGAGGAAAGGGATCACCATACTCACACAATGCACTGAGCTAATAGCATTTATGTTTTACTTGTCTATTTCTCCATTTAAACTGTCACATCTTTGAGGGTGGTTCATCCCAGTGCCTTGGATAATGGCTAGCTCTGTGCATGGAGCAGAGGCTCAATATTTATTGAACTGAGTTAAATATGGCACCTCTGCCCCTAAAATGAATCTGAGAGTGAAGAAGTTTGGCTGAAGAAACCTGGAGAGACAGGGGAATGTCTGTTCTGACACACCTTACCTACCAGATCCAACTCCCAGGCATATTGTATTTGCAAAGGCATCAGTTGTGATATGGGAATCTTTTTATCAACAATAGATTCAAGTTGACCAAGGAACAGAAGAGTGTCTAGGAGAACTAGCTAAAGTCTACCTCTACCTCTCTGTCCATAAGTGGGTGGGGGTGAGTGGGGGTGGCTCTACCCATTAGGGTCTTCTCTGACTGATTACTCCATGGCCCCCAAAGCACTCACATTTACTGAAGGGATCCAGAAAGAGACGTGTTGAGTGCTGGTGGCAGCTCTGGGAGTTTATTGACAGAATGAAGACAACTGATGGAACATCCATTGGGGTCAAGAGTGCCTTGTTTTTTCTGCCCCTTACAGGAAATTGTTTGATTTCTCTCCTGGTCATTCACTCAGTCTCAGCTTCCCAAAGAGAAATCACCCCTCTGAAAGCTTATTCTAAAAGTTTTTCTATTCAGAGGCTCCATCTGGTGCTATCCAGCTGTGAGCCCCTCTAGGAGCCTGCTGTGCTCAAAACCTGGATTGATCAGGCTCAAGTAATTAATTGTGATGTTTACTCCAAATGGATGGATATGAAATTGCTCAGCATGCCCAGCAATTTTCTAACAGAGGAAGAGGAGCTCAGAGGACCAGGGAGCCAGGTCCCATACACAGCACCCTGGCTTGTCCACCTACTCAAGTCAGTGACCCGGGTCAGACCCTCAGAAAGCATCTGGCCCTGAAGTTCCCAATCAGGGGGTGCTTGGAGTAGCATGCACCTCATTCTGGCCACTTCTTCCAGATGGATGGCAGTCCTCTGCTTCCCAGCGTGCACCCATTACTTCCGCCTCCCCTTTCAGAGTCCATAATTAATGTGGCACCTTCAGTAATAGTGACATGGGTCAGACCCTCAGAAAGCATCTGGCCCTGGGTGATTGGGATAGCTAGTGTGTGGTCGGGAGTCAGAGTGAGTGCTGCACACAGCTGGGGGCAAACAACCAAGTAATAAAAGTTGCAAATGATTCATTGCATTAAAAAATCCACATAAATTACAGTGGATCTAGGGTTATAGTTTGTAACTTGCATTCTGATACCCTTCTTGGATGAAAGAGCTGGGAATTATACTTGTATAATACTTGTCTCAGGTTAGTAGCATTGTCAAGAGGATCTCTGTAGGAAAAGGCTGTGAATCACTGCTCTTGTCCAAACTTTTTAAGGATGGAATCCCTTCTACACATCCTTGACTTATCCACCAGCTTCTGCTCAAAAACTGCTAGCATGGCTGCCTTTACAACCTCAGACAGCAGCTTGACTATATAGGAAGCTATTACCTCTGTTACACTGCCTATCATTCTCACCCATTGCCTTAGATTTCCTCCTAGAGAAAGATAATCTCTCCTGCAAGCTGCCTAAGGCAGATGCTATGGATCCTGTGCTGATACCACTTTGGTTGTCCTCACCTTTTCTTTGTGACACCAGCTCCTTCACCTTCAGGGTAGGGAGGTGGGAACTTATTTGCCTGCATGCCCCAGACAGAAGTACCTGGGAGTTAACATTTTTCCAAGGGCAGCCCTTAACCAAGGAGTGATGGAGGTTGGGGTATAAATATCCCAGCTCCCTTGCCTCTGGCTGAAATAATTCTGCAGCATGTATATTGCATTGTTTTCCAGAGTGTTCCTACAGGATTAAGCTCCAGTTACCCAGTGGGAAGCTGGTTTATTAATGCAACCTTTATTGTCTGCCTTCCTCCCCTGTATCACCTCTCCCCACATTTCTTGTACCTCTCAGTAAACTGTGCTTGAACTGTTGACTCAGAGGCTGCTTCTTGGGGAACCCAAACCAATAAACCTAACCACAAAACTACAAGACCTTGCTGGAGAAAATTATATGAAAGCAAACAAGTGGAGAGATGTAACACATTTATGAATGTGAAGACTCTGCACTGTGAAGCTACCATTTCTTTCCAATTAATCTTTACGTTTGATGCAGTTCTAATCAGAAACCCAGAAGCGTATTTCAGAAATTCGACAAAATAATTACGAAAGTCACATGATGGAATAAAGGGCACGAATAGCTAAAACAATATTCAGAAAGAAGAACTAAGAAGGGAACCTCATTTTGCCATATATGAAAAAAAAATGAGGGCAAAGCTGTAGAAATGAAACCAGCATGGTGCTGCACAGGAATGGGGAATAGACCACAGGGAAGATAAGACAGTGCAGAGATAGGAATGTGAGTGTGGTAGAAGCAGCAGCACTAGTTAGGGAGAAAATAGAGGCCTTGGAGTGTGGAGGGCAGCTGGCTGTTCCTCATTTCTATAATAGACACTAAAAAAAGGAAATAGGATTGAATTCCAGCAGGAGAGGTGCAGTTTAGGTAAGAGTGTCAGGTGAGACCAGATGACACTGGCAAGACCAGATGAGTGAGGCAAACAGTGGCATTTCTCATTAGATAATTGGGAGCTAGCTCCTGTTTTGAGAATACCAGGATATGCTCTGTGTTCTGGGTGACATTTTTTGGCTTGATAAACATATACCACTTGCATCTTGGGCTAGGTGGTGCAGCTGGCCCCCTAGTCAATGTATCAGCCTGACACTGAGTATTTTGACATGGCACTTTCCACTTAGTGCTTGTGTGATCTCGCTAAGAGAACCCTGAATGTTGAGAGCTTTTCTGGACAGCGACATGTCATTAGCTCTGGGGAAGTGGCAGTCAGTGCAGGTGTGCGAAACAGAGGGTCAATTCCTTGGCCAGGACTGAGAGAGCCCCGGGCTCCTTGTGACCATTATCTGGCCACATCCACCCCCTGACACCCAGACCTGGACAGAGAATGGCACAAAACGCCAACATACAGGACCCCCACTAGGAGACATAGTCAGTCTACACTGGTATGGGTATATGCTCACACTCAGGTCCAAGCATAATCTCCTCAGACTTGCTGAGAGGACATTTCAATGAGATTTGGTTTCTCATGACTAAATTCCATGGCAGGAACCTTTCCTGGCTTGAGTGTGAGAGACACTAGGCCTTCAACTCCTCCACCAAACACCACACTCCTCCCACCCCACCCCCACACACAGTGATGGTTAATGTGTCAACTTGACTAGGCCATGGGGTGCCAGATATTTTGTTAAACATTATTCTAGGTGTTTCTGTGACAGTGTTTTTGGATAAGATTTGCATATCAGTTGGTAGACTTCAAGTCAAGAGATTGCCCTTCATAATGCAGGTGGGCCTTGTCCAAGCAGTTGAAGTCTTAGACAGAACAGAAAGACCAGCTTTCTCTAAGCAAAACAGAATTCTCCAGCAGGTTCTCCTCAGATTTCATCTACAGTATCAGCCCTTTCTGGTCTATGGCAGATAGCTTTTGGACTTGAACTGGAACATCAGCTCTCTTGGGTCTCCAGCCTGCTGGCCCACCCTGCAGATTTTGAATTTGCCAATCTCCATAACCATGTGAGTCAATTCCTTATAATAAATCTTTATATATTCATATCCTACTGGTTCTGTTTCTCTGAAGAACCCTGACTCACACACACACATGCACGCATGCACGCTCGAACACACGTGCATGCACACACACACGAGTTTGCCCTGAGGTAGTAGTTTGAATGGGATATGGACAGGAGGCGTAATTGTCTCTCCTTCCCTCCCTCCCCCTCCACTTCCATTTCTCTGCCTTACACCTATCCACACAGTCCCTGAGGAGCCAAGGATGGACAGGAGTGCAAGTAGGAACTCTACATCCAAATACCACGAGCAGACAGAGGACCCTGGAGCTGATCTTGGGAGACTCCTCTGGAGGAGCTTTGCCACCGTTCCATACCTGGAGTTTCTTAAGCCTTACCTGAACCTCCTGGAATATTCCTGGAGGGCACTGCTGAACACTTCTCCTGTCTTGGGTACAATATGGCCTTAACAAGCTCTCTTCCTTCTGTCTGGGCCTCTTATTTACTCTGCCCTCCCTCCCTCTCTTCTTGTTGCCACTACCCATCCATCTAGGCATTGCTGTTCTCAAATCCTTGGGAAATAGAGCCCTAATCTTAGCAAGAGGAGGGACAGATATTAGGGAAGGAAGGATCCCAGGCCAGGAATCAAGAGGCAGGTCCCTGAGAGTTGCTTCTACACTTCCAATCCTGGTGATTGGTAGATGTGTCCAGGCAATGCTCTATTCCTCACCTATGGGATGAGGAGGGTGAATAAGATGGTCTCTCATGACAGGCATTTGGGAAGCCTCCACCCTGTACCCAGGTAGGGTATAATGGAGAGAATCCTGGGTGTGCCTGGCATCTGGTAAGGATGTAATGAATTGTTTGTTGAATGTCTTTGAATGATGGAATGAAAGAAGACCAAGGTTGAGAACCAGTGGTGTGACCTTGGCCAAGTCACTAAGCCTTTTAAAATCTCAATTTCAGTGGAAACAAATGTCTCAAAAATGACCATCCTGAAAGTCCACGGCTGTGAAAAGGATCTTTCCCCCTCAAGGAGATTTAATTTCCTACTTTGGATATGTTCCTTCCACAAGAACTTACACATCTCAGAGTTGTATTTTTGTAAGAATCTCCTGATACTTCCTGAGTGTTGGGTGTTATGCTGGACTCATAGCTACCATAACAGATCATCTCAGCAATTCTCTGCAGGACACTTTGTACTCAGTATTTCACAGATGTGGAAGACTCAGAAGAGTCTAGATAGTAAAGTGACCCTTCCAAAGTCAGAGATAGAAAGAGTTGAGATCCAGTGCTCATCTATTCATTCACAATTCCACCAGGTTGTGCACTCAGCACTGAACTGAACCTTGGACACATGCTTTCTGAATTCTGGTCTGGGCTCCTTCCTTCCCTAATCCTGCTCCCCCCTCTTACTAGGATCAGGGTTCTGTTTTCCAAGGATTTGGGAAGAGCAACGATTACCTTGCCCAGGTAGATGGGCATTGGAAAGGAGAAGAGAGAGCAGGAGGGAGGGCAGAGTGGAGAAGAGGACCAGGTAGAGAGAAGAGAGCTTACTAAGGCCTGAGAGGTGAATCAGGATGACAGAGCTCCTGTGCCAGGGGCCTGGGGTCTTTCAGAGTCCTGCTCAGGGCTGCTGCACTCTTTCTCACCAGGTGGTCTCTAGGAGGCTCCAGCCCCCTCATTCTGATTCTAAGGTCTCATGATGGCTCTTGGTCTGGTGTAGCTGCCCTATACCTTAGGCCAAGGGGAGCCTCAGTAGCTCTTTGGGGCTGGGTGGAGGCAACAAAATGAGCACTTAGTACATGTGGTATGAATCCCACCTGTGGTCGTCCTGCCCTCAAACATATGCCCAGCTGTGGACAAACCAATTCCAGAAGCCCCATAGCGTAGCCCCTTGTCCCAGAAGAGATGGAATCCAGGACAGGCAAGGCAGAAGGAGAGAAGAGAGAAGGCCCCATCAGGAGGCAGGGGTGATGTGCAGTGCAATAGAGCGTATCTGACCACGTGACTTCTTTCTCCATTCTTTCAGTGGCTCACGTTGCTGACAGACTAAAGAATCAGTCCCCTTAAGTGCCTTACAATGGTGCTTTAGCTAACTCCTACCCATCCTGGTCACCCCTAGGCTAGGTGAGGTGCCCACATTTTGACTGTATCCCAGCAGATTTTATCCCAAATATCTGATTGTGCATCTGTCTCCAACAGTCACTAGATTCTGAGGTCCTCCAGGGCACTGAGCCCAGGCCTTTACACAGGTGCCTTGTGCCCAGTTGGTGTTTAAGGAATATGTGCTGAGCAAATGAATGAATGCGAGCTGTGTGGATATTTCTCAGGGCGTTGAGCATGAGCCCTGGAGGCTAGGCTCAGAGTAGCATGCACATCACTCTGGCCACTTCTTCCGGGTGGATGGCAGTCCTCTGCTTCCCAGCGTGAGCTCACGACTTCTCCCTCCCCTTTCAGAGTCCATAATTAATGTGGCACCTTCAGTAATAAACATGTGCTTGTGGGCTTCAATCTTTCTCATTAGAGCCTGGGCAGATTGCTCACCTTTTCCTGGTGATGATGAATGACTCACATTGCCCAGCACACGGCCCTGTCCTGTCCTGGGTGAAAGCGCTCCCATGCTTCCTGGATCTGATACTCACTAGCACCAACACAGAGCCCCCACATTGGATGGACAGAGGCCCAAAATTGGTGTCCTCAGGTGGACAGTGATCCGGGTGGTGCCCCAGTCCTGGTCTCAACCTTCAGCTTGATGTTCAAGGCCTTCCCAGACCTGGTCCCTGCCTACCTGGTTGGACCCTTTGTCCCTGAACCTTCTCTGTGCAGTGCATTCCTGCCTGTTCAGGGGTTTGTTCATGCAGTTCCCCCTCATTGATACCTCTTTCTTTTGTGCCTTTCTGAAACTCACTCATGAAAAGCCTATAAAAGTGACATCTCCTCCATGAAGTCTTCCCTGACCTTCCTAGTGCGGAATTCCCATGTCTTCCTTTTACACTTGGCATAGGATATCTTCTTGTCCCAGGAGCTCTGTCACTAATTGTGTATCACTTTCCCTACTTGTGTCTCAGATTCCTTGTCTTTCCAGGAAAAAAATCACTCCACAGACTTCTTATGAAGTTTAAATGACCTTCATTCATTCAGCATTTGCAAACATTAATTCTGTATTTCCTTCAAAGCATGCAAGATGATGTGCAGAGGCCACAAAGATGAAGAAAGCATAGCTTCACCCTCAAGCAGTGTGCAGTCCAGTGAAAAATAATCTAAGTAATAATAATGATAATAAAAGCTTCACATTTATGCTTTCCAGAGCCCATCAAGCCAAATGCTTTATGTACAGACAGATATAGAGGAGATTATAACACCAAGTAATAACGTGCTTTGACATTGGACAAACTCTCAAATAAACTGAACGTGATGCTGTCGCTACTCATCATAAATGTCTGCTTGTCTTGGCTCCCCATTTAGGCCATGAGTTCTATAAGTCAGAGCAGAAATCATCCTTCTTTGTAACTTCCATGATACCTTCAGCAAAATACGTCTCAATCCATGATTATTTGCTGGTTGGTTAATCTCCCAGGACCAGGAGGACGGGAGGAGATGCTGCCCTGTCCAGAGCTAAAGGCCATTGGACACCTGGTCCACAGGACCTGACAAAGGTCACTCCTTCCAGCTCCAGTCAACAGATAAGAACCTTCCTGTCCTTCCTTGTTGTCCTTCCTTGGAGGGCTTCAGAATAGGAGCATTAGAAGACCTGGACTCAGGTCTCAACCCTGGAACTTCCCCATCTTCAAGCTTCAATTTCTACCTCTGCAAACTCTGAACAATATCTCCTGTCCTGCCTCATTTAAGGATCATTATGAGAATCAAAGAAGATGATGGATTTTACCACCTGCATCATGTGACATAGAGCTTGAGGGGTCATTATCCCTTGCATTTTCAAGATAAACCTTTAGGTTTTGAGTTTTAAAGAGGTTTTACTAAACTTGTGATGGAAATTCAGCCCAAGTGGCCCCTGGGCAGACAAGAAATATGGGGACACCAGGATTGCCTGACACAATCACCTGGCCCCAAATGGGCCCAAGTCTTTTTGTGAGTCTGTCTTCACTCTCTGTCACTCAGGGCAGGTGCTGCAGGAGAGTGAAGATGGGAAGGGCAAACTCCTGTCACACTGGGCAGGAGAAGAGGCAAGCTACCAAAATGTCCACCCAGGGCAGGATGCTCCCTAGGGCTTAGCCAGCCTCCAGGTCACTTCACAAAACATCACTGCACCTGCATGGAGAATTTTCCAGCTTTTAATGAGGCTACCAAAGCAGTGCGTCGATAAAGTTCCGCCTCTAATCCCCAATTAAGGCTCCCAGCCTTTGCTGGATCCGGCATCTGGTTGCCAGTGGGTATGGTAATTGCGTTGCTCACTTTTTCTCTCTCACTTTCCAGTACAGTTTCTAGTGGGAGGGGACCCTTCCCTCAGGGTCTCGAAAGTCAGAAACCTCTCCCCAGGGTGGTGTCCCTGTGTGTGTGTAAGGAAGCTTCTCTTGGCTTTCAGCTCCGCCACCTCCCTGTCCTCCCTGAGCCCTTCTTATGCTTCTATCAGAGTCCCTACCCCATGTCCTAGTGACCTTAGGCCACTGATAAAGAACCTACTCTGTTCTGTACCAGGCACTTTATATACGTAATCCTTTAATTCTCAAAATCAGCTCTGGGGTAAGAGTGACCATCGCCTTTGCAGCAGAGGGAGGGCTGAGGGTCTTACAGGGCATGGCTTGCTCCAGCTCCACACATGGGGAAGAAAAGAGTTTAGGAGGACCCTGTGTCTGGACCACCCATGTCCTTTGCCACATCAGATCCTTCTCCACTGTGGATGTGACATGGGCTTCGGAGCAGCCTGAGCTTAGGACAAGGAGAGATGACCAGGTTGATGTCAAAGAATGTTGTCAAAGAACCTATTATAATAATGCTGGCTGCCATTTTTGAACCACTGGCCTGGCATGTAGTAGATGTGGACTATTCGATTTTCATATGAAAAGGGTATGTTCAGGTGCTTTCTGGGCACATTACTACTCATCTCATTTGAGCTTCTTAATCCGGGCAGATATATAACTTTACCCCTACTTTACAGATGAACAAACTGAGACATAGAGAGTGTAAATTAATCGTTATTTTGAGTTGAAACATGGAATTACTGCTTTTGTGGGTGGAAAATGGAAAAATATCATCAACTTCATATTGGCTCAGCCTAATTATAAGTAAAGAAGCTAGGATTTCAACCCAGTCCTTGCTTCATTCTAACATTCTTGCCCCCTGCCACCCCTTCCCCAACTATAGCATAGCCTTCCTTTTGCGGTTTTTGGAAATTGTATGATAAAAGAGAAGAGAATTGGTGCCCTGCAGAACAGATCTAACTGTTTAACTTTCACTAAAGCTAGTGAACTCCACTAACTTTTCCCTCACATTTGGAAGGCTCTTACTCTGCGTTGAGAAACCCTTAACGGCCTATGAGAACTTCCTGAGGAGGGGCCACCTCTAAGAGCTGCTAGGCAGAAGCAAACTGATCAGGCTTTGGGCTTGGAACACCACAACATAGATAAACAGACTGCTCTGTAAGTAGAAATGCACAGGGCAATGCCTCAATAGGTAGAAGTTCTTACATGGTGCTGTTTCTGGGATGGGACAGACAGGAGATGGGGATCCCTGAAGAGTGAAAGGGAAAGGGCTGGGTCTTGCCACACATCTACTCCAGGCTCAGCGGAATGCATGTCTCTCGTCAGAGCCAAATTTTTGGTTGTGGACATGTGATTTAGATTTACTTTGATTTCTAGAAGTGGAGAGCTGGACCAGCCTCAAAACACCAAAAAAGTAAATTATCGATCCACCAGCCACCTAGAAAAGTCAGCTTAAGAGGCAAAAGACATCTCTCCATTTTTAACCCCCATCAGAGTGTCACAGAAGCGTGTGACATTAGGGCCTTTTAGAACCTCAGAGATTTTCCTTCATCATTTGCTCAATGTATGGTTAAAGAAACTGAGATCAGATGCCCAGGTCTTACATCCTACCCAAGATCATGAATTCACTAGGGGTTGGAACAAAGCCTTGTTTGTTTGTTTGTTTGTTTTTCCCTGAGACAGAGTCTTGCTCTGACACCCAGGCTGGAGTGCAATGACACGGCAACCTCTGCCTCCCGGGTTCAAGTGATTCTCCTGCCTCAGCCTCCCAAGCAGCTGGGATTACAGGTGCCTGCCACCATGCCCAGATAATCTTTGTATTCGTAGTAGAGACGGGGTTTCACCATGTTGGCCAGGCTGGTCTTGAACTCCTGGCCTCAAGTGACCTACCTGCCTTGGCCTCCCAAAGTGCTGGGATTATAGGCATGAGCCACTGTGCCTGGCCTAGAATCAAGTCTTTTTCATTTCTAGGTCTCCAGTGTCTGGCAAGGTACCTGACTGAGGATAGGTGCTCAAAAAATGCTGTTAAAAGCATGGACAAAGATATTGACAAAAGAGTAAAAATAGTGGAATGAGGTGAGAGACGGACACCCCTGCTCCCATCCAGTGGCCATTCCTCTGGAAATGGTGGCATCTCTGTGACCATAGGAGCATCTTGTTTCAAAACAGATTTCATGTTGTTAATAAGGCGAGGCTACTTCAAGTTTGTGCTCTGAACAACTTGAGGGGTTGAGGTAGGCTTCTTCCTTCTGTGGATGGCACTCGGACCTCTGCCCTTTCCAACTCTGCTTTGGGTCAGTCCTCTCCATCTTTCCAGCCCTATTCCCTGCTTGATGAAGGCTACTAAAGATGTGTAGCTGGCTAGGATGCTCACTGTGACTGCGTCCATCCATAGGGAAGCTTTGTTGATCTCCTCAACAAGGCTAAGTGCAACCTCCCCACGATGACTTCATAGACTTCTTCCATCCTGACGCTGCAATATTGGAGTCACATGAAATACTTTAAAGAATGCTGATGCCTGGGTCCCTCCCTCAAGAGATTCTGATGAATTGTTCCGGAACGTGACCTGGGCATCAGTATATTCAAAATTCTCAAGGTATTTTTGTTGTGTAGCCAAGCCTGAGAACTTATGCATTTGAACCTCGGCTCCATTGTCTACCCATCAGCTAACGTATCCTTGGCATTCAAGGGATGTTTGCTGGATGAGTGATGAAGAAAGGAATAAATGAATGAAGGGCTTCCTACCCAAGAACCAACAACAGAATAAGTCAAGAATGTTTGGCAAAACATACAAGCCCAGGCCCTATTCCCCTTCCACTCTCTGTGCCCCTCCCTCCCTGCCCTCATCCCATCATTCATGAACTCAGATTCGGTTTGTCTGGGCTATTGTTTGGGCTTGTGTGCTTTGAAAAAGACTCCCCAGGTGTTTCTGATAGGCAGAAATCAGAATCTTTGGTTAGAAAAATGAGTAGGTGAATGAATGAGTTAACAAATAAGACATCTGAGCAAGCAGAAGAAGTTTTAGCTGGGAAGAAGAACTAAAGAAGCCAAGACAGATGAGCATTCTGTATGGTTGAGGAAATTGGTGGGTATGATCTTCCACTAGTCTTGTTTCCATTCACTCAGTTGGCAAAATAAACAGCACTTGAGAAAGCTGTTTCCTTCTCCCTATCTCTCCTTTCCTTTCTTTCCAGGAGAAACCAGTAATTGCCTGGAAACATGAGTCTGGGCTTTTGTCTTGGGATTCCAACTTGCAGGTAGCTGTGGCTGATCTCTCATTATTAGCACATATATTGGACTGGAAATTGTAGTCTTGGTGAGGAAAGGGAAAGTAGAAAAGTGGGGAGGAGGGGTGAGTCAGGAATTTGGTGATCAATCCCATCCCCCAACCCCATGATGAGCTCAACCCGGCAGGTCCTTGGAGCTTGAAGAACTGGTCAAGCCATTTAACCTGCAGTCACCAGGGACATGGGGAAGTAACAGAGAAAGTCAGGGATGAAGATGAAGAAAGAAAGACATCAGCAAGTCAGTACACTACAGGCAGCAAGGAGTTACCCCTTCCTACTCTGCTACTCCAGAGGGAGGCACAGGACCCGCTCGCAGGGGCACGCACCTGCAGTGCCCTCAACAAACAGTCAACGAGCAGTCAGGAAGGAATGTGAAGCAATGCTGTCCTCAAGTTCAGGGATCTGCAAACCAGCCAATGCCTGGGCTTGTAGCAATTTTTAGTGGAAACTATTAAGACAAACATAACAACCAAACCACAGAAGTGGGCCTATACCATTAATATTCATTATTATTTTCTGTAGTAATAGAAATGTTCAGTACTGTGTTGTCCAATATGGTAGTCACTGGCTTCACGTCACTCTTCAAGTACAGGGAACTGAATTTTACATTTTATTTAATTTTAATGAATTTAAATTTAAATAGCCACGTTAGTGAGTGTCTACCATATTGGACAGTGCGGGCCTACACTGTGAAGCGGATGGATGGGGAGGGATGGGAATAGACCTGGGATGAGGAAAGGAAAAGGAAAACCTTGGTAAAGCATCACGTAACTTGGGCAAAAGGGTCCAGTCCCCGTTGTGGGGTGGAATACTTTATAATATGTTCTTCTCACTGAAAGATCCAGAATGCCCTCTGACCTGTGGTTTTTGGGGATCTTGGGCTAATCTAGAGAGTTCTTGTCCTTGTGGTGCCTTCAACACCATGAGGAGAGATTGTGCCTGCTATACTCAAGGGAGTGCATTTTTTGACCAAGACTCGCGTTGAAAAAAGGAGAAACATTCATTTTTCTATTGCAATATTTCTCAAAACTCTTCCCTTACAGGAAACTCTAAAGGAGAAAGCCTCTCCTGCTGGGCCAGAGGGGCCGGACCAGATTGGAACTCAGAGCTAACTCCAAAGACCTCACACTCTCAGCTCTATGAAGCTGCTTCTCCAATTGGAAGCCAAGATTCCCCCAGGTCAGTGTCTGTTGTTTACTTGCTGAGTGGTGTTGAGAAAATAATTTAGTTTCTCTGAGCCTTCTCTGTAAAATGAGGGGGTTAAACAACCCCTAAGATGCCTGAGGTTTGTCCTAGCTTAAAAACACTACATTTCTAAGGCATTTAAAATGCCTTCACTAGACACCAGTTGAAGTCAAATGGGCAGTGAAATGGCTTCTCTCTCACTGCAGCGAGGTTTTTCTCGCAACCCAATTACCCTCGACATTAGTCTCTTTTATTTATTAATGTTATCATTACTATTAGAACAGTTTCTATTTTCTGCTGCTTAGCCTGGGTCACCCCCAGGAAAACCATTGTCAGCTTCAGCCAATCCTGCATGAGCATGGGGCCAGAAACATGCACAACCCAGCTCTGAAACAAATGGTGCTCCCACAGACAGCGCTCGTTATTATCTGTCCTTCTCTCCCATCTTACTCCTTCCTTCCTTTATCAGTCAGTATCCCCCTTCTCTCTATTCCATTTTCCCTCTTCCCTCCCCTACTTTTTCCTCAACAATGCTTTCTCCTCTTCTTTATCTCTCCTGTCCACCCCCCACCCCACCCAGGTCTCCACCTCCCTCCCCAGTCCACCTTCTCTGATTAAAGCTTGCAAGTCCCAGTCAGCCTGGTTTTATGCTCTTGCCAAACAGGAAAACAGGCAGTGCTTTGGTGGGTGGGAGGGGTAGGAGTGGCTGAAGGGCTGGAGACCCTGTTTCCATGCATTTCTCCAAGTGCTGAGAGAGAGAGAGAGAGAGAGAGAGAGAGAGAACGTGGCTATGGGAGCAGTTCTGGTTGCTAATGGAAAACAAAAAAGGAAAGAAAAAGACCTACCAGCCTAACCAGCCCCCAAACCTGCATGTTCCATCAGGACATCAACAGTCATGTTAGGGAGCTGGAGGTGAAAATGGGGGAGGTAACCCCCTGTATTAGGCTGTGCTTGTGTTGCTATAAAGAAATATCAGAGACTGGGTAATTTATAAGAAAAGAGGTTTAATTGGCTCATGGTGCTGTAAGCTGTGCAGGAAGAATGGTGCTGGCATCTGCTTCTGGGGAGGTCTCAGGAAGCTTTTACTCATGGCAGAAGCTGAAGCAAAAGCAGTCACCTCCCCTGGCAAAAATGGGAGGGAGAGAGAGTGAGTGTGTATAGTGGGAAGGTGCCACACACTTTAAAAAGACCGGTTCTCATATGAACTCAGAGTGAGAGCTCACTTATCACCAACGGGATGGCCCAAGCCATTCATGAGGGGTCCGTTCCCATGATCCAAACACTTCTGACCAGGCCGCATCTCCAACATTGGGGATTATATTTCAGCATGAGATTGTCGGGGTGCAGGGTGAGGAGGGCCAAACATCCAAAGTATATCACTGCCCCTGCCAATTCTTTAGCTTAGGGAGGGGGACCTGCTCCCAACCAAACTCAGGGAGTCTCATCTCACAGAGTGAGGCAGCTAAGTTGTGGGATCCAAATCTGTGGGAAGCCAGCAATTTTAGCAAGGGAGACTTGGAATCATCACCTGCAATTCCAGACTCCTCTGCGGGGCTGATTCCCTGTCTAGAAGACCTCGATGGGGAGCTGCAGCTTGGGCTGGAGACTTGTGAGTTAGTATTTCACCAGTGCTTCTATTCTCTTTCCCCCATACTAGGACATTGAGAGGAAAGCCCTGGTTTCCAGGGACTGTGCTCTCTGCAACATCTTGGGGTTTTACTGCTAATACAATAGCTGTGCTTACCTTCTGCCCTCATTCCACAAGGAACCCTGCTTCACAGAATTAAATCATGGGACTCAGTTACTTCTCAGACCAAGGGCCCTCTTTCAAGCCCTCTTACTCCTGGTCAGGGGTAGCTGGGAAGCAGAAGAGAAAATAGTCTTAAACTGTTCTTCCTAATTCTGCAGGGCCATTCTAAGCTAGTGAAAAGAGCCCCCCATCTGGGTTTCTGGCCAGTGCCACCTCTTCCTAGCCTCGTGTGCTCACCAAGCCTTATTCTTTTCATCTGTGAAATGGGAATAGAATACCTCCTTCATCCAGGATCTTTACAAAGGTTGAAGGGAACAGTAACCTTAGACCGTGGACAGGCAGTTGCTTAGCCTGGAAGCTGGAGATGTATCCAATGACCTCTTCAGGTCACTGTCTTGCTTGGGAATCTATTGCTAGGGAAAGTTAAGTGAGTCCAGAAATGACCATGAAATCGGCTGAGGTAGGTGAGACCTAACAGCTCATTACTTGTGTGACTGACAAAGTGACAAGGCCCTAAAGCAATTCTGAGACAGCCAAGAAGGGGCCAATAATGGGCATCTCCTTAGTATCTGGGGTGAGTTTCTGAGGCATCACTTATCAGTTTCCAGACGGCCTCTGCTGATTTGGTTTTCACGGTGGTGTGGTGTGGAACCGCTGACGCGGATGCACTGGGAGGAGAAGAACAAAGGGAGCATTGTCACATTTAAGCAATGTCGACACTCAGGCAGGAACAAAGGAGCTTGTTATGCAATAGACAGAATGAGAAGGCCAACCCAGGGCAGCTGCCTTGAATCGTGGAGTCACGGAGCTACAATTTTGCCAAGGGAGATAAAACCAAACTAACTTCAGCTTCCTAGTGTGAAGTGATGAGAGGGAAGTGGTGAAGCTGAAAGAGGCTGGCCAGCCTACTAGGAGAGGGATATTTTCAGTGACTACATACCAGGGCCACTGTGGCTGCTAACAGAGGCTTGAAGGTGAAGACAGGTGAGGGAATAAAGGTGATAGACAGGTGAGGAAACAGGTGAGGGCTGTAAAGGAAAGACAGATGACAGGCAGGCAATAGGGTGTTCAGGACACCAGGTGAGATAAAAGAATCAGGTTAGTCTCAAAGACCAAGGCCCATGTGGATACCAGGAGAGTCAGCACTCAGCATCAGTTAACGGAAGACATCACCCCCAACTCTAATCCTGCACGCAAGCTGCCTATTTTCACCTACTCTGTCATCTGTGCTGTGTTAGTGGGTCTGAAGGGCGGTGGAAGAGACAGGGACAGGACAGAGAGGTGTGTTTATGATGAGGGCAAAGTTGTGAAGTCTGGGATTGGGACATTTTTCATGGAAGACAGAAAGATGTCCTACAGTTCTGTGAGGGACAGTTTATTCAAAGAAGAGGGACGTCCCTGTTTTCTGCTTCTATCAAGGAAGGAATGTTTAACACAGCAGTAAAATCACCATGGAAATTCAGGGGAAGAGTTTCTTGATCCTGAGAGCGGTGAGCACGTGAGCAAGAAAGTTGGGAGACTTGTTTTCTTTGGAAAGAGTCCGAGTTACAAGCAGCATCGGAGGGATATCAAGGATCTTTTAAAAAGAAGCTTTCTTCCTGTCTGGGAGGTAACTGTGGCTCACCCTGTCTGGGAGGGAATGAACAAATAACCCTCTGATCCTCAGGTTCTATACATTTACCAATCCACTGCTACCACCCCTGCTGCCTAGCTATCTAACCAGATTCAGATGACACAATAGAGTTAGATGACTGAGCCAAATAGCTAATCAGAGCAGAGCATTTTCTATCTAAATACCTACAGGATTGATCTGCATGAACATGAGGGTAATCACCTTCTGGTTTTTGCGAATGACATTTGAACTTTATGATACTATCTCCCTCTTCCACTCTTGGGTAAAACAAAAGAGTATTCTCTCCCTCCTTCTGTCTCTTGCTCTGCCTTTGTCTCTGTTTCTGTGTGTGTGTTTTCTCTGTCTCTGTTTCCCCATCTCTCTCTCTCACACACACACCAGTAAAAACTTAGCCCTGGAAGAGATAACTAAACTTAGTTCCCAAATCCTGATGTCTTCATCGGCACAGTGCACACACAAACCATTTGCATTAATGAATCAAGGCCAGTTATTACCGGGACACTCTTGTGATGGTTCCTTCCTTGGCTTCCTGCCATTTAGGCTGTTTAAAGGCTGCATTCCTCAGCTGCGTGCAGAGATAATAAAAGAGGAAACAGAAGGAGGTTCCGGGGTTATGGAGCAGGGAGCAAGGAGGGCAGAGGAAAGCTTCTCCCTCTCTTTTTATCTCCAGGGAAGCCGAGGAAAGCACTGTGACGATGCTGATGCTGGTGGCCATTACTGGGCATCTGCTATGAATGGATACATACCCAGATGCGAATAACGATGGCAGTTACTGTTGAGCATCTACAGGGTGTATTTTACACTCATCACTGCATGTACTCTTCTCATCACACCTAGGAGGTAAATGTCATTATTCCCATTTGACAAAAGACAAAAATAGGGTGAGGCAGCTGCCTAGCCTCACTGGTTGTGGAACAACCAGAATTTCCAAACCGAGGTTATTCCGGCTCCAAAGTCTTCCTACTCACTTAACCCACTGCTGTTCCTTGTTCTGCTGGCCTCATATGACCTGAGTTTTCAATGAGCAAATCCTAGTTTCTTCACCGGACCCAAATCCCATCTGCACTTTTATTCCCACCACTGCTCACCTGTCAGGAAGAACTGATGACATTTTATCCCCTGTGCTTGCCTACCTGGCCTGACTCCAGGGCCCTCCCTTGTTTCTGCTGCCTGACCTTGGAGAAGGCAGTTCTGGCTAGTCCTGGGTGCCTAGTCTCCCTCTTCTAAATGGCTGGGGTGCAGGAATGTGCCTGGAGAGTAAGGCCACTAGACTACAGCAAGAGTCTCAGCAGAGGGATGACCTGTTTCTTTCATCTTTTAAAACTATGTCTGTATTAGTCCTTGATTGTAAAAGTGAAATATTCTTTCTAATATGGGTTTTGTTGGGACGCAGTATTGGGCGGTGGCTAAGAGTATGGATCAAACAATATACAGTAGGTTTAACTCATTCAAACAACAGCAAGATGGTATTTCACAAATGAACCACAATTTAGTCAACCAATCTTCTGCTAATGGATAGTCACTTGGTTTCCAGTTTTTTTTCTTTTTGGTCATTACAGACAATAGTGAAATAAGCAAATACATACTTATGTATATATATAATATATATATATATATATATATATATTTTTTTTTTTTTTTGAGACAGAGTTTCACTCTTGTTGCCCAGGGTGGAGTGCAGTGGCACAGTATTGGCTCACTGCAACCTCCACCTCCTGGGTTCAAGTGATTCTCCTGCTTCAGCCTCCCAAGTACCTGGGATTACAGGCATTTGCCACCACACCCAGCTAATTTTTGTATTTTTAGTCGAGATGGAGTTTCACCATGTTGGTTAAGCTGGTCTTGAACTCTTGATCTCAGGTGATCCACCCACCTTGGCCTCCCAAAGTGCTGGAATTACAGGTGTGAGCCAGCGTGCCTGGCCGGTATTTGTATTTTTATAAAAGAGTCTCCAAAGTGTAATTTCTGAGTCAAGATGTAAGGCTGCGTCTGTGCCTGTTAAATGCCATTGTTGCTGTGCTGGTTGCTCATGTGAAGGTGTTTGATTTCTTCTGTGGAATGATAGAATCATGGAACTTCTAGAAAAGGAGCAATAGTTTGTAAGAGTTGACTTTTCTTTGTTCTAAGAGAACATTTTGTAATGCTTTCTTTTCCTGCCAACATTTAAAACATTTCAAACATGCAGCAAAGTTGAAAGAATTTCACAGCGAACATTCATAAACCCAGCACCTTGATTCTACCGATCATTAACATTTTATTAAACTTGCTTTATTACTTATCTGTCTATCTATCTAAACCTCTAACCATCCATCAAACTAGCTGCATGAGTTTGCTAGGGCTGCTGTAGCAAAGTACCATAAATTGGGTAGCTTAAGAAATAGAAATTTATTGTCTCAGTTCTGGAGGTTAGAAGCCCAAATTTAAGAGGCCAGCAGGGCTGGTCCCTTCTGAGGCTTATAAAACAAGATCTGTCCCAGCATCTGCCATTGGCTGTAGATGGCTATCTTTTCCCTGCATCTCTTCACACAATCTTCATTCTAAGTTTGTCTCTGTGTCCAAATTTCTTCTTATTGGGTTTGGGCTTATCCTAATGACCTCGTTTTAACTTGATGACCTGTGCAAAGACTGTATCTCCAAACAAAGTCGCTTATGAGGTAGTGGAGATGAAAACTTCAACATAAGAATTTTTTTTTTTTTTTGGCAGGAGACACGGCAGGGGACTATTCAACCCATAAAACCAACTTATTTTGTGATACATTTCAGAAAAACATTTGGACATCAGTATACATTCCCCCTAAGCATTTCAGCAATTGTGTCATTAAGCAGATTTCTATATTTATTACTTTTTTAATTAAAATTTACATACAATAAAATGCTTAAATCTTATTAAACATTGGGACTTTTGACAAATGCAAACACAGGTGTAATCCAAACTTTTATCAAGGTACAGAACATTACCATTATTTCAGAAAGTTTGCTGATGCCCCTTTCCAGATAATTCCTGACCTCATTCTCCATGTAAGTGTATTTAAAATTTTTAATATATATTGCCAGTTGACTGTCTAAAATGCTAGCAGAAACTTACAGCTTCACGAGTAATGAATGAGAGTGATCATCACTCCACTTCCTGGCCTGTTGTTAGTAATGAGAGCTAACTTTATTAGCTGCCTATTCTGTGTGCACTGTTCTCAGCACTTTACTTGTTCTAAGTGCTTTTTGTTCCTCAAACAGTCCTGTGAAGAAGGCATTACTTCTACCCTTATTTTACAGATGAGGATATTTAGGCACAGAAAGAATAGTGATTTGCCAAAGTTTACAGAGTAATTTGAGATTTGAAAACAGACGACGGTATCAGAAAAAAGTATATCTAATATTATATTAAATTTACATAACATATTATATTTATATAATTTATATTATATATCAAATACAAATATATTTAAATTTTGCCCATCTAATGAGTGAAAGCGATGTCTCATACCCACTTTAATTTGCATTTCCATAACACAATGAGATTGAAAGTTTATTGGTCATCTAATTTTCTCTTCTGTGAATTGCCAGTTCTTATCATTTGCCCATGTTTATATTTGACTGTTGGTCTATCTTATCAGCTTGTAAGACCTCTTTGCCTGTTAAGGACATTAGCTCTTTAACATATCATTCTAGATATCTTCCCTGTATCATTTCTTTTTCACTTTGCACATATTGTCTTTGTTACAAATGTCTTTGTTACAATCTAGGGAAAAAATTCTTATATAGTTAAATATATTCATCTTTTTCTCTTTCCCTATAATATCATTGAGTTTTTAGTATTTTTTCCACAAATATCTGGTGCTTTTCTGTAACCTCAAACTTCTGGGCTCAAGTCATTCTCTGGTCCAGCATCCTGAGTAGCTGGGACTAAAGGCAGATATCATCATGCCTGGCTAATTAAAAAAAAATTTTTTTTTAAAGACAGAGTCTCACTATGCTGCCCAGGCTGATCTGAAATTCCTGGGTTCAAGTGATCCTCCCACCTTGGCCTCTGAAGGTGCTGGAACTATAGGCATGAGCTGTTGCACCTGGCCTGATAGTTATTATTTGACCAGAAAAATCATCATTTCCTTTAGAGTTTCACATTTATTGCACATAATATTATTACATATCTTGCATATCTGTGATTATATCCCCTTCTCATTCCCTATATTGTATATATATATGTATATATATATTTTTTCTTTTTTCCTTAATCTACACAGAGATATTCTGTTTCATGATTTTTTTTCTTAAAAACAAGCTTTTGGGCTTTGTTTACTCTTCTTATTTCCATTGTTGTTTTCCATTACATTAATTTAAACATTTATCTTTTTAAAATATCTTTTCTAGTCTCTTTTGGTTTATTTTGTTATCACACATCCTAATTTTTAGAATTTAACACTTAACCAATTTATTATTTATTTTAATTAACAATAAAAGGAGAGATTTAAGACTAAATTTCTGGGAGTATGAATTTAGCTGTGCTGGATAACTTTTGATATGTAGCATTATTTATTTAAAATGTAAATACAATCATTATTTAAGGAAGCAACCAGATATATTTGAAATTATAAACACAAAAGTGTTCCTTGCTTTTAAGTAGTTGTTACATTGTTAGGTGTTTTGGCTTAGAAGGGGAAGTTTCTTAATTGTTGATTTTCAGATTTCTAATAGTTGATTTTCTGAGTGTGTGGTCTGCTATAAGGTATTTTGGGAATTTATTAAGCTTTTCTTTGTCCCAAGTACATGATGCACTTTCGCAAATTTTCAACTGACATAAAATAATGTATGTTTTATGTATCTAGAACTGTCAAATCCTTTTGATTATATTATTCAAATCCTTTTTATCGTTGTTAGTTTTTTTCTACTTGGTCTATCAAATTTAAAATAAATATTTTAAAATATTCCATTATTTTAGTTTTTCTTATTATTATAGGAGTCAAAAAAATTTTCAGATTTGACTGCTATGTTGTTTGTACCAGTAACTTAATGATTATTATATCTTCTTCATGGACTATGCCTTTTATCATTATAACTGTTCTGTTTTTGTCCCAGATCTTAATTCCATTTTGTTTGATATTATTGTTGCCATGACTGCCTTTCTTTTTGCTTGTATTTGCCTGATATTTTATTTTCAACCATTTCAAATTTTCTTTGTCATCATATTTTCTGCATATTTATTCATCAAAATTTAACTGAATGTATTTTAAAATTCAGTCTTAAAATCTCTGTATTTTAATAGGAAAATTTAGGCAATTTACATTTAGTGCGTTACATTTCATATTATTGTTTTCACAGTGCATTTTATTTCATATTACTTATTTTAAATGTTTTTTACATTTGCAGTTTATTTTCTGTTGTCATTTTCTTCTTTTTACTTTTCTCTAATTTCACTGACAATATAGTCAAGACTACTGTTGCAAATGATGAACCCAACTTTTAACCAAAAGCAGTAATTGGTGCCTGAAATATGGAAAGTCCAAAAGGTGGAACCAGGCAAGGCTGAACCCAAGTGCTTAAGTGATACCATCAGGGATATATTTGAAGTTTAGATATCTTCCTCTTCTAGCTTCAGACACAGACAAGTTCTCCCTGTGGGAAAGCAAAGATTGAAGATTGATCACCAGCAAGTCCAGCCTTAGATTTCATCTGCTTTGGAATCCCAGGGAAAAGAAAGTATCTAAGTATCTTTTTTTTTTTTTTTTTTTTTTAGACGGAGTCTTGCTCTGTCACCCAGGCTGGAGAGCAGTGGCGCAATCTCGGCTCACTGCAAGCTCCGCCTCCCGGGTTCGCGCCATTCTCCTGCCTCAGCCTCCCGAGTAGCTGGGACTACAGGCGCCCGCCACCATGCCAGGCTAATTTTTTTTGTATTTTTAGTAGAGAAGGGGTTTCACCGTGTTAGCCAGGATGGTCTCAATCTCCTGACCTCGTGATCTGCCCGTCTTGGCCTCCCAAAGTGCTGGGATTACAGGCGTGAGCCACCGTGCCCGGCCAAGAAAGTATCTTTTTAACAATATTTCAAGCAGAACATTCAATAAAGCGCTCACAGTTTGTTCATCTTGGGTCAAGTGCCTATTTCCACCTTCTTTTTGTCCCTCTTAGTAAAATGAACTATTAGGAGGATTAAAAAAGTTAATATTTGTGAAAAACTTAGAAAAGCACCTGGTACCAATAGCAAGTGCTGCATTATTGTTTGTTGAGTGAAAAGAACATCTGGGTAACGTTAGCAGAAGAAGGGAGAAATGAATATTGGGAAGGCAAATGCAGGAATATTCATATATTTGGTCTAGTTGAATTTCTGCTTATTTTCTTATTCCTGTTCATTGTGATGTTTTATTATGCTTTCTGATTTTGTTGTTGATTATGCTCCCATTCCTAACAGTCATAATTGCACTGATAACTTCTACTATGACACTAAAATCATTTTTCCATTATTTGCATACTTCCACATATCTATCTCTCTCAAGATGAACCTTGGTGGTTTCTAGAACAGTTGTCACTCTGCTGCCTGCTTTCCTTCCTTCCTTCCTTCCTTCCTTCCTTCCTTCCTTCCTTCCTTCCTTCCTTCCTTCCTTCCTTCCTTCCTTCCTTCCTTCCTTTCTTCCCTCCCTCCCTCCCTCCCTCCCTCCCTCCCTCCCTCCCTCCCTCCCTTCCTTCCTTCCTTCCTTCCTTCCTTCCTTCCTTCCTTCCTTCCTTCCTTCTTTCCTTCCTTCCTCTCTCTCTCTCTCTCTGTCTCTCTCTTTCTTTTTTTCGAGACAAGGTCTCACTCTGTCTCCTAGGCTAGAGTGCAGTGGTGCAATCATGGCTCACTGCAACCTCAACTTCCCAGGCTCAAGCAGCCTCCTGAGTAACTGGGACTACAGGTGTGTGCCACCATGCCCAGCTAATTTCTGCTGCCTTCTAATTGCAGCGTTGCAAATGAGAAATCTTATACTAGTCTGATTCTCTTTCATGCATGTTTCCTACTCCCTACCTACCCAATTTGGAAACTGCTAATGTTTTTTTCGCCCTATGAGAAGTTTCAATATTATATTTTAGGAATTTCACTAGGTTATTTATAGGTATGAATCTATTTTCATCAGTCTTGAGTTGAATTTTCTATATGCTTTCAATCTGCGAATTCAAGTCTATCTGAAGCTCAGGAGAAATTGTCTTCTTCATTCGTTCCTCTCTTCTCCTTCTGAATCTTCTATTTTTTGCTTATTAGGTGCCCAGATTTTTTTCCAAGCTGATGATCTTTTTCTTTTATTAATTCGTTTTTGTGCCTTGGCTCTGTTCCTTGAAGCATTTCCCTTGATATCCTAGATCTCCAATGTGATTCTCAGTAGTGACTTCCCTGCTCCTCAGTTTACTTTAATCTATTAAATATTTAGGGTTTTCTTGTTTTGTTGTTAGCTTTTGAACATCCCTTTGTGCTCACATTGTATCTCCTTGACTGCCCTCACCACTTTTTAAAATTAATATTCTCATATGTCTCATCCATCAGCCCTTCCAGAGTGCCCTTAAAAGATTTGTAATATTGCTTTGCCTTCTCATGGTTTACGATTCCTTCATCTTCACAGAGGGCAGGTTGGTGGGGATTCTACTGATGGTGTTAAATTGACAAATAGTGGAACACGCAATGATTTCTGCCTATTTGAATCAGAGATTATTGAACAGATAATTCATTATCTTCTGTTAAAGGTTGAGGGGATATTTTCTTGCACCTAAGTCTACTAATATAAAGTCCTTGGAGAAATTCCACCAGTGCACTTGTCCTCCTGGATGATCAGAAACAGCAGGATTGGATAAATTCTCCTTTTTAGAACCAAATAACACAGGCAGCTACAGTCCCTCTCCAAGCAGATTCACCATATTCTGCTGGCTAAGCTCACCTTACCTCTCTGAAAACCATAAAAAATCTTCATCTTTTCTCCAGGCTCAAGGAAATAAAAATCTGGTCCTCTGTTGCTGGAAACTTGACTCTTGTCTGGATCTAAGGAGAATAAAGCCTGTTCTCTCTCTTCATAATCCCTAGGAACACCTGAGGCCTCAGATGTGCCGTCCAGGTGCCACCAGCAGGGACTTCTTGCTTGCGGTATTACTGCATACTGTTTCATATAGTGGTTAGCAATTATCATTTTTCTTTTAAGTTGGGGTCTCAGTCTGTTAGTCTGCACTTAGGCTGGAGTGCACTGATGCAATCACAGCTCAATGAGACCTTGAATTCCTGGGCTCAAGCCAGGCTCCCACCTCAGCCTCCTGAATAGCTGTGACTACAGGTATACACCACTGTGCCCAACTAATTAAATTTTTTTTTTTTTTTTTTTTGTAGAGACAAGATCTTGCTATGTTGCCCAGCATGGTCTTGAACTCCTGTGCTCAGGCAACCCTTCCACCTTGGCCTTCCAAAGCGCTGGGATTACTGGCATGAGTCGCCATACCTGCAATGCCAACAATTTTATTTTTATTGGTATTGGTGAGTACAGCTTATTTATTAATTCTCATTGGTAAGAATAGTTCATTTATCAATTCTATAGCCAAAGAACTTTCAGGTTATTTCCAGTTCATGGCTACTTTAAGCAATGTTCTGCAAACATTCTTATGGATGTTTCCTGGTGCACATGGGCATTCATTTTTCTGCAGCAGTGGTTTTCAAAGTATATGTGCTACCTCTAGGGATCCCTAAGACATTCGTGAGATGAAAACTTTTTATAAGACATTGTTTGCTCTTTTCACCAAGTTGACGGTTGCACTGATGGTGCAAAAACAGTGGTGGCAAAACTGCTGATGCCTTAGCATGAATCAAGGTCGTGGTACCAGGCTGTACTAGTAGTCATCATATTATCCACCACAATGTGCCACAGTTTAAAAAATGCCAATTTCACTTAAGAGAGTTCTTTAACGCCAGGTGCGGTGGTTCACGCCTGTAATCCCAGCACTTTGGGAGGCCAAGGCAGGCGGATCATGAGGTCAGGAGTTTGAAACCAACCTGGCCAATATGGTGAAACCCTGCCTCTACTAAAAACGCAAAAATTAGCTGGGCATGGTGGCACATGGCTGTAGTCCCAGCTACTTGGGAGGCTGAGGCAGAAGAATCGCTTGAATCTGGGAGGTGGAGGTTGCAGTGAGCCAAGATTGCGCCACGGCACTCCAGCCTTGGCAGCAGAGTAAGACTCCATCTGGAAAAGAAAAAAATGTTCATTAATAAGCAGGAAAAGTTATCAATTATATTGAATCTTGACTTGAGTACTTTTTAAAAGTATTCCGTGTAGCATCAAAAAATATCAAGAAAATATCTAAGAAGGAGAAGGCTTCTACAAAGAAAGCTCTGTAACTTCATTGAAGGACATTAAAAAGATTTAATAACTGGAGCTATATATCCCATTTATAGATTAGAAGACTCAATATTGTAAAGATGTTAGTTCTCCCAATGATGATTTAAAGATTCATCACACAGAGAGTACTGACATTGT
The DNA here is from genome assembly GCF_043159975.1 of Macaca nemestrina. NCBI lineage: Eukaryota > Metazoa > Chordata > Mammalia > Primates > Cercopithecidae > Macaca > Macaca nemestrina. The sequence goes on along the minus strand of NC_092136.1, from coordinate 113,399,168 downwards.
CTTACATTTTTGCAAAACCCATTAATGTCTAGCTTAATGGAAGATAGCGGGATTCCTATGTACTGCTATTTTTTTTGTTGCTATTATGAAAGGTTCCTTTTATAAATTGTATTTTTTGTTAGTGGCTGATAAAATATCATTGTTTTTAAAACTATTAATTTTATAGCCAGCAAACTTACCAAAGTCTCTTATTAATGCTAATAGTTTAAATAAAAATTCCTTTTGATTTTCCAGGTGCACAATAATGTTGTCAGTCAATAGCGATAGTTTTACTTCTTTATTTATAGTCTTTGTACTTTTTATTTATTTGTATTGCCTTAATGCACTGGAGATGATCTCTAGCACAATGTTGGACTGCTGTTGTTAGATCACATGTCTCTGCCTTGTATTTATTTTTATAGATATTCTTTAGTACATTAAGAAAGCACCCTCTCTATTTCTATTCAGCTAAGAGATTATTCCTTAAAATTATAAATGAAAGTTGCATTTTATGAAATGATTTTTCTACATGTACTGTGATAACCATATAATTTTTTCCTTTTCCTATTAATAAGGCAAATCACTTTGATTTTTTTCTAAGGCTGAATCAGCCTTGCATTTCTGCATTAAACTCTATTTATTTATGGTTACGTTAGCTTCTAACATTTTTTTGGAAAATTTTTGCACCTATGGTTGTAGATCAATACTTTCTATTTTCTCCAAGATTTCCATCAGGGTTTGGAGTCAAAGTCATTGCTTAAGTTGAGAAGTGTTCTTTCATTTTTTAAATTCCTCATGACTGTTTGTATAAATATTTGAGTATTCCTTTCATAAATCGCTGGTAAACCCACTGGTTAAACCGTCTGGACTTGGAGTGCAGGAATTTTGTTTTTTATTATTAATTCAACTTTTCTAATGCTTATATAGAATTTAATTTTTTATTGTTAATTCAGTTTTTTAATGCTTACATAGAATTATTCCATTTTCTCCATAATTTATTTAATTGAGCTCTATTAATGAAAACATTAATTGCTTTCCATTTTTACTATTACAGAGGATGCTGCAATGAACACATTTACACAAGCATTTTGCATATTTTGTGCGTGTTTACATTTTAAATATATTTGTATAAGATAGATTCTTACAACAGAAATTGCTTGGTCAAGAATATGAACAGTTTCAGTTATCTTGGTCTTGATATCGGACCATTTCTTCCTTGCGGAAGCAGCATTGGAATGAGAAATGCCCTCTGGGTTAGTTATTGATTGTGTGTAACAGATTACCTTAAAATTCGTGGCTTAAAAGAACAATAAACATTTATTATCCTCACAGTTTCTGTGGGTCGGGAATTTGAGAGTGGCTTAGCTGGGTGTTTCTGATGTGGGGTCTCTCTTGAGGTGGTAATCAAGAAGTCAGCCAGGTCTGCAGTCATCTGAATGTTTGGCTGGAGCTGGAGGATCTGCTTTTAAGGGGGCTTATTTGTGTGACTGGCAAGTTGGTGCTGGCCCTCAATAGGAGGCCTCCGTTTCCCCAATGTTGGCTCTTCACAGGCTGCTTGAGTATCGTCACAACATGGCAGTCAGCTTCCCTAGAACAAGTGATGAGAGAGAGAGCGACGGATATGGCAGCAATGATGCCTTTTGAACTCTGAAATCATACACCATCACTTCTGCCCTATTCTGCTCATTAGAAGCATGGTATTAAATCTGGCCCATATTGGAAGGAAGGGGAATTAGCTTCCACCTGATGAAGGAAGACATGTCAAAGGAATTATGAGCGTATTTTAAAATCATCACAGCCTTTCTCTAAACCTAGTTTAAATGGATTGATTTCCTTGGCATGAGTCTTCAAAAATATGTATCTAAGAAGTTTTGCCCATTGAAGTCACAGAGGCCAATGAGATCAGCTGGTGAGAATGTGGTACTGGGAATACAAGCTGTCAACCACCTGCTGCCCTTGGTGTCCAGTCCCCAGTGCCCTGGCTACTATCCAGGCTCAAGATTTATGTCTTAATTATGTAAATGAAGAGATTATGCCATCAGGGGCCCTGGTGAGCTAATTACTAAACAAGAAATCAATGCTGCTGAAGTCAAAACTAATGAATCCCAAGGCTCCCCACACTCTGACTGTAATTGCAGTAGTGAGAATCTTATTTCAACAGACCATGCCAGAGAGCTGGGAGGGCCTCGCACTGTGATTTATTCATTGAGATCCTATCCAAGCTGCTTTTTCTCATGGATGCTGGGTTCTGGAAACAATCCCTGGCCATCCCTCTTTCAATCCACGGGCACCTCCGCACCTATTCAGTCATCTGTAATAGCTCAGGCTCTGGGAAATGAATATAAGGATTGTTCTGGCCAGTGACAGTGAGGCGGGAGGAGCTTCGGTCAGAGCATCAGCTCAGATAGATGTGACATTTGGAGGACTGAGGCAGGGTGAGAGGGTTTCACTGGGGTCCCTTTCTCCCTCCCTGCTTTGCAAGAGGCATCCAATTGCCCCCGACAGTGGACAAAAATGGACAGAGAGGTCTCTTGACTCTCTAGGCCCCAGAGGCACACAAACGCCTACTCAACTCATTGTCCCCTCTGCACCCTCCCTCACTCCTCACTACAGGGCTCTGGGCTCTGTCTCTCTTGCTTAATGTGGCTATTTTCCTTTTAATCCTAATTGCCTAGTCTTGCCCTTAGCTTTTATCCAGTGCTGCTACAAGAAATAGCCATGTGCAATCTATTTCTGCAGTTATCGTAACCATACTGTTGAGGATCATGACTGTTAAATCTGCAGCAAAATAATGAGGGGGATTTTTCTGGTGTCCCAGAATTGTGGCTAAGGCCCAAACCAAAGCAGAGAAGAAGAGGCACTGAGGAAGCCTGCATTCTAAAGACAGCTGCCCAGGAGCAGGGCTAACATGTCCTGGCAATGTGGTTTGTAAACCACAGGTTGCAGAACTGACCTGCCCCCTTCAAGCCACTCTCCATCCTGCCTTCTGCTCCTCACTCTTGCAGATATCAAGTGAGGACTAGGGAATGGTATGGGGAGATGGCACCAGAGCTGCAATCTTACAGTGTTGTTGGTGGGGGCAATTCCCTTATCTCCCCATGGGAAGACACACATGATCACAGAGACCACTGCACTGGCACTCTGCTCTAGAGACTCTCTAAGAGGCCTGTGGAGATGGCCCATGCCAGTGGAGGGCAAAGGGGCTGCAGAGGGCCTGGCAAAGAAGCACTGGGGTTATCCCATCCTGGGTCTCAGAAGCCCTTGGAGAACCCAGAGGAAGTCCAGAGCATTGCCTGTGGTTCCACACAAGGGGCATGGAATGGAATGGCAGGAGCTGTGGGCTGTCCAGCTGGTTGCCAGAGTAAGTCGGGAAGACACCACTCAGAGAGAGGGGGGCACAGCGCATGTTGAAGGGGGGCATTACCACCTCCTTTTCAAGTGGGTCCTTCTAGGAGAGGAGAGCCGGGTTGAGTTGAACATTGTTTCATAAAAAGACCCCACCCTCCATGTGGAGACTGCCACTCAGTGGGGTCCACCAACCTCCCACAGAGCCAGGTTGAGCCAGGCTGAGATCAGAGATGCCTCCTCACCACCACAGACCCTCGACCATGCTGAGATGCCTCCTGCCTCCCCATCCTTTCTTCCTGCCCCCAAGTCTAGAACTGCTAGACCCAGAGGAGGGAGGAAGAGGAGGAGGAGAAGTGAAGGAGGAGACCATGCTGCTCCCCCACCACCAAGTCCCTAAAGCCACAGTCTTCCTGGGGTTTGGGGCATTGACAAAAGGAAGAGCTTTGAATCAGATATGAATTTGGAGTTTTAAATGGAATGGACTGAGTTTTTAGTAACTGAAAGTGACAGGAATATTTATTCACTTTCTGCCCAAAATATCAAGTGATGGGGAAAAGGGATTTGACAGAACACAGCAGAAAGCAGTGACTAGAAAAAATTAATTTTCATGTTTATACCCCACTGCGTTGAGACTCCTGAATAACCCACTGCACATCATTCTAGTCGATGCTCCTTAAATAAAGCCCCATGGAAAGAAAGTCTTCTCAGAATTTTTTGCAAGACTATCCAAGATGTGGGGAAATGTGCACCCTCACACACTGTGGGAGGGGAGGTAAATCGTAGAGGCAAGGCTTTTCCAGGGAGCAGTGTGTGTCACAAGACTTAACAAGGGCATGCCTTTGATGCAGCAGTTTTATAGTGAGGAAGGTATTTATTGATGGTTAAACAGATGTTCATGGAGTACCTATCATGTGCTGGGCACTGTTCTGGGTACACTGACCATGGCAGACCCGGTTTCTAGCCTTGCGGACATTACAGCTTTACTGAAGGAAAAAGACGGGCCAACAGGATGCTACAATACAGGCTGCTTCCTGCCCTACCAGAATGAAGCGCGGGTGACGGTGGTGACATAAGAGGCGCAGAGGACTCGGTCTGTGCTGGAGGTGGGTGTCAGAGGAAACTCATCTGAGGAAGTGATGTCTCTGTTGAGATCTAAAAGATGAATGGACAAGGACGCTTAGTCAGTGCAAAGTGTGCTAGGCAGTGGAATGAGGATGTACAAAAGCACAGAGACAAACAGGGTGTGACAAGTTCAGAAAACCCAAAGACGTTCAGTTTGGCCACAAAGAGGAGCAAGAGTGAAGCGGCTCTAAGCAGGGAGAAGCTGGAAAGGGGCAAGCAGCCCTGAGGGAATAATTCAGGATGCATGCAAAGACTCACCAAAGCATCATTTATGGTTATAATATCTGATGATTGGACACAACTTAGATGTCAAACAATGGGTTACCAGTGGCACCAATACAATAGAACACTGTATGACTATAAAAACAATGCTGCTGATGACTATTTATTGATGTGAAGAGATGCTAAATGTTATACTGTGAAATTAAAAATCAGCATATTGGAGAGTCTTGCAAAAAAATCAGCATATATATAATATAAAATATACAGGCTGGACACGGTGGCTCATGGCTGTAATCCCAGCACTTTGGAAGGCTTGAGACCAGGAGTTTGAGGCCGGCCTTGGCAACATAGTGAGATCCCATCTCTACAAAAGCCAAAAACACTAGCTAGGCATGGCAGCTAGCTAATGTGCTTATAGTCCCAGCTACTCAGGAGACTGAAGCAGGAGGATTGCTTGAGCCTAGGAGTTCGAGGCTGCAGTGAGCTATGATCAGGGCAGTACACTCCAGCCTGGGCAACAGAGGGAGACATTGTCTCTAAAATATATAAATACATTAGTAAAATAAAATAAAATTGTATGCACAGTTTGATCTTATTTTTATTTTTAAAATTATGCAAAGATTCTGGAAAAATACATACCCAGTGGACTATACTTATCTCTCGGTGCTGGGATTGCAGATGAATTTCGTTCTTTCTTTTTTGCTCTACTGCAGTTTATGCCATACTTTATCTGTGTGCAAGTACAGCTTGGATAATACGGAAGTCAAAGTTATAAAATATAAAATCACTGAAATGTAAGCTTAAAAAATTTAGTGCCAGGAAAGTCTTAGTTTCCCTATAAAGCATGAAGAAATTATTCAAAATTGAGAAGAAGCTAGTGTAAATGCAACTGACATGGAATATCAGTTTAGACATTTATGAGCTCCAACAAATTCTGCATGCTTATTCAGAAGGTATCCACTTCCCTCCCCCATCTGCTCCCATTCCCAGCCACATGCACCAGTTGCTGAGCCCCAGGCAGCGCCAGCTTCTCATGGAAATCTTTAATTCTTGTTCTACCACCTTCTTGGTTCTCTAGTTTTGTCTCAGAAACTTCTTAACCTATTAGGATCTGCAGGCAGATAAGCTTATAATACTACTCTGAGGTCTGTTCAAGGCCTTCTGGGTGTCAATAAATTCCAGTGGGTTCACACAACTTTGGGGAAATAGATGTCTTCTTCTGGTCCTACTAGTGTGTGACTCACTTTAGGACCTGAGCACACACACCCAGCATGATAAATGTGCATCACCATCTTGCAGAGCCTTGGAGTAGAAGGAGAGAAGCTGGTGAACTTTCTCCTTTCTGAAAGTTAACATTTTTCCTTTTTGCCATGGATACCTGTAATCAGAGTCAATTTGATGCTGTTCAATTATTACGGAGAAAGAGTTGCCACTTGGATTCAGTGCTTTGAATTCAATTGATCTTTGAATAAGAAGCTTCTGCAGTGATGTGGACCCTCTGCCTAAAGTGAACCAACATTCTTTCTGTCCCTTGAAAGACACGTGTTGTCCCTGTTCCCATTCCTGTGTTCATGCAGGTCCTGTCACTAGGAAATCCTGCTTTGCTGCACTTTCGGTCTATCCCAATGCTACTGATCTGTCATGACCCAGATCAGTTTTCACCTGTGTGAAGTCTTCCCTGATGCTACAATTTACATGCATCTAGACTCTATGTGCTCCTTGAAAAGAGCATAGATGTTGCCACAGGAAGCCATAAGATCTAGTCGTAACTTTACTGCTTACTACTTGAGAGATCTTGTGAAATTTACTTACCCTTTAAGAACATCAGTTTTTTTGTTTGTTTGTTTGTTTCATGGAGACATTGAATAACAGGACATAAAATTACAGAATATTATAATTTAAGTGCCTTAATTACCAAATGCTACATGTATTATTCAACAAACATTTATTAAGTACCGACTATGCAAGTGACACTGCACTAGGCGTTACACAAATGCTGGTTTTGTTATAAGAAGAAATAATAGTTTTCTAGGGAATTTAGCCAATTACATTGTTTTGTGCTTTTAATGTTTCACCTATGGATGTCTTGTTAATTCTTTTTGTATTTTTATGTTAATTTTTGGTATTGCCGAATATTTATCAAATTCCTACTATAAGCCTAGTGGGGATAAAATGGTGGATAACAGTGTTCCCTCCTGCAGTTACATGGATTTAAAAAATGGGTAACAATTGAAGATTTTAAGCAAGGAATGAATTTGATGGGATTTGTGCCTTTAAAATACGATGTTTTTTCCAAGTAGTTGAAACTTTCTCCCCTTCTTTGTTTGTCTAAGTTCTGTACATTTTTGTTTATCAAGTTCGATGTCGCTTTTTATTGGGATACTTCTCTGATGTCCAAGTTTGGGTTTTGGGCCCTCCTGTCTGTGCCTTTTCTTTTCTACCCTCTGTGCAGCTCTAATGACATGGGTTGTAAAAGTTTGAGTACTTGTCTGTATGCCCCTAGATCATGAGGTCCTGATGAGACATTTCTGGGTGGTGGAAGAAAGAGTGTTTACTAGTTGAGAAGCCTGGAGGAGAGACAATGTCTGTAGTGAAGTGCCAAGGTTTAGTTAAACTGGGAAGAGAGGAGTCCACTTGGTTGAGGAGTCTGGGGGAACATGAGCGTTTGTTTACCACAGAGTTGCCTCTAAAGGACACTGTGGGCTCTCACATTATGAGGGAGGAAGTCCAAAGCTGTGGGAGAGGCGAGCTAAGCCCGGGAGCAAGGCATACGGAGTTCGTTTGAGAGAGAGGTCCCAGGTCATTCTTGAAATAGGAAATCCAAGGTGAGGAGAGCAAACCTGGCAATGGGTTTAGTTGGTGCCTAGTACTCTCACCATGTGGGGAGAACAACAGCCCTAACTCACCAGAAAAGTACAAGGCCTTTAAGAAATACTTAACGTATACCTCAACAAAGCTGGAGGGAAAACGGCAACAAAAAAGGGACAAATGCTTTATTAAATAAATAAATGTCTAAAGAAAATACTAGGTTCATGAATTACCTTCTGTATCAGAAAGAGCAGTGGCTCTAATCTTCTGGCCCACGTAAAGGAAGGCCCAGTAGGTGCCTGGCCATGGCCACCTGACCTCTGTTGCTGTCAAGGCTTGGGAATTACCTGTCCAGAAATCCAAGAACCTTTGCTTATGAGTTTTGATTTCTCATTAAGCTTTATAGGGTTTTCCCTGATAATTAACACATATTATTTACCAGTTCGTCTTCTCCAATTAAGATGATAATTAGATTGCATGTTCTACCAGGTGTTTACCAGCCACTCTATGAAAAAGAGCTTAATGAAAAAATCCAGACATATAATCACATTAACAAGAGGGGAGCCCATGGGGAGGAGGATTTGAAATGTTTAACAGTTGAGTGGAGAGTAATGGGATTTCAGGGCAAACACAGACCCCATATGGGCTGTCATATATCCCATGGCATGGGAAGGAGAGTATGGTCAGTTGTGAAGATTGGGTGATATTTTTTTTTACCTTGGCAGGTCATAGAAACAGGAAGCTGGTACATGCAATAGTGTGGGCTACAGGCTTTGATAGAATGGTGGCTAACAACAACAACTGATGTTTGTCAGATGTCTACTCTGTGCATGGCATTATGGCAGGTGATCTACAAGCTTTATGTCAATGGATTCTTACTGAAACCCTTTGAGGTAAGTATTATACTTAGCTATATATTACTGACAAAACAACTGAGGCTCAAAGAGGTTAAGTAACCTACCTAAGGTCATGCGGCTATTAAGTAGCGAAGCTGAGAATAGAACCCTGGGTGAACCAAGGTATGCTCCTCCATGTGGTGGGAGACTGATAGAAAGCAAAGAGGTTTGGAGGACAATGGTGCCTGCCTCTAAAGCCATGTGGCTGCCACAAAAATGGCTTAGCCCAACAGTGGCAAGTATATGGCACATATACAGCCTGTCACTCCCTCCTGCTATCACCCTTGCTAGACATTTCTAGTTTATCATGGTCTCTCCCACTGAGCACAGATGTGGCCTCATACTCCTTCTCACCACAGCACTACAGGCAGCCACTAAGTCAATCAGAACTGACATGTCAGATGAAACCACTTTGCCATTCCTAACTTAGATGCTGTGTAAAAATATCAGTGGCAAAGCATCGGGGTCAGAGTTCGCAGGAACCAGCCCTGGATCCTGGTTCTTCCTCTTCCAGCAGTTCCCAGAGCTTTTCTCACCATCTGTGAAATCTGAAGTATTGTTGTGAGGATTCAATGGAGTAATATCTGCTGATGTGCGAACCACAGAGCCTGCAGGAGAGTAAGTCGTGGGGAAGGGCTGGCTTCCTTCTTTCACAATGGCAGTCAGTATGTTTAGGCTTATATCAGGGCCAAGGATGGGTTTCTCAGTCTTAGAAACCTCGCTGGTAGGGAAAGGCTGTGACACACTAGCCTAGATCTCAGGGAATACATGGAGAGGTGGAGTGTCCAGGGGTGAGGACTGAGAGTAGCTAGAGTGACTGACATGCTGAAGAACAGTCCAGCCAGGTGTGGAGGGAGGTCCATGGAAGAGAGGGGCAAAGAAGCCATTTCCAGCAAAAACCAAGAATCCCTGGGCCAGGCCCCACGTGGATACAAATCCAAATCTATACCAGCCAACGTGAGCCAGGCAAGGTGGCCTGAGCTGAGGCTTCAGGAACCCGGGGATAAAGAATGTGTGCTAGACAAACAGAATGTGTCTTGCTTGGCCTTTTCACTATTTTCCATTTAGGCTATGTTTGGTTTTCCTTTAGTTTTCTAAAGTCTCAAAATACCAACTTCTTTATTGATTTAAGAGGAAAAGAGAAACTCTCTATACCAAAGAAGGAAGATGGGAAGGTTCAGAGTGGCCTATGCCGAGAGTCCTGAGGGCACTGACCATCCTAGGGGCAATGAGAAGAGCCATGGAGCTGGTGAAGCCAAAGAGAGGACAAGCGGTGTGAAGGGGAGGTATTCAGGAAAGCAGTTGTCAGTCGACTTCCAAGTTTTTTGTTACCTTTGATTTAAGTCTCCTTCTGCCAGGTTAAGTAGAGCACTGCATGTCCCTCTTGAGTTCCAGTGTCCTGCCACCTCATGTACCCCTTCCAGGTCTTGACTTTGAGTTGATGGAGGTGAGAGAGATCTAGAAAGAGCTCTTAGTGGGTAACGTGAGCAAGTTGGGAAACTCAGCTCAGAGCACCAGATCTGGGCAACAGGGGTGGATCTGAGTCTTAAGGAGAAGGAAGGAAACCACTGTTCAGAACTGGGTTTCAGTTTAGGGTAGTGTTAGGCTTTTTTGATGCAAAGCACTGGAGGCTTTCTTGATCATGTTGAGTAAGTGTGTATGTATGTGTGTGCTTGGAGTAAGGGAAGGAATATTGAAAAGAATATGGAAATAAGGTAATTAGAAACCTCAACCATATGGCCAGGTGTCAAGACTGCCAGGGGCCAGGGAGAGTTTAGTAATCAGGCCTTGCAAGAAGAAAAGAAACTAATATCCTAGCGGATTTTTCGGAGACCAGAACTGGAAGACCGGGCAAAGTTCCAGTTGCTCTAGGGATTAAGGTCAATTTTCATCTTCACGGAAGTGTGTTCTGCTCTACATGTCTGCTTCTTTGTGTTTATCTACTTTACAGGATATGGACCAATGCCCTCACCCTACTCATATCTTCGGCTTATTTATAATTTTGGTTTACTCATAAACATCACTTACTCATGATTGCTCATGGTTCTTGCCTTCTCTTGACCTCTCTCTGCATCAGTTTCTGCTCCCAATGCCAACCGAATAATTCTCTTTAAAGAATCTCATAGTTTACATTTCTAACAGATAAAATCTAAAAGATCCAGTTAATCATAATTGCCTCCATTGAGAAAGAACTTTTCAGTCAGACCACCTCATGGATTATCTGCTCTAAGCTGTCAACGATGAGAGAAGCAGTTTCTCATTGGAGGTAGCATGGGACTGTGCAACTGTGCATCAGGTCTGCGTCCTATCTCCGTTCACAGTGGAAGCTCTCATAGGGCAAGCCCTGGGCACTGAACAGTTCTCTGTATGCTCCTCTTGAGAGCATCCCAACTTCCGTAGGGTCTTGATCTTCATTCATAGTGATGACTGGGTTCATTTACTTCACCTTACTCTCAGCAACCTCTACCCTGATAGCTGGATTTTTTATTTGGTGCTCTACCAGTCAGAGTCCTAGCAGGACACTTGAAAATCATATGCAAGACATGAAAATCATATGCAAGCCATATGCAAATCAGGATCAATTGAGAGGAGTTTAGGAAAAAAAAAAAAAAAAAAAGACCACGCCTGGGTGTGATGGCTCAGGCCTGTAATCCCAGGACTTTGGGAGGCCGAGGTGGGTGGATCACCTGAGGTCAGGAGTTCGAGACCAGCCTGTTCAACCTGGTGAAACCTCGTTTCTTCTAAAACTAAAAAAATCAGCTGGGCATGGTGGCAGGCACCTGAGATCCCAGCTAGTCAAGAGGCTGAGGCAGGAGAATCACTTGAACCCAGGAGGCAGAGGTTGCAGTGAGCCATTGTGCCACTGCACTACAGCCTGGGTGATTCTAGAATTGGTGACAGTGGGGCTCCATTACAACTTGAAGGACCTGAAGGGGCCAAGAAAGGAGTAGTTACCAGGAGGGAGGAAGAAGGAGAGGGAGAGAGAGAGGCATACAGAAGCTGTGACCTGTGGCCTAGCGTTGCAGGCTCGCCATCCCCCTGGAGTGATCTAGAGACTGACCCTGACCTCATTCTCCTCTCTCCCTCTGATTTCCTTCCCGTAGTCCAACTCAGTGCTCAGGAAGGCAGAGTGCGAAGGGGCCTTGATTCAGTCCACATGGGTCAGCTTCCAGGGTGTGAGCAGGGTGAAGGGCAGAAAGGAGACCTGGAAGGACAAATCTGAGATGTCCAGTACAGGGCTTTCCTCCCTGGCAGTGGTCTTGAATCTAGAATTTGAGCACTGTTCAGCTGCTACCTACATTTCCTGGTTTGAGTTTTGCAAATCTATACTCCATGGCTGGCAGACAGCCAGGAAGAGAAGGCAGCTAGTAGTATGGGTCACACAATGTTGAGGGTGCATACCCCAGGGGATGGGAGGTGTAAGGCATGGAGGGCGAGACAGCCTGGAAGGCAGAAGTTGATGTGTGGAAGCCTGGGCAACAGGTAACAGGCCAGTGGTGCCAAGAAGGTACAACTTGGAGGGACATAGGTCATCCACCTGGTTAGTTGGGCATAGCCATGAGGTCTCTCAGGGAGGATTCAGAGTCTTCAGCAGACAGATTTAGCTCAACATCTCTTATTTTCTTTTTTTTTTTATTTCAATAGGATTTTTTGGGAATAGGTGGTGTTTAGTTACATGATTAAGTTCTTTAGTGGTGATATCTGAAATTTTGGTGTGCCCATCATTCAAACAGTGTACACTGTACACAATGTGTAGTCCTTTATCCCATGTTACCCCCCATCCTTTCCCCCAGGTCCCCTAAGTCCAATGTACAATTCTTACACCTTTGCTTCCTCCTAGCTTAGCTCCCATATATGAATGAGAACATGGGATGCTTGGTTTTCCAATTCGGAGTTACTTCGCTTAGAATAATAGTATCCAATTCCATTCAGGTTGCTACGAATGCCATTATTTTGTTTCCCTTCATGGCTGAGTAGTATTCCATGGTGTGTGTATATGTATTATATGTATATATATTATATATAAATATATATTATATATAATAATATATTTTATATTATATAATATAGTTATATAATATAATATATTATATTATATTATATATTATATTAAATATAATATAATTATATATAAATAAATATAATATATATTATGTATATATATTATATATAAATAAATATAATATATATTATGTATATATATTATATATATACACACCATATATATACACACACATATATATATGTATATAATATTTGCTTTATCCAGTCATTGATTGATGAGTACATGGGTTGGTTCCATATTTTTGCAATTGCAAATTGTGCTGCTATAAACATGAATTTGCAAGTATCCTTTTTGTATAATGACTTCTTTTCCTCTGGGTAGATTTCTAGTAGTGGGGATTTTCTTTAAGGAATCTCTATTCTGGATTTTCCATAGTGGTTATACTAGTTTACATTCCCACCAACAGTGTAAAAGTATTTCCTTTTCACCACATTTACGCCAACATCCATTATTTTTTGATTTTTTGATTATGGCCATTCTTGCAGGAGTGTGGTGGTATCACATTGTGGTTTTGATTTGCAGTTCCCTGATCATTAGTGATGTTAAGCATTTTTCCATATATGTGTTGGTCATTTGTATGTCTTCTTTTGAGAATTATCTATTCATGTCCTTGGCCTACTTTTTGATGGGATTTTTTTTTTTTCTTGCTGGTTTGTTTGTTTGAGTTCTTTATAGATTCTGGATATTAGTGCTTTGTCGGATGTACAGATTGTGAATATTTTCTCCCACTATGTGCATTTTCTGTTAGCTCTGCTGATGATTTCTTTTGCTGTGCAGAAGATTTTAGTTTAATTAAGTCCCATCTATTTATCTTTGCTTTTGTTGCATTTGCTTCTGGGTTCTTGGTCATGAACTCTTTGCCTAAGCCAATGTCTAGAAAGGTTTTTCTGACGTTATCTTCTAGAATCTTTATGGTTTCAGGCCTTAGATTTAAGTCTCTGATCCATCTTGAGCTGATTTTTGCATAAGGTGAGAGATGAGGATCTAGTTTCATTCTTCTGCACGTGGCTTGCCAATTATCCCAGCACCATTTGTTGTATAGAGTGTCATTTTCCACTTTATGTTTTTGTTTGCTTTGCTGTAAATATTTGGCTTTAAATATTTGGCTTTATCTCTGGGTTCTCTATTCTGTTCCATTGGTCTATGTGCCTATTTTTATATCAGTACCATGCTGTTTTGGTGACTATGGCCTAATAGTATAGTGTGAAGTCAGGTAATGTGATTCCTCCAGATTTGTTTTGTTTTTTGTTTTTGTTTTTGCTTAGTCTTGCTTTGACTATGCGGGCTATTTTTTGGTCTCATATGAATTTTAGAATTTTTTTTCTAATACTGTGAAAAATGATGGTGGTATTTTGATGGGAATTGCACTGAATCTGTAGATTGCTCTTGGCAATATGGTCATTTTCTTTTCTTTTTCCTTTTTTTTTATATTTTGAGATGGAGTCTCGCTCTGTCACCCAGGCTGGAGTGCAATGGCGTGACCTTGGCTCAGCGCAAGCTCTGCCTCCCAGGTTCACGCCATTCTCCTGCCTCAGCCTCCCAAGTAGCTGGGACAACAGGCGTCCACCACCATGCCCAGCTAATTTTTTGTATTTTTAGTAGAGACGGGGTTTTACCATGTTAGCCAGGATGGTCTCAATCTCCTGACCTCGTGATCTACCCACCTCAGCCTCCCAAAGTGCTGGGATTACAAGCACGAGCCACCACATCAGACCGCAGTACGGTCATTTTCACAATATTGATTCTACCAATCCATGAGCATGGGATGTATTTCCATTTGTTTGTGTTGTCTATGATTTCTTTCAGCTGTGTTTTGTAGCCGTGTTTTCCTTGTAGAGGTCTTTCATGTCCTTGGTTAGGTATATTCCTTAGTATTGTGTGTGTGTGTATATATATATGTGTGTGTATGTATATATATATATACATACACACACATACACATATATAAAAATATATATATATTTTGCAGCTATTGTGAAAGGGATTGAGTTCTTGATTTGATTCTCAGCTTGGTTGCTGTTGGTGTACAACAGTAGCTCAACATTTATTAAGTGATCTTCTCTGTTTCTAGCACCATGTGAGGCACTGAGAAACTAAAGATGGATAACAAAGTCCTTATCAATAATTTCAATATAAGGTGAAGTGTGATTAGATAGTGTGCCCAAGGGACTCTGGGGGCCCCTTCTGAGACTTTCTGGGGAGAAGGAGGCCTGGGTCCCTCCAGAAAGATGAGTGAGAGTCAGGCTAAGTAAGGAGGGAATAACATCCCAGCCAGAGGGAATAATAGAAGAAAACATGAATGTGAGTGCCCATGGTAAGGTCAGGCATTGCTGTAAAGTGGGAGGTAAAACATGGTGAGAGATGCAACTGGAGATGTGGGTGGAGAAGGCAGGCTGTGGCAGGTTGGGAGCAGACAGAGGCACCAACTTCACTGTGTGGCCAATGGGCAAGCCTTGAAGGGTTTTAAGAAACGTGCAATGTGATCATGTCTGCATGTGGATGGCCCTCTGGAGGCTAGGCCCAAGCTGGATCAATGGGTAAGTCTAGAGAGAGAGAGAGAGAGCAGTGAGGAGGCAATTGCAATAGTCCAGGTGGGAGAGGATGAGGCCTAAGCTAGGCAGGAATGACAGCTAGAGTTGCCCCTGCAGAGTCCAACAGGGAGCATGCTCAGAACTCCCGCTGCCCACCTCACCTGGCACGGTGGGGATGTGTTACTGCTGCTGCCCCTCAGGCAGGGTGGCTTTCCCCACCTGTCTGGCTGAACAACAATTTGCCCTAAACTGTACTTAGGACTGTCGTGATATAAGAAAATGAAATTGCCTATAGGTGATTATAGGATTATCTGAAGGGCTCAGGGAAACCCAGGTATTTCTCAGTTTTCCAACCTGAGTGGCAAAGAGATCAGATGGCCCCTCTGGGAAGGTTTGCTGGATACTGCTGGGAGCTGGGAAGGATGAGGAGGGATGGCCATCCCCCTAGGCAGAGAGCTTCACATGCATCCTGTGAGAGTCACAAGGGCTGAGGGCATGCTCATGGAAGCAGATGGCCTTACCTCACAGCTCCTACTAACTCACCTGCCTGAGAGGTCAGGCACATCACTAAAAATAGCAAACCCCAATTACAGAGTACTTCCTAGGGCCCAGGCTGTCTTTCTCAAGGTGTTCCCATACACAGGATCACATATAATTACCACAAAAACGTTTACAAGTAGATCTGAGGGAAGGTGAATCAAATAGAAGAGTCAGTTCCTGGCTCTGAGGGAAGGCTGGGAACATGGACAAAGAAATTTCTGCTCTGGGACTTCTGGCCCCCTTCCCTCTAGTGTAAACAGACCAGGAGTGCAGACAGGGTTGGGGTGACCAGTGGGCTGGCGCTTTCTAACCTATTTCTGAAAACGAGAAGGGGAGGTGCCCAAAGCACAAGCATATCGAAGTACAAAGAGGGCCAGTTACGGCTTTGGTCTCTTCCCTCTCTCCATCTTCTGCCATTCTTCTGCTACCTCCCACCTCCTCTCTCCTTCTCTTCTTTCTTATATCCACAATATATCTGGCATCATCTATCTACTTTCAAAAACTCCATGCAGTCGGGCCCACCTGTGCAGCCCCCATCTATCCAGATGCTGAGCAAAAGGATGTCTTCTCCCCATCCCTCCCTCCATCAAAACTTTCACACCCCCAGAGCCTGGAAAGCAATCTCTATTAACCAGCTCACACTCAGGTATGTGTAACAGAAAAATCACCCTTAAATTTCCACCCTTACATTTGCTCACTGAGCCAAATTATTAATTGGGACTAACTAATTGCAGAGGTTTCTTTTAACAGACACTTGTTGCGAGTCTGCCTTGTGTCAGGTTCTGTGCTGGGGGCATGGAGGGACACAGGTGAGCCGTAGGATTTCACGCTTTAGTTGAGAAGCAAGACAGGAACACAAATGACAATGTAATCAATGTAATCAATGTCACAGAGAGGTACAGGTCTTTATTAATATTGGGGTGTGGGAAATGAGGAAAGGCCTCATGGAACTCAACTATGTGAGTGGGGCCTTGAAAGACTAGCAGGAAAAGTATGTATGGATGCAGGGAAGAGGGCTGTCAGGCATTTCAGACAATAGTAGCATGTGTCAGGAGGTGGACCTGGAACAAGTACCCAGAAGACAACAGGTTATCCCAAAGTGTGAGGAAGATGCTTCTGCTCAAAGAAGGCAGAGAAAGGGGTTCCTTTAAATCTCGTCCCTCACTTCCTTCCTGCAGGAGACAAACTCAAGGTCTGCAATGATTTTTCTTTCCTCCTCACAGGATTTCCCACCCACCCCAGTCCCTCCCTCACTGGACGAAGGGGCTGGACAAGCTGTCTTGTCTTTCCCCCATCTTGACTGAGGGCTTGCTTTGAACCATCTCCCAGCAACCCAGCTCCCATCTGACTCTCCAGCTTTGTGGGCAGACCCACCTGTCATCAGCTCTGTCCAAGTGCAGGTGACAGACCTGGGGGGCTCTATGGGGTCTCAGAGCAACACCCCAACTTTTCTCAATGGCTCCTTTCCTTCCCCCTGGTAAGACCCTCCCAACTACTTGGTTTCTATAACTGTAATAATAGTCCTCCCTCTGAATAGCTTACCCACTATTTATGCCTAATTACCATGTAGCACAATAATGATTATGTATAGCACTAAATGTGTCAGATTAACTTTGCTCGAAGTTTTGCTTCATTACAACACCAAACTTGATTCATGTGCATTGAGTATTTAACCTCTCTGGGCTTCAACTCCCACATATGCAAAATGATGGGTAGGGATTATTTCAGTGCTTCCCCCGCTGCCTGGTGTTCAGAATCATTGGCTGACTTTTTAGAAATACAGAGGGCTAACCCTGACCCCCTAAATTATAATGTAATAGTTCTGGCATTGGGCCCCAATATCTGTATTTTTCTTTTAGTTTCCCAGGGATTTCTATTGCATCCAATCCAAAGATTAGCATATGGGAAACTCTCGAGTAAGTCATCCCTGCCATCCTTTCCAAACCTCATTGATTCATTCATTGATTCATTCACTGGCAATGAGGCTGGAAAGAGGCAAGGATGGATGTGGTGTTAGCATGATTAGAATTTATCTCAAAGGCACCAGGAAAGACTTTAAAGGGGAGTAAGTAGGATGACATCATCAGGTTTATGTTTAAGAGGCAGCATTGTTTTGCAGTGTGGAACATGGGCTGGAGTAAGGACAGCAGCACAAGAAGGCTTCATAATCATCTACATGGGACAGGATGATGGCTGGATTGGAGTAGTGACAGTGGGGGTGGAGTGAGTGGGTGGATCTGTGTAGCATTCAGAAAGTAGAATAAGCAGAGCTCAGTTTTATTTTTACCTTTGGATCCGGAATATGGTGAATCGTTTCACTGCACCACCTCTGTCCCCTTCCTATACTGTAGAATTCCTGTGTGGGCCTTGGTGGCAGGCAGAGCCCTCACCCCACTGAAAGGTGCAGCTCATAGCCCAGCTCAACCAATGAGTGGCAGCTGCCTCAGATTTTGACTGAGGAGCTAGTGAATCAGAGAAGCAAGGACACTGGAGAATCAATCCTAGAGGTGGTACCAGTAGCCACAACTTTCAGTTTTCCAGGGACAGCATAACAGGGTGCCAGGGGGATGCCAGTGTCTGGTACAGCCAAGGTGGAGATGCCATCTGGTGCCCTGTATTTAGCTATGATAGCTGAGTTCTCACTGGACTGTTGCTCCAGCTTGATTTTGGTTGAAAGTCTAACAGTAGCTAGCTTTATTTTTCCTGTTTTACAAGTCTGGTTCTCTAATCTCTATGATTCTGTGAGATACTACAATATTTTCCATGAATTCCTTTTCTGCTTAAACTATCAGAATTGTTTGTTTCTCACATCTGTGTTCCCGACTGCTACCCTGATTGTGTTGGAGGAAGAGGGGGTGTGAGTAGTTGGATGGTGTGGTCCTCAGAGATGAGAAACACAGGCACAGGGTCAGGTGTGAGCAGAAGAACCCCAAGTGCTGCTGGTTATAGACTAAAGATACCGTTGCTCCTTATTCACTCACCCTCAATAAAAAAGGAGCTGAGACTGAGTTTTTCTTCTCCATTGAGAGCTTTCTTTGAACTGCACAACTCCATTCAAAACCTGAATGGGTGAATGGTCCTTGCATTTGCAGACTACCTGAAATCCATCATCCTAGTTTCATTGCCTGCTCTCATCTTCATAACCTTCTCAGTGCTCTCCCCAAATTAACAACATTCTTGCCATCACAAGGCTATTGGAAGGTAAATAAGATCACAGACAAGAAAGTGCTTTATCATCTATGGAAAGGACTGAAGAACTTCAAGGCAGTAGATTGTACTTACCTAAATACAACTTCAGAAGTTACACGTAGATTGTTTTCTAACTTCAGTCACTTTCCAACCTATTTACTTGGTAGTTCACAAGATGTTTTCTTTTGTTTTCACATAGATTGGCAACTGCAGTAACCACTGAAACACAAGATTTTTTTTTTTTTTGACAGAGTTTCACTCTTGTTGCCCAGGCTGAAGTGCAATGGCATGGTCTCGGCTCACTGCAACCTCCACCTCCCGGTTCAAGTGATCTTCCTGCCTCACCCTCCCAAGTAGCTGGGATTACAGGCGCCCACCACCATGCCCAGCTAATTTATTTATTTTTAGTAGGGATAGGGTTTCACCATGTTGGTCAGGCTGGTCTCGAACTCCTGACCTCAGGAGATCCACCCACCTACCTTGGCTTGTAATGCTGGGATTACAAGCATGAGCCACTGCACATTTTAAGTGCACAGTTCAGTAGCATTAAGTACATTCATATTGTTGTATAAGCATCGCTACCACTCCACTTTAGAGCCAGCCTCGGTCTCCCAAAGTACTGGGATTACAGCCATGAGCCACCGTGCATTTTAAGTGCATAGTTCAGTAGCATTAAGTACATTCACATTGTGTGTAAGCATCACCACCACTCCACTTTAGACCTTTCTCCATGTTCTCATACCAAAACCCCATACCCATCAAATATGTCCCCATTTGTCCCTGCCTCCAGCCTCTGGCCACCACCAATTCACTCTCTGTCTCTGTGGATTGACTCTAGGTACCTCATATAAGTGGCATCGTATAGTATATGTCCTTTTGTAACTGGCTTATTTCACTTGGCACAATGTCTTTGAGGTTCCATGTGGTAGCAGGTGTGAGAATTTCTCTCCTTTGTTAAGGCCTAATAATATTCCTTTGCATGTAAATACCACATCTTGTTTACCCATGTTGATGGACACATGGCTTGTTTCACCTTTTGGCTATTGTGCATAATGCTGCTATGAACATAGGTGTGAAAACGAGGTGTATATTTTTATGACCCCTTCCCTTCAAGCAGTGAAATTTCCAATATGAATAATTGCACTCTGAGTTATCTGTTCTGTAACTCTGAAGAACTGTGTAATAGAATTTCTGAAAGTGAGTCACCCCTGTATTCTCTTTACTCTTTCAAAATAGGAAGCAGCAAAGAATAAATGTCCATTTCACACTGAGGTGGCAAGGCCCATTAGAGTCTACCAGTGAGGAAATCATTTTCTAAGGGTGATTACACACGCAGATGTCAAAACCCTCAGGTAACTCTCTGCTCTCCTACCTTGGCTGGATAGTGCCCTGAACTTCTGTCATTCTCAGAAGATTCTCCCCTTCCCACCCTTCTCTGGAGTCTACCATCTCGACTACCGTCAGCCCCTGCCCTAGATTATTCTGCATGGGGCTGTGGATCCCTCAATAACAACAATATCCAAGAATTCCACACTTCTCTAAGGTTTTCTGCATTCAAGGGATGCAATAAAGTACAAAAAAGATGATTTTTTTTTTTTGCCCTGTACTTCCTTTGACCCAGATGGATTGCTGTTCTACTGCTCCCCAGTCATTTGCAAATGGCACAAGAACTAAGACAAAAGAAGAGGATGAGAAAAGAGAAATTCCCAGAGCTTGGAAATGGGGGCTCAGTCTTTATCTGCAAAGTGGGTTAAGAAATGGAGAACTGTAATACCATATAGAAGGTGTCTGTATTTCCTGTGTCACTTCTCCAGTTAAAGTTTTCTGTAAGGGGGGGAAGACTCATGGAACAAACATCAACATCTGTGGGTTGTCGTTCCTACTTATTCTTCATGATAGCACTGTAATGTGGCTCTCTATCCCCATTTCACAATCCAGGAAACTGAGCCCCAGAGCCATTCAGAATTTCCCAAGGTTGTGGAGTTTAGATGGGAACAAACTTCTGTGTGACTCCAGTGTTGCTACTGACATGACCCTGCTCTGCCTTCCCCACCTTTCAGATTTCCCTTGTTTTCTGTGAGATGATTTTTAGAAGGGGACAGTGACAGTCTGTTCTCTCTGGGGGTACATCAGTTTGAAGAAGATCAGCAAGGGACCTCCCTTTCCAAGCTGCAGTGAGCAGTTCTTGGAGCACAGGAGGAAGTTCTAGCTCTCCCTATTCTCTGTTGGCATCCTCCTTTGTTTCCTCATTACAATGGGCCAACAAAATCCCCATCTGTCCCTTACCCGTCTCCTAGCCTTGCCTGAATGTCTTTGTCCCCCCCAAATTCATATGTTGAAATCCTAAGCCCCAGGATTATAAAATTAGAAAGTGAGCCTGTAATCCCAGCACTTTGAGAAGCCGAGGCAGATGGATCACCTGAGGTCAGGAGTTCGAAACCAGCTTGAGCAACATGGAGAAACCCCATCTCTACTAAAAATACAAAATTATCTGGGCATGGTGGCGCATACCTGTAATCCCAGCTACTCGGGAGACTGAGGCAGAAGAATTGCTTGAACCCGGGAGGCGGAGGTTGTGGTGAGCCAAGATCGCACTATTGCACTCCAGCCTGGGCAACAAGAGCAAAACTCCATCAAAAAAAAAAAAAAAAAAAAAGGAAAGTGAGGCCTTTGGGCAGTGATGAAGCCATGAGGACAGAAGGAGACAGAACCCTCATAAATGGGATGGATGAGTGCTCTTGTAAAAGAGGCCCAAGGGCACTCATTCACCCCTATCCACCATGTGTGACACAGTGAGAAAGTGCCGTCTATGAAACAGAAAGCTGGATTTCGCCAGATGCCAACTCTGCCAGCACCTTAATATTGGACTTCCCAGCCTCCAGAACTGTGAGAAATAAATTCTGTTTGTAAGCCACACGGTTTATGGTATTTTGTTATATTAACAGCATCCCAGATGGACTAAGAGAACCCCTAATATCCATTACTACTCATTTCCTTACAATTTTCAACAATGAAAAGGATAGAAATAAATGAAAGATTTAGGAGGTATATCAGGTGGAACTTCCTGACTCCGAGGAGGTAAGGAATTCAAAGAGGCTGCTGTAGATCCTTTTTCAGGAAAGCTATAAGGCAAAGGGACACCCTGCCCCCACACCGCCCACTTGGACTGGGCACACTCCTGCCTAGAGGCAGGGGGAGGCACCAAATGACCTCCAGAGGGCCCTGCTAGCCCAGGAAGCTGGGAGCTTCTGGTGCAGCCGCTGCTTGGCTGCAGATGTTCCCTGTCATCAATCACACAGTGCATCTGTTTGCTGCGCCGCTTGTTTAAAGAGTGAGGCGTTTGCTAATTGAAAACTAAAAGATCCATCCGTCTCACTCACAGCCAGCATGAAATCCATTCAACCATGTAAGATTGGGGCAAAAAAAGCAGCACAGAGCTACAGTGTCCTTGGGTGGGTGCATCTTATGGAGCTCATCTTCTTCCTGCTTCTGCCTCCTGATGAACAAGGCTCCCCTCCCCACCCCAGAGCAGCCAGGGATGGCCCATATTACCATTGTCTAACATGTCCTCATCTATTTTTCTCAGTAAAGCCCAGAGAGATCATTATTTTTAGTTCCCACTTAAAAATGGAGAAACTGAGGCTTCGCGAGATCAGACAATTTGGGCAAGCCCACACAACGGGTAGGTGACCAAGGCAGAACACCAATCCAGGTGCTCTGGCTAGTCTGACCCATCCCTGAACCTATGTAGAGGAGCTGAGTTGGGAGGTACCAAGTATCCCCTTAAGTGGATTAAACCTAGGAGAGAATGGCCCAAGGATATACAAGGGAAACACTGGGATGGCAACCATATCTGTAATGTCTGATCCCTTAAAGGCAAGTATGGCAACATTCTAGGACTCCTATTGATGTAATATCTCCCTATAGAGCCTGCAGGCAAGTGGAGGCCAGTCCAGATCAGCAAGATCCAGGGGCAGGAAGAGTCATGGTGGGGTGAGGTGGGAGCCCACAGCTTCCTCTGCCCCAGTGCCTCCAGAGATGGCTGCGTTTGAGAGAGGTGCTGTTTTGTGGCTCTGGAGAGGGCGACGGTTCAGTGCTAGACTCCGTGGGATTTGAAAGGGCACTCCATGTCTCTGGGACTCAGTTCTCCCTTCTGAGGTGAGAAGGAATTAGATGAATGCTAAGGTCCTTTCCAGCCCTCACTTTCTGTAATTGTGTGTGTCATTGGAGGAAATGCTGAGATGAAGTTAGTCCTTGTGGCCCAGGATGGCTCGACTCCAGCCATGCAGGGCCAACTCCCTGCTCTGCAGAGTCAGTCTGCTGCCCCTGCTCTTCCCTCTCCCTGGAGTGCTGTGCCATCTTCTCCCCTTGGTAACTGGTGTTGCTCCTTCAATGCCCGGTTCCTGTGAAGTCTTGCTTTTTTGTGCTTCACAGCACCTGTTTAAGCCTCAGTTATTTCCCTGGGGGTCTCCTCTCTGGATTGGCAGGGTGTGGGATCAGGGGCCTGGTTTTCTTTCTGTCTGTGACTTCTGAATCTGACATAGAGTCTGGCAAATTGAGGACAGTTGGTAACTAATTGCTGCAGAAGAAAAGAAAGAAAGAAAGAAAGAAGAAAGAAAAGAAAGAAAGAAAGAAAGAGAAAAGAAGGAAAGAAAGAAGAAAGAAAGAAAGAAAGAAAGAAAGAAAGAAAGAAAGAAAGAAAGAAAGAAAGAAAGAAAAAGAAAAGATGGAGAGAGGAAGAAAAGGGGAGAAGAACGAGGTTCCTCTGCAGCCCGAATGACAGTGGGCAGGGTAGCAGTGGAACACCCTTCACCACTCTATCTCTTTCTCCCTCTCCCCACTCCCTGCTTCACACACCTCAGTTTGGAGTCAGAGGTGAGCTGGAACCCCTGAGGCCTCCTTTTGCATTTCCATCTCAGGTCAACTCCAAACAGGCTTTTTCCTTTGGATGAGTCCAGCAATGGAACTGACTACATAGATTACAAGACCTGAAGTCAGAAAACGGATGCGGACCTCTTCCGACACCTCCTCTCCTTGCCTGACTTGCTGGATGGGTGGTGCCTCCCGCAACCCTTGGCTTCCGAGTCCTCAAAGGAGAAGACTGGCGAGCAGACGGTGAGGACCCAGCCTGCAATCACAGCGTGTTATTGTGGGTGGGAGCGCAGTGGGCGGTCGAGGGTTGCGTTCCCGCCTCAAAACAAGGGATGGCGGAATCCCCCAACCCCTCCTACCCGCCCCAGGCCGGGGAGCGCCGAGGAGTCACAGCTCGTTCGGTGGGGGGCGGGGGCGGGGCCTGTGTCAGGGGCGGGGCCCCGGGCACCTCCCCCCCGCGATCCCCGTGCTCCCCGCGCTCGGGTGCCGCGGAGCTGTCCAGCTTCAGTGCCGAGCCGGCAGCCTCCCGCGCGCACCGCGCCGCCTCCGCGCCGTCCCCGCGCTCCCTCCTGCCCGCCCGCTCCGCGCCCGGCCCCGCCCCGCCCCGCCCCGCCGCGGCCCGTCCACTGCTCCCCGCGGGCCAGAGCCGGCCGAGCGGCTGCCCGCCGGGGCTCTGAACGGCGCGGCGGGGCCGGGAGCCAGGGACCCGCCGAGGAGAGTGGCGGCCCCGGACGGCTGCCGGAGGGGCGGCCGCGCGTGGATGCGGCGGGAGCTGGAAGCCTCGAGCAGCCGGCGCCGTCTCTGCCCCGGGGCGCCCTATGGCTTGAAGGTAAGCACCGGCCGGATAGAGCGGCGGGAGACTCAGGGTCACGGGGAGAGGAGGAGGGAGCTCCAAGGGCAGCGCGGCCGGGACCAGAAGTTTGTGCCGCCATTCCCGGCCGCCTGCTTGGGAGCGCCCGCCTGGGGTCCGGCTCTGCACGGGCTCCCCGTCGGGCGGGGGCGGAGGGCGTCCGGAGTCCGCGGCGCCTATCACCTCTCCCTCCTTCTCAGTAGCCTCCTCGCCACCTAGAAGGGAGTCCTCTCCCCGGGCACGAGCGGGCGCAGCTGGGGCAGCCTCCCCGCGGGGCGCCCAGGGCAGCACGGCCGAGCCGCGGCATCGGAGGGTGGCCGCTTCCCACAATCTCGGAAGGGCACTTCCCCCAGCACCCAAGCGCGAGACTCGGGGCTCGCGGCCAGAGTTTCCGACTTCTTCCGGAGGAAGAAGGGCTGTTTTTGGCAACTATGTGTTGGTGCGACCTGACCCTTTTCAGTTTCTAAGGCAGAAGCTAAGGATGGGGGAGAGGCAGTTTCTGGCTGGATTCTCCCGCGCCCAGGTTGCCGCTGTCCTTGGTCCTGAACTTTCGCTCTCCTTCGTCTTCTCGGATTGACACCTAATCGGGGAGGGAGGCTTGGGTGCCAGACCCGTTTCGACCCAGGAGTGCAGGCGACGGTGGCGGCAGTAGCGGAGGGTGACCACCCGGCTCTCGGCCCGGCTCTCTGATGGACCGAGAGCCCCTCTAGGGTGGTATGCGGAAACAAGAGGCAGCTCTAAGCACCAGACAGAGCGCGTTCCTATACCTGTCTGAGGCGGGCAGCCCTTGAGCGCTTCCTCTTGAAGAGTAGAGGTAAGAGGGTGCGTGTGCGTCTACATAACAGGCTTCACCATGGACACAAGTCACAGCACTGCAGCTCCGTGGGGACAGGCACTTGCTCTCAGCCACAAGGAAGCTGTCTGAGCAAGTCACTGTTGCCCCACCTGGCACCCCACTACTTTTCGTTCTGGGGCTCCTGAGGTTGGGTGAGGGGGTGATGGAGTGAGGTGCGAGGCACTTTGTGGATCCCACTCCAGATCCTTCTGCAGATCCAAGCCTTTCTGGATTTTGACCAGGCTACAAACCTTTTAGGCTAATCTTTGCTCCTCCTTAGGGAGCTAGATGTTCAATGATTCTCCCCACTCCCACCCTGCTTCAAATGCAAATATGCATGCTTATCTCTGATTCATCCTGCAGCATTAGGACCACTTGAAAAAGAAATCATACTTATCGTCTTTCCCCCATGCAGCTGTTTGATGAGGGCGGGCAGATAGAGAGACTGGTCAGCGTGACCAGTTTCAAGAAAATCAGCAAGCTGGTTTCCTAGGTTCCAGTCCCTGCCTTGGACTTCCCTCCCTAGTGTTCAAAATTCCTGAATTATTTGTTTGCAGGGGTTTTTGATGCCATCTCTGAATGCAGACATCTGACAGGGAAGTGGTTTGGGAGGGCCAGGGTAGTCCCAGCTCTTAAAGATCATTGAGTTCCTTCTACCTTCCCTGCACAGCCTGAGGTGCCCAGAAAATGGAGAGGTTCTGATTTGTTGTAGAAGTCTGGGTAGCATTTCTCTAAGGTTTTTTTTTTTTTTTTTTTTTTTCTTTTTAATGAATTCCCTGAGAAGCTGGTTAAAAACGCATATTTTTGCTTCTTCCTTGAAAAACTGCTGAATGAGAATCTCAAGCTGAGGCCCAGGAAATTTGTATTTTAACAATGTTTCTGGGTGATTCATAGGTACACTGAATTAGCAAATTACCTCCCCAAAAGTTGAGACTCCTTAGAGAGTCTGTATACATTTATTTTATTTTGAAAATGGAAAGCAAGTTTATTTTACATAAACTTGGTAGCAGGTATTCTATCTGAGAAAATCCCTTGAAGATACAAAAAATGTGTTTTTAAGAGTTAAAAGAATCATATTCCTTGGCAACCATTTGGTGATATCTAATATATTCCTAAATTTCATACATTTGAAATTTATAAAATTAAGGTATTTAATCTCACCCTTTGTCTCCTGCTGTTATACTTGTTAAATTCTTCAAGCGTGAGACTCTTGGTAGAAGGACCATCCCCCTGATTAAATCTCTTTACTGAAAGTAAGGATGCAATCCAATCTCCTCTCCCCCAGTATCTTCATGGGCTTTTCTTCTTTCTAAAATTTTTGGCCCTTTTAAGGAATCACCAATATGGCTTCAGGTTGACTTATGTAAATACTAACTGTCCCTCTCTGGGGGTCAACTCAGTGTTTCCCTCCTGCCCTCCCCTCTGGGTGAGTTATTGTCTTTCATTATGCATGTGCTGTGATCTGTTAACCTAAGTGCTCCTGAAATGCCAAGGAGTGATTAGTTCAGCCTAGTAGCACGTCATGCTCCCCAAGGCTTGTAGCCACTCATGCCCTGCTGGAAGTGACATATTGACTGTATTGATTTGGTTCTTGTGCTCCATAAGCAAGGAGGCTTGTAGGGGTAAAAAGGCTAGTAATGATGCTTGTGGGCTAGTCAGTCTTGTACCTTCACCTACAAGGGTAGATTATTTCTGTCTAGAAAATGCAATTATCTTGAGAATGATATAGGAGAATCTGAAATTGAGAGAACCCTTCTGTTCTTTCTTTTATACTATGGGAAACAAATGGGAACTTAGGGTCATTAGAAATATGGCCTCATATACTCCTGAGATTGTCCTGCTGAAGCCAGACAGGTCTGGGGTCACCATTCTCTGAATAAACAAGTGTAAGGGGAAAGATGTGGGGACTCTGCCTGGAGAGAGTGGTTTCCATCTCCCCTGCAAGTAAAAGTTACATTTTAGTGTTAAGGAAAAAGTGTGACTGTGAAGATAGCACTGTGTATATGTGTGTGTCTTTGTGTGTGTTTGCATACACGTGCATGCACACATGTGAGCACATCGCCCAGGAGAGACAGATATGATGAGACTCCCTTGAGCCAATCCTGTGTTGGCACCCATCACTTCTCCCTCCTTTGTGGCTTAATACCTATGAATCTCCAGCAGTGAAGGTGCTTCAACACCTAGGAAGGGAGGAGAATCAAGTTGAGGTTTTATAATGCCAGAACCCTAAGCCATATTTGCAATATCTCCCAGAATCAGGTTGTACATCAGCAGGTTACAGTTACCTAAGAGTTGAGGTCTTGAAAATAGCTTAGAACAGCAGCCCAGTCATTTGCATTTTCCTGGGATATAGTTTACAAGACTTTTGATTCTTAGATTATCTTCTTGGGCTCCTCAGAGGTCATGCTGGATGCCCCTGACTCCAAACAGGGAAGCTGTTTCCTTAGTCCACAAATACAGTGGTCTTTCTTCTTTTATTAACATTCTCCTAAATAGAAGTGTGTAAATTTTCCACTTTCTGGACACCAGGATTGGAGTTAGCAACCGAAGCTTCTCCATCCTATCAGGTATTCTACTTAGCAGAGGAGCATCCTGCATATAGGAAACACTTGGAAACCATGGGCAGCAGAAAGGACACAGGTTGATTCAACTTCTCAGCAGGCAGCCTCCTTTGTAGGTAGCCTCTTACTTAGCTAAACTCCGGCACCATGTTCCCTCCTCTCACCTCCAGTAAGGCATTTTGTGGCCCTGGGAGGACCTTGGAATTAGGTATAAGCCCTTCTGCTCTCCAAAATATACCATGGAGCCACTAAGGATGTGCAAATTGCTTATTTACCAATTTGAGCCGTAGACTAATGTTAACTCTGGCCTTTTAAATTACTCTAATGGTGTTGGAATCTAATATTAATATACTTTTGCCTCTCACCTGTTCCCTTCACCAATGTAATTGAAGATTTATTTCCTCTGTACTAAAATGGATGCAAAACTTTCTTATTTTTTAACAATAAAATCATATTATCTAAATGCATAGGCTTGGAAAATAGCTTGATTATAGTGTCAGTACATGGGGATGGAGGAGTAATAAAACTATAAGACTCAGCCACTTGGTTTGCTTTGATTTGGGTTCAGAGAAAGGAGAGAAATTTGCCCTCAGAATTGCAGATTTTTCTTTTCTTTTTCCTTTCACCTTAATCTGGTAAATGGGTTAAGTCAACACCCTCGGCAGCTGGGATGCCCTTGGAAGGCGCAGCCTCTTCTCTCCCTAGGATACATGAGAGTGTTTCGCTGCAGAGGGATCAATGACCCTCCAGTGTGGCTCCAGTGTATAGGGAGGAGCCAGAGATGACACACTGGGGTCTGAGGCCTCCCTCTTCCCCTGGATAGAAGAAACTGCTGCTGCAGTGCTTCGAACTCAGAGGCCTGAAAGCTGCTAGGAGCATTTGGGAGAGTATGGGGCAGTGTACAGAGGTGAGAGCAGAGGAGAAGTAGACTCTTAGGAGGCCCTGAAAGAGGCTGATGTTAAATATGTATTGAATCTAGGCATCAGCTTAGTGTAGTTTGGGCAATTTTGTCATAATCTGATGTCACCTGTAAGGATTTTTACTTTTTCCAGGAGGAGACGAGGAAATTCTTTGCTGTCTGAAGGGACAGGGAGGGGAAAGAGGGACAACCTCTGGTTTCCCCTGCAGCCCTCTAGGTAATGTCAGCTTGCTTCCAGACAGGGTGGTAAGGGAAGACAGGCAGACCTGGCTCCCAGGAGCCCCATCCACAGGCTCCTGGGCAGTCCTGCCTTCCAGAAGCTGTGGCTCAGCAGAGAACTGCAGCTGTGGCCCCAACCATAATCCCCTGCAGATGTCTGGGAGCCAAAGGGAGTCCTGGGGGCCTGTTCGTTTGTTATTAGTCTCCTTCAGAACGTCCCTGCCCTTCTTGTTTCCACCCCCTCGTTGTTGTTGTTTGGGTTCTAAGTGGCCCAGCAGGAGAAAGACATTAGAAATGAAATTATTTTTGTTACATGCTACATCATTGCCTCCTCTCCTACCTGCTACCCCAGGCAGCGCCATCACTAGCAACTCTCAGGATCTCTTGATCTGGGAAAGTGGCTTAGTACCAGACTTCCCTAGAATGAGAAGTGGTCCTGTTCACCAGTCCCTCCTTTGCTGGCCTCATCATCATAACAGCCAGCATTTATTGTGCACTTACTGTTTGCAAGGCACTGTGTTCAGCACTTGATGTAGGTTCCTCTTTTAAACTCCCAAGCCTGCAACAACTCTGTGAAATAGGAACCCTTGTTTTTTACATTTTTTGTTTGTTTGTTTATTTATTTATTTATTTATTTTCATTTTTTAGAGAGAGATCTTGCTCTGTCACCCAGGCTGGAGTACAGTGGTGCAATCATAGCTCACTGCAGCCTTGAACTCCTGGGCTCAAGGGATCCTCCTGCTTCAGCCTCCTGAGCAGCTGGGAGTACAGTTGCATGCCACCATGCCCAGCTAATTTTTTAAAGACTTTTTTGCAGATACAGGGTCTTGCTTTGTTGTCCAGTCTGGTCTTGAACTTCTGGCTTCAAACGATCCTCCTGCCTCAGAGTAACGCTTATTATACCATTTTGCAGAGGAAGAAGCATGGGCTTAGAAAGGTAAGTGGCTTGCACAAGGTCACACGTTTCATTTGTGAGACAGAGATTCAAAACCAGACCGTTTAAGGCTACAGCAACAGCCCTCTCTGATATGTAAGTGACATAAAGAACAAGAAAAGGAGGAGAACAGGGATAAGCAGATAATTCTTTAGTGAACTGAAAGGGCAGTAATCTTTGTGTATGATACTAGGGAAGTGAAGAGGGAGACAGCAGATGGAGAAGGATGAATGAAATAACTCCTCGGGATTCTTAAATTTGAGAACCAGTGAGGAAGTGTTCTGTACCTGGATCTGGGCCCCTTTGGATGAAATGCACTGGGCATAAACCTCAGCAAGCAGTGGGAGAAGCAGGGAGGGCGGCAGGAGCAGGAAGGAGGCAGGGTCAGCTAAACCTTCCAACCTGGGGGAGGAGCTGGGAGGAGGTGTGGACGGATGATTTGTCAAGCTCTTCTGCAATTGTGATGACATTACCTTCTGTCCCACATCTCTTTGAGGTGAACTGAACTGTCCAAAGGATGAAAGCCAGACTTCTGCCAACAATTGGGTCTTTGGGGTTGCCTTCTTATTACCATAGAAGGAAAACTTGTTATATCTCCAAGACTAAGCTTCTGCATTTTACAGAAAGATGAAGGCAGGATGGCCTGGGATCTTGCACAGACACAGGAGTGACTCATGAGAGCTGCCTTTAAAAAATGAGCTGATCAGCCAGACGCGGTGGCTCACGCCTATAATCCCAGCCCTTTGGGAGGCTGAGGTGGGCAGATTGCCTGAGTTCAGGAGTTCACGACCAGCCTGGGCAACACAGTGAAACCCCGTCTCTACTAAAACACACAAAAAAATTAGGGGGTGGCAGCATGCACCTGTAGTCTCAGCTACTCAGGCGGCTGAGGCGGGAGAATTGCTTGAACCTGGGAGGCAGAGGTTGCAGTGAGCCAGTATTGTGCCACTGCACTCCAACCTGGGTGACAGAGGGAGACTCCATCTCAAAAAACAAACAAACAACAAACAAAAAACAAACAAAAAACTGATCAGTGCTTTTCTGGTAGACAGAGGCAGGTGAGGCCTGGATGTCCCTGGGCAGGGCACTTAACCTGTGCATCAGTTATTTCAGGCACAAATAACTGACTAATAATCGTGTTCACCTCATAATAAGTGAGAAGATTCCTCTGTTGTTGAGCCTCACAGTGAGTTTTATGAATGACATATATCAATATTTAGTCACGTATTTAAACCCTTTAGAAACAACACCATATGGTAGCTAAACCTGTGGGCTCTGGAATTATTAGACTTCCAGGATTTGAATTCTGACTCTAACAATTACTAGCTATGTGACCATGAGCAAGTTAATTAACCTCTATCACCTGGGGGTTCTCACCTGTAAGTGGATGTTAATACCAACCTAATTGGGTCACAGTAATTAATTAAGGTAATAGAGACAAGACATTTGAAAGAGTCCCTGCGAAAAGTGAGCACTCTTTAAATGTTAGCTATAATGATTGTTATTTTTATTATTAAGATGCTTAAGTATGAAACAACCCTTTGAGCTGTTGTCCTTTTGCAGTAACTCAGCACCTGATTTTACATTTCTGAAATCATGTTTCCAAAACGTTCACAAAATTCGAGGATATACTTCTTTCTCACACTCTACACTTATGTGCATCAAAATTCTTTGGCTTTCACCTGTCAGCAGCTCTTGCTCATTTTGAGCGAGATAGGGGTTTGAATTGCTTGTCATCCCTTTGATTTAGGTGCAGCTGAATTCATTTCCATCTTACCCCACATGAGCTAGGAAGAGGCATCAGTTATCCTGGTGATGGCTTTTCATGGCCTGATTTTTCTTCCTGGTTTCCTGGGCTCTTTGTCTGCTATCTCATGGTTGGAGCCTTCCTGATTGGCAATGTCACATGGTATGTTGCACTCTGGCACAGGCCACTTTTTATTAAAAACAAAAAATAAGGAGAATGTACTGGTGTACAAGGACAAGGTGACTTTTTTTCTTTTCCCGGATTGAGAGGGCCAAAGAACTTCACATGAGCAGACCCCCAAAGCTGGCAGAACATGTGTTCTGCAGCTTCTGGAGTCATTAATGGCAGGAGAAAATGCTATCATGTTTTTAGATGAAGTATGGTCCTGCCTGAGAAAGGAGGATGGAACACAACAGCTTCTGGCCCTGAGATTCTCCAATCCTTAAAGAAATCCCTCTTGTTGGCCTTTTTGTTGGTCTATGAATCCCTTGTTGGGGAGGACTCTTTTGTAATTGATGTGCATCTATTTCTGGCCAGCTACAAATGTTCACCGTTTAGCTATGGTAGAAGATTTCAGAAGGCACTGTAGGTATTCTGTTCCTGGGTCATCTTCCTTGGTTCACCCTTTTATGGACTCAGCCCTTTCAACTCTTTCACTCATTTATGGCAGGGTCAATAAGAGAAGTGTGTTGACAAGCAGAAACTAGCTTCCAGGGTCCCAGGCAGAGGATGTCAGCCCCACCCCCACAACACAGTGGATCCATGTTTCCATACACGATTTTTCTTTAGTAATATGTATAGTTGAAGGTCTGGGATCCCTCTAGAGTCATATGGTGACCAATGACACAAAATCTCCCTTGTGGCCTGTCTTCTGTGAGGAGCCAACTTAATGCTTAATGCTAATCTCTCAATTGTGCATTTCTTGTCTTCTCCATCAGACTGTGAGCTCCTTGAAGCAAAGAATTTGTCTCATGCTTCTCTAAAATCTATTATAACCTAAAATGGTGCTAGGCACTTGGTAGTTACTTAAATTGTTAAGTGAGAGTGGGTGAGTGGATAAGTGATGGGTAGGTGCGAGACAGCTTACTTCCCCATAGCGACACTCTCCCTCTACTTTGCTTGCAGCTCAACAAGAGCGGCAGTGTCTGAGGCATCCCCCACTAGAGGTATCTCATAGGTCAGCAAGATACTTCATGCCTTCTCTCTTTCATCCTTAACCTGCACTATCTGGCTGCCCTCAGCCATGATGACATTATAGGTTGGATGGAAATTTTTTACAGTTGTCACAGGGCATGGAAGTTGGGGAATATTGGATGGTTGGAGCCTACTTCAATCAGACACACACATGAAGAAAAAGGTACTGGGACAGGGGCTGTTGAGGAAACATACACAGGTGTGTTTGTTCAGGTCAGCCTGGGGACCTGAAGACAGAAAAGAGCTGTTATTGAGGGATGCCTTTAGTGCTTTGGTGATTTCTATGTTTAGAGTTTGGGGAATTGGACTAGTCCTTACTTTAAAAGGTACAGATAAGCATAATTCCACCCAAGACCCTCCAAAAGCAGCAACAGTTTGAACCTGTCTTTCCACAAAGCACTTTTAAGAAGTGGGCTATGCATCCCCTTTCCCTCTAGTTATTTAGTTTAACAAAGTGGTTCAGAGCACTCAGAAGCCAGGCTAATGCATGATCAGATCTTTGTTCTATCAGTCATGAGCTATGTGACCTCTACCAAGTTACTATAACCCCTTTGAGATGCAGTTGTTTATCTCTTCATAAAATAGGATGACCATGTACTTACCCGATTGGGTTTTGTGCAAAGTAAATGAGTCATGCACATAGAGTGCTTGCCTCGGTACCTGATGCATAGTAAGCTGTCAGTAAGCATTCACTATCATTATCCTTACCATAATTATCAGTGAGGATAGAAATGTCCATAGAACCCTTCCCAAACTGTGCTCCAAATTTTATATTCTCTCTTCTGGAAGGAAGAAAGACACCACTGCAGATGAGAACATTAGACCAGGTATGAATTGGCATAGAGTGTTATACTTGGAAGAACCCAATGTTACACAGCAGGGAAGTAGGAGAGCTGGACTAGAACTCACTTCTGCCCAGGCTTTTTCCTCCACACCTGGCTCAGGTTAGACCATGGAGTTTTGAAGAAACTCAGTGGCTAAAGAACGGAATTTGAAGTGAAGATGGTACAAGGTAAGGCCAAAGGCATAGGCAGGGGCCAGACTATGAACCCTGAAGTGTTATGAAGGAGACTGGATTCCATCCTGAGGGAAACAAGAGGCCATCTTGAAGGATTGGGTTTTAAGCACAGGAACAACTCCAGTGATTCAATTTGCAGTAAAACAAATAAACAACAACAAAAACTGGCCAGCCATGGTGGCTCATGCCTGTAATCCCAGCACCTTGGGAGGCCAAGATAGGCAGATCACTTGAGGCCAGGAGTTTGAGACTAGCCTGGCTAACATGGCAAAAGCTCATCTCTACTACAAAACTTAGCCAGATGTGGTGGCTCACACCTGTAATCCCAGCTACTGGGGTGGCTGAGGCATGGGAATTACTTGAACCCAGGAAGCAGATGGTGCAGTGAGCTGAGATCACGCCACTGCACTCCAGCATGGGCAACACAGTGAGACTCTGTCTCAAAAAAAAAAAAAAAAAAAAAAATCACAGAGGCTGCCATGTGGGGGAACTGATTACAGAAGATTCAAGACTGGAAACAGAGTACCTAGGAGTTTGCAGTTGTTCAGGCCGGCAATGCTGGCAGCCTGGACTAGGGAGGAGCAGTGGAGGTAGGAAGACTTGAAAGACCTGAAAATGTATCTTAAATTCGCCAGAACTCAGTGATTGATGGGCTATGGAGGATAAGGGGAAGAGAGAAGCCAAGGATGATTTAAGAACAATGAAGCAAGGGAATTAGGGATATTGGTAAAAGTGTATGCGTATTGGGCCAGAAACCTAAGCCAGATTGAAAGGGAAGGGAAGATAGGCTGATAGAATCGGTGGACTGATGGTACTGATGAAATCAGAGAACTGGTATACTTAGAATCATTGAGAACTTGAGCTAGGTTGCAGAGGCAATTGTGGTCATACAGTGGAGCAACTAAATTTCTAACCTCAGAGAGGAACACCCCTGGTCATGTCAGTGCTCAGGATGCAATTGTAGGAGCCGGTGACTAACGTGGAGGGTGTGCTTGGGGAGTAGGAGGCCAGGCATCAAGAGGCCAAGCTGTTGGAAGCTGATTTCACTTCCTGAGTTCATGGCACAACTTGGGTTAGAGTGGAAGACAGTGACCTGGGTGCCAAAGGCAGTGAGAGAGGGGAAGTGACCAGGAATGTATAGATGACAGTGATAAAGAGAGATAGAGTGAGCATAAATGGCTGGTGGGCACCTGAAAGGAACAGTCTTTATGAGAAAGTAGGGGAGGTGGTAATGAGGCACAGGGATGTGGGGCTGAGCACTGTCCTGGAAGGGCTGCAGCAGAAGTGGTGCCCTCAGTTGAGGCTGGGAGGGGAGGGGCTGCTGCCACCACCCAGTACACACCTCCAGTGTAGGTCTTCTCATCCTGCTGTTGTCTTCTGCTCCCTCCGTGGTTCATAGAACCCATTCCTCTCCATATCTACAGAGAATGGAAGAAAAAGAAGAAAGGTGAAGAGAGGGTGGCAAGTGGGTATAAAGGTGTCGACGAGAGAGATGAAATGGGTGGAGGTTACAGGGAATAAGAAAGAAAATGAATCTGTGGACAACTGTTGTTCCTCTGCACCCAGTGTGCCACCTGGAACCTTCTATCATGTTGTGTTGTTTTCTCTGCCGGAATGCTCCAGCCCTTAACCTATAAGGTTGACTCCTATTCAACTTTTAAAACGGAGCCCAGGCATCACTTCTTCCAGGGAGGCTTCCCCGATTTTCTTTCCTACACTCTTTCACCTGCCTGGCCAGGGCCCTCTCGTCTGTATTTCTCTAACATACAATATTGAGTTGTGTTGTCATTGCTTATTTACAGGCCTGTTTCATTCCCTAGATGGTAAATTCCTCAAAGGCTGGAATGGAGTCCTTACCTCTCTATCTCTGGGTGCCTGCCCACTGCACTGCACAAAGTGCGACTGTCATCAAGCCCCGCCCCCGCAAACACGCGTGCTCACTGTAATAAGACAGCAGCACGCACTGTCTTCTGCTCATCCCTGAAGGCCTCCACATTATTAAGGCAGGCTGGAATGCTCCTCCAGCAAGTGATTTAGAAGCCACATCCAGAGTGTCAAGGCTGTAAAGAAAGAGACCTACACTAACTCTACACATGAATGAGAAAATTGTACTTGGAGAGGGAAGTAACGTGTTCAGGGTCTCATGGCTGCTTAGAAGCAGACCAGTCCCAGATCTGGGACCCGTCACTGACATGGCCCACTTCTTGCCACACCAAACTCCATGCTCAATGGCCACAGGTGGTGTGCACCACACTGTGGCTGCAGGTAGCTGCATTAAAAGTTTCCCCAATTTAACCAGCTCCAAAAATCATCCTCTTGTCCTTTCTTCTCATTTCTGGGTTCAAAATTGCTGATTTGGTGAGCCTTATTATTCAGCTATACTCCACTGCCTGGGAAATAGAGATAAGTGAAATGTAAAAGTAGGGCCAGGCTTGCACTTATGTATTTTGAGGGGTTCACTTTACGTGAAGGGGCTACGGCACCACCAACATCCCCGTTTTCTCACAGTGAAGCAGATTGTAGGCAAGTCGCTGCTCAGTATATCACATGACGTGCAAATGCTCCTTGAATGCTGTGCTATTGTCTTTAACAATAATAACCACCTAAGGTATATAGATTACTCCTACATCATCAGTAAGATCTTAGGAACTGGGCAGCAAGGAGGGGGCAGGAGAAAGGGGAGTTTCTGGGTGCTCCATCTAGCATATGCATGGGAGGTTATGGTAGGATGCCAATAAATACTTGTTGCATGGATGAAGGAGTGAATGAATGAATATTTTCCTCTTGCAGAGCAGGCTGAGATTTGCTCAGAAGCATGTAGAGCAGACCATGTTGTGTTGCCCACCTGTGTGGGCTCCCTGAGACCCAGGGCATCCAGAAGGTCTCCAGAGGGAGAGGGAAGGTGGGAGAACCTCTGCAGAGCTCACAGCCACATGCCTTAAACACTGCTTGTGCATGGAGCATGATACCTGCTCCTGCATGGCCATGCTCCCTCTGAAGCCTCCAGGAAAGAATCCTGTCTTGTCTCTTCCAGCTCCCCATGGCTCCTGGTGCTCCTTGGCATGTGTCAGCATCACCCCAGTCTCTGCCTCTGTCTTCACATGATTGTCTCTCCCCCCTGGCTCTCTGTCTCCTCTCTGCTTCTTATAAGGGTACACCAGACATTAATTTAGGGTCCACTCTAATCCAGTATGAACCTGTCTTATCCTTAACTAATAATGTCTGCAAATACCACTTCCAAGTGAGGTCACCTTCTGAGATTCTGGGTGGACATGAATTGGTGGGTGTGGGAGGCTTGGGGGTCGGAGGGGAACACTCTTTACTCCTGTAAGGGAGCGTCCTGCTTTGGTGGCTCCTGTTCCTTATAGACATCTTTTGTTTCCTCCAGAGTAGGACTGTTTTCCTTCCTAGTCACCTGTTTGGGAATAGCTGCCCACTTGTCTAATTGAAGCCTCATCTCCTGAGTTAGAAGGCAAATGAGGACAAGAAAGAAAGCAATTAGTACAACTAGGAGTTCAGGATTAAAAAGGATTCACTGACCTGCTGGCACAATGGTTGGTAAGGGGGTAAAGTAAAGGGAGTTTGGAGGAAGAGAGGGTAAGGAAGGGGGTCCCTTGAATGTTCCAGCTGGGCTCAGGCCCAGTGAGGGTGGTGACTGGGCATGCATATTAAATGTCTTTTATAGTCATAAGAAACCCAGGAATTGCTCCCCATGAGGGCAGCTGGGTGTGCATATTAAGTGCTTTATATAGTCATAAGGAGCTCAGGGATTTGAAGTTGTTTACTCAGTGTTCATTCTACAAGCATTTATTAAATGCCTCCTGTACACCAGGATCTCAGACTAATGCTCTAATTTCACAGATGAGCACACTGAACTCCA
The DNA here is from genome assembly GCF_043159975.1 of Macaca nemestrina. Classification (NCBI taxonomy): domain Eukaryota; kingdom Metazoa; phylum Chordata; class Mammalia; order Primates; family Cercopithecidae; genus Macaca; species Macaca nemestrina. Next base: position 113,361,438 of record NC_092136.1, on the reverse strand, counting down.
GTAGGCCAAGTGAATTACCCAGGATCTCTTGGGGACAGAGTCAGGACTAAAATCCAAGACTTTAACTCTCACCATGCCTCACACAAAGCAACATTCTTCTCTCATATACTCCAGTCTGCCTTGGGGGATCCCTGATCTCCACCAGGCAATAGTAATAATAGGAACAACGCCTGCATCTGGACGGGGCTTGACTGTGCCCAGGGTGTGTTTCCAGAAGTCATTTTACTGCTGCTCTCTGATGTGTGGGGTGGAGGCAGGGGTAAGGAGGGCTTCCTGACTTCTACCACTGAGTTCAGCTCTGCTGGGGGTGGTAGAGGGGAGGCCTGGGACCTGTACACTCCATAGAAAAGAAGATCAAGGACCTCTTGGACAAAACTAGCAGGACTCACTCTCTGAAACAAACCCTAGACCCACTGGGAGCCCCATCGTTAAGTTTGCCCAGCTGGCCAGTCTGTAAGGACATAGGGGATGCTGATGGTGCTAGCAAGGTGTTCTGGGCCCCTGTAAATGAGGATCCTGTGGCCTTGCAGATTCATCTTCCAACAGGCCTGTCTTAGCACCCAGGTGGCAACATTTGGTGCTGTCTGTAGTATCTCCCAGCAGGGCTGAGCCTTCAGAGCCTGCCCTCCTGGGCTTTCCAATCTGGATGTCTCTGATGACCCAGTCCATAGCTTAGTAGTTACTTGTTGAATGACTTGAGTAAGTCTGGAGAAACAAGTTAACTCCTTCACTGTGATAGGCGAGGGAAGGTATCAGAGAAGGAGGTACAGGGGATTTCCAAGGAGCTGTTCTCAGGCCAGCTTTGGGATTTGAGGTCTTGGAGGCTCTACCTGGGACTTGGCATGGGGCCTGCACTACCTCCTCGAGTGCACAGGATGCTGGAGCCTCCCAGCTTGTCTGGCTTTCATCTCGTCTTCATCCCTGGGCAGCTCTCTGCCCTCTGCAGCATCTCCCCACACCCTGTCTCCACGGTAACGTCACAGCCACAGGAGTCCATAATCCTGATAGGAGGAGATGAGCAAAGGGCAGGGACAGGGGCACATGTGGCCAGCAGTGTCCATGTGCCTCTGAGCAGCCAAGTTCCCACAGGCCAGGGAGGGTGCCTGCCCCAAAGCCTGGCAGCAAGGAGGGGCCAGGGCGGAGGGCCCCCAAGCAGTGCCTCTGACATTCTTCTGTCTAAAGAAGGAGCCAGGGAGCTCTTGAGCAACAGGTGGAGCCTCTGACCCCAGGAAGCTTTTGGAGGCTGGCAGCTCGGGTGTCTCCCTAGGTCAAGACTACGCCAGTCCAGCTTGGGGCAGAACCCAGCTCAAGAAAGTCTGCCCACCTGAATGTCCCCACGTCCTCTCTCCCTGTCCTGCCCAGTCCCTGTTCCATCAGCCTGTGGCAGCTCACAAATGCTGCTGGGGCCGGGGGTGGCTGGGGAGGGCAGGGCACCAATGCCAGCCAAGAGAGGGCAGGGTCCACTGGCAGCCTTCGCCCTGGAGCAGCCCCAACCGGGATAATGGTTGAAATAAGCAGCTTGTCTGAAGACAGTCAATTTGATAGTGCCTCTAATCATAGCCGCTGAGTTTCTGTCTGCCAGACACAGAGATCCAGGAAAATGTAGTAGAATGGACACAGAATGCAAAGAAATGAAAAGTAGAGCTGGAATCCCATAGCTTTCTTCCCAGACCCACAGCGATATTCCTTGGGGCCCACTGCCCAGTTTCTGTGAAGATTTGGCAGTCTGCTAATTTGCTGACTAGCAGTACATACATAATAGTTGTACATATTTTGGAGGTACATGTGATAGTTCAATACTTGCATACAATGTGTAATGATCAAATGAGGGATACTGGGATATCTGTCACCTCAAATATTTATGTTTCCTTTATGTTGAGAATATTCCAAATCTTCTCTTCTATTTTTAATGATACAATATGTTATTACTAACTAGTCACTGTACTGTACTATTAATGCTAGATCTTATTCTGTCTATCTAACTGAATTTTTGTATCTATTAACCAACCTCTCTCCATCTCCCCCTCGCCTTCCCAGCCTCTGGTAACTACTACTATTCTCTGCTTCCAGGAGATCCTCCTTTTTTAGTTCTCACTGCTCGGCTTTCTTTCTAAGAAAAATGGACTCACATGGGTCTTTATGGAGGTCTCTAGAATTAGGAGTCTTAGGTTCTAGTCTCAGTTCTGTCACCTAATTTATGGCCTAGGTATAGTTAACTTTTTTTGTCTTATGATTTTTTTATTCTAAAATGATGGTATTGGATTGGATGAAGTCCCTTATAGACTATAAGCAACAACACCCGCACTTTTCCTGCTTTGTCCATCCAGAGCTGCATCTGAGGGTGACAAACCTTGTTTTAAAACACATACTCTATTAAGGTGTGCATTTTCAAGCAGATGCTTTCTTGCCCACAGTAGCATTCAATGTATCCAAGTGAATAATATCTCCCACTTTTAAATACTGACTATATTATCTGCCTTATATGCATCAGCTTTAATCTTTGTGACAGTCATAAAAGATAGAAATTATTACTCCCATTTTACAGATGAGGAAACTGAGACTCAGAGATAGAAAGTAAATTGTGAATCAAGGCCACACAGGTGGTGAGAACTGAAGCTGGTATTTGAGCCTAGATCTCTCTGATACAATATTTCCACGCTGCCCTGATCATATTTCCTACATATGCTAGGTTTATCTTCTTCACTTTCATTATGATATATATCACAATGTATGTGATGGCTTGCCTCTTATTTCCCCCAGCCCCATCGCTGCCCCTAGCATGTGAGGTCAGTAATGACCTCACATAAGATCTTGCCCTTGGTGTTTAGTGCATACTAGACCCTGAACATTTGTCAAGAGGATGTACATATAAAGGAATGAATATATTGCAAAATTTTAGAACTTGGGTAAGTTGGAGACTGCTTTTAAATATAGAAGTATAGTCCACAGTGCCAAAATAGTGGGCATTCAATAAATCCTAATTCATATGCAAATGTGTACACACACACACGCACGCACACACAATAATCAAAGCTTGTTGGTGATGATATACACACAGCATAAGTTGTCGTGGACCAGTATTTTTTTCCCCCAGATCAAAACTGATACATAGCCTTTCAAATAAATTAGTGCTTTAATCTTAGCTGAAGCATTTGAAGGAAGGAGTACATCCACATGCCAGTGCCAGGGTGATCCTGTGACCTCTCCAACAGAAACCATAAAGGACTGTGTTTTCAGAAGGAGTAAACACAACCTTTTCTCTCATTTTTTTTCTGGTGACATTTGTAGGCCCACACCTGGCATTCCGTATCACCCATGTGGGTCAGAGATTACATATGTAGTAAGAAAGAAAATCAAAGCACAAAATGAGGAAATTACTGATAACAGCATTTATCAAAAGATGAGGGCAGAAAATCATTTTAAAATAATAATTAAAACAACCCATACACTGTGTGTTACAGGGATGTGTGTGTTTATATATAAAAACTGCTAAATACTCAGGTTAGGTACCATTTAACCAGCAGAGCTGTTGCCTCAGGCAGTTGTTTTTCTAATTGCAGGTCTCGGCTGTGTCACCAGCTAGCTGGGAGCCCGAGGGGAGCTAAGAAAGTCTTGTTCTGTCCTTTGAATTCTTTTTCAACAGCCTGGCTTCCCTACCACCCAGGAGGGCACAGATCTTCCATGCTCCTCCCCAGCCCAGGCTGCTGCTGGCCTGCTCTGTCCCACCCACTGGGGAACAGCCCTTGGAACCAGAGGCTGCTATTAGGTTCAGCTTCCAGGGCTGGGACATAATTGGCCCTGGCTCTAATGAGCAGGGCTAAGGTGGCAGAGCCTATCACTGATTGGAACTGCTACCTGCAGAGGGATCAGGACAAGCATCAAGCTAACAGCTTGGAGAGCTGCCCCTCGGACAGCCCATAATTTCCAAATTAGATACTTCTGAGGTCTGGATTTTGCTGTGCAGACAGAGCTCAGGGGCAGCTCTTGCAAAAGCTGGAGAAATCAGACAAATTTTCATTCATAGTAAACAGGATCCCAGGCTTCTCTTTCTTCCTTTTTCATTTACATGCAAATAGTGGGGGGCGGGGGGGTGGATAATGGAGAGGGGATTCTGGAGCTCAGTTCCTGGGGGAAGGGGTGGCAAGAGACCTTGAAGCCAGTGAGGCCGGTTCTATTGCACTCTTTCAACTCGGTGGAAGCAGAAGTACTATAAACTTTGTAGATTCATCCTCGAGGGCCCTGCCCAGAAATAGCACTGTACAGTCCACAAAGAAGCACTGAGTAAGAGAACAGGGTCGCTTTTTATTGCTGAGATCTCCCCTGCTTGTTATTCACTTGTAGCTTTCTGTAATTGAATGAGTGGATATTTATTGAGTAAAGTGACACTCTGTACTACGCAGATATTCTTTACCGAGACCCACTGGAGGGAGAGAGACCATCTGATGTGGCCACTGCACCTCACAGAGGTTGAGCGACTCGTCTAGGGAAGTGGCATGGTCAGGATTCAAATGCAGGTCTGTCTTCCCGGCAGCTACCTACATACTCTCATCTGTCTCTCCCATTGCCTCTGGGGCTGCTTGGGTCTCCTGATGACAGTCTCCCAGCCTGGTGGCTCCTGTGGTGGTGGCTGCCTCTCAAATGCTGCACATGGAGGCCCATGGTGAGCCCAGGGGTCCATTCATTCCTTTCTGCTGCAGGTCGGTTGTGTGCATGTGAACTCCATTGGGATCACCATTTATTTTCTTTTATCGTGGTTAAAAAAAAACACATAACGTGAAATTTACCGTCTTAATAATTTGACATGTACAGTTTGATAATGTTAAGAATATTTATGTTATTGTAAAATACATCTCCAGAACTTTCTCGTCTTGCAACCCTGAAGCTCTATACCCATTCAACACGGATTCTCCATTTTACTCTCTCCGCAGCCTCTGGCCACCACCATTTTACCTTCTGTCTCTATGAATTTGACTCCTTTAGATACGTCATATAAGTGGAATCATGCAGTATTTGTCTTTTTCTGCCTGGCCTATTTCCCTTAGCATGCTATCTTCAGGGTTCATCCATGTGACAGGATTTTCTTCTTTTTCTAAAAAAAAATTGTATTTTTATTGAAAAATAAATTGAATGTATTTGTGGGGTACAATGTAATGCTTCAATACATGTATGTATTGTGGAATGAGCAAATAAGGCTAATTAACGTACCCATCACCTCACATACTTATCATTTTTTTGTGATGAGAACATTCAAAAGTCATTCTTTTAGCAATTTTGAAATAGACAACTTGTCATTACTAACTGTAGTCACCTGCTATGCGATGTATCACCAGAACTTATTCCTGTTGTCTAATTAAAACTTAGTCAACTCCTACTCTGCCAATAGGCTCTGGTAACCATCATGTTACCTTCTACTCCTATGAGTTTGAATTTTTAGATTCCACATATAAGCGAGATCATACAATGTTTGTCTTTCTGTGCTTGGATTATTTCATTTAGTGTAATGTCTCCTAGATTCACCCAAGTTATCATAAATGACAGAATATCATTCTTTGTAAAGGCTGGATTGTATTCCATTGTGGATATATATACCACATTGTTTTTTTCAATGTTCATCTGTTGATGGGCACTTACATTGTGTCCAAATCTTGGCTATTGTGAATAATGTCACCATAAACATGGGCATACAGATATCTCTTCAACATGCTGATCTCAGTTCCTTTGGAGACATACCCCAGATGTGAGATTGCTGGATTATATGGTAATCCTATTTTTAGTTTTTTGAGGAATCTGCATATTATTCTCCAAAATGTTAATTTATATTCCCACCAGCGGTTTATAAGTGTTCCCTTTTTCTCTACATCCTTGGCACCATTTGTGGTCTATCATATTTCTGATAATAGCCAATCTGTCCAGCATGAGGTGACATCTCATTGTGGTTTTAATTTGCATTTCCCTGATGAATAGTGATGTTGAGCATTTTTAAAAAATATATGTTGACCTTTCACGTCTTTTTTTTTGAGAAACGCCTATTCAGGTTCTTTGCACGTTCTTAAACGGGCTTATTTTTTATTTTGGTATTGAGTAGTTTGAGTTCCTTATATGTTTTGTATGTGAGCTCCTTATCTGATGTATGACTTGCAAATATTTTCTCTAAATTTATTGTTTCCTTTATTTCACAGAAACATTTTAGCTTGATGTAATTCAATTTGTTGATTTTTCTTTTGTTGACTGTGCTTTTGGGGTCATATGCAAAAAATATTGCCAAATCAACTTCTTTTTTATTTATTATTATTTTTTAGAGATGGAGTCTTGCTCTGTTACCCAGGCTGGAGTGCTGTGATGTGATCTCAGCTCACTGCAACCTCCATCTCCTGGGTTCAAGCAATTCTCTGCCTCAGCCTCCCAAGTAGCTGGGACTATAGGCGCCCACTACCTCACTTGGCTAATTTTTGTTTTGTTTAGTTTTTTTGGTTTTTTTTTTTTTGTTTTTTTTAGTAGAGACGGGGTCTCACCATGTTGGCCAAGATGGTCTCAAACTCCTGACCTCGTGATTCATCCACTTCAGCCTTCCAAAGTACTGAGATTACAAGCATGAGCCACTGTGCCCGGCCCAGATCAACGTCTTATAGCTTCTCCCCTATATTTTCTTCTAGTAGTTTTACAGTTTCAAGTGCTACATTTAAGTCTTTATTTTGAGTTGATTCTTATATAAAGGGTGAGATAAGGGTACAATTTCATTCTTTAGCATGTGGATAGCCAGTTTTCCCAACACCACTCACTGAAGAGACTGCCCTTTTCTCACTGTGTGTTCTTGGCCCCTTTGCTGAAAATTGATTGACTATAGATGCACGAGTTTACTTCTTGGCTCTCTGTCAGATTCCATCAGGATTTCCTTCTTCTTAAGGCTGCATAATATTCCATCGTATGTGGATACCACGTTTTCTCTATCTACTCATCCATTAGTAGACACTTATGTTAGTTCCACTTCTGCTATTCTGAATAATGCTGCAGCGAACATGGGTGTGCCTGGTCCAGGGAGCTCTGACTTTTACAAGGAGACTGAGTAGAGAGTGAAGCTTTTCTGTTCTCCTCTTCAGCCAGGACAAAGTACAGACAATGCACCAATCTGTGTCTGATCAAGCTCACTGAGACACAAGGGGGATGGGTGGGTCACAAGTTACAGAGGGAAAAGCCAGGGCTTTGGAGTTAGATAAGTTTAAGTCCCAAGTCCACCTTCTATGGTCTGTGTGACCTGGAGCAAATCACTCAACCTCTCTGAATCCTAATTCATATATATATATAAAATTCTTTTTTTGTCCAAGATGGAGTCTCGCTCTATTACCCAGGCTGGAGTGCAGTGGGGTGATCTCGGCTCACTGTAACCTCTGCCTCCCGGGTTCAAGCGTGAATCCTAATTCCTTCACCTGTAACTAGATTATTGCAAGATAGTGTGTGCTGGTAAATTTTTTAACAACCAGCTCTCCAAAAGTAATAGTGCTCTAATTTGAAGCATTCAATGAATTTATTGTGTAAAGACTCAAACTGTAGCTGATTTGAAGCCACCAACCCACCAACCTGCCTTCTTTAAATGTAGAGCAAGGAAGAGTGATCCATACACCAGCTCCAGCACACCACTGGTCCATATATAAAATGTCTTTCCCAGTATTTGGGATGTGCCAGGTTCTCTATTAATACTAGTTTCCTTCCTAATATTAGTTCCATCCCCCCCATCAAAAGGACTCTGGGTAACCTAGATAATAAGAATGATTGCTCAATTCTACATGTTTATTTGGCAAATATGCATTGACCTTCTATTACATACAAATCCCTGTCCTAGGAGTACAGTAAAAGGTGTGGAGGAATGAGGAAGGGACTTCTAAAAATCATGTGATCCAGCCCTGCCTTTGGAGAGTCCAGCTTGTGGGGATGACCCCTTCCGTGTGCTGGCATCTCCGTCATGGACCATGTTAATCACCTGTGGACTCGTTTCTGTCCCTGCACTGTGGTCTCCTGGAAGATAATGACTCTGTCTTGTTTGTTTTGGTATCTACATTGCCTAGCATTTTGAAAGTATTCAATAAATAGTTGTTGAATTATTTTATGAATTTGAAATCTACCTAAGAAGGCATAACTAACAAATCCGAGACAGTCAGAGAAGAATACAAGAAAACAGGCAATCATAATTATAAAACTTCTCATTTGATAGGCATCTTACTACTTCAAAGCATTTTCAGTCAAAAGAGTTAACACGTACTGAGTGCTTATGGTATGCCAGGCATCAGTATCCTCGCTCAACATACATTATCTCACTGAATCTTTACGACAACCTAATCTGTACAACTACCCCAATGGGATGGGTACTGTTATCATCACCCCCACTTCCTAGATGAATAAAATGGGCAGCAGTTAAGTGCAATCCTCAGTATTTTTTGTTGTTGATATTGTATGTGTGGAGCCAGGATGGGAACCTAGGACTTGATGTTTACTGACCCACGGAGTAGAGAAAGCAGGAAGCTTTCTCTCATCTACTCATTTGATAGGTGATAAAACTGTGGCTTAGAGAGGGAGACGGAGATTAAGTAACTTGCCCAAAGTAACTCAGCTAACAAGAAGCAGAACCCCAGGACTAAAACATAGGCCTGCTAACTCCATAAAATAAAGAGCATAATATAAATTATGGTGTGAAGTACTATAGACAAAAAGGGCTGGTGGCCAGGCAGGGTGGCTCACACTTGTAATCCCAGTGCTTTGCGCTTTGGGAGGCAGAGGTGGGTGAATCACCGGAGGTCAGGAGTTCGAGACCAGCCTGGCCAACATGGTGAAACCCTGTCTGTACTAAAAAAAATACAAAAATTAGCTGGACATGTTGGCAGGCACCTGAGATCCCAGCTACTCAAGAAGCTGAGGCAGGAGAATTGCTTGAACCCAGGAGGTGGAGGTTGCAGTGAGCTGAGATTGCACCACTGCACTCCAGCCTGGATAACAAAACAAGACCTTGTCTCAGCAAAAAAAAAAAAAAAAAAAAAAAAAAAAAAAAGGGGGCTGGTCCAGAGAAGGGCCATACTACTGGGATATCCAATGGTCAGTGGTCAGGGAAGATTTCCAGAAGATGTGTGGTTTGAGTAGGACCCTACTGAGGGTGAACCTGAATCAGCAGTGTCTCATTTCCTGTTCCCCAATGTGTGCGCGCTCACGCGCGCACACACACACACACACACACGCATGCACACCAGTAGCCCCAGCCCTTGCTCCTCAACATGGAAAGCAAGGGCTAAACTTCAGACAAGCTTTTCCCATCTTCTGGAAACCACAGCTTCACAGTTGCTGCTTTTCTTGTGTGTTTATTTTTCAAGTCATTTACATAAAGGATCCACCAGCCCCTAGGCTGTCAGACAACATTGCCCTTTCTCCTGGCTTTTATCTCTGACTCCTGGAGAGGTTGTCATGCTCTCAATTACCTGAAACATGCCTGTGTCCCAGTAAGATTTGGGGTCAACCACTTCTTACTTAGTTGTAGTAAGTACTACAACCACAACGGCTGAACTTGAAGCACAGATCTCCATTAAAAGAAGAAGTGTGCAGGATTTCCTGCAGGCCTTTTGGGCTGCTGGTGGGCGTGCTGGGGTATGAGTTGAATGTGTTGGCCTGGAGGGGGCCAGAGGAGGGGAGAATAAATGGGACAGTGGAGCTCACTCAGCCTCCTAATCCATCCCAGCTACGGAATTTTCCTGTGAATGCTTATTTTTTGAGTCACGTACACTGTTAAAGTAATATTCTTCAAAAGATTAAAAAATCTATTTCTCAAACAATTACATGTCAAAGATTTGTTTAACTCATGAATGAGACAACTAGCAGAATGACAAAGCTGGGTTTAAGAGAGGATACAAGCCTATAATCCCAGCACTTTGGGAGGCTCAGACCAGTGGAACACTTACGGTCAGGAGTTTGAGACCAGCCTGACCAACATGGTAAAACCCTGTCTCTACTAAAAATACAAAATTAGCTGGGTGTGGTGGCAGGTGCCTGTAATGTCAGTTACTTGGGAGGCTGAGGCAGGAGAATCACTTGAACCTGGAAGCGGAGGTTGCAGTGAGCCAAGATTGTGCCACTGCACTGCAGCCTGGGTGATAGAGCAAGACTCCATCTCAAAATAAATAAATAATAAATAAATAAAAGAGGATACAGGAAAATTTATATATATATACATTATATATACATATACATGTGGAAGAAATCTGGAATAAGATTACCAAATTAGATACAAAACTTAATGTCTCACAGGGCAATAAAATCATAAGGCTTTGGACTGTCTTCTCTACTGGATGGAAATCACTCACATGTTACCATCTTTTCTACCTGTTAGCATCTATCTTATAGGTGTAGGCCTCTTGTGGATGGTAAATAGTAAACAAACAAAATAGATTCTCCTGGAGAATCAAAGCCTGAGGTGAGCTTGTTGTCCATTGATTTCCTGACCTCCAAAAGTCCCCCTTTGACTGGGGGCTACAGCGATGTTTTGGGTCACTTGGAATTAGTGTCATTAGAGCGTAGTCAGAGCCTTAACCTAATCTAGCAATCCTCCAAAAGTCTGACTATTTTATTTTCCCAATACATAGTTACCTTGGTAAGGCCAGAGGTCCCTTTGGAGAAAGCTGGGAGAAATAATAACAATGTAAATTTTTGGCAGGGGTCTTCCTCAAAAGGACCAAGTGTCTCCTTCATTCAGGGGTTCTGCATCTGTCAATTGGCTCAAATCTGGGAATTAATCAGGGGCCATAACTCTCTGTTTTGGTGATTAAAGTTAGACTTCTGATCACTTGTTGTAGAACTCTTCTACTTAAAGAGATTAAGTGAGAATGCAGTAGACTGCCTATCTATTTCTCTGCTAAGGATACCATGATCACCTAGCCAACATCATTGGTCTCAGACTATTTTATTAACTGCTTTGGCTCTGCTGTCCATTAGGTTGTGGAGACAATGTGGTGGTTGGGGGAGGAGCCTGTGAGGCAGAATGTTGAGATGCGAGTTCTGATTCTGCCTTTGCTACTAACTAGCTGAGTAATCTTGTGCAAATAGAGAAGCCTCTCTGGGCCAGCTTCTTCAGCTCTTAAAGAGGGAGTAATAATCCTGCCCTGCTTGGTCAGAGGACTGTTTTGAGCCTTCAGAAAGCACAACAATGTTGTTAACCCTGGCTGCTTGTTTGGCATTGGTGTTTTAGATGGTGTGAGTAGAGGACGCAAGCTGGAAGTGCTTTGGCTCAACTACTGTGATGAGTTAGTTGCCGGGATTTCATGATAGGGAGATTTCAAATAAAAGTTCCAATTTCTGTCTTCTTTTGAATATTGTTGCCATTCTCAAATGCCATTCTCAAAAGCCTAAGGGTCCCATTCTCTACAGTTTACCAGCCACCTCCCACTACTTCACTTGTGAACATTGCATTCATGGAGGGTGGCAGGTGCAGCTCTGGATGCTGGGAATAAGTGCATACAAAATGGAAGAGATATGAACTGCACAGCGAGACAAGTGGAACAGCAGGGCTGGTGCTAGTCTGAATGATAGCTCACAGAATAATCAGTTCTACCCCCAACTGCTCACTAAACACTGCCCCCAGATTTCTCTCTTGGCTTTCAGCCATTTTGCTCTGACTTTGGGGTGAATTTTTGCTTCTCTGGTAGTCTTTCCCTGGCTCCAATTCTTGGAAGACCCATCCGGCTTGTCTGAGTATATCCACTTGCTAGGTATTCAGGCCATTTCTGCACTCTCTTCGACTATTACTCCAGTTTAAAATCATGGCTTAACTGCCCAACAGTCCTCCCACGGTTGACGCCATCTTGGTGGGAGCAGCTCCGTGTTACAGCCGTCACTCTGCTAGCCCAGCATTTATTCATTGGAAGTTTTACTGTGCACCTATGATGGCATGTGCTCAGGCGGAAGCAGCATCATGCTTTTCCAAGACTCCCCTTGGCTCACAGGGTCTGCTCCTGTTGGAAGGACACCTGCAGTTCCCAGTTCATTTGTGGAGCACAGGTGCTTGACATGTCCAAAAGTCATGAATGCCAAGGCCTTCCTGTCTCACTTTCCCAATTTCCCAGGGCATCTCAGGTTCCCTCCTCCCCGAGGGGTCTGGGACATGTCTCAGCTTTACAGTATCACCTTGGCAGAGCCTCACATATCAGACTCTATGGGAGCACAGCAGGAAGAAGTCTTGATGAGCTCAGAGGGTTCAGGGAAGGCTCTTCTAGGAAGTGGGCTTTACCCTTTTGAAGAGTTGGCAGGATTTGGACAGTTGGGAATGGGGATGCAGGTAGAGAAATGGCAGCATTCAAAGGAGGATGAGGCAAAGGGAGGGGGTACGAAAGTCACAGACTAGATCGATGCCAGCTTCAGTCTAGCCTGTCCACATTAGGGGCCAGCAGGTAATGTGGGAAGATCAAAGGCAGAGAGCTAAAGAATCTGGACTTTTCCCTTCAAGGGAGTCATATAAGATATTTTGAGCAAGGTGGTGATGTGAGCCTGAAGCCTTGGCTTTGGGAGGTGGACTTGGTGGGCGTGTGCAGGATGGTCAGGAAGGGAGGCTAAAGGTAGAGATGGGTAGAGGCTCTGGAATTTGGCCCCCTGCTGAACCGTCCCATCTCCCCCATCCTGCCTGGGTCTGTGGGCCTGGTCTCCTCTTTGCAGGCGCAGTGTGGTGCACCTCCTTTAGAGGGGGCCAGGGAGGGCTACCTGGCTCCTTATCAATCCTTCCCACTCTAGGGAACCCGAATGAGGCCTGACCCCAGGTCCCTCTGGGAAGTGATAATGAGCTTGAGGAAGAGACAGAACAGACTGCTGTACCCATGCCCGTGGATGAGGACAGTGAACAACACCAGGCTCTCTGGCTCTGTCTTCCTCCTGTTCCTCTCTCATGGCTGGGGCTGAGATGGAGACAGGTGATTAATGCTGCTGTCAAGGGAGCACCACGTTGCAATTACTGAGATGCCACCTCCTTCAGAAGGAAAAATATTGTGGCAGTGACTCCTGGGCTTTTTAGAGTGGGGAGCAGCTCTGACAGGGAGCCAGGAGTCTCTGCGTTTCCAAGAATAGCCAGGGAGTTCCCCCGGAGCTTGGGGCGTGGTTTCCAGCCACTGTGCATCTGGGCTGGGCTGGGGTGTTGGAATCAGTTGCTGCCCGGTTCCTTCCAAGGAGCAGCTGCCCCAGGTTGAAGCCAGACCCCCTCACCCATTGCTCTGGGCTGTCCTCTGGGCTTGGGTGCTCTACTGGCCTATGGACCAGAGATCTCATCAGGACAGGAAAAGAGCATCATTAGACTCCTGCATCTTCCTGCCTAGGAGCTCATTATCTCTGGTGACTCACTCACTCCCTGTTTCGTGGTTCCATCTCGCAGAGTGACGATGACTTCCTAGCCTGAAGGTCTTCTGATTACATTCTCTGCTGCCAGACCCCATCTCTAGAACCCCCTCAGGATCCCTTTGTGGGGTCTTGCCTTCATCATGGCCGCAGACACCTGCTTTAACCACAGTAGACAGTTGTCCCCAGACTGACAAGCAGGGAGGGCCTGGGCACCCTGAGCTCCCGCCTTCGGTTACTGGCCCCTCAGCACAGACAGGGCTGGAGATCGAATCATGGCAGATTAGAATCTCAGGACTGGTGGGAGGAAGCCTTGTGTGTCCTCTGATATGGCCACACGTGTTTGTTACAAAAGGATCTCCAGGGCCAGAAGAGGGAAGCCACTTGCTTAAGGTCACATGGTTGAAAATGTGGGGCAGAGCAGGGGCCAGAAGCCGGAGGCTGACTGCCAGTCAGAATTCTGTCCCTGCACACCCCGCCCTGTGTCTGTCTGTCTTTCTTCATGGACCACTCACGCCCCAGAGCTCCGCCTGCCTTCTCTGTTGCCCACCAAACCCGTGTGTGTTTGTTCGTTCGTATGCAAGGTGAGTAGTGAATTTGCTGGCTGGCTCGCTCGCAACCTCTGCAGGTGCTGGAACAAGCAGCACCATCTTTTCTTTCTTTCTCTCTCTCTCTTTTTTTTTTTTTTTTCAGAGGGTAGTATGGAAGCCTTGAATCATGTCGAAGTTTCCTTGTTTTGGTTCTCATGGGCACTTCCATCCGCCCATACCAAGCATTCTGTGCAACAGGGATGTGCCAGAAGCTGCAAATTCAATTAAAAACCCGAGAGAGCTCGCCCAGGAAAGGTACAAGAGTGGGGAGAGGATTTTATGATTTAAAAAACATCATGGAGCCTGAGCAATTCCAGGGCAGCAGCAGCAGGGACAGACACGGGCACAATGGAACAGAGTGTGGCCGTGCAACCCGGTGGGCCTCCCGACTTCATCCCAGGCCCGGTGAAGGTGGGGCTGCTATCTTTGGAGGCTGGAGCAGAAGTGGGCAGATTTGGACTTGCAAGGGCTGTAATATGCTAGAGGATCCCAAGTTCCCTGAGGGCATCTACACAGATCTGAGTCTGCTCAGCATTTGTGCAGCCCTCTTCTTGTCCAGTGTGAGTGCTGCTTAGGAGTCAAGACTGCAGATGAAGCCCGCAGCAGCCAGTTAAGAATTCTGTCCTATCAGCCATCAGTTCCTGTGCAATGGTGCGATGGTTCCTTGAAGACCCCTCCCACTTTGGAAGCACAGGGAATATGCGTTACCGTCAGTGTCGGCCTCATCCTCACTGGCCACCAACACTGAGTTCCTAAATGGTGCTCTTACAACCACGTGCCTCCATAGGGCTTCCCTCTGTTTCTCATTTTCACAACTACTTGCATCAATGTGTACTGTAAAATGGGGACAGGGGATTGACTTTGCAGGAGTATTCTGAGGCTTAGCAGCAATATGGGTAAACTATTTCCAAATGTCCCATCTTGCATTTGCAGTACGTTAATGCTAGTAGGGGGGGACCTCGTTGCCACAGTGGAAATAGGGGTTTAGCAACTAGACAAACCCCGTCTTCCATCCTCCACTGCCACTTCCTAGTTGACACAGGTTATTAAAGAAACTCCCTTGGCCTCACTGGCAATATCTGTGAAAAAGGGTTAGCAATGTTTACCTTTTAAGGTTGCTTTCAGAATTAGGACAAAGGTGTGTACAGTGTGCAAGACAGTGTCCAGTATACTGCAAACAATCAACAAACAGGAGCTACTGTGTTTCTGACTGCTGTGTTTTCTCCCGTTCTGACAGTAACTCTGTGTCTGACTCAGTGCCCGGGGGTAGAAACTGGTCTTTTCAGCAGATGTGACTCTAAGGAGTTTGGATGAAGAGGGTGCCTGGGGAACCAGGGTGAGATCCATGGAGGTGGGGTGACTGCATCAGATCTGTCATCGGGGCTTCTGGAAAGGGGCAAGTGGGAAGGGGAAGCTGAAGACCCTCCATGTACTTCCCATGCATGAAGTGGGGTCCATGTGTCCTAGGAGGAGTAAAATGTGCCACTGAGGTCTGGCAGGAAGCAAGGGGACAATTGCAGGTCAGACACAGAGAACAACTTCCTGGGCTGGGACAGCAGGCAACTCACTGGAACTCACAGACCCAGGCCCCTGGAAATGCTCCAGAAAGGTGGCTGGAAAATGCCTCCAAGGCCGGGCCATCCCCAACATCTCTGTAGCCAGCACTAGCTCTGGAGACAGGCTGAGCTTGTTAGAGTCCTCCCTCTATCACCTAGCAGCTAGAACTGTGGATACATTTTTGAAGTTCTCTGGGCCTCAGTCTCCTGAAAAATGGAAACATGATGAGGATTCATGGAGAGCACTCGTATAAGGAGGGTTGCTGTGCCTGGGACACCGTAGGTGCTTAAAATGATGGCTACAAGAAATGGATCAATTGACAGATATTAATTCCCCTCTCCTCCCTTTCTGCTTCTCTGCCTCCTGCCCCTTGCATGCGCAGTCAGCACCATGTGAGACAGATACTTGACATTTGCTCCGTCCAAGGATAAAGGAGAAGGGGACCCTCCCCTTTGCCTGGAAAAAGTTTCTGCATCCTTGCCTGCAGATGGGAGGAGGATAAGATGCCTCCGGAAGGCCTGGACAGTCCCTTCACACACATACCTGGGTATCGGAGGTGCCTGTGTGAATGTCTGTTTTCCATTCCAGACAATTTTAGACTTGCAAAAGAGTAGCAAAAGTAGTGCAGAGAGTTCCCATTTCACTCAGCTTCCCCTAATGTGAACGTTTTATATAACCACAGTGTGATGATCAAAACTAAGAAAATAACGTTGGCTCAATACTATTAACTAAATGACAGATTTTATTTGCATTTTGCCAGTTTTTCAACTAATGTCCTTTTCCTGGCCCAGGATCAAATCCAGGATCCCACATGGTTTGGTTGTCACATCTGAGTCTCCTGCAGTCTGTGACAGCTCCTCAGTCTTTTCTTGTCTTTCAGGACCTTGAGATTTTTGAAGAGTGCTGGTCAGGTGTTTTCAGAATGTGGAGCTATTTTCACACTTGTGATGGAGTGTGCAGCACTGAGTATTGTAGTGTTGCTTTAATATTTTTCTACTTTCTTATTTTTGCTAGACCCCCAGAGCTGTTGCTTCTGCCAAAAGTCTGTCCCTTGCAGTGAAAGATCCCATGTTGCTACAAAAGTGGCAGGAAGTTCATATGTTTAGTGTATGACATTAGCCACGTTACCCCTCTGCAAAACGTGCATCCTCTTTCCTACTCACCCCGTCCAACTTGTGCTCACATCAGAGCCCCAGCTGTCAAGCTAGTACCTCTATCCAGATGGTGGCCTCCATGAGGACAACAGAGCTTGCCTCTCTTGTTCAACGTTGTACCCCTAGTCCCTAATCAGCGCTGCATAAATAGGGGCTCAGCAAATGTGTGGTGAATAAAGGAGCAATCACCGTCATCATCAGCCACCATTTATAGATGGCCCATGGAGTGTAAAGGACAGTCATTCAGGCTATGGAGGTATAAGGCATGTAATTTCCTCAAGGAACATACAGCCCTGTTAGAGACTGAACGCAGATAGAAAAAGCTAATATGCTGGCCAGTCAGTACAGCAGGAGCCCTCATATTCAGTATGGTGGATTGACTAATTTCAAAAGTTCTTTAAACAGGGAATTCATTTAAAAAATGATACTCCAATCATTTCATTTTACTTTAGGACATTCATGTATGTTCATTTACCAAACGTTCTGTTCATATCGTGGGTCATTTCTTTGAGTACAGATTCACCGGCTAGGCGCAGTGACTCACTCCTATACTCCCAGCACTTTGGGAGGCGCAGATCACTGGAGGTCAAGAGTTTGAGACCAGCCTGGCCAACCAGGTGAAACCCCGTCTCTACTAAAAAACATAAAAATTAGTTGGGCGTGGTGGTGCATGCCTGTAATCTCAGCTATTCTGGAGGCTGAGGCAGTGGAATCGCTTGAACCCGGGAGGTAGACGTTGCAGTGAGCCAAAATTGTGCCACTGCACTCCAGCCTGGGCCACAGAGCGAGACGGAAAAATAAAAACACAAACAGCAAAAACAAATTCATCGACTGGAGTCTCGCCTCACCCTGTTTGCTTACATGTACCCATAGTACTTTACTTACAGCTTCCAGTTGGTTTTAGTTTCATTTGTTAAAGCAAAGACTTGAACTTACAAAATGATATAGTGTAGACTTTTAGATTTTAAGAATTTTCAGTTATCTCATTTGCATATTAGATAACTAGTTTTTTTTTTCTGTTTTTAGCAACTTTTCTTTATCAAATTTTTTCCCAATGCATTCCACTTAGTTTTCATGGACCAATATTTTGACTGGGTATCCATATTTCATTGTTATGAAATAGTGAGCTAATGACAATGACAAGAACAACTGGTGTACACAGGTTTGGGAGAGGACTAACTGCCTGGTGAGCCGTCAGCTCCCCTGGTATGCTAGGAGGACAGATAGAGCGCAGGGTCCTGGCAAGGACCACATGGTGTGCGGTGCACATCCATCAGTGTCCTTTCCCAACACAGTGATTGGAGAGTGATGGTTAATCCAAACTGCCCAGAACTTGGAGGTCACTAGAGAGCTTCTAATATGTATCTTTCATCTCAATTTAGTTGTCCTTGCTGAGTGCCACACTGCGCTAACATGCGCTGGATACTCCAGGAGCAAAAGATGAATGAGACACAAGCCTTGTTCTTAAAGAGCATAGGAGAGGAGAGAGACAGACTTGCAGATTTTGGTACCACAAGTGCCAAGAAGAGCCAATAGTGTACTATGAAACTGAAGAGGAATAAATAATTTGCCCAAAAATAGACCATAGAAGGCTTCTCGGAGGAGGTGGCCTCAGATGAGCAATAGAGGCCGTGGTGAGAAAGGAATTTGCAAGAGGCTGAGACCACTGAGCCTCATCTTCTCAAACAACCCAAGCATACAAATAAGCCTGTTACCAGAGATGCTGGTGTTTTCTGAAATAGAAATTGAAAGGACCAGCCAGCAGCTGGGTCCACTTGTTCACTGTCATCAGCATTGGTGGTGAAGGGGACCAGAATCCTCCCCTCCCCCGTCACGCAAACCCCAGCATATTTGTTAGACTTACAGATAAGAAAAGACCGGGACAGAACCAGCCTTCCCTCGGGGAGCCCAGCACTGCATGGAGGGAAAAAGGGACAAAGGTAATGGGCAGGCCCCTCTCCCAGGTCACCAGCAGCCCTGCCTATCAAGCTGATGCATGCGGTAGACTCCAGACCTCAATTTGCCTCATGCCAGGAAGATGGAATGTTTTGTTTCAATCTGTGGCATGCACCTCAGTTGCTGAAGAGATTAGCACTTCCTGGGCTGCAAAGGTAATTAGATGATCAATCGTAAAAAGTCTAAAGCAAATGGAACGTTTAGGGAGAGAGATTTGTATTTACTGTGCCCCATGGAATATCAGCAGGGAAGAAAAGGAACCTAAAGGAGCCTGTGCTTCAGAAACAGGCTCCAGAGACAGGGCTAAAGTCTCCAGGCAGGGCTGGGGAGGTGTAGAAAATCAACACTTTGCTCAAAAGCCACCAGTGTTGCCTCAGGCCTCCTCAGCCTCAAGAGTGCTTCTCTTCCTGCTGCTACCCCTTGATGGGGAAGATTAGGTGAGAGGATCTGAGAGCATCATTCAGACACAGACTTTGTAGCCAGCAACATAATAGCAACTCAGTTACCCCTGCTAACTATTATAAAACACGGGACACAAACTTTGATACATTCTTCTGGAACCTGGTAGTTAATGTAAACTGAGTGAAACCAGCTGGGTGCAGGGCTGTAAGGATGGCTGGGGACTGTGGTAAACTTGAGAGCATGTGTGGAGCTGGACATAACGACTGGAGGGAGGGACCTCTGCCTTGGCTTCTGCCAAAGTCTTGGGGTATGGCCACTTCCAAGCTAGGGCAATTACGGCCAATTTTCTTTCATCTATGCCCCTACGCCCACGCTGTTTTCATATAATTCCCAGATAGCATATAATTTCATCTGTAAATATTTCAGTGTGTTATCTCTAAAGGATAAGGACTCTGAAAAAATTCACCATATGCAGGGAATGTGGGGAACATGGGTAGAGGTGTAGCTTCTTTTCTTTTCTTTCTTTTTTTTTTGGAGACAGAGTCTTGCTCTGTCGCCCAGGCTGGAGTGCAGTGGTGCGATCTCAGCTCACTGCAACCTCCACCTCCCAGGTTCAAGTGAATATCTTGCCTCAGCCTCCAGGGTAATTTTTTTTGTATTTTTAGTAGAGATGGGGTTTCGCCGTGTTGGCAAGTATGGTCTTGATCTCCTGACCTCATGATACTTCCACCTCGGTCTCCCAGAATACTGGGCGTGAGCCACCAAGGTGTAGCTTCTTCTTCCATCCTTGGAGTGTGGAGACAGTCCATTCCTCATGAGTCAGGCTGTCCTCTGCTTTCTTCAATCCGTGTGTGCTTTGTGTAAAGGGGACTATCTGGACTTGACCCCAGCTGCTTGTTGCCATGCAAGAATGCTGAGCCAGTGTTTCCAAGATTTTATGATTCTTCTTGTAAAAGAAGCTAGAGATCTGTATTTCAACGTGAAATGTCCAACTGTAAATACTGGCAATAAATGCCAATTTTTCAACAATGCTATGTGAGCCCAACAAATCCTATATGCAGGCTAAATGTGGTCCATAGGCTGCCAGTTTGCAGTCTCTGGGCACGAAGGAGATTAGCTAGTCAGTACCAAGTCTCCATTGCTGGGCTGTTGGAGACTAGCTGTGTAGTAGGCAGCCTTGCAAAGGAAAAAGGTTTTAGCAGGCTGCCATTGCCAGCCTCCATTTCCCACCTAACAGAATGAGTTGATTCCATGTTATGATCTGCCCATAAGTTGGGGCTTATGGTCTGTGGCTCACTGTAGGAAGACAGCAAACATCTGGTTTTCAGATGACCTCAGCATCCATCGGAGGGTTATTTGCACAAACTTGGCAGCTTGAACTGATCCCTGAGAAGAGCTTCTCCTCCTTCTTGCCACAGTCATCAAAGCTCTCTCTGTCAGCCTGTGCCTCAGGGAGCTGTCACAGCCTCATTACTGCTAATTCATCTTCACTTAGTGCATCAAAAGGCTGATTTATCAAATTGGGTGGGCGCACAGGAAGTTTGATTAGCAACATTATGTTGTTTGCCATGACAGGCTCAGAAAACTTAGCTCATCTGTGTCCCAGGAGCCTCAAGAGAAGATCGAAGTGTTCATATTCTACCTCTGAAATTCGCAGAATCAGAAACCAGCGCGGTGGCTCTAGTCTCGGGTGTTCCCAATGGGGCGCCGTCTCCATTTCTCTCCCTTCTGCCTCCTTACAAGTGGGTCTCTGGAGTAAAATGTCTCGATTTCTTGTCCACGGAGGTACTGGCGTGAGCAGGGTCCCTGGTTGTATCCCGTCATCCTCTGTGGCAGAGTGGCCCTCATGCCTGGGAATGCCCTTTCGTCTTCATATCTAATGAAGCACTTGGGATTTGCATTATTTGCCTCTGCCATTATCCCCATCATGGCCCATGTCAAGCTGCTGAGCAAAACATCCAAAGGCACAGCCTTTCCCCAGGCTCCTGGGACAGAATGGGACAGAAAACCTCCCAAAGAAATAGTTTCAAGAAGTAGCATTTCGCAGAGAAACCTAACAGGCCCCATGGCCCTGAACTTCTCTCTGAAAGTCTGGGGGGACTCGTCTCTGAGCACAGTCCTGCGAGTGCATGCCTTTACCAATATCCAGAGGACAGAAAGAGAGGGAGTGCTTGGAAAACAGCCCTTGCAAAGAAAGGTTAAAAGAAAAGGTTATGGCCTGGAAAAGAACTGTTTAGGGTGGGACTTTCTGTATATGCATTGTTCCTGAGTGCCACTTGAGCCTGTCTCTGCTGAGGATCGGTATCTGGGCGAGGCGAGCATACACAGACGTTGAATAAAGTTAAGCTAGACTCAGGAGAGGCACTCGTGGAGGCTCCAGAATTGGTCTCCTTTAGTTAAGTTCATTTATTTGAAGATGCAGATGATGATAATCATACAGTGACCAGGATGAGCCCTTTCTAGGAGTCAGAGAGCCATGTAGGATAAAGCAGGGGACCTGTCTGGAGACCTTAATTGCAATCCTGGTTCTGAAAGCAATGGGCTCTATGAACTTGGGTGAGTCATTTCACTTTTCTAGTCTTAATCTTAGTTTTTTTTTGTTTTTTTTTTTAAAGACGGAACCTCCCTCTGTCACTCAGGCTGGAGTTCAGTGGCGTGGTCTCGGCTCACTGCAACCTCTGCCTTCTGGGTTCAAGTGATTCTCCTGCCTCAGCCTCCTGAGTAGCTGGGATTGCAGGTGCCCACAACCGCCCTGGCTAATTTTTAATTTTTATTTATTTATTTATTTTTGAGACAGAGTCTCACTCTGTTGCCCAGGTTGGAGTGCAGTGGCATGATCTCGGCTCACTGCAAGCTCCGCCTCCCAGGTTCACACCATTCTCCTGCCTCAGCCTCCTGAGTAGCTGGGACTACAGGTGCCCACCACCACGCCCAGCTAATTTTTTTGTTTTTTGTATTTTTAGTAGAGATGGGGTTTCTCCGTGTTAGCGAGGATGGTCTTGATCTCCTGACCTCGTGATCCTCCCGCCTTGGCCTCCCAAAGTGCTGGGATTACAGGTGTGAGCCACCGCACCCAGCCCCCAGGCTAATTTTTGTATTTTTAGTGGAGATGGGGTTTCACCATGTTGGCCAGGCTGGTCTCGAACTCCTGACCTCAAGTGATCCACCTGCCTCAGCCTCTCAAAGTGCTGGGATTACAGGTGTGAGCTACCATGCCCAACCCTGGTCTTAGTTTTTTAATCTATAAAATGAAGAGATTAGATTAGATATTCTCTAAGGCTTCTTCCAGCAGTAAAAGTCAATATTTTATATGTTTCCAGGTTAGTTACCAATAAAATAGGAACAATTGAGTGCCTTCTCTCACTCAGAGACTGCGCTAGTGGCTTGATGTGTCTTGTTTAATCTTTCTGAAAACCCCACGAAGAAGGCAGTCTCGCCCTGTTTTAGGCTGTTCAAAGGAGCACCGTCACTGTCAGCTTCCTCCAGCACAACAAGCATCCAGTAAATACTTACAAAACTGGTAGCCTTCCTAGGAGGTGCTAAGGATACACATAGGCTTAAGACAAGCTCTGCCCATCAAGGTGCACAGTTGCCTCAGAGAGAAAGGATAGACGCAGAGCAAAGTAAGTAGGAAAGAATCTGTGCATGGCAAAGAAATACCGCCAACTGCACGCTCTTGAGTGAGATGATAATAATACACTACATTCACATTTTTATAGGACTTTAGAGTTTGCAAGACACTTTGGAATATATCATTTTACTTGATTCATCTATCACTCTCTGAAATTAGGTCTGACAGCTCTCATCATTAAATTATTAACTATTAAGTTGAGAATTAGAGAAGTGGCTCATCCAAGGGAACTGGATTTTCCTTCTGCATGTCAGACATCCACACAGTGAGACAATAATAATGCAGTGCTGATGATTGCATGATGCCTGATAGAGTCTGCCAAGTCTTATCACGTCTCATGCTGGTCCTACTTCTGTCCTGAGGAGCAGAGATGTCTCACAGCCGTTGCATCCTTAGATTTACCAGGAAGGTTACATGCCAGGTAGCACTTCTTTTTTCTCAAAGATTTAGCGGGAAGGCTCAAAGTTATTGCAAATCTGCATGACACACCCCAAAAGGACTTTAACCAAGGTCATCTGCCAGGTGCCCTGATATTTTAGGGCTTTTAGTTGAGGGGTGAGTAGTGGGAACAACATGGTAGGCGTGGCTGGAATCTCTGAAGCATGCAGAAAATTGGGGGCCACAGAGAAATGGGGAGTTTCCTTCCCTCGGGCCCCTCATTCCAGCTTGAGTCTTTTGCCTGGGACCCTCACACAGTTCAGCTCCTTTCCGGCAGCTGTTGCATCCTTGTAATGACATTAGCTGCCACTTGTTGGGCACCTACCACTTACTGGCCCCTTTATTTACATTTTCTAAGTCAATTTTGCAACCACTCCAATGAGGAGGAGGTTATTGCCCCCACGTTACAGATAAGAAGACTGAGGCCCAGAACAATTTCATTGTCAAGACCACACTGCTACCAAGTGGGGCTGGAACGCAGGTCTATCTGTTGTCTGCCTGACGAAAAAAACAACAATAAAAAGAGGACGCATTGACACGCCTTCTTCAATTCCAGGGACAGAAGGAAGTGACTCCTCTGTCTCCTGGGCATCACTGCTTAGGAAGGCCTCAATGTGGGCCCTGGGATGTGGAGTGGTATGCGGCAGCAGTGGGTGCACAGCCTGTTTGCAGGATGTGCCCAGCACTGTGGCTACTCTTCCGACCTGCTTCCATCGACTGGGAGAGGCAGCTGGGGGCTCTTCTGCACCCTGCACTCTGTTGTCAGGATGGAGAGACTGCCTCACTGCTCTCTCCCGTTGTGCCCATGTTGCCCCTCCTCCATGTGAGGTAGCAGAAGCCCAGGCAAAGCAAGACGCCCAGACCTATAGTGCCACCCTTGGTGGTGGACGCACACCCTATGGAATGAAAGGGAGCCTTAGGGTGGAGCCTGGCCTGCCAGATGGATCCAGAGGCAGCCCTGGGAGCTGAGAGAGGATGAGAGACCCCAGCTCTTGCCCACACTCCTCGGCTCCACCCAGACTCCAGCGTGCTCTGTGCTCCTCGTCTCCACCCGGGCTCCAGCGTGCCCTGTGCTCCTCATCTCCACCCGGTCTCCAGCGTGTCCTGTGCTCCTCATCTCCACCCGGACTCCAGCGTGCCCTATGCTCCTCATCTCCACCCGGGCTCCAGCACGTCCTGTGCTCCTCATCTCCACCTGGGCTCCAGCGTGCCCTGTGCTCCTGGTCTCCACCCGGGCTCCAGCGTGCCTTGTGCTCCTCGGCTCCACCCGGGCTCCAGCGTGCCCTGTGCTCCTCGGCTCCACCCGGGCTCCAGCGTGCCCTGTGCTCCTCGGCTCTACCCGGGCTCCAGCGTGCCCTGTGCTCCTCATCTCCACCCGGGCTCCAGCGTGCCCTGTGCTCCTCATCTCCACCCGGGCTCCAGCGTGCCCTGTGCTCCTCATCTCCACCCGGGCTCCAGCGTGCCCTGTGCTCCTCGTCTCCACCCGGGCTCCAGCGTGCCCTGTGCTCCTCGGATCTCCCTTGTCAGAGCAGCCACATGTCCTGGAGATGCTAAGAGTGTCATTTTCCAGAAAACACGAGATTGCCTAAGGCACTTAGAATTCTGAGGAAACTTGGGTTTGGCCTGGACCTCAACTTCCCTCTTTATAGGGCTGTAAGAAGTTCCTTTGGGAGCTCTGTGGACACCAGCCTGACACCTACCAGCCTGGAGGGGTGAGGCCCTGGCCATCCCCATGAATGAACTGTGTAGATGTCCCTCGGACACGGGACTGTGAAAACCTTACTTCCTTGTACCCTAGATCCATACTCAACTCCTGGTGTAAGGAAGAGTCTGGGCTCTGCAGGCAGATCCACTGGTGTTCACAACCCACTGCTTGTTTCTTTGTCTGCAGCATGGGGATCATATCTAATCTCACAGGGCTGCTATGTGGAGTAAATGAAATAGTAGGTGCCCAGCACTTCACGCAGTGCCTAGCCTGCAATAGGCGCTTAGTAGCTGTTCTATTTGTCATTAAAGTGGGCTTTACCCCTCCGCCTCCATCCCTACCAGCTGAGCCACCACCTGCTGTGAAAGAGAGGACATGACTCATTAGGCCAAAGCTGTCATGTCTTGAGAAAGGATCCCAGGCCATAGAAAGGGTTGCCAGGGCTTGTCCCCAGGGCTCCATCTGTCCTGGACAGGGCAACGGAGTGATCAGAACAGAGGGAGGGTCTGGCAGCCAGACTGGCAGAAAAGAAAGCCAGTGTTCATAATAAGAGAACTTGATCAGAAAGATACCTTGAAGCCTGGCTTGCACCCATCTGTTTTCTTAGGGATGGGCTTTGGGGTGAGGGTTAAGGAGCAGATTAGATATTTTAAAACATTTTGTTACAGAAAATTTCAAACATATACAAAAGTAACAATAATAGCATCATGAACCTTAATGTATCTATCACCCACCTTTAACCACGATCAAATTATGGCCAATTTTCTTTCATCTGTGCTCCTACCCCCATGCTATTGTCATATAATTCCAAGACAGCATATAATTTCATCTGTAAATATTTCAGTGTGTATCTCTAAATTATAAGGACTCTGAAAAAATTCACCAGAATGCCATAATATCAATAATTCTGAATATCATAAAAATCTACTGTTCAGATTTTCAATTGTCCCATAAATGTCAGGGATTTTAAAAAAAATGGTTTATTTGAATCAGGATCCAAATAAGGCCACACATCACAATTGGTGAAGATGGCTTTTAAGTTTCTTTTATTCCAGAAGCTCCCCCCACTCCATATCTTTTTTTTTTTTTTTTTGTCTTTGCAATTTATTTTTGGAAGAAACTGGGTCATTTGTCCTATTGTATTTTCTGCAATCTGGATTTTGCTGATTGCATTCCTGTGGTGATGTTTTACCTTCACTTCGTCTTTGAGGTCTTGACACCAAAACAGCATTTGTGAGGGAGTCCTCAAGTCCAATCTTGCCTGCCCACCTCCTCCATTGCAAGAGGGCCTCCCATCGCCTTCACCAAATGGGAAAGAAAGGTCCCTGGTGCCAGCTGCTGGAGCCGAAGGATGAGAAACATGGGGACAAGGGCTTCCGGAGGTTTCCGGCAGTGTGATGGTGGGCCGTGCTGTTATTTGGACTGGGCCTTCTCTCTGTTTTTATGAACAGGAATGTCTTTTAATAAAGCAGAGCAATTTTCTGCCAAATAGCCAGGATTGTTTTTCCTCCTTTTGGAGCAATAAGGTTCAGGATTTGTCTCCCAATTGACTTTCGAGAGCGTGTTTTCTCAATTCTTTCCTGAAATTAAAGTAAAGGTCAAGGAGGCTGGTCTAAGACCCAGCCCTTCCTTCTCTCTGGGCTCTGGCTGGCTGGACTTTGGTAGCTAAGCGTGTCCTTGGCTCAGGTGACCCTGTGCAGCCCCTGGGGCAAACCGAGCTCAACTTTCCAGTTTTTTTCTTTGTGGGGGCAAATTGAGGAGGAAGGGAAAGTGGGGGGTGGGGGGAGGAATATAGTGCCAGTCTGTGGGCTCCATTCTGAATTTAGATCTCCTGGGCAATTTCTAGAAGCTTCATTCTCCCCACTATGTTCCCTTCTCAGGGAGGGGGCCCTGGGCCCCACCCCCAACCTGCCTCCCACCCGCCAGTCTTCTGCGGCGCACGTGAGCTGCCCCAGGGATCTGCCCCTTCCCTCGCACAGTATCAGAGCGGTGAGGATTTTTAATCAAAAGGCAGCACACGCAGAGAACAGCACCGCCACCACCCTGCTCAGCATCACTGAGCCATTCTCCCCCACCCCCTCCCCACACTGAGTCACTCCAGTTAACAGTTAATTAATTTGTGACACTTTGACAGTTTCTGAGGAGACATTTTTACGGAGCCATAAAAATCCGCAAGGTTGGGGCTGTCAGGCAGTCACCCCTTCTTGCATTCACTACGTCCCCCAGACCCTGCCTCACCCCACTGCAGACCCTGGAGGCCTGCAATAAGGTGAGGCTGGGAAGACTCGAATTCTGCCGCTCCTCAGGCCTCTCAGAGACTCCACACTCCCAGGGCCACCTGGGCAGACCCAGGGCCACCTGGCCACCTTGGGAAGAAGCAGACAGCGGGGTTGTCTGGGATGACAGCCCTGGAAGAGAGGAGGCCCTGGTCATGCTCAGCTGTGGTCTCCTCTGCTCCTAGACAGAGTCTCACCCAGGGGCCCTTTCCACAGCTGGGCAAGGAACTGTGTGTGCTCCAGCCTCTCCCTGGGGACACCCCCACTCCACCCTCATGCTCCTTAGAGAGCTGAGTCTCAGCTGCACTCAGTTCACTCACTGGGGATGCTTGGTAGTCTCTGGCTGGTGTTGATGGGGGGAGATGGCTCCCTTGGCCTGCTGTGACTTCCCTCCCACAGGGTGATACCAACCTGGACACTCTGAAGCCCTGGGCCCCCAGGCCTTCCGGCACCCCAGAAGCCATCTCCACCTGCTCTGTGCTTTTCCTTCCACAGACTGCGTGTTGTCTATGACCTCTCCCCACCTCCCCACACTCACTTCCATCCGTGTGCCTCCTCTTCTTTTTCAAATGCCTTATAAAGCCTTTGGGCCGCAGTGCCCACCTGGGAAACACCCTGCAAGGACCCCAACCAGCTGGGCACCCAACCCCAGCTACCACTATGACTGGGACCCAGAGGGTCAACAGGAGATCTCAGACGAGGCTATTGTACCCTTCACGAAGGATCTGGGAGAAGAAATGACTGCAGGGTAGGAAAAGACCTAGGGACTGGCCCCTTCACACTTGGATGAGGTACGGCCTCCATGGACATCTCTCAGACATGTGTGGAGCATATGCCATCGCCAAGGTGGTGTTGGAGAGGGAGAACACCAGGAGAGACAAGACACATGCAAAGCTTGCACACAGTTTAGCAAGAACAGACATGAAACAAATCACTAGACAAATACTGACTTCATTACATCTGTGCTGGGTGTCACCGAGGAGCTCCTGTGTTGTAAAAGCATTAAGTGAGAGGACGGGCTCTGAGCTGGAGTGGCAGGAAGGCTTCCTTGGAGAAGGGGCTGGAAAGATAGTCCTGAAGGGTGAGAAGGAGGAGGAGACCAGCCAGGGTGTGCTATGCTGAGCCCAAGTGGCAGGAAGGGGCTTAGGGTTAGGAGTTGGGACTCAAGGAGGGTACATATGGCTGCCTGTGCCCGTAAGTTTATGGATGTGGTGACAGGAAGTTGAGCAAGTGCTCAAGGATAGCTTCTCTTTTTACTGTGAGGTAGGAGGTAAGGCTGGGAACTGCTGGCCAGGTTTAATTCCGGGGAGCAAGGGGAGAGGCTTGGAGCAGGTGACCCGGGTTGCCAACCTCAGGCTGGGCCACAGAAGGCCCTCAAGACTGTAGCCACTCTTTGGCTCCAGCTGCATAGGGCCAGACACAGCCGGAGACCACCAGTGGAGATATTCATCCAGGCTGTTCCGCGCCTTCTAAAGAAACCTAGACACTGTTCCCTGCTGCACGGCCCCTGGGCTCTGCTCCCTCCCTGCCTCTGGAGAACACCAGGTTCCGGGGAGGGTCCCCATGCTGGGGGAGAAGGGATGGCAAATGGGGGTGTTAGTGTGTGGCCTCCCCCACTGTCTTCCGCAGCAGCCTCTGCCACCCCCAAATGGTAGTTCAGGCCACTCCCTGGGCTTCCACTAACGGGTATCCCCCAGCCTAGGTCTCTAGTCCAGACCTGTTCCCCCGCAGTGGTGCTGAGGCTGTGGGTGGGGAGGGGGAGTCCAGGGGCTCAGGAGGGGGGACCCCTTCCCCTTAACTGGGAAAGAGCAATCTGCATTTCTTCCCTCAGAAGTGACTGCTGACACCGGGGCCAGACCCACAGCCTCACACCCCGTTCCCCTGTGCACCTGGGCCTGGGATGCAGGAAAAGCCATTTCCAGTGAGCCCAGGAGGTTGCCATCGTCCATGGCTCCAGGCTCCTCTTTGCCCCCACAGTCCTCTCTGTTTCTCCTCCCCCTCCTTTTTTCCCTCTCCACAGACCCTCCACACCCCAGGCCCAGGGCTTGGAGGTTTTGCCCTCCAGACAGCGACTGCCTGTCTGTCTACCCACTCCCGCCCTTTGCAGCCCAAGGTCTGCAGCCGCCTGGCCTAGGGCTTTGGGAATGCGGTCTCTGTTTCCTCTGTCCTCTGCTGGGGTAGCCTCCTAAGCCAGAGTACATAAGGGTGTTATTCAGTAACTCTCTCCTTTCCCCTTTGATGTAGGAAGGAACAGGTGCACCTTCTTTCCTCCCTCTTCCATTTCCACACTGCCTTTTCGAAATTGCAAGAGATACTAAAAGAAGGCTCAACCCCAAGTCACAGCCTGGCCTTTGCCTGGAGGGGCAGGGGCAGGTGGCCTACATCACCAGGGTCCTAGAAAGGACCCTCTTACCCACTCAGTCCCAATTCCTATCCAACTCGAGTCACTCCGATAGGCTGCTTTTGAGATGCAAATGAAAAATACTTTCTTCTTCCCCTCTACTTTTTCATTGAAATGCTTCACATCTCAGAAAACAGGAAAAAGTGATGTGTTTAAGACAGCAGTGTCTCACCCGCCATCAAGCCTGATAAGGAATTGTTAAATTTTAATTAGACAATTTGATTCCTTCAAGTGCCGAACTTTCAGGGAAGGCAGCACCAAGACTTAAGCTGAGACAGAAGCACAGGAAAGACGTTGCTGGGGTTTATGCTGCATCCAGGGCTTCTGTCCCCCACCTTTCCAGCTCTGTGCCCCAGACAAAATAGAAATGAGGTGGTGGGAGAGAGAGGGAGGGAGAGAGAGAGAAAGAGAAAGAGAGGATCAGAGAAAATCCTCTTCGTTTTCCCTGGACTTGCCAGCTTTCTTCCTGGATTCCAGGCTCTCCCAAGAGATTGACCCTTTTCACCCTGCTCCATCAGCCTTGGGACTAAGGGTGGCCACACCTTCCAAGTTTCTCATGAGAGAAAATGTCAGGTTTGGGTGTCAGCCTCAAACTGTTGAGCTTTAAAAGAGCTTTTTAACCTTCCAATACACTTGAAAGAAGCCGTTTCTGTTTATAGGTTGGGGCTCCTGCCAGTTTCGGGGTGTGACTGGGAAAGCAACCTCTTCTATACCTCATCTATATCCCAGAAGGCCCGCCCCCTCCCTGTCCCCTCCTCTACTCCTGGGGGGCAGTGCAGTGGGTGGCCTGAGCAGGATGGCCTGCCTGGGGCAGCCTGGGTGGCCTAGCTTAGCCCTGGGTATCTGGGCTCTTCCAGTACTTCTCAACTTGAGAGCTAGCTAATTTCCAAATTAGGGCACACACAGAAAATAGTAGCATTTGTAAGGCACATAGGGTGAACGGCAGAGGCTGCGGAGGTTGGAAATGCCTGGCTGTACATCCCAGTTGACCTGATATTTCTATGCACCTTGATGCATTCTAAACATCTTGTTGGGGAAGTTCTGCTCTGAAGCTTCTGAAGAGAGCCACTATTACAGAAGGCTGGAGTTAGGTTAGATGTTAGGGAGAACTTGAGGGGCAGGGGTCCTGAGCACTAGAATGGATGACTCTGAAAGATATTTCTGTAGATCTTTGCCCTTCTGAGCTAAGGCAGAGCAAAGAGTCCTAGAAACAGATGAGGAGCAGATGATCTTTGGCTCTTTGATGACTAGTAGCTTGTAGGTCACCACACAAATGCAGTCTTCCCTTACTCCTGGCTTCCACCAGGGCAGCTGAGAAAGAAAAGCCTAGAAGGCCTCAGAAGACCCATGGAACCTTGTCTGCAAGCATCTGCCTGGTGAGGGTAGAATGAGGAGCAGCAATTACCCCCACTTTCCTGCACAGAAAGGTGCCTTAGGGGAGAGGCAGCCACCCCTGGAGTGAGGCCTGGCAGCTACAGGGTTAGATCGTTCATCCTCCACCCAGGAGACACTGTCAAGTAGCTCAACCTGTAAGAGCTGGGAAATCACAGTGTCCATGCACGTATTTGGTGCTCATTAAGTTCTTGTTGACTGGGGACTGCGATTTGGAGCTTTTGTCAGCTTTTATACGTGCTGCAGGGGCCACCTGGGAGAAAGATGGAGATGACATTTGGAGGGTGGTGAGCAAGCTGATCATATTTTCATAATCCCAAATCAAATGCTTGTTTTTGACAACAGCAGATTTTTTAATATAATGTGTCACTTCGTCTGAAAAAAATTTTCATGTGAGAATAATGCACCTCGGGTTATGTATTTAGCCAATCTCCATTTTAAAAAAAGAACAAGAAATGGCGGGACCGTCATGGCAAATACAAGGTGCCATGTGTTCTGTGGCTTTGCATTTTCCCTCCACAAGCTCCAGAGTGGACGAAGAACTCACCTGGCTTCTCTGGAGCCGGAACCAGCCCAGCATACCTGGAGCAGCACTGGGAACCTTTCCTCACTCCCCTACCACGAACACAAGCTCCAGCCAGGATGGAGAAGCTCCTCGCTTGTGTATTCTCGTGGGATGCCCCTTGGAGCCCAACAACCTGTGCAGCCCAGAGGCAGATGGACAAAAGGAAGGGATGGGCTGGAGCTACAGCAGGGAAGCCTGGGAACCAGCAGGTTTTCTCAGGCCTCTTGAGAAAATGCCAGCAGAGAAATGCTGGGAAGGCCCTGTATTGTTATCTACTCTGCAATGCACATTCCCCTACCCCCACCATTTTAATGTCTTTGAAATCAGAATGCATTTTACAATGGACGACATCTTGGAGCTCTACTGGTTGGATAGCATTTTTTTTTTTTTCTTTCCTAGTGGTACATAAAATAGTGGTGCATTTTCATTCAATTTTGTCTTAGAGTCTATGAAATGTGGTGATTAGTATGATAGTCATTGGCTATAGCAGCTGGGCTGAGAGAGCTGGATCTTCCAGGCCAGCTGCTACCTCATCCCAAGGGTCACTTGGGTTTGTCCTGCAGCCAGGGCCCAGGGACAGGCTTTGTCTTTTCCTTCCTTTACTTCCTCCCAAGGAATTGGTGGCTGCATCTTGAAATCCATCTCCCTTCATCCAGCCGCCTACTTTTCAGGATGGGCCATAGGAGGCAGTGTGCCCAGGAGAACCTCAGACCCTCGTGAGCTGCATTTGAACAGCACCAGTCCCTTCATCTCACTGAGCCATTGGCTTGTGGTCTGATTGCTTGTTTCATTTCATTCTTTTGCTTGGTTTGATTTTTAAAGTCGACATTCTTGAGGGCTTACCTGTGCCTGGCACATGGCCATGAGTCATCTTACTTAATACTCACAATTGTTGTTAGCTCTATTTTGCGTATGGGAAAACTGGGCTCAGGAAAGCCAAATAATCTGGCTGAGGCCCCAAAGTTAGTAAGTGGTAGAGTTGGGACTTGAACCCAAGGTTTTTAGTCCTCAGCTCGAATGTTATACTAGCACCTCTCAGGCTAGAGTACCTCCTCTGTGGCAGTGGATTTGCTGATGTCTGAATTCCTGCTCAGCTTGATATTTATATGGTGAGAGCCAGCCAGGCAACCCCTGCTTGTGAGAGATGCCAGCCCCAATTATGTAAGGTGCTGAAGACACGATAGAAACCAGGGCTGACACCAGGTGTTAAAGATAGCCCTGTACCGGCCGGGCTCGGTGGCTCACGCCTGTAATCCCAGCACTTTGGGAGGCTGAGGCGGGCAGATCACGAGGTTAGGAGATCGAGACCATCCTGGCTAACATGGGGAAACCCCATCTCTACTAAAAATACAAAAAAATTAGCTGGATGTGGTGGTGGGCACCTGTAGTCCCAGCTACTGGGGAGTTTGAGGCAGGAGAATGGCATGAACCAAGGAGACGGAGCTTGCAGTGAGCCCAGATTGCACCATTGCACTCCAGTCTGGGCGACAGAGCGAGACTCCATCTCAAAAACAAAAAAACCAAAACAAATAAACAAACAAAAAGCCCTGTACCAAGGTACTTATAGGGGTTACAGATATTTAGGCATTTGCTATGTTTTTCCTTTTTTTCTATAATATAAATATACTACATTTGTATTAGCAACAAAAAACAACAAGAATAACCAATAATAAATAATAGATTAGAAAATTAAATGCGTGAGGCCTTTCTCAGAACTTGGGTACAGGGACTGTCCCTCACCCTGCAGAAGTAACCAGCACTCCAGAGAATGAATGCTCACCCTCAACCCACCCTGACCTGCAGTGCTCACATTTGCCATCTACATTGTGCTCATAATTTTAAATCCTAGACTAGGTATGGCTCATGCCTATAATCCCAGCACTTTGGGAAGCCAAGGCAGGAGTATCTCTTGAGGCCACGAGTGTGAGACCAGCCTGGGCAACATAGTGATGAGACCCCCATCTCTACAAAACATTTTTAAAAAGTAGCCAGGCATGGTAGCACATGCATGTAGTTCCAGCTACTTAGGAGGCTGAGGTGGCAGGATCAATTGAGGCCAGGAGTTGAGGCTTCAGTGAGCTATGATTGTGCCACTGCACTCCAGCCTGGGTGGCAAAGTGAGATTCTGTCTCTATTAAAAGAAAATTAAATCCCAGTTTACATCCTCCCTCCTCCAGGAAGTTCTCCACAAACACCCCAGCCACACACATGTACATATGCTCCTGAACATCAACTGTAGTGGACACTGTGGAGTGCCGCCCAGATCCCCCTGCAGGACCACAGCCCTCATCTCCAACTACTGGGAGTGTTGGCAACTGACAGTTCTGGGCAACTGCCCACTGCTGAGGAGAGATGCCTCTTTCAAGGCCACACTGCTTTCCCTGGGACAGCCGCAAGCTATGACATCTATGAGAGGGGATTAAAGGCCCTACCCTGTTGCCCTCATTTTGGCAACTGGTAGGGTGCCCTGTGGGGTCGCCCGATGCCTTTGTAGTGACTTCTCCCTCTGGCCTGTCCTGCTTCCTCACTCCTTTGCGCATCTTGATCCTGAGAGCACTACCCAGTACATTTCCTGCAGGCTCATTTCCTCTTCAGAGTCTACTTCTAGGGACCTGTATTAGTCTACTCTGGCTGCCGTGACAAAAATACCACAGACTGGGTAGATTAAACAACAGAAATCTATTTCCTCACAGTTCTGCAGGCTGGGACATCCCGGATCAAGGTATCAGCAGGACTGATTTCGCTTAAGGCCTCTCTCTGTGGCTAGTAGATGGCTGCCTTCTTGCTGCATTCCCACATGGTCTCTCCTCTGTGCGCGCATCCCTGATGTCTCTTTTTGTGTCCAAAGCTCCTCTTATAAGGACTCCAGTCAGATTAGGTTAGGGCCCACCCTAAGGGTCTCATTTTAACACAATCACTTCTTTAAAGGCCCTGTATCCTAATGCAGTCACATTCTGAGGCACTGGAGGTTAGGACTTCAGCATATACATTTTGTGGGTTGAGGGAAGAGCATAGTGCAGACTGTAACAGGACCCAGCATACAGCACCTATGGCACCCTCAGGTACCTTTCAAGTGGGAAGGGGTTTTCTTCCCAGCTGCACTAACAGAACCTTTGAATTCAGCAAATGTCTGTTGAGTACATACTGCCCGCAAACCACAGTCAGGAGTTGGAAAAGAACAAGATGGTATGTTTTTTTGTTGTTGTTCATTCCAAGAACAAGAGGAGGAATGAGCAAGACAGGTTGTAACTCTTGTGACGTCTACACCTCAGTGAAAAAAGGAGACTCCTAAATAGGTGTCTCGTGCAGCACTGGGGTGTGTTTCAGTGCTGCAGGACCCTGCAGAGGATGGGTGATGGCTCAGGCAGGAGGACATGGGTGGATTCTAGGGCAGGAGGATTCTGGGCAAGACTCGCTTTGAAGGATGCATAGGGACTGGAAAAGCAGAAGGAAGGAAAGTGAAGGGAAGAGTTTTCCAAATCCCTTTCTCATTTGTAAAGTAGGGATAATAATTAGACAAGATCAGGCATGTTCCAGGTAGTACGGCCATAGACAGGGAAAATAATTAAAAGCCTCTGACGGTTGTTTTGAAGATAAATGAGACAGTATATCAAAAAACTTAGCAAACTATAAAACCTTTTACAAGTATATGATGCTATCATCAGCAGCAGGGAGTTGGGGGAGAAGCTGAGAGCGATGGTCAGGATGGGGGCAGTGAGTGTGCCTCACATGCCTCAGGCCCCTGACACTGCTTTGCACAGTGCTTTATGCCCAGCAGGTTCAATAGATGCTGATTGAGTAAATGAATGTCAGAAGTAGCCCAAGGCGCCTGATCAATACATACATGCAGGCCTCCCACTGTGGGCTCCAAATGGGAAGAGGGCCCAGTTGGCTTTGCAGAATACAGCATCAATATGACACATGCTTCATTACCTTAGAACTGGAAGATTTGCTGCATGGCGGCATTCCATGTCACCCCACATGGAATTAGGCACTTTGCTTTTCCCCAAGGCTCCAGAGTAATGGTGGTGGGTAAGACATGATCCATACTCCTCTACCAAAGCTGGAAGAGTGGGTGTGTCAGACAGGGATGAGAGTGTGGAGGTTGGGCAGACCCTCTTCCACCATCCCTTCTGACCTACTGCAGGAGGTGTGCCCTGTTCATTGATTGGACATGGCATCACGTTCATCCCAAATGGCATCAATTGGCGGTTTTCGGTTTGGGGTAGCAAAGTACCTGGAAGTCATGTGCTTTGTATGGAATGCCTTGGAATGCTGATAAGTTTAATTCTATTGTGTAAAATATGAAGACTTTTGTTAGCTGAAAAGCCAACTATATTATCCGTGCATTATGCTTCAGTCACAACCAAAATTCAGGCTGTCAAGTTCATCAACTCCTGATGCCTCCCAACTCTGCTCCTGAGCCCCTCTGGTCCCTTTTCTCTGTGAATATGCCACACCAGCCTCCCAGAGCCCCAGGCAGAAATCCTAGCATTACCCTCGACTCCTTATCTCCCTACTTGTCCCATACCCACTTTTGCCCCACATCTATCCAAGGACCAAGGACCATGAAATTGATTTCCAGTTTAACTCCTGATTCTGAACAGGTCTCTCCGTCCTCATTCCCACTATCTTCATTCAGATGACCACAATTTCTAACCTAATTTACAGCCAAAACGTCACTCCCCTCTGAGCTCTGTTCTACACCATACACCTTTCTAGAACACCAGTCCAATAGGGTCATGTCTCTGGGCCCAACCTCTCAGTGACTTTCCAGCTGACAAGACTCAATCTGGCCTACAAATGTCCCTGCAGTTTAATTATCCTCAACATTACTGCCATACCCTACATTTTTGGCCAAGCAGAATTGCTGTTTGATGATTTGGGACCATGTCATATTGTCTCTCTGGAACACACCCCCCTCAACCCCTCTCATTTCGCAGGCTAAGTTCTCCTTCTACTTCATCCCAGATGATACTTACTTCAAGACACCTTTCCCCTCCATGGGATGAGATGCCCATTCTGCAGGGCTCTCACTGCCTGCATCCTGCCAAACCTCATCATCTCTTATCTGGATTCCTGCTACAGCCTCCCAGCTGGTGTCCTGCTTCCACTCTGGGTCCCTCCTCTTCGTTCTCCACAATGCTGTCAGCATCACCTATTTGAAAGGCAAATCAGATCATGTGGCTCCTGCTGCCCTTAGGATCAAGTATAAACTCCTAGCATGACCTTTATGGCCCTCTATGATCTTGCCTATTGCAACCTCCCCAGACTCAACCCTTGCCAGGTCCCTCTGCATCCGCTATCCAGAATCTCTTTCAGGCCCTCTACCTGTTCTCTACCTCTGTGCTTTGCATATACTGCTTCCAATGTCTAGACCTTCCACTGACTCCCAGTTCTTTACCTGGCTAATTCCTACACATCCTTCAGGTGTCTGTCTGTTGAACATGACTTCCTCTAGAAAGCCTTCCCTGAATACCTGAACTTCCCTGAATTCCCTGAATACCTGAGGCTATGTATCTCTCTCCCTGTTCCATTTCCTACTAACTATCACCCATAGATGTAATTGCTTGATTAATTGGCTGTTGCTTCTCCTAGAATGTGATCTGCAGAGCCATGTATATTTTGTTCCTGCTTATGTTTCTAGAACTATATAAAACAATGCTTAATAAATATTTATAGAATCAAGAATGAATGAATACCCATTTCTGTTTCGATGACTGGAAGGTAGCAAGCCTGGTTCACTCAAGTGTGTGGGGCATGGGTCATGCTTAAGAAGTGTTTGTTAAATGAATAAATAAATGATGGATCAGCTCTGTTCAAGCTCATCTTATTATATGTTTAAAAAAATTTGTGCTTGCTCATTTGTCCTACTAGCTGTAAAAACTTGCTAGCAAAAGAGTGGCAGAAGGCCCAACATTTTAAGAAAATTCTTAGCCGTAAACCTTAAAATCCCGAGTTGGAGAATTCTCATTATTAAATGCTAGGAGTTGGTCTTCTCCCTGGAGACCTCTGCAAGAGGCCCACCCACTGACACCCTGTGTCCGTTTTTCCTGGCCAGAGCCTGGCCACCCAGTGGCTCCGCCGCCCCGATGGATCCACTGAATCTGTCCTGGTACGATGATGATCTGGAGAGGCAGAACTGGAGCCGGCCCTTCAACGGGTCGGACGGGAAGGCGGACAGACCCCACTACAACTACTATGCCACGCTGCTCACCCTGCTCATCGCGGTCATCGTCTTCGGCAACGTGCTGGTGTGCATGGCCGTGTCCCGCGAGAAGGCGCTGCAGACCACCACCAACTACCTGATCGTCAGCCTCGCGGTGGCCGACCTCCTCGTGGCCACACTGGTCATGCCCTGGGTTGTCTACCTGGAGGTAGGTGGGCTCCCCGCTTGCTCCAGCACTTTCTCCAGCAGGGCCCTGCCTTGGACACTGGGGACTCTAGCTCCCCACTGGCTTTTACCAGTGAGTTTCCTGGTGGTTCCCCAGGTGATTTTTCCTTCACTCTGGGCTTACTTTTTCTCCTTTTGAAACGGGTAGATTGTTTCCTTAGTAATCACAACTACCATTTGTAAAGTGCTTGCTAAGTGCTGGGCCTCATGTAAGGACTTTAAATATAGCGTTTTCCTATATAACCCTCACAGCAGCTCAGAGGCTGGCATTATTGCCACCATTTTGCAGTTGATAAACCAGGTGGTCAGAGAAGTTAAGTGACTGCTGCAGCATCACACGCTGGCAAGTCCAAGCTGGAACACTGGCCTCAGAGTTAGTTCCTTACATCATATTGCAAATAGGAGTAACTGGCGAGGATCCCCAAGGAGGGGCGTGTTTATGCTCCCAGGCCCCTGAAACCTTCATTCCCATCTCCCCACTTCAGAAACGGGGCTGCTGCTCTATGCTCCCCATATCACCTCTCCTTCCCGCAGCTTATTCTGCGGCCCTGTCCAGGACCTCCAGGTAGAGGCTGCCATGGACTGTGCTGTAGCCCTTTTGTTAGGAAGAATTGCATAGTCACTCGTTTCTTGGCCCAGCTCTGCACCTCAAAATGGGGAGTAGGCAGCACAGTCTAGACACTGTGCCTGATGCATTGCTGACACAGACCCAGTGAATACTCTTGGTAACCCTGGGAGTCCATGTTACTCTTCTCACTTTACAAAACAGGAAATAGGCTGGGCACAGTGGCTCACGCCTGTAATCCTAGCACTTTCGGAGGCCAAGGCAGGCAGATCATGAGGCCAGGAATTCAAGACCAGCCTGGCCAACATGGTGAAACCCCATCTCTACTAAAAATACAAAAATTAGCCAGGTATGGTGGCACATGCCTGTAATCCCAGCTACTTGGGAGGCTGAGGCAGGAGAATTGCTTGAATCTGGGAGGTGGAGGTTGCAGTGAGCTGAGATTGCACCATCGCACTCCAGCCTGGGCGACAGAGTGAGACTCTGTCTCAAAAAAAAATAAAATTAAAATTTTAAAATTAAAATTTAAAAAATAGGAAATAGAGGTTTTGAAGAAGAAGTTGCCTTTCTTCACCCAGGTCACAGGGAGAAATGCTGTTGGAGAAATCCCAAAGCAGATATTCTTCTCCAGGAAGACACCTTCAGGGCCAGCAAGCAGATGTGGGAGCATTTAGGGATCATCAGTGGGCACAAGCTGGATCCTGCCGCTTTCTCTGCCCGGCTTTCTAGGGTGGCCTGTCCAAGGCTGAAGCAACCTGGGAGTCTGGGTGCATGGGAAGGCATGGGAGCAGGCATTTAGGAAAGTGCCGGTGCTCTGCCCACTGAACCGTTACCTTCCTGTCCCGAGCAGAAGAGGAATTGACCAGTGCCTCTGAGGCCATCCCCGCCTGAGAGGGAAGGGGTTGTTGAAAGAAAATGCCAAAACTTTGTAGGTTTAAACAGAGGAGACATCTAGACGAGCAAGCTCAGGTGAGGAGGCGAGACTGGGGGAAAGTGGCTCACCTCCCTGTCCCCAGGCCCCCAAGGGGCTCGTGCGCTTACTGTTGTCACCACCACCCCGACCCCAAGGGAGCTCTGATCCGTCACCCCTTGGCTTCCTTTACTACAGCCAACACAGGCTGCAACTTCCAAAATGACCTAATTGGATATTAAGGAAGAACCAAAAGGAAACACAAATACAAAACCACATAAAAAGATTCAGTTGACACAGGCCGGGAGTCCAGTTCCCCCTGGATCCATGTTTATGGGGGCCCCTAGACTCTGTCTATGCCTTCTTAATTCTTACACTTGATCCCCTCCTTCTTCTCTCTTCCAAAGGAGGTCCTAGATCTCAGACCATAGGGAAAAATGGCAGAGCAAACAACCTCTCTGTTCCTCAGTTTTCTCATCTGGAAAATGCAGATAATAGTATCGTACATCATAGCATTGTTAAGGATCAAATGAATTGATGTATGAAAAGTGATTAGAATGTACATGGCTCACAGTGAGCACTACGTAAATGTCAGCCATGGTGATGATGATTAAGAGGAAGATGACGATAGACATCCAGCACTGCTCCACATAGGGAGGACTCCTCGTTCCTCTTCACTGCCCCATGGGATAAAGAGGAAGGAGAGAGTACTCCCTATGTTCGCCCCAGGCAAGTAGGTACCCTCTTCCCAAAGGAATGTGTGTTCTGCCTGGGGCTCTGGGCATGGCTTCTGTTGGCTTCCAGACCCCCTGTCCCTACCCAGATACTTGGGTAGGGACAAATCCGTACGTGGGCTATAGGGAGTTCTCAGGAACCTGTAAGTCTTTCAAACAGATCCTTTAAACATGCTTGTTCACCTTATTTTAAAGGTGAAGCTGAGTGTGTCAGGGGAGGAGGGTGCAGAAGCCGTTTTCACAGGGCAGGGCTCAGACTCTCCCACAGCATCTCATCAAGCTAGAGCTGGGCGCTGAGCCTTGTTTAATGGACATTATCTCAGAGAGTTGTTGTCCCTAGAGAATGTCCCAGGTGGCATCTCACCTTGCCCTGACGTCCTGTCAGTGCACCCTCACAACCATGCACTGTCCCCTCTTTAAGACATGTTCTTGTCATCCAGACTTTTTCCTCCTGTTCCATTTCCAGCAATGCCATGCCAGCGCCTGTCTGGCTTAGGACTAGGTGTGCATTATTTATCTTGCTCAGTGTACAAAAAGCACACTGGTTTTGGAGTAAGAGGACCAGGTTCAACT
The DNA here is from genome assembly GCF_043159975.1 of Macaca nemestrina. Taxonomy (NCBI): domain Eukaryota; kingdom Metazoa; phylum Chordata; class Mammalia; order Primates; family Cercopithecidae; genus Macaca; species Macaca nemestrina. The sequence goes on along the minus strand of NC_092136.1, from coordinate 113,320,848 downwards.
CCCAGCTCTACTCCTTTTATCTAGATGCTGTGGGAAGAGTTCCTGATGTCCACATGTGCCATTCCATGTCAGCCTCACAACCCTTTAAAGACGGGCTTCCTGTGCGCATTTATTTTCTAGATGAGAACAGGAGACTGAGAAGATGAACAAAGATCTCAGAGTTATTCATTCACTCAGTCAGCATTGACTGAGCACTCTGAGGTCTTACCCCAATCTTTGTGCAATGGGCTAAGGCACTGGCCTGTGGGGGATGCAGAAGTTGACAGGGCTCCTACAGTCCAGTCTGCTGCAGGTGACAGTGGAGCAGTCCCCATAGGAGGTGTGGGGCATGTGGCCCAGCATGGGGGTGTCAGGGAAGACTTTCAGGGAGAAGTGATGCTTTAGGAAAAATTACCCAGGAGAGGGAGGGAGACCCTTGCATTCTCAACAAAGCCACCCAGCAGGGAGAGGGAGTAGCTGGCTGGAGGTCTGGAGGAGAGGTGCTCATGTCATTTGCCTCTGAGGCTTACTGTCTGCATTCTAAGACATGAGCATCAAGTGGTTGGAACAGTGCCGACATATGATAAGTCCTTAGTATTATTATAGTTATTAGGACTTAGCTGAGCCATCTCAGGGCCTATACTGCAGGTCTCAGCTTTATGTGAGCAAGAGCATTAAGAAATGATGCCTGGGTGCCTGGGGGTATGAAGAAAAGAGCCTTGGGTTCAACTAGCAAACCTGGGACCACTCCTTCCTCTGCTACTAAATCACCAAGTGATCTTGTTCTGTTTTCTTCTCTGACCCTCCCTAGTTTTGTGCACCCTTGAAATAATCATCTTTCCTTTTCACGCCTCATGCTTGCCAAGTACTTGTCACATAATTATCTCCTATTTTGATAAGCTAGATGGTTCCTTCCAGGACAGCTTAGTAGAGAGCATGGGATGTGACGCTTCAGATTCCAGCTCTGCTGCACACCTGCCGGGTGAACTTGGCCACGTTACATGGCCTCTCTGAGCGTAAGCTCCCTCACCTATGAATGGGATAAGCAAGCCCTTCTTGTAAAAGTTTTAAGAACTGTACATGAGATAAAGTGCCATGCCCACAGTAGATGTTTTATGGACAGTGGCCACCAATGCATTTTCTTGAGTCTTTAGATTAGCAGCCCTAACTACTCTCCAAGGCAGCTTCCCCTGGGACCACAGAGGAAATCTCTTTGTTATTCTGGGCTCCGGAGAGGCCAGTACAAGTACAGATTTAAGATGCCCATGAAGGCAGGACTGTGTCTGAATTGCTCACGACTGTGTCCAGGAGCCTAGGATAGAGCCTGGCACATAGTAAGTTGCTCAATAAGTGTTTGTAGGAAAGAAGGATGGCAGAGAGGAGGGAAGGAGAGGAGGAAGACAGGGAGGAAGGCCCTGATATCTCAACCTACATCCCCAGGGACATGAAAGCGGCTCCCAACTACCAGTCCTAGGAGGGCCTTCAAAGTGGGATGTAAACCAGGTGGCGCTGATTCCCTGCCCAGTGGTACCCTAAAGGTACACTCTGTTTATGCCAGGAGAGCCCTTTATGTGCCCTCCTGCCTCCACCCCCAAACTAGACATCCAGCTGTCAGCTCCTGCCCACCTGGTCAGCGCAGCAGCACAGGGAGCCAGGAGAGGCCCTGGTACGGGGCCCCCATGTGAGCCCCTGGGAAGACAGGGCCACATGAGAGGCTGGCTGTGTTCTGGGGCAAGCTGCTGTTTCTGCCACACAAGACAGCAGCTGCATTGCCCATCATTGAGCTTAAATGCCAGCGTTTGGTTGGATGACTAGGAGCAGAAGAGAGGGCAGTGATCAGAATGAGCAAGGTTATAATTAGCCCTGCTGCCGAGCTGCGCAGTGACACGCAGTCTGCCCTACTCCAGGCTGCGGGAGGGGGCTTTCCCGCTCCCCTCTGCTCCTATTGATAGAAGCCAAAGGTGCATCTCCCTGTCCTGACTCCATCCTCAGGGAACTGGGGCTGCTCCAAGCTTCCCGAGTGCTAGCGACAGTCTGCCATGTGTGCATGTGTGTGAATGGGTGGTATGAGGTGGGGGGGCGGTGTGTGTGCATGTGTGTGTGTGTGCCTGTGTGCATGTGTGTATGAGAAACGTGCTGCTGCCAGGAGCTAGACTCTCCATTTCCCATCCTACCAAGGACACAGCTCATCACAGCAACCCCTCTGCCCACCCCAGCCCACTCGGGCGTTCCTCCAGCACTAGCCCAGATCTGCCTTCTTTCATTCTCTGGGTATAAGAAGGAACAGAAATTTCTTCTCTGTTTCATGGAGAGTCTTCATCTTCACCATTATTCTTAACAGATAATTTTGGGGCCCCGACTCTGCCATGTACTGCGCCTACCACTGAAGGGCTGCCTGGCGCAGCCAGAGCCTGGGCCAGAGCAGGACCAGGAACTGGGCCCACAGGCCTTGGGGAAATCACTGCACTTTCGGAGGCTCGGTTTCCTCATTGGTTCTCAGTTTCCTCATGGGCATTCTAAAATTTTACCTGGAATCTAATTTACAGAGGTATGGCTGAGTGACAGCACAGGGAAGCCAGTGCCATTGGGAAGAGTTTAACGTGATGCACAATATCCCTAGAAACCAGATTCTCGGCCTGCCATGTGGGATGCAGGGGGAAGCAGCAGGCTTGGGTAACGAGGCAGAATCAGGGGCGAGGGAAAGCCCAGGCCACAGCCCTGTTGGGGATCCCACAGGAAACTCAAGGCAGGGCAGATTAAACAGCCTAGGGGGCCGGGCACGGTGGCTCTCGCCTGTAATCCTAGCACTTCGGGAGGCCGAGGTGGGCCAATCATGAGGTCAGGAGATCGAGACCAACCTGGCTAACACAGTGAAACCCTGTCTCTACTAAAAATACACAAAATTAGCCAGGCGTGGTGGCAGGCGGCTGTAGTCCCAGCTACTCAGGAGGCTGAGGCAGGAGGATGGCGTGAACCTGGGAGGCGGAGATGGCAGTGAGCGGAGATCGCGCCACTGCACTCCAGCCTAGGCGACAGAGCGAGACTCCATCTCAAAAAAAAAAAAGAATAAAGCAACCTAGGGTTGGTTGGCTAGTCTCAATCATCCTGGCAGGCTTTAGGCCACAGGGGTGATCTCTAGTTGTCTCTCTGGTACCTGAGATAATTTGAGACAAAGGAAATATTGGCTTGATGTGTGTGTGAGTTGGAGAAACAGGGTGGCTGGCTTGCATTTGAGAGGCATCCTTCCAAGTCAGTCACTTTCTGTCTTCAGGAATTAACTAGCTCTGGGACGGGAAGTCTCTCTGTGGGTCTGCGAGGCTCCGAAGTGCCAGCATACCATGAATGGAGAAAATAGAAAAATATAGTCACCATAGGTGTCTCTGTGATGAATGGATGCCAAATACACAAATACAGAATCTAAGAAAACACATAGGGTTAACAAAGGTTGCAGAGATTAAGGTTGAAAGTTGAGGCCCTCCGTATAAGTTGGCTGTCTTTCTTCTAGCACAGTAATTGGCATTAAGTGGTCTTACGTATCTGGGAAAAGATGAGCCAGGGGCAAGGGCCTCAGACACCCATGGGCATCATGCCCCATACCCCAGCTGGATGCCCACAAGACTCACAGCTGTCTCCTGAGTCTGTGGCCTCATCGGCTCCAGGAGTACCAGGCTACAGGACCTAAGCTAATCTCCCCCTCCTGCTGTTCATCCATTATGTTGCTTTATCCCCAGGTGGTAGGTGAGTGGAAATTCAGCAGGATTCACTGTGACATCTTCGTCACTCTGGACGTCATGATGTGCACGGCGAGCATTCTGAACTTGTGTGCCATCAGCATCGACAGGTGAGCCCAGCCAGGGTGGAAGAGGTTGCTCTGGCCACTCACCATTCCCTCTGCCCCAGCTTTTCTCAAAGCCAGTCTGTGTCTGGTGTCTGTGGTGCTGTGCAGCTGGCTGTGTGCATGTGGGTCCGTGTGTTTGTGTGTATGGGCGTGCATGTGTGTATGTTTGGCTAGGAGAGCACATGCTCCCTAAAGAGAAGCCATCTATGGGCAGTGGTGCTGCCAAGCATACTCAGACAGCGACTGGTATAAAAGGGAAAGACTGTGATTCTGATGGAAGCCCTAGCTCTATCACATCTTACTCATGTGACCTTGGGCAGATCATGGACATTTTCGGAGCTCTCAGTTCCATTTTCTAGAAACCTACACTGATGACACCTGCGGCCCAGAGCTACAGTATCTGGTTATGCATTTTATGTCCTTGGCATATAGCCAAGAGTCCCAGGCCATGCACACCTTGCTAAGCCGCATCCTTGGAGCCTTCCACTAATTTGCACAGATATGACCCTACCTCCCTCACAGCATTCTTGGAAGATGAAATAAGTTAATGAATGAGAAGTGCTGGGTAAACAAATGTGATGAAGGATTGTAAACAAATGACATTGTTAATTCCTACTAAGGCTTAAATCTTGCTCTGAGGGGCCTGGCTAACAATTTATCAACAAACATTTCCACCTTTCATGGGCTCAGCACAAGTGCAGTGGGTGCAGTTTCAAAGGTGCAAATATCCACGCCATGGTTCTTTGAAAAGCCTGAAATCCGAGTGGGGCTATTTAGAATAACAGATATGAGCCAAGAGTAAACAATAGCTCACCAGTAATTAAGTGTTTGGGCTTTGCCAACTGTCCTCGCCATCTTTGTTTGGGGACAGGAGGGAGGGTTGAGTTAGCATCTCAGGCAAGCTTCATAGAGGTGTGTCAACTTTTTAGCCCCAAGGAGTGAGGGTGCCTCTGGTGTGTGCATGTTGTGGAGTGAGGGGTCCCTGGGCCTGCACCTCAGATTCAGGGTCCCCCACCCTTGCAGGTACACAGCTGTGGCCATGCCCATGCTGTACAATACGCGCTACAGCTCCAAGCGCCGGGTCACCGTCATGATCGCCATCGTCTGGGTCCTGTCCTTCACCATCTCCTGTCCACTCCTGTTCGGACTCAACAACGCAGGTACATTCTGCTTTTGTTTGCCTGGGGCTCGGCTGGCCCTGGGCCCCTGCTCTCTCAAAGGGCCCTGAGGGAGCAGAGTCCCTGGCACAGATATGGGTGGAGGACCAATGGGGGCCTATTGCCACCCTGGACTGAGTCCAGGCTACGTGTCCTGGGCCAAGCCCAATTCAAGAATTGTCCTAGGTTGGCAGAGGGGAAACTGTGGTCCAGGACACAGCGGAGTTCAATGAGGTGTGGGGATAATGGTTCAGGGGGATGACTGGGAATTTTCAACTTTGGTTATTAAGTTGAAGAGGCAAGACATGCTTCACAAACTGCATGTGTATGTATGTACACACGCACACGGGATGGGGGAGGCTTGCTGGGCTTCCATCTGCCCCTGACAATGGTATTTTTGTAATGAAGTTGCAGCCCTCAGGGCCCGCTAAACCCAGGCCAGGCCTGAGTCACCTGGAGCAGGAAAGCTAGAAGCGAATAGGAGGTGAGCTGACCGCGTGCCCATTTCTGTGGGAGGCAGAGTTAGGAGTGTCTCAGACAGAGAGAACAAAAAGCCCCCGACAGCGTGGAACTTCCTCTCATCAGGGAGGCAAGAACGATGGCAGGTGTGCACCTCTGGAGATCGTAACAACATAGGATACAGTGAAGCCTTGAAAATGTGTGGTTCAGTATCTATTATAAGCATCACAGGAATTCTAAGTGGGAATAGCGCTAAACATACTTGGATTAATGCAGGAAGGCTCTGAGATAGAGGACAGGCCTGTGGTAGACCTGGAGTGCACACAAACATATGAAACACAGGAACACAAGTGAGTTCAACAAACAGAGCCAAGTTATCTTGCTGCAAGCATTAAAAGGTGGCCGACCTCTCCCAAGACACAGGTCAGACTAAGATGATGGTTTGCTCTTTTAAAAGTTTTTTTGTGTCATTCCTTCTGGATACTCCAGCTTCACTTTTTATGCCCAGACATGGCAAAACTAATGACCAAGTAATGAGGGAATAGTAATGGAAAGACTTGGGAGCAGTCCATCATCATAGCTTAGGTTTTTGCTCACAACATGTTTTTAATACTCTGGTTTCTGCTGTGCATTTATATGTATCTAAGATGACCAGGCAACCTTAAACATCTAGTCGCATTCATATTCTCTGTAAAATCGCTCCTCAGTTCTGGAAGGACATGAATGGGTTCTTGTGGAATTATGACCCAGTGGGCCCGCTGACTCCCTGCCCGCCTGGGCTCTCCCTCCCCCAGACCAGAATGAGTGCATCATTGCCAACCCGGCCTTCGTGGTCTACTCCTCCATCGTCTCCTTCTACGTGCCCTTCATCGTCACCCTGCTGGTCTACATCAAGATCTACATTGTCCTCCGCAGACGCCGCAAGCGAGTCAACACGAAGCGCAGCAGCCGAGCCTTCAGGTCCCACCTGAGGGCTCCACTAAAGGTCTCAAGACACCCCCCCACCAACTCCAAGTGTCCCCACCTAACCATTACCAAGAGGGTTCATCCTATGCTCAGGTGGGGGCTTGGGACACCTCAGCAAGGGTTAGGTCTAGGCTAAAGGAACTCCCAGGAGCTGGGGAAGGGCAGATTTTGAAGGCATGGACCTCAGCGGAGCAAATCTGAGTCTCCAGGAGAGGGAGGCAGGGTCCATGACACTCAACAACAGGGAGAAGTCTTTGGTTGGAGATCTTTGTGACTGAAGGTGGCAACTCTTGCTTGGTACCCCCGTGGGCTCCTCTCTTCCTCTTTTCTGGTTTCTCTGTCTCATTTTAGCGCCCTCTGACTCCTCCATCCTCTTTCCTTTACCTTCCGTACTCTCTGTCCTCCCCTCCAAACACACATCCCTTTTCCTGACTTTCTCTCCACTATGCCTCTCCTCTGCTGCTCTTTCATTTTCCCCCTGATGTCTTGTGAATTCTCCCCTTCACTCAGTCCTTCACAAGGAAGACAGTGTGTGGGCACAGAAGGAACAAGAGCTCTTGGGTTAGACACATCGGGTTCAGATCCTGTCACTGCCACTTTTTTTGCTGAGTGACCTTAGGCAAGTTGCTTAACTTCTCTGAGCCTGTTTCCTCATCCGTTAAATGGGAATCAAAATACCAGCCCCACAGGGTGGTCTTGAGGATTCCATGTGAGAAGGGATGTGAGTGTGCCTAGCACAGTGCCAGGCCCTTAGCAGGTGCTCCGTAAAAAACAAGGTCCTTGTGTCCCTCGTCCTACCTACCACTGTTTGTCTCATTCCAGCCTTCTCCTTTGCCCCAGCTGCCTCCTCTGGCCCCCACCCTACTGATCTCTGAGCCCTTCTGCCCAGTCTGAGTTCCATGGACTGCTGCACTTTGGGTTTCTCTCCCCCGCCATCCCCACCACCTTGTGTGACCCATGTGCTGGCTCACTCCACAGGGCAACTGTACTCACCCCGAGGACATGAAACTCTGCACCGTTATCATGAAGTCTAATGGGAGTTTCCCAGTGAACAGGCGGAGAGTGGTAAGTGCTCAGGCCAGGGACCCAGAGCCAGGTCTTTCTGTCCCTAAGGAAGCCCACTGGCCATGGTTCTGAGACCTCAGAAGCTGCCAATGGGAGAAGCACCCCCAGAAACCCCCACCTTGCTTCAGCTGAAGGCAGACTCACTGTGCACACCTCCAAGCAGGCATGGAGTGAGACACCTTGGTTGTGCAAGGCATGGATGTGTACAAGAAAACAGTTGGCCATACCAACATAATAAAAATGATAAGAATGGCTATTCGCATTTCTCAAACATCTACCATATCCCTATTATCTCATCAAATCCTCACCTCGACCCCGGGAGGTAAGTCTCTTTGATCGAACCGATCTTCAGTTGACAGAAGAGGAAACAGGCTCAGAGAGATTAGGCAACTCACCCATCTCAAGAGTTGGTGACACTAAGCCCAGACCTGTGTGACTCTGAAATCCACACCTGTGTTCTTTCCACTGACATGAGCTGCCTTATGGATGGGCAGGTTCTGGGGGAGGACGGAATAGAGCAACTGCAGGGACTGGTGGTGCAGCAGTCTGTGTACATAGAGCCCTCAGGTGCAGAAGCACAGCAGACCCCCGCCTCTGCCAGGTGGTAGCTGTACCAGGATGCAAGCAGCAGGCATTCCATCCTCCAGAGGGATGGAGAACAGGGCCAGAGAACCCACAGAGGGCCGCATACAAAATCCAGGTCAGGTGTCCTGCCTTCACCTGCACTGCAAGGACAGGACTCTAAGAAGCTGTTTATGAGGCAGATGCCAAAACAGAGCCTCAGAGTCAGGACCAAGGCAGCAGCCCAGTTATGCCACCTGGGCACATAGTGAAGCTGCACCTCAGAAGTTCAGACTAACACCTCCAAGGCCTCAAACAGGAGAACCTACAGAAGAACCCAGGAGGTCATGAGTGGATCCATGCCAGGGCCCTCTAGGTCACCCCGGCAGGGAAGATGTGAGGCCCCGGGGGTCAGCCCTTTGGCACCTGGATCAGTCTATCCAGAAGAATATGGAGCCCATGTGTGTGTGCAGGTGCAGATACCCATGAAGTGGGGGCACTGGGCCCCTTGTTTGACAGGGAGAACAGGGGTGGCTGCCCTCTTTGCAGTTGGAACATGAGTTTCTGGAGGCAGGGTCAAACATCATCAGCTCTTGGCCCCAGCAGCCAGTGCGGCACCTGGCACTTTGCTAACAGTAAGTGTTGCTCAGGCCATAAGAGATAAGTCCCTGGTACTCAGCCCCGGCAGAACAGAGGTTGGGTATTATGGCTGCATGAGGATTGCCATGGGAAAAAGGACAGGGTCAATCCTGCCAGGGCTGCCATGGGTCCTGGGTCCCATGCCTCAGTGACATCCTTGCTTCCCTGGCAGGGTGACCCTGTGGTGTCTGCAGGAGTCTTCAGAGGGGGAAAGGGAGGGGCCAGTGAGATGGGAGGCTGATGCCTGGAAACTGGTCCGGCTTTACCCAGAGCCCTCTGCCTCTGGTGCAGGAGGCTGCCCGGCGAGCCCAGGAGCTGGAGATGGAGATGCTCTCCAGCACCAGCCCACCCGAGAGGACCCGGTACAGCCCCATCCCGCCCAGCCACCACCAGCTGACTCTCCCCGACCCGTCCCACCACGGTCTCCACAGCACTCCTGACAGCCCTGCCAAACCAGAGAAGAACGGGCATGCCAAAAACCACCCCAAGATTGCCAAGATCTTTGAGATCCAGACCATGCCCAATGGCAAAACCCGGACCTCCCTCAAGACCATGAGCCGTAGGAAGCTCTCCCAGCAGAAGGAGAAGAAAGCCACTCAGATGCTCGCCATTGTTCTCGGTGAGTCGGCCCTGGCTGCTGGCCACAGTCCCGTCTGCGAAAGGTCCCATTCCCTGCCATGTCCTTCCTAACCATGGCTGCAGGATCATGGGGCTAGCGTTTCCTCAGGCACAGGCCAAGCCCATTGACATACAGACAGCCCTATTAGGTATGTTCTGTACTTGTGCTCACTTTACAGATGGGCAAACAGAGGTTTAGAATGGTTATAAAACCTGACCAAGAGGACCGGCGGTTTGAACTCAGGCAGTCTGACTCCAGAGTCTGGGAATTTGATCAGTCTATTATGCTGGCACCAGAACTTCATGTGTCTGTGTGCCCAGGAAAGTCACTTTCTCTCTCTAGACTCCCCATCTGTAGAGTAGGTTACTTCTCAGGGTTGTCGTGACAATCCGTTGGTGAAAGCATTTTCTAAGCTACAAAGCACTATCCATATGTAACTGTCATTATTATGGTTTTTATTACTATTGCTCTTGTTGAGGAATTGGGAAATTCAGTTCACTTCCCTCAAGCAAGATTCCATGGGACCAGAGCTGTGAAAAATAAAAGGGATGTTGGGGAGTGGCCCCCAATCTAAATGAAAAGCAGCCCTGTCCACAAAGCAGGATTTTTCAACAGAAGTCTAGAAAACCACGTGGTAAAGGTCAAAACCCAAAAGGTGGACTGATATGGGTGGCTGGGAAAAGGAGGGACCCCTGTGACTCTGTCTTCCAGGAAGCACCTGAATCCCCTTTGACTGCCTGATGATCTTGGGGCATGAGTGGGGCAGCTGTTACCTCCCTTCTATTATGAATGATGGCACTTGTTTCCGTGGGACCACTCATGATCATGGGACTGGGATGTGGTAGGCTGGGATTGGAGCCAGACCCTCTGCTGCAGTCCACAGGGGCTCGGCCCTGTGGCCCTACTCTTCCCAGACACCGTTCAGTCTCCAGGGACGCCTTCTGTGCCTGTAGGGCATTCCATGTACACACTGCTTCCAGGCTGAATGTCACACCTGCGCAGGAGGTCCTGGAAAAAGTGCACCTGAGTTAGGTGAGCAGAGCAGGTAGGCGGCCGCCCTGGGTGAGAGGGCGTGGTTCGAGGCAGGGATGAGCAAGTGTGTACCCACCAAGACTAGGGAAATTGGGAGAAGGCTGGAGCAAGATCACTTGGGGACCTGGATAGACCGGAGTTCAGCTCTCAGCTTCGCTGCTCAAGAGTGAGCGACCTTGGGTATATTGCAGAGTTGTTGGGAGCGTTTTTCTTACGTACCTCATGAGGATGCTATAAGAACTAAGTGACATTGGTCTATAGCCCTCAAAGATGACCTGGAAGTAGAGCAGATATTTCCATTTCTACTGGCTAACCTGGGTCAGGATGGTAACCTTTTGGATTTATTGTTAAACCATGTACCCTTTCCTAAGAGGTGGGAAAGGGACAAGTGAGGAAAGTGAGGCTGAAGGAGCTGAAGGGATCCTTCACTGCAAATGGGTGTCAGAGGCAGGTCTAGGATCCAAGACCAGGACTCCTCCTACAGTGCTGCTGTGGCTATAGCCCGCCGTCTTGGCATAAGTGCCCGCGCACACTGGGTGCGGCTGTTCCCAGCCGTGCCTCCCTGGCCCTGGGGACCAGCCTGACCATGCCCTCTCCCCCAGGCGTGTTCATCATCTGCTGGCTGCCCTTCTTCATCACACACATCCTGAACATACACTGTGACTGCAACATCCCGCCTGTCCTGTACAGCGCCTTCACGTGGCTGGGCTATGTCAACAGCGCCGTGAACCCCATCATCTACACCACCTTCAACATTGAGTTCCGCAAGGCCTTCCTGAAGATCCTCCACTGCTGACTCTGCTGCCCGCCCGCACAGCAGCCTGCTTCCCGCCTCCCTGCCCAGGCCGGCCGGCCTCACCCCTGCGAACCGTGGGCAGGAAGGCCCGGGTGGACCAGTCTCCTCTTCACCCCAGCAGGCCCTGCAGTGTTCGCTTGGCTCCATGCCCCTCACTGCCCGCACACCCTCACTCTGCCAGGGCAGTGCTAGTGAGCTGGGCATGGTACCAGCCCTGGGGCTGGGCCTCCCAGCTCAGGGGCAGCTCATAGAGTCCCCCTTCCCACCTCCAGGCCCCCTATCCTTGGCACCAAAGATGCAGCCGCCTTCCTTGACCTTCCTCTGGGGCTCTGGGGTTGCTGGAGCCAGAGTCAGGGCCCAGAGGCTCAGTTTTCTCTGTGGGGCTTGGCGTGGAGCAGGCGGTAGGGGGAGATGAACAGTTCACACCCTGCAAGGCCCACAGGAGGGAAGCAAGCTCTCTCGCCGAGGAGCCAGGCAACTTCAGTCCTGGGAGACCCATGTAAATACCAGACAGCAGGATGGACCCCAGAGATTGCCAAGCCAAAAACCTTAGCTCCCTCCCACACCCCAATGTGGACCTCTACTTTCCTGGCGAGTCCGGACCCGCCTCATCCCGTTACAGCTCCCCAAGTGGTTTCCACATGCTCTGAGAAGAGGAACCCTCATCTTGAAGGGCCCAGGAGGGTCTATGGGGAGAGGAACTCCTTGCCCTAGCCCGCCCTGCTGCCTTCTGACGGCCCTGCAATGCATCCCTTCTCACAGCACTTACTGGCCAACCTGGGGCCTGGCGGGGAGGTCAGGCCCTGGAACTCTATCTGGGCCTGGGCTAGGGGATGTCAGAGGTTCTTTGAGGGGCTGCCTCTGCCACACTCGGACGCAAAACCACTTTCCTTTTCTATTCCTTCTGGCCTTTTCTCTCTCCTGTTTCCCTTCCCTTCCACTGCCTCTGCCTTAGAGGAGCCCATGGCTAAGAGGCTGCTGAAAACCATTTGGCCTGGCCTGGTCCTGCCCTGAGGAAGGAGGGGAAGCTGCAGCTTGGGAGAGCCCCTGGGCCCCAGACTCTGTAACATCACTATCCATGCACCAAACTAATAAAACTTTGACGAGTCACCTTCCAGGACCCCTGGGTAGAAGGGAGCAACGCCACTTCCATGCTTGGCATTCAAGTGTAGCGAGACCCCTGTGTCTGCAGGGTCTAAATCAAGGGAAGCCAGGTCGCCCCCACTGCTCCACCTCCCCTGTTGCAGCTCCTGCTTCCTCTGAAGGACCCATTCTTTGCCCTGTCACCCACCAGGGAAGAGAAGGCTCTGTGGAAAAGTGGCCTTGGATGTACTGGCATTGCCTGTGTCTGCCTGTGTCCCTTGCCCTGTCTTCTGTCCCGTGTCAGGATCCCCTTCCTCTAGGGCAGGCTGGGAGAAGCAGGGAAGGCCCTGACCACTGCGGCCTGGACAGTTCTCCCTCCTCTCAGCCTCCAGGCGGGTCCCTAGCTCCAAGTCTTCTGGGGCCACAACTTGGTACTGCCCTGACAACAGAAACTTGACTTTCTACAAATGAAGTGTAAATCAACCCAGTGAGGGAGGAATATTCTTACCACCTTGAGAATAACTGCAGTGATGACAAACAAGGTGCTGGCACCCACGGGCTCAGGCTCTGGGGAGCTGTCAGGGCGTAATTTGCATGCTAAATACAATATTTTTAGCACCAAAGTTTGGAGCACTTAACTTGCCCTGAACAGTTAATTATGGACTTTGATCTTCTCCCTGAACCTAAAGGTAGTGCTAAGCCCTGGGTGAGGCTCCTATCCCCAGGAGCACCCTGATTCTGGAAGGTGAGCAAAACAGGTCCCTCGTCTAACTCAGGGAGACCAATGACTCAGTGACCATCTCCTGGGGAAAGCATCAGGTCCCCAAGGGGGCTAGAAGCCCCAGGGACCCAACCCATCCCCATTGCACACATACCATGCTCAAATTCTGTGAAAGATCTTGACCCAGATGGATGCTTAAAAGTACATCCCACGATTAGGAATCTTATGAGGGTATACAAGCTTATCAGATGTGAGGATTGGAAGAGATGACAAAGAGAAGCAGAAGAAAGAAGGAAGGGAGGGAGGGAGAAAGGGAGGGAGGGAAGGGAGACCCAGAGCAGAGTGAGAAGAGCATTGACAGGGAGCAGAGGGGAAGAGGGCAGGGCAGGGGCGGGAGGCGGGGCAGAGGAAAGTTGCCCACAGTTGTCACGAGGCTTCATGTCTTTCTGCCAGACAGCAGATTGACAGCTAGAGTGGGTAGGGGGAGGGCTGGGCTCCACCCTCTCTCCCCTCTCAGCACTTCAGGGGCAAAGAAATGGGAGGAGTAGGACCCGACACGACACGGGAACACAAGGTGGAAGGGGGTGGCCCAGGCTCTGACTCTCTCCAGAGAGGTCCTGACGATGGTCTCTTGCTCTTGACGACAGGGTGGAAAGGAAGCCTCCGGTTTTCACTCCTCTTTGCCTTTCCCTAGGTTTCTGTCTGTGCCTGTGCCGCTCTGTAGAGTGCCTTTTAATCAAAGGATCCTTCATTTGCCTTTACAGCAGATAGAGTCTGCACCCTTGCCCCCTGCCCTGCCCTTTCCTAGAGCACAGCCCAGGATCACCACCTAAGGGCCAGGCACAGTGGGGCGCTTCACATGTCATCTTAGATGGGAACCGAAATCACACAGTCACAAAGGAGCAGACCCAGAGGTGACTGCAAGTCTTCAAGGCTTCAGGCCCTCATTCTTCCTCCTGAAGGACTCTCAGATGGCCCTGGGCTGGGGAAGGGTCCTGGGAATTAGAAGATGAGTTGTTCAACAGGCTAAGAAATTGCATTGCTTCATCCACCCATCTGCTGTCTTCCTCAGGGAATACTTATTGAGCAATTCTTGTGCTTCAGGCCCTGGGTGAGGTGCTGGGATTAAAACAGTCAAGAATGGTCACCGGCCCTGCCTTCGTGAGTTCAGTTTAGTGGGATCACAACAATGTAAGACTCCGTTTCCCCCAAGGCAGAGCCCAGGGAGGGCAGACAAAGCACAGGCACACGCTGTGCACTTCCAAGGCACCCTTCTACTAGACGACGTGTGACACAGCAGCCTTGGTGTGCCTTGGCCTTGAACAATGAGGTAGGGCACCAGTGGGGGCAGGAAGACTCACAGCATGGACCACTACTTCCTGCGTGGCTGGGGCAGGAGGCCCTGAAAGGAGCAGCTGCAGATCCTGCTTTCCAGGTGGTCTCAGCATAGGCACAGCCAGTTGCCTGCAACTAGGAACACTGAGGCCTGGCCTGCTTTGGGGGCATTTCCAGCATCCCCTCCTATCTGGAATCCCTTCCCAAAACATCCCTGTCCCCAGGGACTGCATAGCTCCTTTTACCTGGTGGCCCAACCCTCTCTGTGTCCCACTGGCTCACTGTCCTCTTGGGTCCCAGGACCTGGGCTCAGTGTGCTACCTCTGCACAGGGCCCTGTCTGCGGGCTTTGCCCTCCCTGATGGCATGTTCTTCTCCTAACAGCCTGGAGTGAGGGGCATTCTTATCATCTCCACTTACAGAACAGAAACCTCTCATACAGAAAGGGTGGTTTCCCTTTCAGGGTAGATCCTCTGAGTCTACATCTTATATTGTCCATTCCAGCCCAGGCTTCTGACCAGACTGAGTGCAGCTGAAAGACGCTAGGATGGTCAGAAGATTTTTTTTAAAAGACAAAGAATACCTGTTTTGGACCAGACCTGTAGGGTAACAGCCTGGGGTGCATGTCAACAGAACCTGGGCTGCTCCAGGAAGCAAGTGGGTAGGTGGTGGGGACAGAGCAGTTCTTAGTGGGGCTTTAGGAGTGAGAAAGCCAGTCTGGGCATCTGTGTGCTAGAGGGTCCTCTCCTGCCAACCAGGTGGCCCTGGCTCTGCTACACTAGTTTCTGGGGGTGCACGGGGAAGCAGGAGGCTGGTGGAGGGAGAGCAGACCATCTTTGGAGTGGGGAGACCTACCCTGGTTTTGTGGGGTTAGAGGGGACGTGGGAAGGGGGTACCTGGTTGGAACAGCTTCCTGCTTCCTCGCTCATCACAGTTCTGCTACTTGGCAAATAAGGCCTCATTGGAGCAGAGGCCCAGAGAGGCGCAGGAGAGGGAATGGCAAGGAGGGATGTGGAGAGAACTCTGACTCCCAACCGGAGCCAGAGACAGCCCCAGGTTCATAGGAAGTGCTGCATGACCGCTCCACTGGCGTGTGGCGTTCTCCCACATTCACACCTGGCTTCTGACACCCAGAGCTGCGCGTGGGGCCAGGGAGGGGGGCCACCTCTCTTGCACCCCAGGGCCAGGGGGAGTCAGAGCTGCACAGGAAAGAAGTGAAGGATGGCTATCCGGAAAGCGGGGAGGTGGTGCCATTCCAGGAATGGGAGGGCAGGGCCTGGGGCCATGGACTGTGCAGAGACAAAGCTGGACCGTCTACACCTGCTGGATTTTCCTCATCAGGCCCAACTCCCAACACTTTGTCCTGTTGCCCCCAGGAGTGTGTAAGTTGTGGGGAGGGTCATGTGGGGGGCCAGGATCTGTGCTGTGTCCAGGGCAGGGGAAAGCATGGGAGGGGCAAGAGAGGCAGGACACTGCCCTGGAGGAGACAAGTCCCTTGTTGGTTTTCTCCCAGAACTGGCGGCACAGACCTCACCCAGGCTCTGGGTAGAGGAGGCATGACCGGCTAGTGGGGCTGGCCCTTGCTCTATAACTGACCTGATCCGTAGGTGTTTTCCAGGGGGCTTCAGTGTCTCAGCCCACACCAAGGCACTGAAGGAGAGTCTCCCTTTCCTTTCCTGAGTGTATTGGCAAAGGGAAATGGGCAGAGGCTTCTAAGAGCATCCTTGCAAAAGGCTCCCAAAGGATGGACTGTCTATGTCTTATTGCAAGAGAAACATTCCTCTGATTTAGGAGGAACTGCAAGAAATGAATGTGTTGAGTGCTTATTAACTGCCTTGCCCTCTGACTGGCAGGGCATCAGGTTTAATTCTGACAACGACCCAGAGATAAGCATTACTGACACTGGATGATACCATCAAGCTAAGATAGTTTTAGCAACCTGGGATCTGCAACTAGTAAATGGCTCAGCCAAGATAAGAACCCAGGTCTGCCTGCCCGGGTCCACTAGACCCAGCCACCCAGTTTCCCTCCCCGACCTCAGCATACCCTGGTTCCTGTCCTCTGTCCCTTACATGACCTTACAGCAAAAACCCCTGCTACCGGTGATACGATTCAGCAAGCAGGGAGGAAGCACCCTCTGAGCCCCAGACACCAGGGCACTAAGAGGGGACTGGAAGGAACACAGAAACAAGTGGGGCGTGGTGACGTGCCATGCAATGAGCAAGGAAGGTGGACCTGAGAGCAGCTCTGTCAACCTCACCACACTGGGCATTGGGACAGAATGCCCCTGAGGAAGGAGTGAGCATCTCCAGGGGGCAAGCGGAGAAGTGTTCGTGGGCAGGGACAGGCAAGTTGGATCTGGAAGGGCAGATCGGATCCCGGCAGGCACCGGTGGAAGAAGGGGACTCAGCATTAGCAGGAAGAGGGGCCTGGGGCTGGTGGGGGCTGCAGCAAGGCAGCAAGGCTGGCTGGTTTCAGAGTGGGCTGGAGCCCTGACTCACTGGAGGCCCTCACATGTTGGTGAGATGTGTTCTCTAGGTAAGCGCAGGGGGCATCAGGAAAGGAATGTTCCTGAACACAAGATCACCCCAGAGCTGCCATCTGTGTGTTCAGGAAGTCCTGGGGCTCCCTCCTTCCTCTCCTCCCTGTCACAGGCCCGGAGCCTTGTTTCCTCCCCTTCTCAGCCCTGCCCCTTGTCATTCTCTCTCTGGGGCTCACTCCCCTCAGGTTGGCTTTGGAGAGGGACACCATCTCCCCAGTCTCCTCATTTTCCATAGGCCTTTTCACCCCTGAGGAGTTTTCTGCTGATCCCCGCAGTCCTGCCTCCCTTCTAGACAGTGGCGGCAGCCCGTTTGGGTCTCTGCCCTACACTTTGCTGTGGAGACAGCTTGCCAAGCCTCCTTGCTCCTTTAGGATCCCCAGCCTCATAACTGGAGGGTTCCATCAACAGCTTCCATCTCCCAGCACAAGAAAGGATCCAGGTGGAACAATCTGGGCTACCTACACCTCTGGGGATGGCTAGGCTAGAGGATGCCATCTCCCAGGACCCAGGAATGTCCTCCTTGAGGTGGGCTGGATTGGTTGAAGCACAGTTTAGGATGGGAAAGGAGGCTGTCATATGGGTAAAGGGTAATGAGGGAGTTATTGGAGTAACATTGGTGAGAAACGACAGGAACAGAAAGTTGGAAGAGGAGAGAAGTGACGGTGAGTACCAATGTGTGCTGGAGATAGGCGTGATCTAATTGCATCCCTGAGATAGCAAATCTGTTATAAATACAGATGCCTAAGCCTGGAAAGTCTGGGTAAAGCCCACAGATAGCAAAGGGCAGAATTGGGATGCCAAGCCAGGTGTGCCTGGCTCTGAAGCCCCATAGGGCAGGGTCCCCATCTCCCACCACTGGCCCCCATTTCCTCATCCTGCACACAGCTGAAGAGGTCTTTAGGATGCATGGCATGTTCTGATTGCATCCTCCTTCTGCTGGGAAACCGACAGCAGCTCCCAACTGTCCCTCATCCTGTGTGGGAGCTCCCAAATCAGAATGGACATTAAGGTCTCTCCACCGAATACGCACCTCCCCACCCACACCTGGACAGCACTGTCCCTCCATCGGCTGGCCACCATCTGCTCTCCATAGCAGCTGTGTCTCTTTCACATTCCCCAGCTGATCCTCTCCCCTTCTATCCAGTCCAGGCTTTGCTCCTCTTCTGCTCTGTCCTTGTCCTCATTCAACATACGCATCTTCTAGAAAACCCCTTCCTGATCGACCCCATGCAACACGGCAAGTGCCTGGAGGAGGCAAGACAGGTATAGACTGGACTGTGCTGTCCACTGTCCCCATGTGGCTAGATACCCACATTTAATTTATTGAAATAAAAAAACTTGATTCCTTGGTCACACGAGCCACATTTCAAGTGCTCAGCAGCACCTGTGGCTGGCGGCTATCGCACTGAGCAGTGTGGATATAGAAGGCTTCCATCCTCCCAGTGCTGGTCCAGAATGGCTCCTAAGTTAGGAGTTTGGATACCTTCAACTAAAATGGAGTATAAAGGGTGAAGTCAGGCTTGTGGAGGGAGAAGAGAATGCTTAGGTTGGGACACTTTGAGTTGAAGGGGTCTACAGGACCTCCAAGAGGAGATGCCCAGCAAGACATTAGGGAGATCTTATCCCCCTGATCCCCAGTCTCCCCTAAATAGGGCTTGAACTTCCACTGGAGACCCTCTCCTTGGGAATTTCAAGGGCCTCATTCAAACCCAATTTTAAACATCCTTAGGGAAGCTCTAGAAGGCAACTGTGTTGAAATGGGACTCAAGGTGGATACTGTGTGTGTTTGTGCGTGTGTCTGTGTCTGGCTAGGAGCGGCTTGATAGGGCAGAAGAGGACACTGGTAGGTAATGAGGGGCCATGGGCTGGCCTGAAGTCACGTCTAAGAGTTATCTCTTAGAGGAAGGAAGTGGAGGAAGCAGAAGTGTGAGAATCTCTGCCTAGACTCAGGATCACCAGAGCTGAAATGATTCCAGGGGACAGTCTTGTCCACATGGCATCCCTGCCATTCACTGGACTCTAGGTGCAAAGGATCACCTACTTTTTCTAAATCTTTTCTTCAAGGCCTTTTCTCAGTTCTCAGTTCTTTCCAATAGGATCAGCCAGCTACTCTTCTCCCCCTTTGGTTCCTTCCTGATCACTCACACCAATGGATCTGAGCTCCCCTGGCTGGAAGAATGTAGCCCCAGAGCCTTCTCTGGCTCTCATAGAGTCCTAGATTTGGAGTTAGATCTGGAAGGGCAGATAGGATCCCGGCAGGTGGGAGACTTCAGAGTGCAAGGAGAAGCAAACAGCCCTGTGCCTCCTCCACTTCCCTCCTCCTGCCCCTCCATGTTCTGGGAAAGATAGAACTCCTAGGGACATCTTTAACTACAAGTTTTGCCTAAGGCTTAGTCTCAGTGAGACTAAAGAGATTGAGCTGGGCAGCTAGCAGGGAGTAGGAGGATGGAACAGTCAGCTGAGTGTCCCCTGCCCCCAGTCCTCAGGAGTCCAAATGGGAGAGAAAAAGACCTCTGATACCCAAGTTGCTGGTCATGATGTCTGCAGGGTTATTCTAAGGAAGGGCACAGAGAGAAACCATGAGACGCACCAGTGCTTCTCAGCCCTGGGTGCTCTTCAGAATCACCTGGGAATTGTTAATGATGCTCACACCAGGTTCCTACCCTGGAGGTTCTGGTTTAATTGGTTGAGGGTAGGGCCGGGCGTTGGTATATTTTAAAAGCCCCTCACTCAGGAGATTTTAATGTGCAGGCTCAGTTTACGACCCTGGCTCTAGGACACACTCCAGTTTCCTGGGCTCACACCTGACTTTCCATGGTGGCCATAAGCTATGGCAAGGCGGTGGTAAAGGGCCCAGGGCCCAACAGGCTGGAGCTGTGGTCCAGAGGCCAAAGGATGGAGGACACAAAGCTGCTAGCTGTGCTGAAAGGGACTTGTTAATTCAACAGGATTGCACGTGGGCAACACATTTCCTCTGCCCCACCTCTCTCACACCATGCTGATGCCAGGCTGCTGATGCCAGGCTGCTGGCCCCATGCCCAGACTGGAGTGCCCAGCCCAGGAGAATGACATGCAGAGGTGGGCCTGCTAATCAGCTTGGCTCAGAGCTGGCCAATATGTGGGACAGATGATTCCTTTTCTCTGACAATTGCAAAACGTCCTTGAGTGGGAGGGGCTGCTTCTACTGGGCTGTCCAGTAGTGTAGGGAGACAGAAGGAGCAGGATAGAGCCCCAGGACACTCATCCTGTCCCCACTCCCTCCAAATTGTTGGCTGCTCTGCTGGAAGCTGAACTAGGGCTCTGGTCACATAAAGTTACTGTGAACACACACATATGCACACACATATACCCTACATTAGACAAATCGCATACAAGCACACCATACTAACGCTACTGGCCTCTATATGCAACTTGGTTCCACAGGCCAATCCATCTCTAAACAGGAGACTCAGAGCCTCAGCTTTCTTGACTTCAGAGTTTGAAATCTGGTCTTAAAACTGGACACGATGTGGGAGGCCGAGACGGGCGGATCACGAGGTCAGGAGATCAAGACCATCCTGGCCAACACGGTGAAACCCCGTCTCTACTAAAAAGTACAAAAAACTAGCCGGGCGAGGTGGCGGGCGCCTGTAGTCCCAGCTACTCAGGAGGCTGAGGCAGGAGAATGGCGGGAACCCGGGAGGCGGAGCTTGCAGTGAGCTGAGATCTGGCCACTGCACCCCAGCCTGGGCGACAGAGCAAGACTACGTCTCAAAAAAAAAAAAAAAAAAAAAAAAAAAAAACTGGACACGATGAAGGGTGAAGGGTGGCGCTGGGGACCACAGACCTCGCATCTCACATAGGGTGACTTATCCACAGTTGGAGTGCACCCTTCCTATACCCCCCAAAGGCCATGAGGGAGACCCACGCACTGGGATCAGGGGCACTGGAAAGCTGTGGTCAGTGCAGCAACAGGTGGCTGGCTGGGACTTTAAACAGCAAGCAGAAACCTCCTTTGAACTTTTAGCTTCTGCCCCTTGAGCAAAGCACATGTGTCTGGCTCTCCCACCCCAGCCTGAGGTAAGGAGCCAAGAACACAAGACATGAGATGGGAGGATCCTGCTTCCCTCACTGCTGTACCTCCCACCATCTTCAGAGGGGGTCTGCTAGGATGCAAGGGCCCCTGTGAACTCAGAGGCGAGTGGCAAAAGGTCGTAGGTGTCTTGGACTGGAGAGGGGATTCATCTGGGGGGCTTGCGTCCCCAAAAAGGAGGGGGAGGAAGCCTGGGTTCTGTTGGAAGTGACTGGAGGACGTGTTGAAGGCAGCTTTCCAAGCCAGGGCCCCTTCCTCAGCTGCAGCCACAGTGGTACCTCTCCCCATGCCTCCGTCACCCAGGTTCCTGTCTCCTCTCGAGGTTGAAGGGGCAGGTGAAGAGTGCAGACGGGGAAGACGCCCTGTCAGAAGCCCAGCTGCAATTCCTACTCCATCCAGGCGAGAGGCCCAGGTTGTCTAAATTCCTTCCTCCCTTCCTCCCTTCCTCCCTCCCTTCCTCCCTCCCTCCCTCCCTCCCTCCCTCCCTCCCTCCCTTCCTTCCTTCCTTCCTTCCTTCCTATATATATGTGTGTGTGTGTGTGTATGGAGTCTCGCTCTGTTGCCCAGGCTGGAGTGCAGTGGTGTGATCTCAGCTCACTGCAACCTCTGCCTCCTGGGTTCAAGGAATTCTCCTGCCTCAGCCTCCCTAGTAGCTGGGATTACAGGCATGCGCCACCACACCCAGCTAAATTTTGTATTTTTAGTAGAGACAGGGTTTCACCATGTTGGCCAGGCTGGCCTCAAACTCTTGATCTCAGGTGATCTGCCTGCCTCAGCCTCCCAAAGTGCTGGGATTATAGGCGTGAGCCACCACGCCTGGCCAAGTTGTCTAAATTTCTGTCTGGGCTCCTGGCTCAGAACCACCCAGAGTGGCCACTGACAGCTCCTTGCCCTCTAGGAAAGACATGATGCCCCGCTTTCGGCTGTGGAGGGCCAGTTGCAGGGGTGTGCAGCCTACTCCATCCTGGACGTCCAGCTGGGCGCCTGCCTTGACCAGCACTTTGAGGATGACTGTGTTGCCCTTGAGGGCGGCCAGGTGGGCAGGTGTCCAGCCCACCTTGTTGCGGGTGTGGACATTCGCGTGATGTTCCAGGAGGTTGATGACCCTCAGGAAGGTGCCCCTCTGGACCACCAGGTGGAGGGGTGTCCAGCCTGACTGCCCTGCAGCATTGGGGCCAGCCCCGCACTGCAGCAGTGCCGACACCGCCGCCTCCTCCCTGTGGCGTGCAGCTAGGTGCAGGGGCGTCCAGTTCACAGCTCCCAGAGCACCCATGTTTGTGTGGCTCTCTGCCAGCAGATGGATGATCTCCAGGTGGCCCTTGTAGGCCGCTAGATGCAGGGGTGTCCAGCCCTGGTGGGTGGGCAGCTCAAGGCTGGCTCCATACCTGAGCAGCATCTTGCAGATCGGGTGTTTGCCCCCGGTAGCCGCAGTGTGCAGTGGGCTGTAGCCGCTCTGGTCAAGGGCATCAGGGGCCGCTCCACTCTTCAGGAGGTGTTGGATGGCCCTCACTGTGCCCCGCTCTACTGCCAGGTGCAGTGGTGTTCTCAGGTTTCTCTGCTGAGCATCCAACTCAGCCCCCTGGCTGGTCAGCAGCTTGACCAGGCTAACATGGCCAAAGTAGGCGGCCACGTGGAGAGGGGTCTTGCCCTCAGCCTCATGCAGTTGGGGTTAGCCTGACGGGAGACCAGAAGCTGTGCCACATTCTCAAAGTTATTCTGTGCAGACAGGTGAAGAGGGGTCCATCCCTTATGTTCCTGGGCATCCACACAGGCCCCGTGGTCCAGGAGCAGGCGCGCAGTGCGGTCATCCCCATCCTGGGCTGCAAAGTGCAGTGGGGCCCAACCATCCTCATCCACTAGGTTGGCATCGGCACCGTGTGCCAAAAGCAGGGCACAGAGGTCGGGTCGCTGGTCCTGGACGGCGATCAGGAGGGGCGTGTATCCAGAGGCCGTCTGGCAGTCCACGTCTACCTCATGGGCCAGCAGCAACCTCACCTGCTCCACACTGCCCTGGGCCACCAGGAAGTGGAGGGGGGTGACCTTGTTCTCATAGATGCACAGTTCCTCATCTCTTGGGACCAAATTCTCACGGTCGGAGAGCTGAAAGGTCCACTTCAGGTAGTTTCCTGAGTCTGCTGGGAGAAAGATGGGGTTGAAATAAAAGACCTGTGACCTGTCCAGAGGTCATCATGGCCATCCCCCTGCCTCCTGGAAGTACCATCCAGGAACAGAGGCTAGAGCAGTAAGGGCAATGCCTTTCCTAAGCATGGCTCTCTACACAGCCATAACTGTTACTATTCAAGTTCAGGTTCTGTCGTCCTGGAGAACTGAGTCCTGCAGTCCTTTCCCCACGGATGAGGCAGAAAGAGCAGTGGGCTCAGGAGGCGTGAGTGCAAATCCTGGTTTCACCCCTCAGCATCCCCTGACCTTAGCCAATTCACTGCCTCTTTGAGCTTCCATATCTGGATCAGCAAAGAGAGGACAGACAATGACCAGCTCCTTCTACCATTGAAGGACAAATTACATAGGTAAGAGCTTTCAGGGGAGGGCCTGAGGGGAAGTAAGTAGTTGTAAGTTGTAAATAAACTTGTGATTGGAGCTCTATGATCTAAACTCCCCTCTGAGGTCTTAAGGATCAACATCCTTTTGCTCTACCCAGTGGAGTATTAGAATAAATGATTACTACCCAGGCCTGACCCTCACAGATTCTGGTTTAATTAGTCTAGGGTGTGCCCAAGGCAAAGCATTTTTTTTTTTTTTAAATTTCCCAAGCAATTCTAACATGCAGCTAGCCTTGAGAACCAATGCTCCACCTCTCAGGTCAGGAAAGGGGAAATCCGGTCTTGCAAGGACACAGACCTGAAGGGGAGGCGGCCAGGTTCCCTGAGGGCATGTGCCTTTCTGAACACGCAGCTGGGTGCTGGAAAAGGGCATCCAAACCCTGGATGTGTGACAGGCCTGGGGAGGAGGGGGAGGCCAGGCAGATGGGGAAAGGGTGTGGTTTGACTCCACTTTCTCTGCTGTGAGTTCTCTGGTCCCACCCGTGGCACCCAGACTCACCGCTGTCCATCAGTTCCTGGCTGATGTCCTCATTCACCTGGGGAGGCATAACCAGCAGGCAAGGTGGAGATCAGAGGTGCAGTTCTAGCCTGTGCCCTCCTCCCCTCCTTCCCTCTCTCCAGCACTCCGGGTCACTGTCAGGACTCACAGCCCACCCTATCTTGGGAGACCCTTCTCCTTTGCTATGACTATCGCCAGCTCTCCAGAGGAAAACACTGAGCTGGAAAAACCCTCCAGAAAGAGGCAGCTCAGGGCCTTGCCTTCCTCTTGGGCCATGTGAACTTCAGGGTGGATCTGTGAGTTCAGCTAGGGGAGTCCCATGCTAACCCATGGCTGGTTCCCGTGTTAGAGTAGGGACAGGAGAGCAGAGGGATGATGTTGACACCAACAGCATGAAAGCTTGGGAGAGCCAGGCCTTCCTTTGCAGGACGGGAGTCAGCTTGGTCCCAAGCATGTGAGAGAAGGTATACCCTTCCCAGGGGCTCTGTGCTCCAGGCACCACTATCCCTTGGCGCACCTTCGTGCAAATTAGGGAAAGGTGTTCCCTCTGGATGGAGGTGGCCCCGAGCTGAGCTGTGCGTGAGTGCTCAGTGTCTGGCCAGAGATCACAACAGTCCACACAGCGGGCTCCAGCTTAGCACGACCGTAAGGACTGCCCAACGCACACACTCACCTCCCGGGGCTGGCGCAGCAACAGCTTGCAAGACACCTTCCTGGCCAGGGCCTCGCTCTCTGGGACGACCACAGGACTCTGCAGCGGTGACGGCAGTATGTCTGTCTTAATGGTAATGTCTGCTCCATGAATGGGAGAAAGACAAGAAAGGAAGCAACAGGCTGGCCCACAGTACCCTCCCTGTTTTAGATGCCCTAGCATTCCTGTCTCCTCCCAAAATCCATTCCTGGATTGAACATAGGAGCATATGAACGTATGTTCATATACATGCTCGAGAAGGCAGGAAACTGGGTCATGGTGGGGCACCTTCAGCAAGTCACTGACCCTCTGAGTTATCAGGGTCCTTTCCCACAGATTGAGGGGGCAAGGTTAGGCGATCTCTAAGATGCTCACACTTACACACAGGTACATTTTCACAGTCCCCAAAGGACTGGATGACCTCATGGGCCATCCCCGGCCTGTGATCTCATGGCCTGGAAACATTTTACAAATGAGGGAACAGTAGCTCTGAAAGGACCCAAGGCTGGCTGGAGAGTTTGGCGACAGGGCCAGGCCCAGATGCTGTGGCTTCTGCCTTTTGGTGCCAAGGATTTTCTACTCTGCCTCCCACAGGGACATGCATTAACACACACAGAGCCCAGAACCCATCCTCAGCTACTCCTGGCTCCCAATGCTGCCCTCCCAGCCCCGTGATGCAGATTCTGCCTCAAAAAGTCCTTCTAGGCCAGGTACAGTGGCTCACACCCGTAATCCCAGCACTTTGGGAGGATGAGGCAGGAGATCACTTGAGGCCAGGAGTTTGAGAACAGCCTGAATAACACAGTGAGACCCCATCTTTTTTTAAAAAATCTACAAATTAGCCAGGCATAGTGGTGTGCTTGTTGTTCTGGCTACTCAGGAGGCCGAGGCGGGAGGATCTCTTGAGCCCAAGAGTTCGAGCTTATGGTGAGGAATGACCACCACACTCCAGCCTGGACCACAGACACCGTATTTCTGAAAACAAACAAACAAAAAAAACACACACAAAAAAAGTGCTTCTAGGCCATAGGGTCAAAAGTGTCTCTCTGCATAGCTCCCAGGAGTGCCCAGTCATCTCCCCTCCCGGCTACGCCCAGCTCCCAGTCCCTGGGCAAGGGGCACCAGATGAGCACCTAGAAAGCATGGCCTCTTCTTGGGGTCCTGGTCCCAGCAGCATTTCATCAGGTCCACCATCTGCTGGGCCTCGCTTGGCCATTGGTCAGAGACAGGCTGTAGGGAGGGCCGCATGCCTGCCATCACTTGGATAATAATCATCATCATGTTGAACCCTGCAAAGGGAGGCTCAGGCTATGTGGGTGCTGAGAGGTAGGGCTGGAGGGGAGCAGGGGAGGAAGGCGGGGACTCTGAGGATCCCGACAGGGCACGCATGCAGTGGGGGCTCCACAAATGCTTGGTGAGTAAACAGCTAGACTTTCGACCGACTTGAGGTTCTGTGTTGAGTAGCCAAGTCTCTCTGGTCTGGCTCCAGCCACGTCTCAGGTCAAGACTAGACATGACCCACATTGCAGGTCTGTGCTGTCCAAAAGTAGCAGGGCTGACAGACAGGCCTAGGTAAAGGCTCTGACTCTCAACGTTGCGAGGTTTTCCAAGTTTCCTGCAGTCTCTTTACCTGGCATATAGGTGGCAGGGAGCAGGGGTATGAGAAGGCAGAAAAGGCACTTTAGAAGCAAGGAAGTTAGAGCCACAAAACATGGGCTGGGGGCTGGGCTGACTTTCCCTTTCCTTCAGCTGTGACATGAGCCCTAGAAGTAGAGGCAGGAAGGAAGGAGGGTGAGGAGAGGAATCCCTGAAGAGAATACAGTTCCACACACACCTGGACTTGCACTCCTTCTCAACCCTCAGCCCTCCACAGCCCCTTCCAGGAACCCCTCCCAGGGGCCCTCTTGCCCCCGACACAGAGCCATAGCTGCCTGCTTACCTGAGTATGGTTTCTTCTGAGTGAGGAGCCCCCAGATGACAATCGTAAAGCTGTGGATGCAGAAAACGCTTTCTGAATGACTTAGTTGAACATTCAAGATCACCCCAGCCTGGGGCGCCTACAGTTCACACAGTCCCAGGCAAGCCTCTCCACCAGAGTCCTCCCCAGCCCTCCGCCTCTCCAGCCAGACTCCTCCCCAGCCCTCCGCCTCTCCAGCCAGAGTCCTCCCCAGCCCTCCGCCCCTCCAGCCAGAGTCCTCCCCAGCCCTCCGCCTCTCCAGCCAGAGTCCTCCCCAGCCCTCCACCTCTCCAGCCAGAGTCCTCCCCAGCCCTCCGACTCCGGCCAGACCTCATCCCCGCACTGTCCTGCCCTTTGGGCCATAGTGGCCAGGCAGGGTGGTGGCAGCAAGCTGCCTGCTGCGTGTGTGGCATTGTGCCTGGCCTCCTTCTCACCTGTACACATCATGTTTGGGCCCCGGGGCCTTGTTACTCTCCAGGAGTATCTCGGGGGGATGTAGCTGAGCATGTCCCGCAGAGTCGACCTCTCGATGTGCTGCATCCGGGTGGACTTTCCATCCACTTGGACAGGCCGAAGTCTGGAATCTGGGAGAAAGCAGGGGCAGGGATAAGGACGCGATAGAGTCACATGAACAGAAAATGGCTATGGCTTCTCACCCCTCCTGCCACCTGCCTGTTCCAGGGTAGAGCAGTGGTTTTCTACGGCACTCCCCCCAGCACTACCACTGACTATCTGGATGATCTTGGCCAAATTACTTATCTTCTCAGAGCCTCAGTTTCTTCATCTGTAAAGTAGAAGGAATATGAGTATTTAACTCATAGTGCTATTGTGAGCACTAAATGAAGTACCATGCAAAAAGCACTTAAACAGTGCCTGGCATGTAGTTAGGAGATGGTAGGTGTTACCATTATCCAGAGACTATGAATGAAGTTGCCACCTTCGGTGAGCTGTTCGTTTCACCTCCGGGGCCCTGAAACACTTATACCACGGACATTTATCTTCCCTTTGCTCCCATCCATTGAGTCATTCACTTGCCAAGTTGGCCATGCATTGAGGGCCAGGAAGGCTGTGGACCAAGGACTGGGCAGCAGATGAGAAAAATGAGACACGCCCTGTCAACACACACACTCCATATCCTCGTAAATACTTATTCAAATGGGGGGTCCAGCCAATAAGGAAAGTGTTTCACTTATGATTATATACCTATGTTGGGGTTAGTAATACGGAGAATCAGAGGTACGGTGAAGGTATATAATGGGGACCTACTGGAGTAGATCAGGGAAGAGCTCCCTGAGGAGGTGATGTTTAAGCTGAGAGCTGAATAATGAGTAGACCTTTGCTAGATAAATCGGGGGGGTGTGGGGGAACAGAAGGTGCAAAGGTCCTGGGGCAGAAAAGAGTTTTAGAAAGTGAAAGAATGTCCATTACAACCTTTCTTAGGGATTGTCTCATTTACACACATCTCCATCCAAATAAAAGAAAGTGTGGGGGGATAGGGATTATTCTATCCAATTTAGAAATGGGAAACTGAGTCCAAAGAGGGTTATAATAGGCATCCTGATACCCAGCCTCATGCCCCAAATTTCACTGCTTAGCCATCTCTGCTGCAGTGTGATCCCTGCCTTTAGAATTTGTCCATGAAGGCAACTGCTTAAAACCCTTGTCAGGCCGGTCAGGCAGGTGGATAATTCTGCTTACCTGGAGGAAACCCTCAAGTGAAAGGGAGCAGAGGATTGGCCAGAGCCCTTACTTTGACATGCATGTTGCTGTCCAGAAGGATGTTGCCTGGCCTGAGGTCCAGGTGGAGCAGAGGCGGCTTAATGCTGTGCAGGAAGTTCATGGCCAAGCTGGTCTCGTGGATGATGCGGAACCTGAGCTTCCAGCAGAGGCTGTGGATGGGCAGCATCTTCTCCAGGGAGCCATTGGCCATGAACTCCATCACAATACCCAGGGGCTGCTTGCACACCCCGTAGATGGACACAATGTGCTGAAACTTGATCTTCTCCATTTTGGCAGCTTCTTCAATGAGGTAATTCACATCAGAGCTATGGAGAGGGGAAGCAAGATATGGAAGGGGGTGACCCATTCATTACTACAGCAACCAGAAGAACACAAAAACTAGCCATCATGCCAGGCTGTGGGGACCCAGAGAAGCCTCGGGAACTTGCAAGGTAGTGGAGGAGGACAGACATGAAGCACCATTTAGCAGGCAGCATAGATTACAGTCCAGCAGCAACAAGGCAGGAGGTTAAGGAGTTTGCAGCTAGGAGCCAGTCTATTCTGCAAAGGTGGCCACCAAAAAGCGCGTATCACAGTTTATCATTTATTCTGGTTGCTTGTTTCTATGTTTATCTCCCCTAGTAGATTTTGAGCCCCTGGAGGACCAACATGATGCCTCATGCTTCTGCTTCAAAACATCATTTGTTACCATTTAAATTATGGAAGTAATACGTATACCTTGTAGGAAACATAGGGAATATAGAGAGCTATATAAAAGAAAAATAAATAATCAGGTATGCAACCTTCCAGAGCTAGCCTCTGTTGATATTTTGGTAAATCCTTTTACTATCCACCTTCAAGGTATCTCTTTCCCTTTCTCCCACCCTTTCACTCCTTCTTTCTTCTCTTTCCTTTTGGATCACATAGTATGTGGAGCACGAGCACTTCCCCGCATTCCCCGCATTTGTGGAGCCCCACTGCATGCATGCCGTCGGGATCCTCAGAGCCCCTGCCTTCCTCCCCTGCTCCCCTCCAGCCGTATCTCTCAGCACCCACATAGCCTGAGCCTCCCTTTGCAGGGTTCTTCCAAAGCATGATCTCCCAAAGCTGCACACTATTCCATTTTATGGATGAACTGTAATTATTCATCTTTATAATTCCCACAGCACATTGCCATGCACTGCACAATACATCTTTGTTGAATTCGAACAGAAGTCACAACTTAAGGGAAGGCCTTACAAAATAAGCATTTGCAAACCCTGTTGCTCATTTCACTGTATGTGCCCACAGAACAGTAAATATGGATTGTTTTGGGATTGCGGGGATGGGGATTAAGGAGAAATGACAGATTTGAGAGCACAGTATTTGCAAAACTGTGATGCTGCTGCAGTCAGAGCCTGCTGGCAATGTGCTTCCGGGGCCTCCCTGGGAAGCCAACTGGAGAGCCCCAACCTTCAGGAAAAACCACATGCTCTTGCTGGCATCTGGACAGGTTGGCTAGTGTAGGTTTCTCCCATTCTTGTTTACTTGTGCCAGAGATCTCTTCTCCACCTCTGTGATATTTTTAATCTGTCTTCTCTCATCCTCTTGGGTTCACAGGAACCAATGACATCTGCCATGACGTGGAAAAAAGCATGGGACGTGGGGATCACACTACCCTGATTTCAAATCCCAGTTTCACCCCTTATTACCTGCATGACCCTGGGCAAGTGGATCCTCTGGGCCTCAGTTTCTAAACTAAAAACTGGGAATTATTGTACCTGCCTTGCACAGTTCTTTCATAGCTTCATACCCAGAAGTCTTGAGAGCATTGACTGCTGTCTCTCCTCTTCCTCATCTTGCTGCACCCACTTTCGTCTAGTTTTTGGTACCTGCACTTCCCTGAACACCTGTGGCTAAAGTCACCAACAGCCTCTATATTGCTATATCTAACCAACAGTTTTCAGTTGTCAGTGTATAGTTCAGATCTCTCACTCTTTTTCTTGAAACTTCATTACTTGAGCCATGTGTCAACATTCTCCTGCGTTTCTCCTACCTTTCTGGTCACTTCCTCTCTGTTTCCTTTGCAAGCTCATATCATGTTACTTGACCACGGGGCTTGGTCCAAGCACCTCTTCTTTGCTCCTCTCCCTCTATAATCTTTCTCTAGTCAATCTCGACATCTCCAGTTGGATATTCAATACCAAATGCGTTTAAAGCTAACCTCCTGATTTTCCCCTGAAACCTGCTCTTCCTCCAGTTTTCATCATTTCAGTGAATGGGGCCTCTGTCCTTCTAGTCCTCAGAATAGAACCCTCGTGTCATCTTTGACTCCTTTCTCCCTCTCACTTCCTACAGTCAAGTCTTTGCAAATCCTGCCAGCTCCAGCTTCAAAGTACTGTCGAGCAACAAGCTGACCACTTCTCACCACCTCTCCCGCAAGGTGCATCTTGCCCCAAGCCTCCTAATTGGACTCTCTCTTTCTCTCACTTCCTCTCCACAATCATTCTCAAACCAGCAGCCAAAGTCATATTTTAAAATCTAAGTCACAGCATGTCACCGCCCTTCTCCAATGGCTCTCCTCATCACGGTAAAAGCCAAAGTTCCTTCATGGCTGACAAAGTCCTACAAGATTTGTCCCCAACCCCAGGCACAGCTTGCTGACTTCCTCTCCTAATCACTCCCCTTTCACGGTGCTCCTGGCACACGGACATCCCACTGTTCCTCCACCGTGCCCAGTGTGGTCCCACCTCAGGACCTTTGCACCTGTTGTTCTCTCTGCCTAGAACACTCCTCCCTAACAGAGCCACATGGATTACCCCTTCACTTGCTTCAAATCTCTACTCAAATGGTACCTAATTAGTGTGTATTTCACAGAGGAGTCTATATAAAAAAAGCAACCTCATCCCAACTCTTATCTCCCTTATACACAGAGGGCCCTGGCATTAATATTTTTAGACCAAACCATTTCTTAGAAAATCAGACTTCTCAGCTCTCCTTAGATATTTTAATCAAGAACTGTCAGGTGGTCATGAGTGCTATAGCTAAAAAGTTTATTATTCATTTGCTATTTATTTTGTCTTCCTCCTTTAGGTTATAAGCTTCATGAGGTCAGGGACTTTGTTTTTTTCACTTAGTGCTTGGAATGAATGCATCTCATCCATGCTTTTGTTTTGTTTTGTTTTTTTGAGACTGAGTCTCACTTTTGTCGCCCAGGCTGGAGTGCAATGGCGTGATCTTGGCTCACTGCAACCTCTGCCTCCTGGGTTCAAGCAATTCTCCTGTCTCAGCCTCCCGAGTAGCTGGGACTACAGGCACCTGCCACCACGCCCAGCTAATTTTTGTATTTTTAGTAGAAACGGGGTTTCACCATATTGGTCAGTCTGGTCTTGAACTCCTGAACTCAGGTGATCCACCAACCTTGGCCTCCCAAAGTGCTGGGATTTCAGGCATGAGCCACCAGGACCGGCCTGATGCCCTAGTTTTAATGACCACTTATAACAAATGACTCCCAAGTTTTAATATTCTTAACACCAATCTTTACTCTGACGTCCGCTTGACAACACTTCTTGACTATTTAAAGGCATCTGAAACTCAACAGGTACAAAGCTGAACTCATGATCTTCCTCTCCAAACCTAGGCCTCTTTTCATATTCTCTTCATTAATTGTCAACACTGCCATTCAATAAATATTTATTGAACACCAACTATGTGCCAGGCACAGGAGACAGAGCTGTGACCAAAACAGACACTCTCATGGAGTGGACATTTTAGTGGACCCTCCATTCCTTTGGGCAAGCCAGACATCAAGTTAGCTTTGATACCCCTCTTCCTCATCATGACCCTCCCCATGACTAATCCAGCACCAAGTCAGGTGGATTTTTAGCTTCTAAATATGGCTTAACCCATTCCTTTCCTATCTCCACTACCAACACTCCAGTCTAGCCCCGATTACCCATCTCTTATCAGAATGAAGATAACAATCTCCTAACTTGACCAGCATCCACTGTACCCCTCCCAATGCATTCTCCATACTGCAATTCTGGTTAATCCCTCCCATCATCACCACTGCTACCTGGCTGTAAATGCTCGGTGGTTTTCCACTGCTCTTTTACTCTCCCAGCTCCAGCCATCATGGCCTTTTCCCATCTTTGTACTTACCATGCCCCTCTTGCCACAGATTCTTTGCACACTCTGTTGTCTGTTCTTGGAAAACTTTCTCCTCCTCACCTACTTAACTCACTCATTCTTCACATTTCAGCTGTAGCGCAACTTCTTCAAGGAAGCCTTTTCTGATCTCAAACTTTCTATTAATGAGCTCTCTTAGAACCACAAATCTCCCCTTCTTAAGCTTCTCACAGTTGCACATTTACATTTACATGTGGGATTATCTAGTTAACGTCTTCCTCCCCCTAGGCTGCAAGCTCCTGGAGAGAAAGGACACATCTGTTGCATTTATCATTAATCCCAGGGTGTAGAACAGTGCCTGACACATAGTAGAAGAGCAATAAGCGTTTGTCAAGTGGATGAATGAATGAATAGCTGGAAAGAAGATCTAGTAAAGTAATGCATGTAAAGCTCCTAGTATAGTAATCCATACATACTAAGCCTTAATTACCATTAATTATCTTACCCCTCCACCCAGGGAATTCCCAGAACTTGGGAAGGGAAAGCGGCAGGAGTTAGCATCAATGTCTCACAGTGTAATCATGTCACTGCCATCTGTTTCATTTCGTTCTATATTCCAAAGGCTATAAATGATTTACACAAATCCTAGCATAATCTGACCCTCCTCCAAAACCAACAGGCAGATGTTGAGGGAGGAAGGTGAGTGGGCCTTGGGCGATTTCATTTTTCCTCTCCTCATAAGGTGGGGGAAGGCCTGGGAATTGAGTGTGTGGCACCTGAGGCTGTGTCTTAAGGGTTTGCATGGTAATCCTAGAGAACCACAGATAGCATCCAAGCCAGATGCCAGTCGGAGAGGCTCCCGCCCCAAACTCTCTAATTGATGTCCCAGAGCCTTGGAGGACATGATTATCATGCTCAGATTTAACATCCCGAGTGTCTTCTTCATGGCTGCAAAGTGCAAGCACACAGCTAGTATATGCAACTCCAGTGGGAATGAGACTGGATTCCAAATCAGTGGGAAGACAGAGAACAATGGAAACAGCGGGAAAGAGGTAGGAAGAGAAAAATGGGGGCATGTCAAGGCGTGGCTATAGTGCACGTGACGACAGCAAGGGACAAAAACAAAAACAGACATCAGAGAACTCCAGACTTGACCTTCCAGGGGCCTGTACAGGCCATCAGGTCGGGCAGTCTCCATGCCCCGACCTCCTCAGCCTGCACTGGTTGGGAGGGGCCTCCTCCCTCTACCCACCATGGGAAGAGACAACATGATTCCCTGCAGATCACTGAGCAAAGTGCCACAGCCTCCCAGGAAGCTCAGCCCTGCCCTGAGAGTTGGGGTGAGTAGGAGGGGGGCAGAGAGTAGTCAAGAGCAGTCATTGCCACAGGACACCCGGGGAAGAAGGCGCTGTAGAGAAGGATGGAAGGAGGCAGGACAAGTTCAGAAGGTTAGATAGGATAAAGGAGTCTTTGGTAGGTAGTTCCCGCTTGCCTTTGACCTCTGTTGAGTCTACAAACAGGTATTGTGCCAGCTCTATTTTGGTTAGGGAGACAGGTATGACTGTGCCTGGGAGGCTCAGGCTACTGGGTGGAATTCAGAGACACTGCGGGGTACAGTCCTCAGCCCCAAACTCAGCCCACTCCTTCCTCGCAAGCTCCCTGGGTCCAAAGCTTGCCGGGCTTCAGTTTCTCCTCCGAGAAAGGGGAGGGCGTGGCTGGCAGTACCTGGTGGCGTCGGGTGGGAGGCAGGGAGGCACTTGATGGCGCACTCTGTCGGCCAGCGCCTGTGCCGCGCCTGGAACACCAGGCTGAAGCCGCCGCTGGCCACTAGGCGCCAGTCGCTCTCGAAGTCGTCGCGAGTGAAGACGGGGAGGCTGCCCAGCCGCTGCTCCGTCGGGTCGGCGGCCATGGGGTCGGTGCGGCCGCCTGGCCCTTCTCTTGCTGTCTCCGCGCCGCGCACTCCCCGCTGGGGCTGCTGCCTGGGTGGCCCAAGGAGCAGCCGCTTCCTGCTCCTCCGGTCCGGGAGAGGGGAAAGGGGAGACGAGCCGGCACTGCCTCCTTCCGCGCCCAAGAGGGGCCGCTCCTGCCCCGCAAAGGTGGGGAAATCCCAGACGTGAGCTCTGAGACCCCAGCAGGGATGGAGCGACCTGGGCCTGGGGAGAGGGTATTTCCCTCCGAAGCCCTCGCATTTCCCCCGTCTCAGCCTTGGATTTTCCCCAGTTCTCTGTAGGGAGGGATGCTGGGAGGTGAACCGAAGCTGGAAGAAGTCCAGCCTGAGAAGCTGGATCCAGTTTATTTAGGCCCAACGCTAAGTGACATCAGTTAATGCATTCCTGCAGTGCATTCAAGAGGGTTTATGAAGGATTCAGGCCTGGACCCCTGTCCCTGTCCAGCACGTTTGGGACTCAAACAATTTTAATGGGGATTTTCTGGTCTGAATCTGTTGGTCTGACTGGTTTCATGTTTCCTTTATTCTTGTTGGGGTTTTGTTTGTTAGCCAGCCAGCCTTGGTGTGCTATAGGTTACCAAGGAGGGGTCAGCAGGGACAGAGTGGCGGGGGAGGCTGAGCTCCTGTCTGCAGGGGACTCCCTTCCTGGGGCTGCGCTCTACCTAACCTCAGAGGGATGGACCCCAGCCTCGGGGTTGGCCCAGTTACTAGGGGCAGTTTGTTGCCAGGGATAAGAGGAGGCTGTAGCTGGAGCATGACCAGTGCTGAGCCTGGAGGTTCCCCTGGGTTCTGGGTCCATGGGATTGCCCTCTCACCTAGGAGACCCTAGAGCAGGGAAAATGACAAGTGCTTGAACAGACGGGTCTCCCCAGGGGCACTGACCAAGTGGGGCATTGCCCAGAGACAGGTATACCTGCAGGACCTGTGTCCACACAAGGCAGAGTCAGCCACTTCTCGCCTACAGCTGGGTAAGTCCACAAGGAACCCTCAAAGTGACCACTGTCAGGTTTGAGGAGCCCACCTACAAGAGGAGGAAGTGCCTTGCCTTCAGCCCAAACCTGTAGAGCCCCTCATCCATGCCACAAGCCCACCAGACTCCCAGGGAACAGTGTAGGCGTGATAGGCAAACAGAAACTCCCTGTGGAAGCTGGAGAACTTGCTCCCTCCATAACAACTTACCTGCAACTTCCAGGATGAATTCTGGCAAGCAGATTAAGGACCAAAGATTGGGCCTGGAGACAGTTGTCATAGAAACTAGTGATAGCCACTATTAATTGAACATTCACTTTGTTCCAGGATCAGCGACTATTTCAGTTACTGCATTGCTTTACAGATATTATCTTGTTTATCTTGCAACAATGTTATGAGGTCAACATCTCCTATTTATAGATGTGGAAATTGGCCTTACGACAATAAGTAATGAATGGACGCATAGCTAGTAAGTGGTAGTTGATATTCAAACTCAGGTCTCTTAGTTTCTATGGAAATGGGTTGGCCAAGGGAGGATCAGGGAGTAGCCTTTTATGAATACAAAGAAGGGGGAGAGAGAGTCATGCTCCCTGGAAGAGGGTGGAGATGATGGAAACTGCATCCGGAGCAGGACATATCCCCCAGACGTATGTCAGAGGGAGGCCCCCGGCTTGCTTTGGCTGGAGCAAGGCAGGGCATGACAGAACCCACTGCTTCTGGAGTAGCCCTGCCTGCCCGAGTTTAAAGCCTCTGCCAGAGAAGTCTGGAAGGTGATAAAGGACATTACTGTCAGGGAGACCAGGAGGTCAAGAGGATGTTTCATACCCTCTACTGGGAGGGTGAAAATGGAGACTGGGAAGGTGACCAGCCACCTAGCCCTGCAGAAGTTTGACTGAGACCCAGATCTTTGACATTCAGGAGACCTATCTCAGCTCCTGGAGGAAATACCAGGGGTGAATGGCCTGAGTCATTTCAGCAATTCCCCTTGATCCACTTATACCTGAAGCGGCTCTCCAGGGAGAGGAAGTTACCAGAAGCTGCTACTGTCTGCCTGCAGAGACTGTCACAGGAATGCTGAAGAAAGCATCATTCCTAGAGGAGGGGACACCCAGGGCTCAAGGCAGGTTGCCAAGATCCCGAACAAAACACCACTGAATTTCTCACAGGGCTGAAGGTGGAGGAACTGCAGGGGCAGGGCGTATTACTGCTGACCCACCTGTTGAAACTCTCTGCGTGGGTTCAAGCACCCCCAAGGCTTCTGAGGTGTCAGGCAAAATAGACACATTCATTGACCCAGAGGGACTGGATCATTTGACTGGGCTTGTGCTGCTCCTTATAGCTGTCTAACATGGGCCAGGGCAAAGGCCTAGTAGGATAAGCTCTGGGAGAAGTTGTAAGTGGAAGGACCCTTTCTGAGTATAAGGTCACAGAGGCAAAGAACTCCTGGATCTCTCATTAAAAGTAGGGTGAGGTTTAGGGATTTGCAAAAGAGCAAAGTCAACTCAGAGGCTGCGGTTTCTTTCCAGTGGTCTGAGTGCACAAGTCCCTAGGTCCTGGCTGGTTGGGAAGTCAGCAGCCAGTGTGTGGAGGGGAGAGAGCTGGGGGGTTGGGAGGGAAACTTGACCTTTACCCATATCTACCTACAAATGGGAATGGATAATGAGGTGGTTATAGTCCAACTATGACCCCCACCCACCAGAAGGGGCAAGGAACAGGTTCTAGCCATAGACGTTTTACCCCAAAATGCTCTGAGTCCTTCTGACTGACTTCTATTAGTGTATTTTGTTTGGGCAGATGAAGATGGAAGTGTTCTGGACTTGGAGTTATTAAATGAATTTTGTGTGTATGTGCGATTGTCTTCGGGGAACCTAAAATGTTTAGCCTGCCCCTCCCAGGCAAGTGAGCTGGTACAGTAGCTCTGCAATACTTTAGAAGATGCTGAAATCCGATGTGAGCCTTTCCCCAAACCGGAATGACAAGCTATTTGCATATAGGGAAGTTTCCCAGTCTGCCCCTGTTCTCCACCCTGCAAACGTGTCACAGAGAACCCTGGATAGGTTCTGGCAGGCCCCAGCCTCTGGTAGCTTGTGTACTGAGGTTGGTCAGGATAAAGGAATGTATGCAGGAAATTGGAACATCTGTTCAGGAAGCAGGACTCCCAGAGCAAAAGGGATTGAACGAGGCAATAGGAACAGGTTTAAATGCTGGAGTGAGTGAGTCAGTCAGACTCGCATTTAAACCCTGACTTCTTTCTATCACTTAGCATTTGTTTAACCTTGGTCACATTATCAAATCTTTCTGGGTTTCTCCATCTGTAAAATGGATGATAATCATAATAACCATTCCAAAACATTGCTGTATATTATACTAATATAACATGATAATATAATATAATATTAGTTTAATATACCTAGTATATTTTTAAAGGTTATAATTCTTACAACAACCTTTTGGAACAGTTATTAGGATTATCATCCATAAAATACACCTAAATACTAGGTATATTTTTAAAGGTTACTTTCCTTAGGTATATACTAGGAGTACTCCTAGGCAAAAGAATGAACCAACTGATACTTCACACCTGAAAAATTAACTAAAAATGAATCATGGACTTAAATATAAAATGTAAAACTATAAAAATTGTTAGAGAAAATATTCTGGACCTAGGATTAGATGAAAAGATCTTAGGCTGAACCTCACAAGCACAATCCATAAAAGGGAAAATTGATAAACCGAACTCATCAAAATGAAAAACTCTCACTCATTGAAAGACCTGGTGAAGGGGAAGAGAAGAGTGCAGATGGGGAGAAAATGTTTGTAAAGCACATATTTGATAAAGTGCTAGTTCCTATAGTATATAAAGAGGTCTTCAAACTCAATGCTAAAAATATTATCAAATTAGAAAATGGGGAAAAGACATTTCTCTGAAGAGAATGTACAGATGACAAACAAGTGCATGAAAAAATGTTTAACATCATGAGCCACTAAGCAATGCAAGTAAGATACCACTACCTACCTATCAGAATGGCTAAAAATAAAACCGAAAAGATAGTGGCAACACCAAATGCTGATGAGGATGTAGAGTAATGGGGTCACTCATATGCTGGTGGAAATGTAAAATGGTACGGCCACTCTAGAAAAGTATTTGGCAATTTCTTATAAGACTAAACATATGATTGCCATACAACCCAGCAATTGCACTCTTGGGAATCTATCCCAGAAAAATGAAAACAGTGTTCACACAAAAATCTGTATACGAATGCTCATTGCAGCTTTATTTGCAATAGCTAAAATCTGGAAACAGCTCAGATGTCCTTCAACTAATGATGGCTAAACACACAATGGTGCTGTATTACCGAACAGGACTCAGCAACTACTGATATACACAGCCATTTGGACGAGGCTCCGGTGAATTCTGTTGAGTGAACAAAGCCAATCATAAGAGGTTACGTACTGTATGACTCCATTTATATTGCATTCTTAAAATGACAAAATTATAGAGATGGAGAACAGATTAGTGGTTGTCAGAGGTGAGACTGGGGGAGAGGCAGGTGGGTGTAGCTATAAAAGGTTGGTGCAAAGGATCCTTGTGATGAAATTGTTCTGTATCTTAACCGTGATGGTGGTCACATGAATCAATGCATGTGACAAAATTCCATCAAATTAAATGCATGCACAGATGCACAGACACACATACACAAACACACACAAATGAGTGCATGTAAAACTGACGGCACCGGAGTGAGAACTATGGATTGTATCACTGTTGATTTCCTGGTTGTAATGTTGTGCTATAGTGACATAAGATGTTACCTTTGGGGGAAACTGGATGAGGGTATCAGGGATCTCTGCATAAGTTCTTAAAATTGTGTGCTTATCTATAATTATCTCCAAACGGAACATTTAAAAAAATACATATAAAGTCCCTTTCTCTTCTTCCTCCTCCTCCTTTTCCTCCTCCTACTTCTCCTTCGCCCTTCTATTTCTCGTTCTTGTCCTTATTACTAGGTAATGTTATATTCTTGGAAGGAAAATATTCCCACAATAGGAGAAAGGCAGTAATCTGACATTTACCACGGAGCACCTTAAGGAACACAGCTACGTGTCCCCCTGTGGACACGTAGAAACCTCAAGGAGAAAGAGAAAGGCCACTGTGTTAAATGTCTGAGGTTGGAGACAATGGTGAGAGGGAGCGAACTTGTTCCAAGACTCAATACTTTGACCAAGGTGATGGTCAGATAAGCTAAGACCCACTGACAGGGCCAGGATTCTACCCAATTCACAAAATATGAGAGTCATTCAGAGAAAGCCAAAATAAAAAGCCAACATGCCATTGTCCAAATCATGTCGGGGACTCTTTCTATCCAGCATGCTTACTGAGGCTCAAGGCATCACGTGCCTGCGGCTGAGACGTGCAGGGATGCAGACACAGGCTGGGCTCCAAAGCTGGGGCCTCCTGCTATGGGGTGTGTATGAAAGAGGCAGTGAGATGGAGTAAACCAACAATGTTGTAAGAACATTTCTGGAGTTGGCAGAGTATAGATTTTCCTTCCTAATATGGAAACCAGTCTCCCTTTTGAAGGGCTTTTTGATGAAAAACTACTTTGAGTGTCAAGAAGCCAAAAATGGAAGCCCTGAGTTTCATGAACCACGGTTTTCATTGTCAAAATCATGGCCACAGGTTTCCTATGCTCTTGGGTGATTGTGGTTCTGGGCTGGGTCCATATAAAATTAAGAAACAGATGTCCCAAGCATCTTGCCACCTCAAGCAGTTTAGAAGAAATGCTTGGCTGTGGCCAGGGCTTCAGAGAAGCATCATTCCAACATGGGGCCTGAGCAGCCTCAGAACATGCCCAAGAGGTCATGGTCAATACCTTCTCTGGGAGTATCCAAGAGACTAGGAATGCTAAATTTAACCCTTTTTAATTTAACAAAGAGGCCAAGGAGATTGAGGAAATCACCTTGACCCTCCTATTAGCAGGACTCTAAAGGGAAAATGCCCTCCTTATGTCAACCTTGGTGATCTGGTCGTAAATCTATCCTTCTGCTCTCCTCTGGGCCCTTCCTGGATAGGCAGGAGCAAGGGAAAGCTAGGACTAGGGAAGGACTTAAATACTAAAAGGTGGTTTTCTTGGGAACTCTGAAAGCTTGCTGGCTCTGCAGGTAAAGAAAGGGACTTCTAAAATGTGACTAGTGTCATGCTTCTTATAACTTCTTTTTTTTTCTATTTTCCTTACTGTTAAGCAGAGTAAGTTCCTTTCCTTCCTCCCTCCCTCCCCCCCTCCCTCCCTCCCTTCCTTCCTTCCTTCCTTCTTTCTTTCCTCCCTCCCTCCCTCCCTCCCTCCCTCCCTCCCTCCCTTTCTCTTTTAGGGGTGGAGTTAGCCAGACCACAAAAAAAAAAAAAAAAAAAAAGAAACCAAGAAAAGATTTTGCATGGTGAATTATTTAAGTTCCTTGTGGATTCTGGATATTAGACCTTTGCTGGATGCCTAGTTTGCAAATATTTTCTCTTATTCCATAGGTTGTCTGTTTACTCTGTTGACAGTTTCTTTTGCTGTGCAAAAGCTCTTCAGTTTGACTGGGGCCTACTTGTCCATTTTTATTTTTTTGCAATTGTTTTTGTTTTGTTGGGGGACTTAGTCATAAAGTCTTTGCCAAAGCCAATGTCCAACATGGTATTTTCCTAGGTTTTCTAGGATATTTATAGTTTTAGGTCTTACATTTAAATATTTAATCCATTTTAAGTTAATTTTTATATATTGTGATAGGTAGGGGTCCAGTTTCATTCTACATAGGGATAGCCAGTTATCCCATTTATTGAATAGGGAGTCCTTTCCCCATTGCTTGTGATTGTTGACTGTCAAAGATCAGATGGTTGTAGGTGTGCAGCTTTATTTCAGGTTTACTATCCTTTTCCATTGGTCTATGTGACTGTTGTTGTGCCAGTACCATGCTGTTTTGGTTACTGTAGGCTTGTAGTATAGTTTGAAGTCAGGTAGTACAATGCTTTCAAATAACCCCAGTAAAAAGTGGGCAAAGGAGGCTGGCGTGGTGGCTCACGCCTGTAATTCCAGCACTTTGGGAGGCTGAGGTGGGTGGATCACAAGGTCAGGAGTTCAAGACCAGCCTGGCCAACATAGTGAAACCCTGTCTCCACTAAAAATACAAAAATTAGCTGTGCATGGTGGTGTGCACTTGCAGTCCCAGCTACTTGGGAGGCTGAGGCAGGAGAATCACTTGAACCTGGGAGACGGAGGTTGCAGTGAGCCAAGATTGCACCACTACACTCCAGCTTGGGTGACAGAGCGAGATTACGTCTCAAAAAAAAAGTGGGCAAAGGTCAACAAACGTATGAAAAAATGCTCAACATCACTCAGGGAAATGCAAATCAAAACCACACCAGCTTACTCCTACAAGAATGGCCATAATAAAAAAAAAACCAAAAAACAGTAGATGTTGGCATGGATGCAGTGATCAGGCAACACTTCTACACTGCTGGTGAGATTGTAAACTAGTACAGCCACTATGGAAAACAGTGTGGAGATTCCTTAAAGAATTAAAAGTAGAACTACCATTTGATCCAGCAATCCCACTACTAGGTATCTACCCAGAAGAAAATAAGTCATTATATGAAAAAGATACTTGCACACACGTTTACAGCAGCACAATTTGCAATTGCAAAATTGTGGAGCCAACCAAAATGCCCATCAATCAACTAGTGGAGAAAGAAACTGTGGTGTATATATACGATGGAATACTACTCAGCCATAAAAAGGAATGAATTAACGGCATTTTCAGCGACCTGGATGAGACTGGAGACTATTATTCTAAGTGAAGTAACTCAGTGATGGAAAACCAAACATTGTATGTTATCGCTGACATGCAGGAACTAAGCTATGAGGACACAAAGGCATAAGAACCATACAATGGACTTTGGGGACTTGGTGGGAAGGGTGGGAGGAGGACGAGGGATAAGAGACTACAAATAGGGTGCAGTGTATACTGCTCGGGTGATGGGTGCACCAAAATCTCACAAATCACCACCAAAGAACTTACTTATGTAACCAAATGCTACCTGTGCCCCAAAAACCTATGGAAACATAAAATAAAAAATAAAAAGTGGGCAAAAGACATGAACAGAACATCTCAAAAAAATACCTGCGGCTAACGCATATATGAAAAAGTGCTCAACATCAGCAATCATTAGAGAAATGCAAATCAAAACCACAATGAGTTACTGTTTTGCAGCAACCTTTTTTAATAATGGCTATTATTTAAAAAAAAAAAAAATAACAAATGCCAGCGAGGCTGTGGAGAAAAGGGAACACTTATACACTTATACCCTGTTTGTGGTTGTGCAAATTAGTTCAGTCACTGTGAAAGCAAGCTGAATATTTCTCCAAAAACTTAGAATTACCATTCAACCCAGCAATCCTATTACTGGGTATAAAATAAATCTTTCTACCCAAAAGACACATGCATTCATATGTTCATCACAGCACTGTTCACAATGGCAAAGACATGCAATCAACCTAGGAACCCATCAATGGTGGACTAGATAAAGAAAATGTGGTACATATATACCATGGACTACTATGCAGCCATAAAAAAGAATAAATTCATGTCCTTTGCAACAACACAGATGCAGCTGGAGGCCATTATCTTAAGCGAATTAAAACAAGAACAGAAAACAAAATACCACATGTTCTCACTAGAAGTGGAAGCCAGACCTTGGGAATACATAGACAGAAAAATGGGAATAACAGACACTGCAAACTACTGGGGGTGGAGAAGGGAGGGCGTGAGGGTTGAAAAGCTACCTACTGGGTGCTCTGCTTGCTTGCTGGCTCCCTGGGTGTTAGGATCATTCATACCCCAAACCTCAGCATCACACAATACAACCATGCAACAAACCTGCACATGCACCCACTGAATCTAAAATACAAGTTGGAAAAAAAAAGAAAATATTTTGTTTGTTTTTATCACTATGTGATATAGGTGGTTGTGAAGAATACAATTCTTAAAAGTCAAAGAAACTCAAATAGACTAGTAAAATATGGGCTGCTGGACAGGAATCTTGTTCTCTGCTCTGTCGTCAGTACTTGGCCATGTAGGAGGGAGCTCATTTAACATTTGATA
This sequence comes from Macaca nemestrina, assembly GCF_043159975.1. Lineage (NCBI taxonomy): Eukaryota > Metazoa > Chordata > Mammalia > Primates > Cercopithecidae > Macaca > Macaca nemestrina. The sequence continues at coordinate 113,277,395 of NC_092136.1, read as the reverse complement.
AATGAATGAATGAATGAATGAGTGAATGAATGAAAAGGAAGGTGAATCTCCCGGGGTGAAGGCTGATTTCTGGCCTCTTTTCAGAGACCTCTCTAGTCTGAGTAGGTGCTGAGTCATTTTGTAGCAGATCCGGCTTTTCCTTTACAGTTTTCTCCAACCTGCCTCCCCAGGGTCAGGCCACTAAAACCCCTAGGCAGATTCTCCTGGGAGAGATCCTCAGAGATTCCCATCACTGCTACCTTCCACCGATCAGTTTCCTTATGATCATTTACGATGCTTCATATTTTTATAAGTATGGTTTTCCAAGCAAAGGGCTTTTCTGATTCGAATGAGAGAACCAATTGATGGTGAGGCTTCAGGGGTCAAAGCAATAATCAGACAGTCATTTTGCCAGCCTTTGCTTCATGCCAGACCCTCCATCCCAAGTGCTTAACTTGCATTATCTCATTTAATATTCTTGACAACCCTCTGAGTTTGGTACTATTATTATTTCCATTTTTGCAGGTTTAGTGGAGCCTTGGGTCATGCAGTTGGCAATTCAACGGCCCACGACTTAAATCTGGCTTGCTTCCAGCCAAGGTACATTGCTCTTGACATATGGTCAGAATAGCCTTGATCAAACCAAATATAGGACTCTCAGACTGAGGCTTATTCATTGTTGGGGGTGGGGTGGGGTGTCACGTGCTCCCCAGGTCAGGCCTGAACAATAGGACCTCCTGGGGGAAAAAATCAGCTGTGGAAATTTAGAGACACTCCCCATTCTCCTTCAACCTGAAAGGAAGAGAAAAGAGAGGGTGGGTGTGCTGGTACTGAAGAGGTGGAGCTTTGACTAATATGCTCATCAGGACTTTGCCTGCAGCAAAAAGATATCTTTGGAAGCTGTGCCTGTGGAAAGGTCAGTATTAGCTCAGTCAAATTTGGCTTATGGAGAAACTTCAGGATTACTTAGTTGCAGTGGAAATGTCTCTTTGTCTCTCCAGTTTTGGTTGGAAAGAAAGCAATGTGTCCCTGGGACTGTCAAAACCCTTTTTAACCAGTAAGAGGAAAACTATGTATGTGCTGGTAAATTTGCATTGAATATGGAAACTTGGCACATAGAGTGTCAAGCAGATGGAGTTTCAGACTGGGAAAAGAATGCCTTTCAGATTCCATCCAGCTCTGAGCTATCCTCTCTCTCCTGGGGGAATCAGGATGATCTAGAAGAGAAAGGAACTCATAGTTGGCCCCGGGAGGGCCCCTGGGAGCACGAATCAGGAGCAATTGGGAGTGGAGAAGGCGAGTGACTGAAGATGAGAGCTGAAGCATTGCCCCTTTCCAGGTATACAGTGGTGGCAGGTACCAGGTGCTAGGCACAGGTGCAAGGGCTGGCTTTTCATAGAAACAAAGACTGGTCTAGACACAAGCTTACAGGTATTTCCAGATGATGGCATCCAGTGATGTGAGAACAGGTAACCAAAGAAGGCCTGCTAAGAGTATTTTTGCCATGAAATTCAAAGGAGCAGAGGACCTTATCTACTTGGGAAGGTGAATGAGAATGTGTTTTGGTGGCAGAGAGTGGATAAGGGAACTTGTGGAGATGTCTTCGGTCAGCTCAGATAAGAAAAGTGAGGGTGGGAATCACAGCACATTTTCCTGCCCCAGCCTTTGGTGTAGTCTCAGTTTCATTCATTTCTCTTCATCTTCCCTCCCTACCCACAACCCACACTCATATTTGCCATGTCCTTCTTCCAATGGAAAGGGACAGCTCAGACATCATCTCTTCCAGGAAGATTTCTACCCCAGTGCCTCATGCTGGGCCAGATGCCCTAGCTTTGTATCACAAACATTCACTAAGTCCAAGGGTATGTGATCCTTTAGTGTGTTGTCCATTGGCTCTCTTTCGACTGGGACCTCCTTGAGAGAAGAGAAGGTCCTATCCCTCTGTGTGTGCCCAGCACTTATCCCAATGCCTGGCACATAGTGGAAACTAATAAACAGAAGCTAGTGTTTACTGTAGTATTTTAGCTTAAACCATTATCACCAGTAGGGGCTGGGGAGCTGTGGAGAGTCTGAAGTTAGAGTAATCAGGCTTCACCCCAGGCTGGCCCTAGTGAAAGTCCCCTAATGCCTTCTCTTGCTAAATTTCATCATTCAAGCAACAAATATTTATTGAGCACCTATTATGTATCAGCACTTTTCTAGGTATTTGGACACATCAGGGATCAGAACCAACAAAAATTATGAAGTTCATATTCTAGTGGGAAAAGGGAGCAGAATGCAAACAATAAATTATATATCACGAGAAGCGAGTTAAACAGTATGTCAGGATAATATGTATCTATTAAGGTATTATGTTGGAGAAAGAAAGGAGATGGGGAAAATAGGGCAGGAGCACTTAACATTTTAACTGATACCTTAAGGTGTCAGCCTAAAAAAAAAGACATCAGAGAAATATATCTCCTAATTTAATTAGTCTATTTGGGAGTAAGCAAAAGGATTATAATCCAGGATGCACAGCTATAGCAAGCAACAGATGCACCCGAAGAGGGGAGGGTGAGGGGAAGCTTTTATTGGCAAAAGGATAAGTTCACATAAGCTGCTTGGAAACAGAGTTCATTGGCTCTGGAGGCTTAAAGCCAGAGTTGGCGTCAGTTCATTGGTGGAGATGCTGTTACTAGGCAAGTGCTCTTTTGAGAGTATCTTTTCTGAATTGCTGTAGTCCTAACGAATGTCTAGTGACAAACCTGGTCCTAGAAATATGTGCCTATGTATAAAACATAGATCATGAAAAGTATGAGACGTGTGAAGGACGTGAAGGAATTTCTTAGGGGCTTATTTTAGAAAGTCCTTGAAACAGTCTTATCTCAAGCAAGCGTGGGTCCTTCTTCTTCCTGCTTTCCCACCTCCAATTTGGGTCTGACAAAAGTGATTTTGTCCTGGTATCTGCAACTTTCACAAAGGGTGAATAGAACTTAGGCAAGATAAAAGGGACAAGGGGAATCATGTAGAAGGGGTATTGATAAGGGATCTTTTGGTAATGGTGACAACTCAAAGGAGCTTAAGCAAGGAGGGAATTTACTATCTCACATAACTAAAAAGCCCAGTGACAGCCCAGGCATAGTGGGATCTGAGGGCCCCAGCAGTGATGTCAGGGCTCTCCTCAACTGCATCTCTTGGTCCTGCCTTCCTCTTGTGTGTACTCCATTCTCAGTGAAGAGCCTCTTGAGGATGGTAAATCATCACTGCAGCTCCAAATGCCCATCCTATCTTCTGAGCAGACTCAGTGAGAAAGTTCCTTTCTCCTTTACTCCAGCAAAACTCTGAGCTGACTTCTGATTGGCACTCTTCTGGTCACATGACCATCTCTGACCCAATCAGTGTAATGAGAGGGATGTGCAATGGTGTGACTGGCTGAGCCCGAATCCATGTGCACCCCTGGAAGCAGGGCTAGCTAGCATCCGGTCCACCTAAATCATGTGGTCTAAGCCCTGGGTGGGGTGGTTCCTCAAGAAAAATCGGGAGAGTGGGCAATGGGCAAGCAAATACCCATTGTCTTATCTACAAGGAAAGAACAAGTCAAAGGCCCAGACCCAAAGAAGTGAGCTGATTGTCTGAGGTCACAGCCCTGGCAAGGCCAAAGCTGGCAGCCCCACTGTTAGTTCACACTGCTTCCGAGTGCCCTCAGAAAAAACCTGCTGGGGGCCATCTTTTCTAGCCCTCTACTTGTGATTTTCTCTTTTCAATGACTTTGGTTACAGCAGCAAACAGCTCCACTATTTGGAATGTCCTCATTTCAAAAACAGCACTCCTACTTTAATTCTTGACCTGAATTTTGTATGATTTCACTAGTTTTAATGAATAAACAAACAAAAAGCACGTATTTCTTTGTTGCTCTTTTAGTGATCCAGAGCCTCGGAGGTGTGGTTCAGCCAGAACTAGGGATCCCGAATGGATTGTGGTTTCGTGGAGAAGGGTGGCCACAGAGAACATCTAAGGGAAAGATAAGGCCAGGTCCATCTATCCCTAGTTGTCAGAGATTGTTTACTGGTGCTCAGAGGGTTCACTCTGCCTCCTGATGGGGTAAATAGGGCAGACCGAATTTCTCCTGATGTACTTCCAACCTGCCCCTGGAGAGCAAGTGGCAGCTGGGTCTAGTGGAAAGAAAGACCGCATAGGAGCGAATTTGCTTTAATCAGCCCAGATCCCTTCATTTATAAATGACTGAGAGCAGATGGACAGAAGTCTGAACTTTGAACCTCTGAACATTGGAGTGATAACTCCTGTAATCCAAGGGTTAGGACTTGGAGATTCTTCCAGGCCAGCCAGACCCTTCCCTCAATTCTCAGTGGCTATTTCTGTGATACCTGCCATGGGGTGCATAGTTCAGGTTCCAAGGCCCTGACAGCACCAAGGGGAGTTTTTGTATGTGTCTGAGTTATTTTCACCTTGATAATGCCCTGCTAGAATAATAATAGATGTGGATGAGAAAATAGGACTCATTTTTCCCAATGTCATTTTGTACTATCTAGCACAATACTTGGCACATAGTAGGTACCTGACAAATATATATTGAATGAATGAATGAGTGAGGAGCTTTTCAGGAACATGCTGTCATTCAAGTAACCTCACGGAGGAGCTGCTTGACGTACAGGCAGATGCTGGGCTCCTAGCCCATCTGGGGGAGGACAGCAGATCTGGAAATTTGAATATCTCCAGTTTTGCAGAGAAAGCGTCGTGGCCTCCACACGCTCATGCCCACCCCACGCCTCCTCTAATGTGTTGTGCCTGATCAGATGGGAAGGTAATCCTTTGCAGTGGAGAGATTTAAGCTGTTATCTAACAGACTGCGGGTAGATTAATGAGGCTTTCTGATAAAACCTTAAAGGCGTTAGAGTTTCATTTTCCCCCTCGTGCTCAGGGTGCAGGTGAAAAGAACCAGCTGGTTGACTGTATTGCAGTTTGGACCAGAAAATTAATGAAAGGAGAGACAGGGCCAGGTAGCGCGCAGTGAGGTTCAAGGTAAAGGCTGGATTTTGGCGCTGGCTCAGCCTTAGGAAATTCTGGACAAGATATTGGATCTCCGGGCCTGTCTTCCCTTAGCTTCAAATGGGAAATAATAATACCTACCTCACAGGGATGTTGTGCAGATGAAATGAAATCTGACATGAAAGGCCTTTGAAGAAGATAAAAGCACTTCCCCGGGTGAGGCTATTATTATCATGGACAAGAGACACACTGCAGGGCTGAGGCTTGGCCTAAAACACCAGGATTCTCTGAGACCTTTGAAGGATGGTCTTTGGGCCTACATTTGCCCATGTGGATAGGGAGAATTGTGGTGGTACCCACATACTTCCCTGAGGAATGGGAGAGCCAGTGGTGTCTGGCCATGAGTTTGGAGATAATGCCATGACAGAACGGGAAGCCACACTCACTACTGGTGACTCACCCACATACTCTTGAAGACAGAGCCAAGCCCAAATTCAAAGTCCTATCCTCCAGAATGACACATGCTCAGAGTAGGGTGATCACACCCCTTCTGTCTATGCCTAATTCTTTTTTTTCTTGTCCATAAGACTTCTCATAGGAGAAGAAATCTTCCAAATCCTTAATGAATTTAAATTCTAGTGGGAGAGAAAAAATAAAGACACAGAAAAGAATTTCATAACAATGAAGTCATTATGTACGAATTTAAAAGGCAGCGCAACACAAGCATTCAGGGAAAGGATGAATCGCATGGGTTGGGTACAGTTGCATGTGGAGTGGAGTGATTGAGTACCTGGTCTAGATCTTGGACCAGTTGCTTAACTGCTTTACGCCTCAGTTTCCTCATCTGTAAAGGGAGAATAATGATAGTGCCCATTTCATTAGACAGATCTGGAACCAGTCAAGTATTTAACAGGCGATACCTATAATTTTTATTATGTTGGGGCTTTGTGGACGTGTAAGATTTAAAGAGAGGAAAGGAGAAGGTCTTTGAAACAGAGGAGAGAGGAGTGAGTGGAATGCCTGCAGACACCCATTGGGAAGCTGGCCTAAGAGGAGAGATGGTATGGTGGGAAGCTGCCCTTCAACAAACATTGCTCAGGCTTCCCTGAGATGCTGGAACACCACAGTGAGCAATGACACCCAGGGTTGATGCCCAACATTGGCTGGCCTAACTGGGAACAAGAACATGACCCTAAAAGCAAGCCTACTTTAAGGCTTGTTGAGATTACGTTGGATGGTTTATGTGCAAAGGCCGTGTAGAATTTTGTCACTATTATTTATAAAGAAAAATAATTTGAGGGATAATAAAAGATTTGCTTATTTTAAATTATACCTACAACTTATGAATCATAGCTCTTACTCATATGCAGTGTACGGAATGCATCTATAGCCTACAAGAGTTAAAGTACAATAATGTGAGCGCTTTATCAGTAAAACTTCAGAGAATTTAAAAAGCTCTGTGGTCTTACTCCCCCTGCAGACACGCATGCACGTGTGCAGATACACCAAGCAAATGAGTTTGCCCTTTATCTTGTAGACAATTGTGAGAAGGTGCCTGGGAAGGGGTACAGCATAATGAAAGTGATGTTTCAGAGGATTCTCCCGGCTGCAGTGTGGACGATGGCTTAGAAGGCGGAGTGAGATGGGGAGATCAGCAAGGAGGCTATGGCAATAAGTCAAGTTAACCGAATCCAGCGTCTTTTTCTTATTTTCCCCTGATGTTGATACAGCGCAGAATCCAGCAACGCCTAATACCACTGAATGTACATTTCAATCCTTCATGCTCTCCCTGTGCCTGCCGTGTGTTCCACCTAGATTCTCTCGGCCCTCCTTGCCAGCCCAGCCTGCCATTTGGAGGCCTACTGCTCTATCCCCCACCTTTAGGGTAGAGTCACATAGAAACCCTTCCAACCCTGATAAAAATCCTCATCTTTAAGAACTCCACAAAAGAGCATATAGGGATGGCCGGGCGGGGGCATCTGCGGAGGTATGCTCAACTAACACGACCACAACAGGAGTGCCCGTCTCCTCAGGGCTTCCATGTGCCAAGCACGGTGATGAGAGCTTTATAGAAATCATCTCATTTAATCTCCACAACAAACCCAAGAAGTGGGTATCATATCTCCCCTATTGCCTTTTACGGACAAGGCAATCTTAGTGAGGGGCTAAGCCACTCACTAAGGTTATGAAACTTAAAGTGAGGTTATGGAATTTAAAGTGAGGTGGAGGAGAGCTTTGAGCCTGCACTCCCACCACTGAGCTTCCTGCCTCCCTGGGTCTCACTGGAGTCCCTGCCTCACTCTGGACCGTTAGTTCAGAGGATTCTTGAACAAAGGTAAGGACACTGAAGATACTTTACCTGGCCTTTCTGAGTCTCAGATTCCTTATTTATAAAATAAGGGGACATGGACTAGCTATTTTGGAGCAATTAATTGTATTTGGACAATGAATCAGATGAACTCCAACAAAGCAGATACAGTCGGCCCTCTTTACCCTCAGGTTCCAAATTTGCAGATTCAACCAACTGCAGGGCGAAAATATTTGGGGGAAAAAAATAAAAATAACACTCCAACAATAAAAAAAAATACAAATTTTAAGAAATACAGTATATCCACTATTTACATAGCATTTACATTGTATTAGGTATTATAAGCAATCTAGAGATGATTTAAAGTGTATGAGAGGATGTACGTAGGTTATATGCAAATACGATGCATTTCATATAAGGGACCTGAGCATCTCAGGGTTTTGGTATCTGTGGTATCAATCCCTGCTGGATACAAAGGGATGACTGCAGAGGATTAGAGGATCCCTGAATAATTTTCAGCTTGGACATTCTAGGAGCCTTTTCTTCAGCCTCTTGTTCCAATAATTCTCACTATCTTGCTGTGCCTTTGATCTAGTCTAAATCACCTTGCACACTAACTCATCTATTTTAATGTGCAAATTCATCTCTCAGCAGCAGCGAGATGAACTCCTTGTGTGTGTGGGGCTGTGTATGTGTGTGCTTGTCGGCCGAGGGGAGTTGAGGGATCTAAATGAGCATCCAGAGCTACTGAAGAAGCCCAAATGTAAAGTTGGGGACAGCTGTGATAATGGAGTGATGCTCAGGCTGAGCTGAATTGGCACATCTGGCAGGCAGCCACCCTCATTTAAAGCAGCTCCTTCCAGCCTCCCTGGTGACAGGAGCCCTGCTCCAGAACTGGGGGGATCTGAGGCTGGGGTGGCTGGCAGAGGTGATTGGCAGCCCACTGTTCCCTGCTTTGCCAGCACCCTAAGGCTCCCTCCCACCTAAGCCAGGGCTGAGCCTCAGAGCAGCCAGGAAAGCCTGATCCAGCCCCTGGGCAAAATCAGATCACAGGGCAGAATGTCTCCAGGGAGAACTCATTCATCATTTTGCCTTTTTGAAATAGAGATCAAATTAGAAGTCTTGTTAAAAGGAAAGAAGTCATCCAGCAGCTTCAGGTCACAGAAGCCCAGTGCTTGGCTGGCATGTGGCCACCCACAGGGCCGGGAGCTGCTGGAGGAGGTGGTGGGCAACTGGATGTCCCGCTGGGCTAGCACTCCTCTTTCTAGGGCATCAGGGAGGGTAGGGGCACGCAGCTCTGGGGCTTTAGGAGAAAAGAGCTAATGACATCCTGATGAATATATGATTGGAGCTATAGTCGTTGCAATCAACAGGTTTTCCTGATTATAAACTGAGGACAAACTGCAAGTAACAGAGTAGTATCTGTTTGCAAAGAGGACTTCAGAGCATTGATCCTAGCACCTTCCACTTCACACTGGGTCCTGTTGATGCCCATGCACCCCTGGCCCCAGGCCCTGACAAGGAGCGCTGCTACCCTATCCCTGAGCCCTGAGTGTGCTCATAACCCCATCCCACCCAAGACCAGTGCTCTCAGGCCCTGCTGCCATGGGATCATGTAAGAAGGCAGGCTGCTGGCTGGCAGCTGACTCTTGGGGTAAACAGAGCCAAATACATGCTTGCCTTCAGTAAGACGGAGGACCAAGGAAGATGAGCAGATCCATGAGGGTGGGAGGGGGCAGATAATGGGTTCATGGTCATTTCCAGTCTCAAAAAGAGTCGCCATTAAGTAAACATTTTCTATCTGTCAGTCACCTATGCTAGGTACTTCATGTATATTATATCCAAACCACAGAAGAGGTAGGTGTTGATGTTCCATTTTATAGAGAGGAAACTGAGGCTCAGAGAAATGTGGTGACTTTTCTGCAGGTCACACTTAGTACGGAGAGGAACGCTTTACATGCAGGAAGAGTTAAGAACACAGCTTGGGGTCAAATTCTGACTCCCCTGCTTACTGGCTATGTGATCCTGGGTGGGAAAGTACTATTCTCTTTATATCTTAGTTTATTTACCTGTAGAGTGGAGATAATACCTGCCTCACAGTCGTTATGAGGCTTATGTTGGGGCAGGATCTTCAAGTTTTGATAGGGTGCCTAGTGCAGAGCAAAGGCACAATGCACGGGGGAGCTGGGCGTGGTGGCTCACTCCTATAAACCCAGCACTTTGGGAGGCTGAGGCAGGTGGATCGCTTGAGGTCAGGAGTTCGAGACCAGCCTGGCCAACATGGTGAAACCCCGTATCTACTAAAAATATGAAAATCTGGGATACAGGCACATGCCTGTAATCCCAGCTACAGGAAGCTGAGACAGAAGAATCGCTTGAACCTGGGAGGCAGAGGTTATAGTCAGCCGAGATCTCACCACTGCACTCCAGCCTGGCCCACAGAGTGAGACTGTTTCAAAACAAACAAACAAACAAACAAACAAACAAACAATGCACAGGCAGGATTTATTCTCTCTGCGTGTCTGCAGGATGCCAGTCTGTGAGGACCAAAAGCTCATTCCATGGGAAAAGGAGTCAGTTCTAAATGGGTTTTCTTCACCTCTGATTATTCTCTCCTTTAATGGAACCCTTGGAGAGCCTCTATTTTCAAGTTATTTAGAAAATGAGACCTCTTACTTAAAAAAAAAAAGCCATGTGGGATTAAATATATTCTGTCCTCAGAATATTAGGTTAGCGCAAAAGAAATTGTGGTTTTTGTCATTGCTTTTAATGGCAAAAACTACAATTAGCTTTGCACCAACCTGATACTTCTTAGTTGTACCCTTTCCCTCAGTTATCCAAGCCAAGAAACTCTTATTTGAACAAATCCTCAAGAAAGTGCTTACAATAGCAGCCCCTTCCTATTGTTTCCCCTCAACTCTGAACCTCAGTCCCACCTTGCGGTGCACTGGAACCGCCATCCTCACGTCATCTATGAAGACAGTGAGCAGCTCTGGACTGTCTGTTACCTGTCACCTCTGCTGTGGCTTCAGGATGGTGATGGAGTTCCATCCCAGCCACATCCTCTTTAGGATGGAAAAATCCCAGCTCCTCTGCTTGTTGAACCAGAAGACTCTGGTTATCCGGAACAAGCTGTGTCTCCAAGGGTGGTATCGGGGCTCCTGGCAAGTAGAGATGAGGCCTTCTTAAAGATGGCGTTGGTATTTTCCATGCTGCCTGGAAGGTTTGCATGGCAGCATGTGTTACGGGTAACAAGGTTGGGGCAGTGGCGGGGGTGGATCCACACGGGGGAGGGAGAACACTAGCATGTGAAACATCTCTTCCCACCTGTGAGGAGACACAGCTTCAGGTGCAGCAGACTCTCCTTCAAATTGGAGATGACTGCTCTTGGCAGGCACTCTGGAGCAATAATCATAATAACATAATTTGACATTCCCCACTCTTTGGGGAAGAGAATACACCTATAATAGCCATTTTCAAGAGCCAAGGAGTGCAGCCAGAGCAGGGGAAGGAGGGGCCTGAACTTCAAAGGAGACAGGCCTGGTGGTTATGAACACAAACAGCCTTTCAGTTTTCAAAGCTCCACGGAATTCTCTGTGAAAACAGCAACTTCTGCAACCTCTAATTTTCTTCTTTGTGCTCTGATTAGCATCAAGCTGTTCTCCCTTTGCAATTCAGTAGCCTCTTGAAGGGTGTTTGGTTTGCATGATAGGACTGATGGGCAGGTCCTGGCTTCTCTACAGTGGCCTGTCACTTGCTTGCCACCCAGGGCGTCACCACAGAGTGCCCCAGTGAGCTCCCTCCAGCCATATGCAGTACATCAATCTAAGTGAGGGGCTCAGGCCATTGATTCTCTTCCACTGCCGCCCCTCTGCCACCAAATGCCAATTATTTATATTGGTTTCAGAAACAAAGTTCTTAATTTAAGCCAACAGCTGCCTTACCTGTGAAGAACACTTTCTTTGGGTGTGTTGAATAAAATCTCCCTGGAGGAAGAAGATTTCCTTTCCTACATGTTTCAGAGAATGGCCAACTTTGATTCCTTAAAGGACATGAGCTTCTCCCTTTCCCAGACCCTTCAAACTTAACCCAACTGACGTCATAGTTGATACCTTCAATCTCAAGATAGTCTGGTAATCTCTTATATTTGCGTAGCGCTTTATAATTCCCAAAGTGCCTTCACCTCCAAAACTTCATTTAACCTTTACAACAATGGAGGAGGTAGGTTGGGCAGGTATTAGTGTTTCCAGAAGCAGTAGCCACAGCTCAGAGAGGTTAAGCAACTTGCCCAAAGTCACACGGCTGGCAGGTAGCAGGGTAGGACCAAAAGTCTTTGGAACTTTGGTCTGGGACTCCTGACATTCACCGTACCTGCCTCCTATTCTAAAATGATTATGTGATTGTAAGGAGGAGCCAGAGAGTAGTGCCACTTATTGGACTTCTCACTTAGGGACTTGCAGTCCACAGGTGACCCTGGTTTACAGCGACCCGGGGGCAACTGGAAGGGAGCATTGCCTCTGGGGATGGGGTGAGAGTACAAGGTGGGTTAGGGAAATGAACACATTCGCATCAGTCAGGGTTCACTGCAGAAAGAGAAGCCTGTGCTTTGGCACCTTAAGCAGAGAACAATCTAACCCATGGAACAGGGTGCCTATAGCACCACCAGATGGGCTGGAGGAGGGTGCCAGGAAGGACCCCCAGGAATGATTGCCAGAAGGATTCACGCAGAGCTTTCCTAACAGGGGAGACACCACCTACCACTCACCCCACTGAATTTAAGAGCACACGCAGTGGCTGCAGGCCAGGAGTCTGCTGCAGGCCACCAATGACACCAATGCAACTCTCTCTCAGCACTCCACAGCTGGAAAATGGATGCTGAAATCCTGCTACCAACAAATCTGATGTTTCCAGCATATTGCCAGCAGAAAATAGCAAAAGGGGTAGGAAGCGGCATTAGATTAGCCACAAGTTCCCATCTAGAATTGTTGCTACACGGGAGTCTGGGCAATGTGGCTTTTTGTGAGATGGTTTCTATCTTCTACAGAACAGGAAGGAACATTCAAAGGAGGGTACAATGGAAGTTGAGTAAGCCAGTACACAGAGTCCACCATAGCAGCCAGCCTAAGGCCCACTCTCTTGTTATCCATGAAAACCTGACATGCAAACACTCTGACAATGAATATTTGATTCTGAAGTGGATATATCAAAGGTCTTTATTAGCATAGGAACAACCCATAGTGTGCATTTGTGTGTTCCCTAAATGCACACAGACACCGTATCTCTCAAGAATCACTGATGTATTTCATTGTAGAGTTGAGAATTTCTAGGCCATGAAGCTTTCTCAGTTGAGCAGCAAACCTGTCACAATCAAAACAAACAACCCAGGACATAAGTGCCACAGTTCAGGCTTCTGGAGCCCAGAGCCAACACCCTCTCAGATGGAAGCTGGCTGAGAACGTCAGTCCTATCACTGGGTGGAAACAGGAAGTGGCTGTGGCACTGGGGTACCCTAAAGATCACAGGGGTAAGACAGACCCTCAGGGAGGCCCACAAAGCACTGAAAACACTTGCTGCAGGTGGCAGGTGTGTCAGGCTGATCAGACGCGACCTTGCTCTCAAGAACTCCCCCACAGGTTGCCACTTTGAAGTCATCCTAGCTAATGTGCTTGCTTTCTATAGAAGAAAGATTTTAACTATTCCTTCCATTTGAACAACCAGACAGAACTTGAAAGGACCTTAGATATTATCGAGGCCAACCCCCTCAATCTACAGAGGAGGAATTAAAGGCATGTGGATGTAAGGGAAGGAGCCTCTCTCACTCAGTTCCTGGGGTTACCCCTGCTCTGTGCCAGGGCTCCTTCGCTCAGCCACAGGTGGACACCCCCCAGAAGCACGTGCAACGAGGTGCATCTGCACATCAGAACAGGAGCAGAGCAGAGTGGAGGTCTGAGCTTGACAGAGAAGCCATGGGCACAGTTACAGCCCACATCTCTTGCCCTCGCTCACTGGGGGCCTCGACATGCTGTTCTGCGTCTCTGCTTCTCCACTGTTTCCTCCTGCATGAACATGTGACCCTCGCTGGCCATTCCTCCATATGTTTAGGCTGAGACAAAGAACATGAAGTGGGGGTCTGTTTCTGGAAAAGTAGAGAAGAGAGAAATTCTAGAGGGAAGAGAAGGGGAGGTGGAGTGGGGTGGGGGAGAAGGAGGATAAAGAGACAGGGAGAGGGATGCAGAACAGCGGAAAATGGAATGGAGAGAAGGCAACGGCAGCAAGTGTGAGCAGCAAGTCCCCATCAGACAAGCTGATTCCCTCTCTGGTTGGAGCCCAAGAGCTCCCGTTTCCTCTAGAAAGGCTTTCTTCAGAGAAGCAGCTATTGGGCTTAACCTAGGTCTGCACAGAAAGCATGAGGGCTTCCCACAGCATCCTGTGAGGCACGCAGTCCCAGCCAAAAGTCAGCGCCTCAGCTTAGCTGCTTTCTGCAATGGGACCGACGCTGGATCAGCCTGGCTCCGTGTCCACAGCATACCTGGGCTCAGCTGTGCACAGCTTCCCCAGAGCAATGCCTGCGTTCACCTGCACGGCCGTCTTCTGTGTGTCACTGCCTGCAAGCCTTAACAAGACCTGCAGGAGGTCTGTCTTTAGCAGGGAAGACGCAACGTTGGGCACCTCCATGCAGTTACCAAGGCAGAGGGCAGCGTTGCCGACCAGAATCTCATCCTCTGAGCTGAGCAGCTTCATCATAATGCTCAACTCTGCAGGGAAGGAAGAGAACAAGCAACAGCTCCTTTTAATCCCCAAATAGGAGGCTGGCAACAGGACATGAGGGGCACAGGTAGGTGTCAGTGGACACCGAGCTTCCCCAATAACTCTGCAGCAGAACTTGTTCACTCACTCATCAGCAAACATTCACTGAATGCATATGAACCTCCTCAACTCCTTGCTGAATCTCTGAAGTATCTCGGCTTCCCAGAACAGTGTCCAGCACAACACAGTTGTTAGATGAATGAATGCTATGTGTCAAACAGGTCTGTCCTCCTGAAAGCCCCTGTTCTTAACCTCTCACTGCACCAGGGTGAGAGGTCCCATCTGACAGCCCCCAGGTGGGAGGCAATGTGCTGGCAACCAAACCTGCAGGGTATGAAACAGGATCCAGGAGAAAGGCTCCAGCTTCCATGGTGGAGCCTCCTTTAGTTCACCTTCTGCGCACTCCAGGGAGTTGGTAAGAAGAACATTAGCAGGCTGCCTCTCCTGGGAAGCCTGCTGTGAATAACTACAGCCGGTTTAAGTTACTGGACTAAAGCTGGGCTCAGACTCTGGTATTTCCCTTGTTCACTAAATGTTGAAGGTGTTTTCCCCCCTCCTTCTGTGAAGGCAGAGAACTGAACTTGCTGAGAAGAGGGAGTTTCCTAGCTTTGCCCCTGTTATCTTTGAGCTGTCTGTCAGCTGGGTCTCCAGTCTGGGTATCCTACCTGTGTGCAACCAAAAGGCTAATTAAATGCTTTCAGATCTGACGTGAAACATCTTCCATAAACATTGCTGAAGCCTGGGAGAGGTTAACAGCATTGCTGCTAAGTTCCTCCTCGACCACAGTTCCCTTTGCAGCTTCAAGGGTGGATGAACCTCTGGGATGAGGGCTCCCTTAAGGAAATCATCACTTACTTTTATCCAGTCTTATTACTTCTTCCCGAGCTTCGTGGTAACTATTCGTGCAGATAGCTAGTATCTTTACAGCATAACGTGATGCAGTCTCGCCTCCTGTCTAGATTTCAGAATGAAATCAGAAAAATATAATCAGTGCTATGATTGCTCTTGGCCACAAACCACAGCGAGCAGTTATTATAGTGCTAGTGGCTTCCTAAACTCTGAAAAGAGAATTCTATGGAGAACAGCATATGCTTCCCGGTGAGCAGGCATGGTCCCTGCTGGAACAGAGTGTCATCCGCATCCTCTCTAACCCAGCCCACACCCCTGACAGGAATGTAGGCCTGTCATGTACACCTGAGTAATTGCCTCCAGAAGGCTTTATGAGCAAGTGGCTGAGAAGAGAATGATGCTGATGAATGGCAGACCTACCAAAAAGGGAGGAAAAGGCCCTCCCATATCATTTTCCCATTTGAGAATGAGGACTGACTTGCCAAGGCTGTTAGGCTGACAGTCCTGCATGAGGAACCTCAGGAACCTAGATCATTTTAAGAGGTGACAACTGTCAAACACCGCCCTTGCAATCTCCCATGTGGGGTCTTTAAAAGGCATGTGTGCATGTATGCATGCATGATGCATAGGTATGCATGCCATCAGGAGCTTTTGGTGGGTTTGCAAAAGTCATAATGAATGACAGTCATTGTTCAAGTGGCAGCCTAAACTTAAGACCCCCTGTGCTGCCCCCTCGGTGTTAACCCTGCCCCAGCAGTAGCCCACAGAGCATGCTTCCCTGCCCCACTCAGCCTGAGGCTTTATGAATAAAGGCCATGTGTCACCACACCAACATGGGTGTGTGGACCTCATGGGCACACACATCATAGGTGGGATTCTGAGATGGCAACCTAATATAATAATCTCCTTCACCCTTGCAGGTGAATCCAGATAGCTGTTCTACCGGCTTGCTTAGATTCACTGCACTCATTTCACAGGGAAATCCCAATATCCTTTGGTCACATGGTAATTCTGCAGGCTACATGTCTCATAGATGAGTAGCAAAACCTGAGCAAAACAATGTGCCTGAAACCTACTCAGATCATTTTTATCAAGAACAGAGGCCATATATATATTTAAAGTCAGGCTTGAGGGATAAGCAGTCTTTTTTTTTTTTTTTTTTTTTTTTTGAGATGGAGTCTTGCTCTGTCGCCCAGAGTGCAGTGGCACAATCCCAGCTCACTGCAAGCTCTGCCTCCCGGGTTCATGCCATTCTCCTGCCTCAGCCTCCCAAGTAGTTGGGACCACAGGTTCCTCCCACCACGCCTGGCTAATTTTTTTGTATTTTTAGTAGAGACGGGGTTTCACCATGTTAGCCAGGATGGTCTTGATCTCCTGACCTCATGATCCGCCTGCCTCAGCCTCCCAAAGTGTTACAGATGTATCTAATGAACAATTTTCTTATTTATTGAACGATCTGTTATTGATGTTCAGAGTATGGTCTGGGTAGACAGGCAGAAGCAAATCCCTATCCAAGAAGTTTAAAATCTAGCAAGGAAGAAAAGGCAGCACATTAACCAAACAAAACCCGCCTTAATTCTGTTCCCCGAATAAAATAGGACACTTCAGTACATTTCAGGGTTGTAACCAATAAAGTGATCTTACCTTCAGGAATTTCATCATTTTCTTTACCACTCCTGCTTGCAAGGCCTCCTCAACAATTTTCAGAGAGGAAGAAAGGGTCCGGCTCAGAACACCAGCAGCTCTCTGAATACAGCAGAAAGAAGATAATTAAATGTCCTTTTCAGAAATGCTGACAACCTTTAAAAGTTAACAGGAAGTTTGGTGAGGCAAAATCAATCATTAACATTAGAAGCAAAATATAAAAAATAGGATGGCCAAATAATAGCAAGCACTGTTCTTTTTAATAAAACTGTCACGGAGCTGCAGCCATAGCCCCTTGCCACCCAGAGGCCCACATTATTTCAGCTTCACACAGGATCAACCAGTTCAACTCTGAGAAAGGAAGTTCTCCCTTGTGATTCCTCCCAGAGCTCTGATATCAGCAGGCCCTTTATTAGGGGATGTTTGATTTCCTGGATTGGTCTTCTGTGTCATTTATCTTTATCTTTTCCTCTGTCTTTTGTTCTAGTTTCTGGGATAGTTCATTTACTTTATTTCCCAGCTCTTCTCTCTCTTTTTTTTTTTTTAAATAAATGGCAAGCTGTTACTCTTTTATGGATATAACTATCTTTAATCTTTCTCAGGATACAAATGATAGTTACTATTTTCTTCTTCTGTTTCCTGTATCATCTCTATTTCTTTTGGATCAATTTTTATGTTTATCTTGGTTTTCCTATTTATGTGTGTGGCTTTCCTGCAATGTCTGGTTGACTCTTACCTGCCCAATCACATGTACGAAAAAAGCAATAAAATATGTTTGGGTATGCTATGTTTATGGGAAGTATGGAAAGCTAGAGAGGTGGCACTCTCATATACCAGAAAGAAAAATGTTTTCTCCAGTTTCAGTTCTTTAAAGATGAAAGTGTTCTGATTTTATGCCTGGAGGATAGATGCCTGCCAGCAAACGCAGCTCCACTGCCTGTACCTCTGCTCTCTGTTGTATCAGGAGTTCTGAAACCTTGATCCTTTCATTATAAGGCAAATCTGCTACTGACCAGCTATGTGTTCCTCCGTCTGTACTCTATACGAAGGTGTCCTCAGCCCTGCCTCATTAATTACCACCCTAGCAGCTGCTCTCCATCTTCAGGAAACTTGTTAAAATTACTTACCTATTGGTAACCATTGCCTGTTCACCGTCAATGTAGGTCTCTACTTTTTTTGTTCCCCCCAATGGCTTTAATCTCATTTTAATGAGGACTCCAGAGGGAGAAAAGATAAACTTGTGTATTATCAATCTTGCTTCCCTAATCTGCTTCCTAAAGATCCTAGAATTTTGCTACAGTTGACACCACAGATCCCCTTTCAGGCCCAGGACAGTGGAGACTGTGCTAGACTAGGACCAGATGCCCATGGTGAAGCTGCTGCCCAGCAAGCTGGGAAGCACCCAATGTGGCACACACAGAATGCTGGAGAAATCTGGCCCAAGAGCTCTCCTAAATCCCTACACTCAGGTATTAGTGTAGGCCTATCTTTAGGTCTGGACCATCTGAGAACGGTGGTGCTTACCACTTTGGGGGTCAGGGACCTCTTTTGAGGATCTGATGAAAGCTATGATGCCCCATCCATGAAAATGCACACGCACAAAACCTTCACCCTATCCTGTCTGAATTGACTTTGGGGACGTTTAGAGAGTGCTACCCCCAAACAGGGTATGTTGGATCTACCCAGAACCTTTTTTAAACTGTGGAGCCAGTCCTCAGTCTGCAACCCTTGAAAGGCTGGTTTCCCAGATCCACCCTAGATGTGGCCCTGATTGCTTCTCTAGGCATTAGGGCCCTGCCCTGACAGGGAGAAAAACAGGGGTGATCACTTAACGTGAGTGAAGAACACTTTCTAGGGTGATGGCAAACAGCCTCTTGAATCATACTAATATTCTTTTCCTGATGCACTGTGCTGACATATAGGGCTTTCTCAGTTTTCTTATTCAAATGTCAGACACAGAATTGAGAAAGCCATTTCAGCATATATTTTAAAAAGAGGCTAAAACTATTATGCACAAACAACCTCTAGGATCACTGGCTTAAAATACGGGCCTGGCTTTTTATTTTTTCCTACGGAAAAAAGGGATTCTAAATAAGTTGGACACTTGATCTGTCCAATTTGCACAGGATATTTTGAAATAGGACAAATCAGATCGATTATATCCTCTAAGCTGGTTAAATTTCAGACCAAATGGAAGGGGGATTCTTAAGTTGGGTTCCTGGACTCTAGGGGATCCACAGATGACGGACATGGCAAGGAGGTCACCAAATCCCTGAAACTGCAGACAAAACTTGGTGTTTATGTGCTTGTGTGCATTATTCGAATAGTATATCCATACCGTATCTCAGAGACTCAGCAGATTCTCAAAGGTGGCAACTTGAAAAAGATTACACTGGTAACAAAACAAAACAAAACAAAACAAAACAAAACAAGAACAGTGAAAGTTGCTTCTGGATTTCCCTGGGAGAAACTTACTGTCAGGATTCCTCCATCCTGGCTGTTTAGTAAAGACAGGCACCTTCTGCTCACCTCCACAGCCCAAACCTACAACAATGGGGAGAGGCCAGCAGGAGATTTTAATTTTCTGACAATCTGAATTCTCAGCGGAGCTTCTTCTGAGCACCCTCTCCTTTTTAGCACCACAGCACTGTGCCCAGGTTCCCTCACAACACCATCTTTTACTGCTCTTATTCCTCCCCATGTCTGTCTCCCCTAACTCCAGGTATTACCCTGATAGCAGGAACCACCTTTCACTTGACTTTGTAAACACAGCACCTCATACTCTGCTCAGCACACCTTGGACACCCAGTCTGTTTTCTGAGTGAACACATGACTGAGTGATGCATCCACCCCTCAGCAGAGCACAGGGAGAGTGCATCCCTCCAGCCTTTTCCCATTCCACGGCCAGCGTGTGAGTGTACATGCTTCTGTCTCTTCGTGAACACGAGAATGGTTTTATGCCACAGAATGTGTACAGGTCGTCCCAGGCTTCCAGACAGGGAGACAAGAACGCCATACCTCAGAGACAAAGGGAGCCTGAAGACACAGGTTCATCATGAGTCCCAGGAGTGTGTAGATAACCTCTCTGAACAGGTCCACATTCTCCTCACATCTGGCCTTGGAAAACAAAACAAGGTAACCAATGACCTTTCTGCCTTACAGCTTTTTATGGTCATCTTTTCCCTTGGACTAGTGTCTCAGAGTTCCCATACTCCCTAATTGCCAACTCATAAATTGCCAATGTCATGAACCTAAACGGTTTTGGAGGATCAGAGACCAGTTCCATGAGTTAGTGTTGGTCCAGGAGACTTGGAAGGAGTCTCTGGTGCCTCTGCCATGGGACTATGGATCAGGTTGGCCCTGGGTTGAAAGTGAAGAGTGAGCTGCTGAGACGGGTGATCATTCAACTCCATCAGAAAAATCCTTCAAATCAGGATCAGCCAAGATGGCCGACTAGATGCAGCCAGGTGGAACAGCTCCCACTGAGGAAGAGAGATGACTGACATGCTCCTAACAGATCTTCAAAGGGAAGACGCTGAGAGTAGATGGAGGAAAGATGCAGAAACGGGGTGGAGGGAAGTAACTGGGAACCCTGCATGGGGCTCCTATGTACCAAGGCTTGTTCTTGGCCCCCAAAGGCTCTTGAGGAATGGGTGAATTGAAGTGGCAAAGAGCAACCTAATCTCATCATAGTCCTCTGGAACCCCGGCAGGAGAAATCCCCTTGACCACCACAGACACTCAGTGAGCTGTCAGGGAGAGCTGCTTAGAGAAGTGGTAGGGGTGGCAAGCCAGTTGATGTGGAACCCAGAGGGTTGGGTGTGGAAGCATCTATAGTGAGCATGGCCAGGGACAGCCATTTCCCTAGGCTCAAATAAGTCCCATAGGAGACTTTAGCCCTCGGGAAATCATCAGACCTGAACTCTGCAGGGTGGTCTTGCCCATCAAACAGGGCCAGTCCAACTTGAGGACCCCTTGCTCTGCTGGACTCTCCTGGGGCCCCAGCCTGGTCACACCTGCTTGCTGAGCAGTCTTGGGGGCCCTGGGGGCCCACACCATAGCTTCTGCACTGGCAGACCATGCCTGACCAGTGGAGAGCACCAGCAGGGTACCCCTATCACCATGCACCAGCCCACATGCTCCCTCTCTACACCACAGCTTCCCCTGGGCCCAAGGCAACTCCCCACATCACTTTGCTGGTGAGTGTCTGATCAGGCAGGTTTTGCTTTCCTTGCCCTGCCAGAGCATGGGAGTGCAGTCCTGCCCCTCCTCTTCCCACTGACCACCACTGTAGATGGAGTATTGATGGGCATAGAGCCAGCCAGCCCCACCCCTACCAGCAACTTGCCCTTGTGCTAGCATGGCATAGAGTACAGTGGATCTTTGTTCCTCTAGGAGCAACCTCCTCTGCTTGCGAGGCACAGAGAAGGCACAATCTTCAGCATGACCACACACACAGTCATCAGCAGGGACCCTCTCCCCCAGCTGTGTTGCCTCTGCCATTGTGGCAAACACCTGCAAGGAGGCAGGCACCCTGACACCTGCTAGCACCCTGCCACAGGTCTTCCGCTGCTGTTGGCATGCATGAACAAGTTAAGGTCTCATTATCACCACATTATGAAATTCTTGGGCTAACACCATCCATTGGAGTGTAGTGACCAGAGGTTTGGGATCACCTTGGCTCCCCCATTGCAGTGTATTCTTAACCTAGAGGAGCCAGAAAACAAAGTCAAGGCCCAATACAAGTCCCTGAGAGTTAGAGCATCCAGTCCAGAAATTGAGAGCTGAATACTGACCCCCTAAAATCTTCTAGAAATAAAGCCACTCAGCTGAATCCACCTTATACCACAATAAAACCCTCAAGGTCATCAAATAAGATAAAAGAAACAAATTTATCCAAAGGTCAGCAATCTCAATGATTGACAGTAGAGAAATCAACAAAGATAAGAAAGAATCCACATGATAAACCTGATAATTCAAAAACCCAGATGCCTTCTTTCCTTCAAACAACCACAACACCCCTCCAGAAAGGGTCTAAACCAGGCTGACATGGCTGAAATGACACAAATAGAATTCAGAATATGAATAGGAATGAAGTTCATTGAGCTACAGGAGTGCATTGAAACCCACATCACGAAAGCCAAAAATCATAATAAAACAATGAAGGAGCTGACAGACAAAATGGTCAATACAGAAAAGAACATAACCAACCTGGTAGAGCTGAAAAACCATACTACTAGAATTTCATAATGCAATCACAAGTGTTAATAGCAGAATAGACCAATCAGAGGAAAGAATCTCAGAGCCTGAAGACAGGCTTTCTGAAATAAGACAGTCAGACAAGAATAGATAAAAAAATAATAAAAAGGAACACGCAAAACCTCTGAGAAATATAGAATTATGTAAAGAGCCCCAATCTACATTTAATTGGTGTCCCTGAAAGAGATGAGAAGAATGGAACCAATTTGGAAAACACATTTCAGGATATCATCCATGAGAACTTCCCCAACCTAGATAGAGAAGCCAACACTCAAATTTGGGAAATACAGAGAACCACAGTAAGATACGTCATTAAGAAGATCACCTCCAAGACACAGAATCATCAAATTATCCAAGGTCAAAATGAAAGAAAAAATATTAAAGGCAACTAGAGAGAAAGGTCAGGTCACTTACAAAGGAAAGCCCATCAGACTAACAGCAGACTTCTCAGCAGAAACTCTACAACCCAGAAGAGACTGGAGGCCAATATTCAACATTCTTATAGAAAATAAATTCCAATCCAGAATTTCATTTCTAGCCAAATTAAACTTCATAAGTAAAGGAAAAATAAGCAAATGGTGAGGAAATTCATTACCACCAGACCTGTAGTGCAAGACCTCCTGAAGAAAGCACTAAATATGGAAAGGAAAGACCATTACCAGCTTCTACAAACACACACTGAAGTACACAGACCAGTGTCACTATAAAGCAACCACATAAATAAGTCAGCAAAATAACCATCTAACATCATGATGACAGGATCAAATCTACACATAGAAATACTAACCTTGAATGTAAATAGGCCAAATGTCCCAAGACACAGCGTGGCAAGTTGGATAAAGAACCAAGATCCACTGGTATGCTGTCTTCAAGAGACCCATCTCACAAGCAATGACACACATAGGCAAAATAACAGGTTGGAGAAAAATCTACCAAGCAAATGGAAAACAAAAAAGCAGGGGTTGCAATCTTATTAGTTTTAGATGAAACAGGCTTTAAACCAACAAAGACCAAAAAAGACAAAGAAGGGCATTACACATATTGGTAAAGGGTTCAATTGAACAAGAAGATCTAACTATCCTAAATATTTATGCACCAAACACAGAAACATCTAGATTCATAAAGCAAGTTCTCAGACACCTTCAAAGAGACTTAGTCTGACACTCAATAATAGCAGAAGACTTTACCACCCCACTGGCAATATTAGATCATTGACATAGAAAATCAATGAAGATATTCAGGACCTGAACTTAGCACTGGATCAAATGGGCCTGATGTACATACACAGATTTCTCAAAATGAAAACAACAGAAAATACATTTTTCTCATTGCCACATAGTGCATACTCTAAAATCCATCATATTTGGAAGTAAAACAGTCCTTAGCAAATGCAAAATAACTGAAACCTTAACACTCAAATTGGAAATTAAGACTAAAAAAAGAACTCAAAACTGTATAACAACATGGAAATTGAATAACTTGATCCAGAATGACTTTTGGGCAAATAAACCAATTAAGGCAGAAATCAACAAGTTCTTTGAAACTAATGTGAACAAAGACACAACATACCAGAATCTCTGGGACACAGGTAAGATAGTGTTAAGAGGGAAATTTATAACACTAAATGCCCTAACAGATATTCCTAATTAAAAAGTTAGAAATATCTCATGTTAACAACCTACCATGACAACTAAAACAACTAGAGAACTAAGAGCGAACAAATCCCAAAGCTAGCAGAAGACAAGAAATAACCAAAATCAGAGATGAACTGAAGGAGACTGAGACACAAAAACCCATTCCAAAGATCAATAAATTCTAAAGCTGGTTTCTTGAAAAAATTAATAAAATAGGTAGACCACTAGTTAGACTAAAAAAAATGGAAAGGCAGAAAATGCAAATAGACACAATCAGAAACAACAAGGGGGATATCACCACTGACCCCACAGAAATACAAACAATCATCAGAGAATACTATGAACACCTCTCTGCCCATAAACCAGAAAATTGAGAAGAAATGAATAAATTTCTGGACACATACACCATCCAAAGGCTGAACCAGGAAAAAATTGAATCCCTGAACAAACCAATAATGAGCTCTGAAATTGAGTCAGTAATAAATAGCCTACCAACTAACAAAAGCCCAGGATCAGCTGGATTCACAGCTGAATTCTACCAGATGTACAAAGAAGAAGTGGGACTATTCCTGCTAAAACTATTCCAAAATATCAAGGAAGAGGGACTCCTTCCTAACTCATTCTATGAGACCAGCATCGTCCTGATTCAAAAACCTGGCAGAGACACAACAAAAAAGAGAAAACTTCAGGCCAATATTCTTGATTAACACTGACGCAAAAATCCTCAACAAAATACTGGCAAACCAAATCTAGCAGCACATCAAAAAGCTTATCCATCACAGTGAAGTAGGCTTTATCTCTGGGATGCAAGGTTGGTTCAACACATGCAAATAGGTAAATGTGATTCATCACATAAACAGAACTAAGAACAAAAACCATGTGATTATCTCAATAGATGCAGAAGAGGCTTTTGATAAAATTCAACACCTCTTCATGTTAAAAACTCTCAATAAACTAGGTACTAAAGGAACATATTTCAAAGTAATAAGAGCCATCTATGACAGACCCATGGCCAACATCATACGTACAGGCAAAAGCAGGAAGCACTCCCCATGAAAACCAGCACAAGACAAGGATGCCCTCTCCCACCACTCCTATTCAACATAGCATTAGAAGTCCTGGCCATGGCAATCAGGCAAGAGAGAAAATAAAGGGCATCTATATAGGAAGAAAAAAAAGTCAAACTACCTCTGTTTATAGACGGCATGATCCTGTATCTAGAAAAAACCACAGTCTTGGCCCAAAAGCTCCTGAAGCTAATTAACAACTTCAGCAATGTCTCAGGATATAAAATCAACATACAAAAGTCACTAGCATTCTTAGACACCAACAACAGTCAAACCAAGAGCCAAATCAGAAATACAATCCCATTTATAATCGCCACCAAAAGAAAATACCTAGGAATAAAGCTAACCAGGGAAGTGAAAGATCTCCACAAGAAGAACTACAAAACACAGCTCAAAGAAATCAGAGATGACACAAACAAATGGAAAAACGTTCTGTGCTCATGGACAGGAAGAATCAATATTGTTAAAATGGCCATACTGCCTAAAGTAATATATAGATTCAATGCAATTCCTATTAAACTACCATTGACATTCTTCACAGAACTAGAAAAAACTATTTTAAAATTCATATGGAACCAAAAAGAAGCCCGAATAGCCAAGGCAATCCTAAGCAAAAAGAACAAAGCTGGAGGCATCACGTTACCCGACTTCAAACTATACTTACAGGGCGACAGTAACCAAAACAGCATGGTACTGGTATAAAAAGAGACACATAGACCAATGGAACAGAATAAAGAACCCAGAAATAAGACCGCATACCTAAAACTATGTGATCTTCAATAAACCTGATAAAAACAAGCAATGGGGAAAGGATTCCCTATTTAATAAATGATGCTGGGATAACTGGCTAGTCATATGCAGAAGATTGAAACTGGACCCCTTCCTTATGCAATATACAAACATTAACTCAAGATGGAATAAAGACTTAAATATAAAATCCAAAACTATAAAAACCCTGGAAGATAACCTAGGTAATACCATTCTACACACAGGAACGAGCAAAGATTTCATGACAAAGACACCAAAAGCAATCTCAACCAAAGCAAAAACTGACAAATGGGATCTAATTAAAGAGCTTCTGCACCGCAAACGAAATTATCAACAGAGTGAACAGACAACCTATAGAATGGGAGAAAGTTTTTGCAAACTATGCATCTGACAAGGGTCTAATATCCAGCATCTATAAAGAATTTAAACAAATGTACAAGAGAAAAATAAACTACCCCACTAAAAAGTGGGCAAAGGACATGAAGAGATACTTTTCAAAAGAAGACATACAGATGGCCAACAAGCACATGAAAAAAAGTTCAGTATCACTGATATCATTAGTGAAATGCAAATCAAAACCATAAGATACCATCTCACACCAGTCAGAATGGCAATTATTAAAAAGTCAAAAAATAACAGATGCTGGCAAGGCTGCAGAGAAAA
The DNA here is from genome assembly GCF_043159975.1 of Macaca nemestrina. Classification (NCBI taxonomy): domain Eukaryota; kingdom Metazoa; phylum Chordata; class Mammalia; order Primates; family Cercopithecidae; genus Macaca; species Macaca nemestrina. Next base: position 113,251,432 of record NC_092136.1, on the reverse strand, counting down.
AGGTACACTTATACACTGTTGGTGGGAGCATCAAGTAGTTCAACCATTGTGGAAGACAGTGTGGCTATTCCTCAAAGACCTAAAACAGAGATACCATTTGACCCAGCAATCCCATTAATGGGTATATACCCAAAGGAATAGAAATATTTTTATTATAAAGACACATGCACATATATGTTCACTGCAGCACTATTTACAATAGCAAAGACATGGAATCAACCTCAATGCCCATCAATGATAGACTGGATAAAGAAAATGTGGTACATATACACCATGGAATACCATTAAGTCATAAAAAAGAATGAGATTATGTCCTTAGCAGGAACATGGGTGGAGCTAGAGGCTATTATCCCTTGCAGGATAAGAATTAATGCAGGAACAGAAAACTAAGTACTACATGTTCTTCCCTGTAAGTGGGAGCTAAAAGATGAGAACACATGGACACACATAGGGGAACAATACACACTGGGGCCTGCCAGAAGGTGGAGGGTGGGAGGAAGGGGGAGAGGATGAGGAAAAATAAATAATTGGTACTAGGCTTAATACCTGGATAACGAAATAATCTGTACAACAAACTCCCATGACATAAGTTTACTTATATAAGAAACCTGCACATGTACTCCTGAACTTAAAAGTTAAATAATAAATAAATAAATAAATAAATAAATAATTTTTAAAAATTAACAAAGAAAATCCTTCAAATCTCCCCAGGGCGAATGAGACTTGATCTGGGGGGCTCTTTAAGGCCAGCAGCGCATAAAATCCGAGGTTACAGAAGGGAGAAGCCACTGGCGCCATCCAGCACTCACAGAAACAGAATTTCTGGAAAAGCCAGATAACTAAGCAGCAGCTAATGCCCCCGAAGAGGATAAAGACCAATTATGAATAGAAAAGCTAACATACCAGGAGGCTCAAGCAGCCATCCCCAAATTCCTCACAGGCCGCCATGTGTCTTCGGGTGGCAGGCTCAGCACTGAGGTTTCCCATGATGGCAATGCACTGGCACAGAGCTGAGGAGCTGCTTACCTTGGGATCTGTCTTCTAAATGAGAATCGAAAGAAGGCAGAGCCTCAGAGAGCAGGCAAAGGATGCCGCATGATCTCTTGGTGAATTCCCCACTCACCGAAAGGCCCACGAACCAACCAGATAGCTTCATGTCACACAGGGGCATCCCTGGGGTCACACTGGCAACAGGATGGAGGCACATAGAGGGGTAGACCCAAAAGGGTCTTCGCCTAGGGCTTAATCCCAGCTCCTCCATCAACCAGCTGGGAGGACCTGGGCAAATCCCTTCCCTTCTTAGAGGCTCATTTCCACAGCTGTGGCATGCTGGGGTGTGGTTATGCTCTCTAAGGGCCCCTGAAACTTCTAAGGTTCAATAGGGACAGGCTTCAGTTGCAACACACTCTCCAAGGAGAAGCCCTGCCCCCGACACTATTCACTGCCTTATCAGCTCAAATTGCTATACTAGTCTTCCTGACAGGATGACTTCCATTTGGGAACAGCGTTGCACATCGAACTTATTGTCAGCAGGGGACTGATGGAGACTGATGAACTCTATCCACCTTCACTTAAGATGCCACCCACATCCAGCTTTTCCTCCCCTGTAACCAGCGCCATCCATATGCCACCTCCACCTGTCCCTACTGTAGCTGTTTCAATAACTGACAATTGTGTAAATTCCAGCTGTGAATAAATGATTACTCAACCGAGAGACAATAGTTGTTCTGGATTGTAAACTGTGTTTAAACAGCCCCATTCACGCTGCTGAGAGTGTCTGTCACAGAGGGTGAAAATGAGGGTTTGCTCACCAGAACGCCTGTGACTGCAGGGAGAACACCTGGAAGGTTGGCCTGGAACCAGACTTGGAATCTGTCGAGAAACCATCAGCCAGGATTTATTTTTACATTGCACAAACTGTAACATAAATACAGTGTCTCAGATAATTAACGTTGCAAACTCTAGGTCCATATGATTTAGACTGTGCATGGAGAATTCAGAAACAAAAACAGAAAAAAACATGTCACTATGTATGTAATGTGGCTTTAATTTTTCTGAGTCTGGAGAATTGCCTTTGATGTTAAACAACAGATCTCAGATGGTGGCTCCCTTAAGCAGGGGTTGCTGGAATCTCTAGGCTTCTAACAAGCTGACTTACCCCCAACCCCTGCTCTGAGTCTACAGCATGTGTGTGCTGTGCGGAAGGCAAATACCGTGCAAGCAAGTTTACCCATCGGAGCCACTGGGAGGGCCTGGATGCATGTGCATCTCCACACGCTACAGCCACTGTTCCATACCCCGGCCCGTGCCGGCTGGCTGGCCTGCCTGTGAGCACAAGCAGCTCTCTCATCCCATTACCATCTTTAAGCAAGGTGTCCTAAAATTTGTAAGGAAATTTAAAACACAAGATGCACTTTAAAAAAAAGCTCTTGAAAAATTATGAAAACTAAGACCCTTACTATCATCCCCAGCAGCCAGGCAAAACAAGACAAAACAACACAAAGCCATGGGGCAGAAGGAGGTCGTTACTCATGATGTCACTGGCAACCCCAGAGGCGGCTGCATTTGACTGTTCATTCTTGCTTGCTGGCTCACTGGCTCACTCAGGTTCATTCAACGCGAATTTGCTGGGCAACTCCTACGTACCAGGCACTGATTAGAAGGAAGGAAGGTTCCCGACACTTTGGAGGCTTGCCTACTGTGAGAGGCACTGCTTTAAGTATGCTGCTGCTTCCAAACCCATGGAGGCCCAGGTCAGCCTCTAGACAGAGTGACTAGAATGGGAGTGGGTGGCCGCAGCCCCCTGGGAGGCATCAGCCCTCCTTCTCAGTGAATCTTGCAATACTCACTTGGAGACTTGGCCTAGCCTCTCTGAATACGGCACATTTTTAAAGATCAGACAGTTCAACAAAGACTGAAGAAGAAATGTCAATTTCTATAAATAAAAAAAATTACCTTTCTTCCAGAGCCAAGTCTGTGAACAGTCCCATAGCAGTGTTGGCCTCCTTATCCGAGAAATCAAGAAATGACACCAGGGCTTCCAATAATCTGCAAAAAACCATAATAACCTCAGAGGTAGCTGTCCTCCAACTAACAACATCCCAACAGGGTAACCTTGCAAGGAAACCAAAAAGCAGTCAGCATCTGGGTGAAATAAGCAGAAAGGGTGCCTTGCCATGCCCTCCTAGGAAGCCTAGCTCCTTGCCCACCCGGAAACAGACACTCTTAAGTGGTTGGCTCCACCACTTAATGTGAATCCCCAGAATGCTGAATACTTTTAACCAAAGTTTATTGATTATCGGACGCCAGCTCAGAAGGAGTTTCTGGGACTCTGCCATGTGACTCTGGCTCAGTCAAGTTCATTAACTTAGATGACATCTAAATGGCATGCTTACTAATCTGCTGATGACTAAAGTGGGAGGGCCCCCTAATAAGGTGGGTGATGGAATAAAGATTTAACAAGATTGTGACAGGCTGCTGAATATATTAGATTAAATTTAATAGGGTTAAGCTCAAAGTCTTCCACTTAGAGCTGGAAATTCTGCATAAGTAACAGAATTGTGAGACCTGGTTTGTAACTGGTTCATATGAGAAATATTTAAGGATTTTTAGCCACTTACAAACACAAAATGAGCAAACAGTCTAACACAGATGCCAAAAACACCTGATACAATCTCAGGCTACCCAAATGGACTTACTGGCACCACGACAATGGAAGTAAGAGGAATTTGTTCATCCAGCAAACTTGCATTAAGCATCTACAAGGTGCTAAGTATACTGTGCTCAGTACTGAGCTCCTGGTCTCCTACAGTGATACATATGTAAATAAATAAGATAAACTGTCTTAGGTGATATGTTAGAAACAGACACATGTTGAGGGGACCAGAGTCTCGCTGGTGGGAGGTGTGGGGATGGAAGTGAAGAAGCCTTCAATAGATGACACTTCAGTGTCTCTTGAAGTATAGTGTTAGCTATTCATTCGTTTATCCATTTGACCAATCACAATGAACAAGCACTGACTGTGTGCCAGGCAATGTGGTCGGTTCTGGGGTCCTAACGATGAAACAAGAAAATGTCCTGGTTCCAGGCAGCTTGCAGGCCAGTGTCGGGCCCACGGGGACGGGTACAGAGGCATGTCAGGCAAAGCCACCTGCAGTCACAGACTACGTGGGCGTAGAATTGCAGGAGCACATTTGGGGACTGCTGGCATGCAGTTAATACTTAGGATGTGAGGGGAAAACAGGGAACGGTAGAGAGCTGGACAGAGCCCAGATCCTGGGGGCCTTCTAGGGCCTGCTGGAAAGTCTGTACTTTGCCCTGTAGGCCCCTGTTCTCCAATGTGTGGTTGGTGGTGGGGGTCTCCGGGACAGATTCCTCAGTCAGTCTGAGTGGGAGGAGGCTCCAGGAGGCTGCTTTTTCATGAAGTTCTCATGTGATTCCTAGCCATTATATTTCTCAGTAATTGGAGAACCAGCCTTACAAGGAAGTTATTTCAGTGAGTTAAGTAGGAAAATAGCAGAACAGATGTGCATTTTAGAAAAATCCCTTCAGTGTACGGTGGAAGCTGGATTGGAGCAGGTAGTACAGGAGGCAGGAATTCAACCAGGGGAGAACTGTGATTGTCCAGACAATAAAGGCTAAGGGACCAGGCTGAGGTAGCAGCAGAGTAAGAAGCACTGTAAAAACACAAAGAGACGCTCACGAAGACCTGGAAGAAATGACTGGAGAGAGTAGAGGAGAACTAGAAGAAAATGAATTCAGGAGATGCTAAGGAGAAAGAGCTGGCAGCATACTATCTTATGGATGTGGTGAGGGAGAGCCAAGTCACTTCCAGGACATTGGCTTAGGCGACTGGATAGGCGGAGATACCCTCTATGAAGACAGGAAATTCAGGTAGATGAACTAGTGTGAGACCACGTTTTGATTTATTAAGTCAATGATACTTGTGGATGTTGTGATAGAGATGTCCAGTAGCAGAAGGGTATTTTCATCTCACACTCAGCAGAGTGAGACTTACACCCTTTACTTCTTGATGAAAGCCATGGATGGGAAGAGGGACAAGGGTAGGATCCCAGGGTCCCTGACTTGGAAGGGTGATAGCATAGGGGGGCTTGCAAAGGAAACCACAAAGGAATAGCCAGGAGGTAGGAGGGGGGCCAGGAAGGATGGTGTCCTGACAATCACTGTGATAGAGTTTCAAGAAGAGTAGTGATCAATAGGACCAAATGCCACAGGACAGAGAAGGGTGAAGACTTTGACCTTGACATCTTTAAGAAAGACAGATGACAGGCTATCAGACTGGGCTTTTGGGAATATGAACTCCAGTCACCCATATCTATGGTGCTGGATCTATTTAGCCACTTATTCTAGGAGTGGTCTGGAGGCCAAATCATCAAAGGAATGATGGAGGTAACAAGGATGCTTAACCTGAAATATATCAGTATTTTCAGATACCTAAAGTACTGGAAAGCTGGAAGGAGTCTCGGCCTGGGCCTCAATGTATGGAGGCAGAATCAACCCCAGAATAGTATGGGGCAGGCAACTTACGCATAGTGTAAGGAGATAATTTATATCAATCAGAACTGTCCTGAAATGGACAGTTGGCTACCTTGGGAGGTGAGACCCACAGCCTCTCACTAACTGGGGACAGACTTCTTCCACCCAGTCTATTAGCTGCGTTAGTGCCCATCCCGAATCAAATGGAGATAAAAATAATGAAAACTGCTGGCATCTCCCCTGGAGGGCATGATGCACAGGCTGTGTGGGGGTATGCAGAGGACATCTATGCTGAGTGGGGCTTGACTGGATGGTTTCTGAGAGCCCAGGTGACACCGAGCTTCTGCAAATCCCTAACATCTTCAGAAATGGATTCCAGTGTTCCTGCTGTCAAAAACAATTTATTTGTTTTACAGTCAGTTCAGATTCTTCCTTCACCAATTTAAACCTATTTTCTTCGGTCTTGAAAATAAATGCTAATGAACCTGAATAGCACAGATGAGACAATAGCCTAAGACCATCTTGGCTTTGTCCTGAGAGACATAAACAGCTAGCCCCCCTCTCTATGTGACAATGCACACATCCTAACTGGACTCAGTACCTATAGAGGATGGTGTATCCCTTTCTATTTCCTCACATACCCTCTTTTATGGTGGCAGATTTTCTGCTCTGCTGATAAGCAACTGTCTCTGTGAGTGAACCACAGGTCAGAAAACACTTTCATGTAATCAATAAATGCATGGTTACTTCAGTTTAGGACCCTGAACAATATTCCCTAAGAGAAAATGAATATAAAAATATTGAGCCCCTATCATACCATGTGTCAGGCTTGCTTGATGTTAGTTGTTTTTTTTTTTTTTTTTTTTTCTATAGCAGATGCTGTTTGCTGGCTAACCCCACAGATATTCTCCATTCCCTTCTATTCTTCCTAACTCTACTACAGAAGAAGCTGGGATCATTTTTTTTTCCACTAGGGGTAGCATGTGACAAAATTCTGTCCAAAGAGAAATAGGCAGTAGCTTTTCTTGATAAAAGGGACAGATCCAGCTGGTGCTGACCCGTCTTAAAGAAGGATGTGAAGCTTGGAGTTGCAGCAAGAGGGAAGGTATGACCATGTGAGGAAGGTCAAGAGAAGGGCACAGACTTTGACCTCGACATCTTTAAGCCCCTGCACCAACAGCTGCTATCTTTAGTCTCATTTTATTAGGTGAAAAAACAAGCCAGGCTTTATTTTGCTTAAGCTCCTTTCGCTCAAGTATTCTGCATAATGCAGCAGAAAAAATTCAACTGCATCACCCCCTGTAAGTGTCATCGTAAGTGAGTGATGCAGATGAGATGCCAGGGTCCATCAGTGCCTGGGTCACACAAGCAGAGACATGCAGGGAATTGAAGCTCAGTATTGCTTAAGACTAAAACCCAGCACTTCTGACAAAATGACACTGGTCCTTGGCCAGCACACATTCATGCCTTCAACCTCTTCTCTGAGGATAAGCATTGTGGGAGGAATGTGATAAGTGTGCTGCCGTGACGGTCATGGGGCTATGCGCAGCCCTGTCTTGCTTCAAACTGCCTCATTTCATCACTGAGAACCCATTCTGTCTGGTTCAACTGGAGATGCACGTTAAGGAGGCTAGTGGGCATAAAAGTAAAAAGCTGAGGTTTCTCTGACTGTCTAAAGAGAGTAGGCAGGACCACACAAGGTGATCGTGAACGCCACTCTGCGAGACACTGGAAAAATGCACATTGAAACTCAAGCAATTCAAAGATAGCTTGAGGGGGAAAGCCCATGATAGCTATAGCTACATTTACTCAAAGAGACAAAAACAATATTAAAAAAATGCGATGAAGGTATTGAGGAAATGACTGCAGTCATTTGAAATGCGAAATGTGCTTTTGGGGAATTTAAGTCCACTAACAATCTGCATCTGCCGCGCAGCCTCAGCTTCAGTGGCTTGCCAAAGCCTTTCCCGGGAGCCACTGCGGCTGCGACTGGGCCTGGAAGGGGAGCCGTAGGCAAGGCATAATAACCACCCTGTCACGGCACACATGGACCTCCACACCAAATTGGACCGTGTGGGAGGGCTCGGCAGGGTCCTAAAAAGATCTGGAAGGAACAGGAGCCAGCTGCAGCAGGTCTGGCTCCTTTTCCTACTGAGAACACAGAGTGGAGCTGGGTCCTCAGAACAGTACCTGGGGGCTAGGCTAGTTGGATGAGATTCCTGTGGTTCCTTGCTATAGTTCTTCCTGCCCCATGAGTGACATGAGGTAATAAAGCTTACCTTGCCTACCTCGCAGCATGAGGGGAGATAAAACAAAATAGCAGTGAACAAAAAAACTCAGAAGGGTAATCTCCTGTTTTTAGATTGTGTGAGAAACATTTATAAAGCAAGTTACAATAATCGCCACTGTTTCTGTTAGATTGAACCACATGAAATGGCGGGCATGCAACCTTTTAGATCTAATAAGTGACAATTTCATATGTTCAAACTAATCATGTAAAGATAAACTGAAAACTTAATAAAAGTAAATAAATGAATAAGTAAAACAAGTAAGCAAAATAACAAATAAATAAATAATTTAAAAATGAAGTAATAAATTATAAAGAACTGGGCGGAATCACTGTGGTTCAGTAATCTTTCTAGAAAGTCTACTTAGGGGACACACATTCTATGCTCATAGTCTTACACTTTGGAAAGACCTCCATTTAACAGTATTCGAAATGTTTTATTTATTCATAGTGCATCTTGTTCCAGAAAGGGTTTAAGGACACATAGAATAAGATAGGATTACCTCAAATAAGAATGAAAGAAGAAAAGGAAGGGTAGGAACAAGGTAGAGATAGGACCGAGGCCAAAGGCACAGAAGCAAGTAACCTATTTTAAGGTGGGGCTCCTGATCTGGCTATGGAAGGGCTGCCATTTGCACCATTTATGGGATGGGGACAAGCCAGTTGCTCAGGAGAAGTGAAACTGTCCATGGTACCAAGTTCAGACAGGAGTCTGTCTCAGAGGTCCTCATGACAGAGCACTCTTGTCAAAGGCTCTTTCTGTTATTGATCCTTCAAGTCACACATCAGAGATATAAGGGGGAGACAGGCACGCCTGAACTTGTCAAGTGATGACACGAGATGTCCCAGGAAGATCCTGCCAGCAGAGGCTTACCTGGTCAGGTCAAGGTGGCTGATGATCAGGCTCCGTCCGCTCTCAGTCTGGGCGAGCTGTAGCAGCAGGGCAAGGCTCTGCTGCCTGATGGCCAGGACCTTGGAGGACAAGAGGGTGGCCAACAGCCTGGCCCTGTCAGGGTGCATCACTAGCACACGCTGATTTTCCTCTGTAAAACACAGGCGTTGTGTGTCTTGTGCGTGCCATCACGGCAATTAAACTAGCTCTGTCACCCTCTCTCCTAATGGGAAACTCAACTGGTGCCCACTCATTTGAAGGCAGGATAATGAAGTGTAAGAGTGTGGATTCTAGAACCAGACTGCTGGGTCTGAATGCCCAGGGGAGTGACCTTACCAGTGCTCCTTGGTCTCCTCATCAGTAAAACGAGGATTATGTTCCTACCTACAGGGACGTCATGAGGATTAAATGAATCAGTACGTGACTGTGCCAGACAGGGACTGGCACCCAGAAATCAACTATGTCATTATTATTGTCAAGCCTCCTTGGTGTGTGGTATCTGGAAACACTAGCAAAGGGAAATAAATCAGTTTAATTGTGGAATGTCTTTAGACCATCAATATTCACACAATGGCTAGAGTGGTCATTTGAGGAAATGTTATCCAGGAAACTAAAATATCACATAAGAGCATTAAAGAATAAAGTGTGCCCTCCTTCCTAGAACATAAGCTCTTCCACGGTGGTAGCAGTAGATTTATCCCCTTTCATCTGCTTCATTTTCTGACCAGGTACATGAATTTGTTTGAAACTGCAGGGTATAGACTGCAGTATGAGGCAAAGCTGTGAAACAGAGCAAACTGGCTCTCAAAGGGGTGGGTCCCATCACATGGACCTCGTTACCCTAGGCTCTCTCCCCTCCTGTGCTAATTGCCCATTTACACACAGCACACAGCATCCAGGAGAAGACACACACCAGGTTTCTGCTTGCCCTGAAAGAGCCGGAGTAACAGGACTGCAGGATCCTATGTGTAGCCCACATATCAAACCATGTTTTCGTTGCAAACATTACATCTCAGTCCCACACTTCACCTATAATTACTCTTGTCCATGTAAGATAGGATCTACTGATTTCTGAAATGAAAAGGTCCTTGTTGATTATATATTTTTTTCTTATACTAGAAAAGTAGCTTGATATAAATAATTCAAACAACACAGAGTTAGTTGATACCCCTCCAGGTAAGCCCATTCCCCAAAGGAGGTATTATTCACCTCTCATATAAATAATGTGTAAAATATACATCCTACCCTGTAATTGGCTTCTCTTCCCCACTCCACAATAGATCACTGACATATTTTCACTTCCTTACTTTTAAGCATTCCCTTGCCCTTTTGAAAAACTGCTTTGCATTTATTGAGTTAGATATATCAAGATTTTATTGACCTGAGACACAGCATTTACATCACAGGTATCTGAAAATATTTTTCAGATGATAAAAAAATGTAACTGTAAGGTTCACAGAAACAATAAATAGGTTCACAGAAATAGAGTAAATAGATGGTTATGTCAGGTTCACACTGAGTAGACATACCATCGCCAAGTCCTGCCTTCCTCACCCTCCTGTAGGGGAGTTTGCAAAAACACTGCCCTAAGCTGGTGCAGGGTCTTACACAGAGTAGCAAGGCACCTTGATGATGATAGTAGTCTGGGCATAATTCCCCTTAATGCTTGTCAGGAAATAGGCCCCCCAATTGTCTAGATTTTCAAGAGTTTAATTTCTTAAGTTCTTGATTCCTCTACTCTACTAAAAAAGAAAAAAAAAAGGCATTATCTCCTACTTAACATCTCAGAGTATACAAACTGCATTCACAAGCTCTATCGCTGGCTCCCCACAGTCGCCCTGTGAAAAGGAGACATAGCTATTATTATCCCCATTTTCAGTGTTTCTGTCCAGCGTCAAACTTTTTCCTATGAAACACACTTCTTAAAAATGACAGAAGTAACTAAAATTTGTATTTACATTGAAGTTACAAAAGAGATTAAGAAAGATTATACAAAAACGTAATGAACCCTGGAAGATGTTAGCCCAGTAAATAAAATGCCCGTGGCATTCTACTATCTCAATACTAGACGCTAATTAGTGTCTGAAGATACCGGCGGGGATGACTATAAATCTCAGGATGCTGGAAAGGTACTGTGGTTAGCAAAAAGGAACAATATTTTAGGCTGACAAGAAAAGAAAAACTCCATCTACCTCATTGCCAGTGCACGAACAGAAGTCATGAGTCTGCAAAGAGCAGGAGGAGAGGAGAGAGGAGACCACTCATTATGCTGACAACCTCCTCTCTTCATTGACCTCACCCCTCATCTGTCTACCTTGCTTTTGATCCATAAGCTTTCCTGGAGGGAGCGAGTGTGTGGGGAAGTCTAGACATCAACTCTCCAGGGCCTGGCCTTTGGGGAAGACAGTCAGCCCAACAGCGGACTCCCTTGCACGCAGCGCATTAATGGTGATCAGTGGTGATTACCCAGGCTTACCGTTCCCGCAGCACACTGCTTGCCAGAGCTTGAGAACAGACACACAGACCGTCTCTTCAATTGCATCTTTTCCTGCTGTGGAAAAACACCTAGAATGGACAAAGGAGGGCTATCTTAAAAGTCTGAAAATCAGCCTTGATTTTCTCTTCCATTTGGTTTTATTTCATCCTGAGATTCGCCAAATGCAGGTTTCAGAAAGTATAGTTTTATAATCCAGAGCCATGGGTCACCAGGATCAATCATGGAACCATGAGTCCCAGGCCAAGGACGCAGACTGAGGAAGCCTGGGCTGTACAGAGGCTAGGCAGTGAGCCAGTGCCATGGGTGATGGCTGCACTGGGACCAATGAACTGTGGCTGAGAACACAAGACATGTACTGGTGACTCCAACCCACACAGGTATCCTAAGCCTCAGGAAGCACCAGAACGACTGAAATTAAAATACAGTCACTTTAGCAAACTGCCTCCTACCATACAGGTCTTTCTTCAGATGAAATTATAAATGGGATTGGGCCATTTACATTTATATCACTCTTGATATGATCAGCAAATTCCAAAAGAAGAAATAAACAAATGACAACCTTGCAAAAACTGGTGGGAAAGCAGCAAGAATGATAATTTCTCTGACTTTGAAGAGCTTAGAGGAGCCCTGGGAAGTGCTGCTGTTCCTCTCTCTTAAATTGTTTTTTTTTTTTTGAGACTGAATCTGGTTGTATCACCCAGGCTGGAGTGTAGTAACGTGATCTCGGCTCACTACAACCTCTACCCCTCAGATACAAGTGATCTTATGCCTCAGCCTCCTCAGCAGCTGGGATTACAGGTGCCCGCCACCATGCCCAGCTAATTTTTGTATTTTCAGTGGAGACGGGGTTTCACCATGTTGGCCAGGCTGGTCTCAAACTCCTGACCTCAAGTGATCCGCCCGCCTTGACCTCCCAAAGTGCTGGGATTACTGGCATGAGCCACCGTGCCCAGCCTCAACTGTTAACTGCAGTGTAACTCCAGCGACTTTAAGGCCAGCACTCAAAGATGTTCGTGTAGTAGCTTTGCACTCCTGGAGAGCCTCCCACTACTGATTGAAGGGTGGTAATGTTCAGAAATGTGACTGTCTATATGCCTCGTGTCTGATTTCATAAGAAGTGGTTATCTTCCCTTGCTTTGATGCTGGGCTGTCTTTATGAACATCCCTACCTTCTTATGACCTCGTTGTCACTGATGATACTAAATCCATCGTGCATTCTGAATAAAGTTTGTTCTGTGCCTGAAACAGATACAGAGAAAACCACTTTAGACTCCCAAACTGGCTGGCTGGTGTCTAACTGCGACACAGCCACCTGCTAATGAGAAACCTAATATGGAATGTCACGGTGCCCACATGAATGGTTTGGCAGAAACAAATCAACTTTACATTTGGAAAAATACAATTGTCAGCAACCTCTCAGTGTCAGAGGTCTCAGTGCCTCTCAGGTAGAGGGACTGTTTAGAGAAGGAGAACAGAGCTGGGGTAGCCACAAGGGCTATCTGCACAGCTCATCATTCTGTAATCTTTAGAGAGCTTCCCAGAGCTGCTTAACCTATGGGAAGTACCAGCATATCCATTTGTTCTTAAATATTTATTTCAAAGCTATTTCCAGGCTCTAGAGAGGAATTTATAATCTCCAAGAAACTGCTAAAGGGGGTATTTGTATGCCCTCCATTGTATACTAAAGAGAAGTCAGACACTCCATCTATTTGTACAAACAACATGCTGTCACTGAGTATAGAGATTATTTAAGCCTTGGTAACAATGTTTACAAGAGCTAGTAAAAGAAAACAGTATGACCCTCATTAGTAGGAGAGCTGATGTTTGCTCTGAAACCATTTTCACATCCTAAGCAGCCATCAGTGTAACTGGGTGAACCTTACAGTTTAACCTATAAAATTCTGTCTTCCATTCCTCCACAGTGGAGGGAAAGTGTGCGAGGTGGTATGGGATGCTTGAGGTGTCTGTGGGGGTATATGTGGAGCACATGCAGGATGTGCATGGGGTGTGTGGAGAAAATGTGAGGGTGGAGTGTGCGCAAGATATGTGACATGAGTACTTATGGTGTGAGTGTGCTGTGTGCGGTATGTGGTGTGTGCGTAATATAAGGATATATTCAAGTGAGTGAAAGCTGAGCACATGTGTGGCGTATGTAAGTATATATGGAGCGTGTGCCATGTGTATGTGTTGTGTTGTGTATGTTTCTTACATGTGTGCTGAGTGTACGCACGCTCTGTAAAGAGGACGGAGCAGAGGCGGGAGGACATTCTTGTGCACCCCTTTTAGCAGCTACATTACGAGTACATCCTCAATCAATATTTGCGGAAGAAAGGGAGGGATTCTTGAGGGCAGACCTCTGAACATGTCCCTTCACACTGACAGCACTCGTGAGATCACACACATCTCTGGCTTACACTCCTTTATCATTTCAGTCAGGATCTCAATCCCCCCTGCATAGAACAAGGGGATCTGGTCAGGCTTGGAAAGGGTCTCCAGGAGGTTCTTGGTGTTCACAGCTGTGTTCTTTCCTGAATCCAGCAGTTCATGGGCTTCCTTTTCTTGAAGGTCTGCTTTTTCCTGAAGATCTACTTGATTCAGGTAATCTAGAAAAACAAGAAAGGAAAAGCAAAACAAAACCCTAACAATCAACAATACCACACAAGAAGCAACCTTTTTTTTTTTACTTTCTTTTGAGAATGGGAGTTTGAGAAGCATAAAGCATTAAAATAATTAAAACTCTTCTTTAGCAAGGAAAATTTTAGAAACAGTCTAAATCTACAACCAGAATCTTAAACCTTGTTGGAGATTCAAGGGAGTCTAAAAGTGTCTAAGGGAGGATGGTGCAGAAAATGAAGAAGGCAAATATTAATATTTGCAAGGGATTACAGCAAGCAGAGGAGCAGAGTGGGCCAGTTAACACAGAAGACTGAACTGTGCAGGAAAGAGGATCCGCTGCTGCCTTGTGGCCAAGAGCAGTGAAAGCACGGAAGGCATTCTAAGGCAGGAGGCAGAGGGAGGTGGAGTTCAGACAAGGAGTCTCAGCAGGAACATACTCACCTTTCACCTGGGTTTGCAGCTTGGGGTTTATTTCTAAGATCTTCTTATAACACTCTCTAGACTAGAAAAAAGAAACAAGACCTTGAAGAGTGGTTGGGGTAAACGTGATTATGAGAAAGACAATGGGTGTCATTGGGCTTGGCTGCTTCATTATTTTCTCCACGCCTCCTCCTGCTCCCAGTGCAGGAGGCAGGCACAGGAACACAGTGTGCATTTGACATTTTGTTCAGGCTTCTCCAGTTCTAGGGGGCAACAGGTATTATTTCAAAATTCGTTTTAAAGAAACAGTGTTGTTAGATGCTCAGGATGAAAAATATCCAGTCTTAAATTCTTGTGGATCATGTCTGTCTGGGATAGAAATAATCATAAAGTAAATGCAAAACTTAGATATGATATTTGCACTGAGAGAGCACAGAAGGCTGTCAGATATGTCCATAGGGAGTTAGGAAATAGATGAAACTAGAGGCAATGTTGACAGAGACTAGGGAATAGGAAAAGAGAACTGCCTAGTTAAATGTACAGGCTGTGAAGAGAACCAGTAAGGGATCCATTTATTGGCCACATAAGAGTCAGCTGGAAAACTCAAGAGTGACAGCTTCTCATTGAGGAAATTGCTAGATAGAAAGTTACTGGAAAAATGAAGATTCTAGTTCATGGGATTCCTGGGCTTAGTGCTGTATTTCTCACAGGAATATAAGAACTGCCCAGAGTATAATCTAACCAGTCACCTAGAGAAAAAGCTCAGAAAAAAAAAACACCCCAAAAGAAACAAACAAACAAACAAACAGTTCTGAGATAATCTTGAAGGTTCAAAGTTCGTCTAGAAGACTAGAGTTAAGAAACAAACTGAAGGAAAAAATAGCACATTAAAGTAGAGAATGGTGTCGCAGGAATAGAAGTCTATACATCAGAGTGACCCTGTATCCAACTTCTCTTCAACCCTAGATCTAACCTAGCAACAATTTTTGTTGGCTTCACTGTCAGTAAGTATCCAAAATCCCATCACTTCTTACCACCTCCGTCACTACCAACCTGGTCCCCATCATCACCTCTTGCTTGGATATTTATTGCAATAGCCTTATCACTCGTTCTCTGTTCTTATCTTACCATGCCGAAACACATGCTCGGTCTAGCAGTCAGAGTAATCCTTTAAAATATAAGTCAGATCATTTAATTCCTTTACTCAAAATCCTCCAATAAAGCTTGAAGATCACTCAAAGTAAAAGCCAAAGTCCTTTGAAAAGCCTGTAAGGCCCTACAGGATCAGCCCCTTCCCCACCATTATCACCTGTTTGACCTCATCTCCTGTTGCTCTCCTCTTGCTGGCTGCATTCTAGCTATCCCTCCACCAGGAATTTATTCCCTTATATATCCACATGGTTTGCTCACTTCACTCCCTCTATTCCTTTAGAAAGCCTTTTCTTACCACTCTATATAAAACCAGTCTCATCTTTACTGCTTCCTGATTTATTTTTCTCAGTACTACATGCCACTATCTAACATAGTGCATGTAACGTACTACACATCTATTTGATTGTTTTTTGTCTCCTGGTCACCCTTACCCCAAGAACATGAGTTCCATGAAGCCAAGGGCTTTGTCTAGTTTCACTGATGTATTCTTTATTGCCTGTATTAACAGTGTCTGACACATAGAAAGCATGCAATAAATATCTGCTGAATGAATAAATTGAATGAGTAAATAAAAATTGGTGGACACGGAAAGATTAACATTTCCTTTATTCATATTTCTTTTATTTAGCTTCATTACAATAAGCCTGCATTACATTTACAATTAAAATCCAACAAACTTTTAAAAAATGTATAATATGAAGCAATTTATTTTAAAGACATATCTTATAAATGGAAAGACATCCTATGTTCATGGATAGGAAGACTTAATAGTGTTTAGATAGCAGTACTTGCCAAATTGACTTATGAATTCATGTAATACCCATCAAAATTCCATGTGGTTTCTTTGCAAAAATCGACACAATAATATTGAAGTTCATACAGAAATTCAAGAGCACCAGAATAGCTAAAACAATCTTGAAAAAGTAGAGGAACCAAGCTGAAGGACTCTCACTTCTCAACTTAATACAAAGCTACAAAAATGAAGACACTGTGGTACTGGCACAAGGACAGACATGTAGATCTATGGAATAAAACTGGAAGACCAAAAATAAACCCATATATTTATGGTCAATTGATTTTTGACAAGGGTGCCAAAATCACTCAATGGGGGAAAGAATGGTCTCTTTAACAAATGGTTCTGGGACAAGTAGACATCTACATGAAAAAGAGTGAAGTTGAACCCCAGCCTCACATCATACAAAAAATGAACTCAAAATGGATTAGAGATAGCTAAATTTAAGAGCTAAGCCATAAAACTTTTAGAAGAAAATATAGGTATACATCTTCCTGACCTTGGATTAGATGATCATTTCTTAGATATAACACCAAAATCACAAGGAACCAAAGAAAAAATAGGTAATTGAGGCTTTATCAAACTTAAACATTTTTGTGCTGCAAAGAACATCATCAAGAAAATGAAAAGGTAATACAAGGAGTGGAAGAAAATATTTGGCAATCATGTATCTGATAAGAAACTTGTATTCAGAATATATAAATGACATTTACATCTCATTATAAAAAAAAGAAATTTCTCCAAAGAAAATATATAAATGGCCAATAAGCATATGAAAAGATCATCAACATCATTAGTCACCAAAAAAATGCAGATCAATACCACAATGACATATCACTTCACACCCACTAGAATAGCTACAACAAAAAAATAGATAACAGGTATTGAAGAGGATGTGGAAAAACTGGAGCCCTCATACACTCCTGGTAGGAATGTAAAATGCTGCAGTCATTTTCAAAAACAGTTTGGTAGTTCCTCAAAAGGTTAAACACAGAGTTACCATACGGCCTTGCTATTCCACTTCTAGATATATACCCAAGAGGACAGTAAACATAAAAAAGAAAACCCTGCACATGAATGTTCATGGCAGTGTTATTCATAGCAGGCAAAAAGTGGAAACAACCCAAATGTCTATTAACTGATGAATAAATAAAACATGGTATCAAACAATGGAATATTATTCAGCAAAAAAAAGGAACGAAGAACTGATACACACTACAACATAAATGTACCAGGCAAACATTATACTAAGTGAATGACCTCAGTTACAAAAGACCACAGATCGTATGACTCTATATGGAATCTACAGAACAGGCAAATGTATAGAGACAGAAAGACTGGTGGTTGCCTAAGGTTGAGATGGGGCTGGGGGAAGGGGACTGACTGCTAATGGGTACAGTGTTTGTCCAGGAAGGGATGAAAATTTTTTAAAATTGATTGTGGTGATGGCTGCCTGACTCTGTGAATATACTAAAAGCTACTGAATCATATAGTTTTTATACATTCTACAGATGAATTGTGTGGTATGTGAATTATATCTCAATAAAGTTACTTTTAACGATATAAAATATCTTAGTATGGATAGATGGATAGATAGATAGATAGAGAGACAGGTTGACTGATCTGCATGGTTACTTTTGGGTGATGAGGTTACAGCAAATTTTGTTCTCTCTTTTTGCTTATGTATTTTCTCTCCAGAGACTGAACAGACACTGGTAGAGGATGTTGCAGAAGAGAGTCCTACAACTGGTGGAGCTGAACTGACACCCAAAATTCTTCCCAACTTTACGATCTTGAGCTTTACCTTGGAAAATACTGAAGGATGGATTGATATCTAATCAGCTTGGAGAATCATGGTTCTCCTCTAGCACAACTGGGAGCATCAGTCTGTGATCAAACATGTCAATTACATTCCTCTAAGAACTTACCACACTGTAGTTCTTCAGGGCCAGGTTGGCTTTTCCCATGTGAAAATATGCTTTTGTGCATTTTTCATCACACTGCATAAAAGAGAATGACTGATCAGAAGTTTTAGAAGATGTGAAGTCATTTGCCACTCCCCTCACTACACAGCTAAAAGAGTTAAGGCGAAGCTTTGATTCTCAGGGCAACTACCAGAATTGACAAAACTTTTTTGTGCATTTGTGACCAAACTAATTGATGTCTGCAAGGAGCCTGGGTGCAGCAGCAAGCTCTTCACCAAATTAATTAATGATACCTGCCACTTTTCATTTCCATTTAATGAGACGCAATCAGGAAGCAAACCCTCAGTTTAGAAGAGCTCTTAACACTGGCAGAACATTAGAATCATCTAGGATGCTTGTAAAAATCCTGCCGGCCCTGCACCCCACATCAATTACATTATACTCTGGGATAAGACCCAGGCATCAATAAGTTTTTAAGCTCTCTAGTTGAGGTAAACATGCAGCTAAGTTTGAGAATCACTGGTTTACTAGAAGAGAACTTACTCTAAGAAAATAGCTGAGGTTACCATTACATCTTAGTGGGCCTGGGAAGTCCCTCCTCCCAAATAAACCACAACATATGTACTGGGACGTTCTGTTCATATTACTTAAGATTAGTAGGGATGCCCCCTTCAAAAGGCAGGATTGAAACTTATGGCTGAAACTAGACCATTTACACAGGGAGCCCTGCACCTGCCTGACCCTAGTCATTATAACTCCACAGGGAATGATTTGACAGAGACATACACTAAAATCTAAGACATCCAGTTAATGAACATTTATTGAACTTCTTTTATATGCAAGACATTGTGCCAAATCAGATGCCCTTCAAAGGTTTAGATATGAAGAGGTTAAGAGTTCAAGCTCAGGAGTCTAAAATGTCCTGGGTGGATCCTTGTTCTGCTACTCAGCAAAAGTGGCATGTTGTTGGCCAGGCCGCCTAACTTTTCTGACACTCATTTTCCTCACCTGGAAAATGAAGACAATAATAGTATTTCTCTCAGGTTGTTGTGAGAAAGAAATTATGTAAAACACTTGGTGTGGCTCTGGGTAACAGAGTATTAGCTGCTATTGCTGCAGTTATATCAGCAGCAATTCATTTCAGAGCAAAAGAGAAAAATCTAAATTTAATAAAAGAGAGCAGTAATAATAAGAGAGAAGAATAACAACAATAATAAAAGAGAGAACAATAATTGTTGGAGAAGCTTTTAGAGATACATTCTTGTGTATATCATTTCCCAATTCACTGCTAAGTGAATGGAAGTCATAATAAAAATAAATGTGCATGATTGTTCAGCCCAAACCATGTGCCAGGCACTAAGCTTTATGGTTCATATGGATGATCTCACAGAAGCTTTAAAACAACTCTACGAAGCAGATACAGTTATTATCCCTATTTTACAGATGTGAAAACTAGGGGTTGGAGAGGCCCAAGGTCACACAGATAACAAGTGGAAGAGCTGGAATTTGAAATTTGGCCATTAAACTCTCAAGGGTTTAAAAATGACACCAAATCTCCTTCAGAAAGGTGCTACAGAAAAGAGCATATAAATGCTATAGAAAATCCTACTGAAAAAAATCAGTGGAAGAAAATATGCTTGAAAATGCAGTCTTTAAAAGGGCATGCAGAGGTGGAGGGATATGGGCTGAGTCTTAGTGACACGTCGAGGTGAAGAGAGGAGGATGGAGGGAGAGTGGGCTGGGCAAGAACTTGAGAGTACAAGGGGCTTTGGGGACAGTCCAGCTGGGATCGAGGGGCAGGTACTGGATGGAGAGAAGATCCCATCTTGAGCCACACTGGAGGAGGGTGAGTCACCAATGGCAGTGTGGAGGTAAGCTGGTAGGAAGGTGGCATGCAGATGTGATCAGAGGAGGGAAAGGCTGAACAAGAGGTATGGTGGGCTGAACAATGAGAGATGAGTAAGGAGAGCAGAACAATCACTTAGAACAAGGGCTAATGTCTGAAGTCCTGGTGACAGTGGAAGGGAAAGGAAGTGCAGATGCCAGAGCTATGTCAAAGAAAGATCTGACCAGCATCAACTAACTATCAGTGATAAGGGTGATGGAGGATGTGAAGTCAAAACCAGGGGCCTAGATACCTGAAAGACGTGGTGTGTCATTAACAGAAAGAGGTCAGCTAGGGCAGGGAGTGAGAAAGGCTGAGTGAGAAGATGAAGAGTTGGCTTCTAGACATACCGAGTTTCAGATGACATCAAGACTATCAAAAGGCACCTGCAGGAGGCAGCTGACATGCAGCCCTGGAGCTGGGGAAGGGGAGACTGGGGAAGTAGGTCTGAGAACCATTTGCAGAGATAAGAGTTGAGCCCATGAGAGAAGAGAGCTGTAAAGGAGTAACTGTACAGAGACAAAAGACAGGGAGCAGAGGGGTGATCCCTCACGAATTCACAAAGGATAAAATTGAGGAAGCAGGAAAGGGATGGTCAAAGAGAAAAGAGGAAACTCTAGCACTTCAGCTCATGAAAGCCAAATATTCACAGTACATTCACTGGCAGAGCACCGGGGTTACGGCAGGTGGGGGAAACCAAGCCCCAAGCATTAAAGCCTTGTCCCCGACCTATCGTGTGTCACCGTGAAGTGTGGATAGCTGTGAATTTGCCTTCCTAAGACAATGACGCAAAAGGCTGCTAATGGATTTTTCTCACTAATAGGCCCATTCTCCTTTGACCATGTATCAACCCTCACGAGAATGTTCTTGGGTGAACCCCAGCTTCCCCTTAAAGGAATCCTGCCTTCAGAGGAAGATGTATTTCATTGTGCAAGAAGCGTTCTGCTGAGAAAGAAATGATTCTGGTCCTAATTGAAACCAGCTTTGCTGCCTTATCTTCCTTGACAAGAAACATCAGTCTTGAAATATCACATAAGCTTGTCTCTACCAATTTAAAAGTGTCAAAAAAGATTAAGTTGGCATGAAAGTACTAATACTATTAGTAACGGAGTGCCAGTGACGTTCGCTATTGATACATTAATTTTAAAGACAGCAAAAGTTTTAAATTCACAGCTGTAACATAAAACAAATCATTATTAGTTTTTAGAACTCTTTGTACATTTTTTTTTCTCATTTCTCCAAGTGTTTACCCAAACCTCTTCAACTGGGAGCCTCGCTGGGCATTTAACAAGATTGGCTGCTGAGTGTCAGCGTTTTTTAATGTCAGCTCCATTGGGCCTGCTTGGCCTCGGTTTCACTGTTAATTACATTGTACTTCAATTAACATTTGGGAACAGGCCAGTGTGTTATCCTGAATCAGCATGATGGTATGTCTGCCCCTTTGGCCTTTTTCAGATCAGAAAAGATACTCTTGGTGAACCTGTGAGGAGATCATGTTTCTTCCACAGATGGGAAAGACATCCACACCCAGGGATTATGGGGTTCAAAGTTGCAGTGGAGAGGCCCTTTATAGAGGTTAAGAGCATGGGCTTAGAGTTAGACAGACACTAGCTTCATGATCCTGCACAAAGTACTTAATTAATCACTGAGGCTTGATTTCCTCGTCAGAAAAATAGAGAAAATACTGACACTGAACAGAACAGAATAGAATTTTGTGAGCATGCAGCAAATGATGTTGTTTGCTGTTATTACTGGAAAAACCAAGGAAAACATCCTTGTCTCTCTCTTCTCCTGCAGAATAATGGTAGAAAAAGAAATCATTATCAGGCAAGGCAACAAAGCAGGTTAGTGGACCTATGATGCAGCTGTGAAGAGCTTGACGTCATCAGCTTCAGCCCCAACCTTATAACTTAAAGACTATACTCATGCAATGGAACAAAATTTGCCACACATTGTATCTTCTAAGGGATAAAGAAATTGGACACTCCAGATGTCAGTGTTAAGAGGATCCCTAGTGTTTTATGAATGATTATAAGCAGAGGTGACTTTCTCATTCATCCCGGTTTCCTTTGCTTACCCTCTCAACAAGAAATAAAGCAGATATGGCCAGTATGCTGCTAGGAAAGTGTCCTCTTGTTTTCGGACATACTCATTAGGCTAGGGTAGCTGCACTGTACCCAAGAATTGAAGCCACAGGATAAACTTGGCACACTCTCCTGGCACCTCAATTTTACTTGATTCTAAGTTACTGAAAATAATGCTGTTATATCAAAACAAACAGATAACTTTCATGAAGTGCTGTGCAAAATTAACAAGGTTTTTAAGATAAAACACACATCTTAAAAGAAATTTCATGCTTTCTGCTTCTAGTCCCTCTCGAGGGGCTCATGTCCATTCTCCTCTGCTGTTAGCAGCAAGTGCAGAAGTCTGAGAAGCACTAGTTTTGGTTACTTAGTTAAAACCCCTGTGACAGAGTAATTCAGGGGAATGTGGATTAAGGGTTACTTAAATATTTGGTCATGTCCCTAAAAAGTGATTGTGTTATTTCTCTTTTAGTAACTCTTAACATTTCCATCAACAGTCTTTACGTCTATGCGTCTTTCACCATCTATTTTGGCAGATTTCGGAGGAAATGCCATGCGTAGAATTATTTTATCTGCCCAAGGCCTGACTAAAGTTGAAAAATAGGAATTCTTTCTTCTGATTATTCCTCTACAAATAGAGGATGCTATATTTTCAAATTATTAGGGCTGGAGGGAAAAAACACAAACTGACAAGGAAGAACAGCATTGCAGCATTGCAGAAATCAGCTCCAACGGCTGGCCCCGGAAGAGAGAAGGAGGCATTACCACTAACACATAGAACAAAGTGTCTGATAACACAAGAGTAAAGAGGGAACTGTAGTAATATAAGACACTGAAAATTCAATAGCAGCAGCTCCCTGGATTGCTTTCTAGGAACCAGGCACTTTCTGTGCATTGTCATGACCCTCCTAACAATTCTATTCTATCCCATTCTACAGATGAGGAAACTGAAGCTCTGGCTACAGAGGTTATACCCTTTCCTATCTTGATACACTGGCAGCTGCCTTCTATCTACTTCAGCCCAATACCATCATGGGGGAAAAGAAATACTCTCTTACCTTAAGAGCCCATTCACAATCCACCAGGGCCTTCTCATAGTTCTTAAGTTTCATATAAGCCTGTAATGAAACCAACAGCTGATATTCACACACAACTCTGCATCAGGCAGTTTTCAGTTCATGCAGAAAGAACATTCGAACAGTAGAATGTCAGCGAGAACTATCCCCTACCTAGATCAGTCATGGTCCTGCCAGGAAACAGATGGCACACTTACACTGGGCAACTGAGAGTTGAATCCAGGGACCTCTTCCACGGTGAAGGCAGGGCTTAGGGAACCTGACAAGGGATGCTACAGAATCTCAGAGCTAGCAACAGTGGACAGCCATTACCACTGCTGTAATAGAAGGGGCAGAAGGAGGGAGCAATGAACACAATGGGAGAGGATAGCTCTGCGAAAAGAACTGCCTGATATGAGCTGAGGCCTTCACTAGAGCCAAAGGCCAGGAGAATAATACCCAATCTCACTTTTCCTCCTTCCTTCTTATTTTATTGGCTGAATGCAAATGGAGGCTAGAAGGCTGGGAAGCCAAGGAGCCACTCCACACAGGTCAGCCCTCCAGGGCACAGTGCAGGGAAGGATCTAGAGGGACACAGAAAATACCCAGCTCACTAGCTACATCCAAGAAGGAAGAGCTGAATTCTGGAGTCTACCCTGCTGTGAATGTTCCAGAAAAACACCAAATGATAAAGGGAATAAAAAAGACAGATAATTAGAGCCCTCGTACACTGCTGGTGGGAATTAAAATGGCAAATGGCACAGGCCCTCTGGAAGATAGTCCGGAAGTTCTTCAGAAGGTTATGTCACCATATGACCCAGTAATTTTACTCCTAGGTATATCCCAAGAAGAATATAAACATACATCCATACAAATGCTTATACATGAATGTTCATAGCAGAATTATTCATGATAGTCAAAAGGCAACAATCCAAATGTCCATCAGTGATGAAGGGATACATAAAATATGGTATATTCATACAATGGAAAATTATTCAGCAACAAAAAGAAATGAAGAGTTGATACATACCATAACATGGATGAATCTTAAAAACATTATGATAAATGAAAGAAGCCAGTCACAGAAGGACAAATGTATGATTTCATTTATATAAAATGTCCAGAATGGACAAAGGTATAGAGACAAAAAGTAGATTGGTGATTATCTCGGGCTGAGAGTAGCAATGGGAGGATTGGGGAGTTGACAGGTAAAGATGAAGTTTTTTGGGGGATGATGATGAAATGTTCAAAAATTGTGATGGTCGCACAACTCTGTGATTATACTAAAATCCCATTAAATTGTGTACTATAAAAGGGTGAACTGTATGGTATGTGAATTACATCTCAATAACGCTGTTATCAAAATATAATAAAAAAGCTCTGCTTCTGTCCTCCTGAGCACAGCAGAAAAAAAATGAAAGAAGTAGAGTGACATATGAGAGTCAAGAGCATCACCATGAACCCTTAGTATCAAATGCCTGGGGCACTCTTTTAGAATCCCTTAGAATTGGGGAAAATCTTGAAAATCAAGAATTGACTCAGAATTCCGTGATCCATTCAAACTTAACTGATTAAGAACTTAGATTGAGAACTAGAGGAATATAAACAAATGAACGACTATTTATAAACAAGCACAATGGCTACTATAACCTCTCTATTAATTACTGGACACAGTAAGTGGTCAATAAAGTCTTATCAAATTGCACTAAGTAGCCTTGAAGCACTCTTCTTCTGGAAAGCTCCCTAAGAGGCAGCACCGATCATCCCATTTGTACAAAAGGATAGCCAAGCACCAGGAGCAGTGGCTTTTCCAGGGTTCCATCAGTCACCAATAATAAAGCCAGTACTACACGTAGGATTGTCCATGATCAAAACTGTACCAGGGTACTGCAACACTCTTAACAACAAACCTGATGAGATATTTGCATGGACAAGCCAACTGTGGGGTTAATGTTGCAACTCACAGGTAATCCAAGTATCCAACCCAAGTGAGAAGAGAGCAGGCAACAGCCAGCAAATGCATTGAAATCATGCCGCTCTTGGCTCCCATAGCAAGGAAGCTGCAAGTGGTGCTTTCATTAACTCACATTCTGTAGTAATTAGAGAAGATGACTCTTTGAGCTATCTGTTCTGTAAAGCATCATCCTTTTCTCCAGGGTCTCAGGTTTCATTTGAAAATTAGGGGATGTGAGAAGGAAGCTGGCATCATTCTAGACAGCTGTGGCCATGATTTCATGGCACTATTATTCAGGAATCGTGCAGACTCTGAAGAAGTCTTTATGGGTTGCAACAATTTCTCTACACGGCCTTTTACTTTTTCTTTTTCTTTCTCTCTTAAGGCTTAGATTAAACACCCTATAACTTCCTCAATCTCTTTCGCTTTTGCACATTTTAAAAAAGAACTACTTTTTCCAAATAGCAATTAAACTCCAGATTTATCTAAATTATACCGGCAATCTATTGATCATAACATTAACTCCAGGGGAAAAACAAAGCAATGAAAGGTTAGGTTTTCTCTCTAGCAAGAGAAAATTTACAGGATCCTTATTAAGTGTTTTCTAACACTGCATGCATACAGGGGAAGCATTTTAAAAATAGTTCAGTGGTTCAAACGGTTTGTAACACCAGGGAGTACATTTTCCATTTTTTTGTCTCTGTGTAAGTTTTCTCCTTGGGAAAGCTGGGAGGAATCACTCCCTCAAACCTTTTCATTACATTTCCTTATATTTATCCACATTCATTCTTAAAGTGATTCTTCAGAACTAATCAAAGTGCTGCTTAAAAATGAGTGCAGTGAAAATATAACTAATTCAGATGAATCAGAGTATAGACAGTCTGAATTAGATGTGTCTGAATTACATAACTTTTTTAAAGCAATTCAATTTTATTGCTTTCAAATAACTTCAGAGTAACACAACTGAACAAGCATCAGTAGGCAGATGTTTTTAGAGACCAAATTTGGTAATAAATAAGAAGGAACTATAATTATTCTATTAATTGCTTGCATTTAAGCGATGCTTCTGAATTGTCAACAGAAACTTAACTCCCTTAATTGGACTTATTGTGCTTCCAATGTTATGTAACTAAAAAAGGATTTATTGAACATCTGCTATAAATAAAGCATTAAGGGAAAAAGTATATGGTAGTTTTTGCCCTCAAAAAGTTTATAATCTTGTTCGGGTAATGCAATGTACTGTTAAATCAACCTCTGGCCATCTTTTTTACCGATTCACTTCCTTATAACTAGTTTTCTCCAAAATTGGGATAGTTTAAGTGACACTTCAATTCTAGTCTAACTTATCCAAATTGCTAAACTAGTGAGATTATACTGCTTGGATTTATTTATCATTAAGTCACTATCACTCCCCAGACATTCTGGCCTCTGAATGTCCTGTTTCTTGCTTCCAACCCTCTTTCTCAACATCCCAGAGCCAGACATTCTTAATCTCGAGTTAGGGAAATTGGAGCTGATGAGGACTCTGCTGCAGCCTCTCCCTCTTGCAAATGACAAGGCATCGCCAAGTCCACCTCACACAGGTCCTGCTGACATATTCTGACCACGGGGTAATTACGTCCACGAATCTGCCAAATTTTCAGGCCTGTCCGGCAGAGAACTCTACCACACAGAAACTAAACTACTTTTCAAACACAAGGTCACAGGTGATGGTTTTGTTTCAGTTGAGAGCTATCAGCCCACCCCTTCATTAAGTGGTAAATAAACATCTGGGTGGTTTTTACCTGGTGTTCCAAGAAACTGAGCTCATTTGTGACACATACTAAGGCATAAAAACTTTAAGAAACCCAAAATTTCCAAGACATTGGTTCTAGGACCACTTGTTATCCACTTTACCCCCGTCGCAGAATCTTAAAGAGAGACTGATACAACGAATGAGAAACTAATAGAAGGGCATCCCCTAGGAGTTAAGACTAGTACCAAAAAAGGAGGCTGAAGAAATCTGTTGGTAGCAGAATTCTAAGGTCCTATAGGTCATTTCATTCCACTAGTTTTCTCCTTTATCCACAGGGACAAGTGCATGGTCACCATCAGTGATATGACAGAACTGACTTATACTATGGAGACAGCTGATAATGGGCAGTTCTTCCCAAGTCCTCCTGCAGTGATTTCAAATTAGATCATGGTGAGAATATTTGCATCATGGAAACTGGTAAATGCTACGTATAAGTCAGCTCCTCCCAAACCCAAAACAAGAGCCAGTTCTTATAAACATTTCCCAGTCCAACATCTAGTCTCATCTTTGTTTTCCCAGGTTTAGTGGTAACTATTCCCCGAGAAAGCCCCATGGACACATGCTTGCCTCACTGACCTGGGCTCGGTTGGTGTACAGCACTTTCACGTCCTTCAGCTTCTCCAAACCCTCACTATAGTGCAGGATAGCTGTTTCATAATTGCCTTCAGCAAATGCTTCATTCCCTTTGTCTTTTAGGGCTATGGGAATATAAGTCACACAGGTGAGCTCTCGCCACACATCAGAAAATCTCTCAGACTTTATTCCCCCGATTTTCCAATTCTACTTTGAAGGTCTTCACTTCTATTGATCCTAAAGGGACTCAACATTTGTTTTTCTCTGCAGATATTTCAGGACCAGCTTCTTCAAGTATATTTTTTTTCTCCAAATCCACCCATGTCTTCTAAGTAGATTCTCAGAAAAAGTAAACGTTTCTGCACCGAGGCTCAGAACCATACTAAGTTTGCCACAGAGACCAAATCTGTGCATTCGGTGTCTCATAGAGAGGGTCAAATAATTAATTTTCCCAACAAAGATGGAATCATTCAGACCTGCAGCACACACAGCCCTGGGTGGTATAAAATAAATTGAAAACATTCTTCTATCGTATATATCTCCCCACAACATACACAATCCCATCCCTTCCTTTTCCTTGATTTCTCCTCTCTTTCCTCACAGCTGTTTTATTCTTCTTTTCCACTTCTTCATCTATGCCTTAGGCTAGCCAGTGGCAGCTCACCCTCACCCCCCACTACTTCCTGAGCACTGTTTAGTACGATTCACTTTGCTCTGCTAAGTGCACAGGGATGCTTTAGAAAGAGGTTTCACTGGAGGTAGGTACATCCTACCCCCTGCTTGTTGCAGCAGGAACAGAGAAGAGACCACCAACGATTTCCTTCTGGCCAAGTTCCATTGCCTCGAGCCCATCACAAACCTCACCACTGGGAATCTAGATGTCCTCAAATGTCAGCATTCAGGCTTTCGTGTGCTCTTTCTAGCACAAATCATCCCACCATTGAAATGTAAGGACTGACAATTACCATCTGCTAAGACTTTGTTTTCCCTTCTTCTCTTGGCTCGTTCCTTTGCATCCATCTCCACAGATGCCAAGAAGGCCTCTGACGGCAGGGTAATTTCAGATATTAAAAAGGAAAATCCAAATACTATAATCAGTTATTTAGCTCAAATTCAGAAGAGTTACTTTAGAGTCACACGTATGCATATGCACACAGGCACACACACACGCACACACACAATTCTGAGGCAACTAAAATGACATTTTCTTAATTTGACATTAAATGGTAATCTGTGTGCTTTATTATTATACATGATGGCTATGACTGTGCTTCAAATTTGAATTATGTCTTTTTAAAAGAGTTTTTCTTTGAAGACAGATTTTTTTGTTCTGTTTAGCATAATGAGCTGCTTCTGAGCTGAGCAACAGAGAAACTATCTGGATCCCTTGAACAGGGTAAATTGGATGATACAGAATAAATGAATTGAGTTTACAAAAGGTTGACCAACAGAAAATAGAGAAAAACCTCTCAGGGACGTTCGCGCTGACCACTAGTAACAGAATGGGATGTGATATCAGTAGGTTTTTGTTCACAGGTTGTTTGTAAGCCCAGAGGCAATAATTTAAAGGTCTGGGAGCTACACTCAATCAAAATTGGTCCTATATAAAGAATAAAAATTGGGAAGAGAGATGCTATCCTTACCTGAGTTTACTTCTTCGGCACTCTGTAGATGTAGGTTATCATAAAAACAAAGAAACAAATTTCAAAAACCACTCTCTAATTTATATGCATATAAACCAAGAAGGCAAATCAATTACAAACAAAAGGTCATTTCCTTTAACCATCAAAACTGAAGAGATCAGAATTCAGGGGGCTTGCTTTAAATCAGGAGACCTGATTATGGGCACAATTGCTATGGGACCGAGTCTGCAAAATAAGGCTGCCCAGGTCAAGAGACCTCAGCTGTGGCTTATGAGTTGGAAATGAGTTAGAATATATTACCTTAAAAGTACAGCTTAAATATATCACACAAGCTCAGGGGGTGGAGAGGCGAAGTTTTCATTAAAATAGATTCAAAGGGTTGTTCAAAGATAACCCAGAAAGATCAAAGGAAAAAAAATCGAATTTTATACTTTCTTATAAAAAATAAATCTAATGAATCTAAGAAACAAAAGACCATTTCAGCCTCGCCGGACAGTTTGAGATGAAACTACTGCCTTGGTGTAGGTCTTCTCACTGTCTGTACTTATATAACTTCTCAATAGAAAAAGAAACCTTCACAGCAGTTTGTGGAGGACTGATCACAGTCTTATTCAAGGTGGTCCTGCATTCATCCTCCTCCTGGTCTTCCTCCATAAGCAGTAGTCTCTTTTCTGTCTCCAGGACAGCGTTCTGTTGCACAACTGGGTCATCAGAATTCATCTCCTGAATTAAATTGGCTAGAGAAGAAATCAGATGTGACTTAATCAAACAAGATATTCAAAAGACTCTATTCACTAGAAAGGATGGTGCATAAAATGTATGGGAAAGATCTTAAAGAAAAAAAATAGCGCAATCAAAAGCAAAATAGAGCAAGCAGAACCAATGAGAAAAAATTAACATACATACATATATATATATAATTTTTTTTTTTTTTTTGCCTAGAAAAAAGTTGGAGGTGAGTGTAGCTATTAGCTTTAAGGAACAGAGTGTTAAGCCATTATTCAATTCAACAATAATTTATGGAGAACTCATTATTAGATATTATGTTGATGTTATAGATAACAATGATGAATAAAAAAAGATCCATTTTTGAAGAGTTTATGAACTTGTGTGGGAGACAAACATGTAAGTATAGGCAGCTCCGAAATCACAAAACAACAGCCCTTAACCCTATCCTCACCTGTCTTCACTGTACTGCCTGTCCAGCTTAGATTCCATGGTCAATCACTTGACAGTCATCCTGCCCACATACTCAACTCCCTTGCCCCACTATCCCACCTAACAGACAAAATTCCAGCTCTACATGATTTCAATTACCCAATTCTCTCAGTCTGTATTAGGAATGCTAAGTACTGAAGGAGACAGATAGATGCCTGGGGGACTGGTCCAAACTCAACTGGACCTTCAGTGATGCCTAGCAATCCTTGTTATCCTAGGCAAGATATCCTATCATTCCCCCAATGACTTTTAACAGTTTGTAATCTGAACCTGACCATCTCAAAAAGATGACCTTATTTATCAATTCAGAGGAGAGAGATGCCATCAACTTCCTGCCACTAAAACTACGAAACTGCCTATACCTACATCCATCCTTCCTTCCTACCAGGAAAAAGTGCCCATTCTTCAGTGAGGTTAGTCCCTCATCCTGGGCCCAGGAGTCCATCGTCATGTTTTGCATAATCAGGAACCCTGCATCACCAATTAATAATCCTATTGCACAATATTTTCAACCCATTCCATTCGACCAGCTTCTTCCTAAATGTATTTATGTACTTTAAATCTCTCTTAATGCTCTGTCTCCTCCCCTTCACAATGAAACTTCTTAAAGACATTTTCTTGTTCCAATTTCTTCATTTCCCACTGACTCTTCAAGGAAGTTTGAAATTTTTTAATTGTACAATATTTCAAGCATACAGAAAGTAATATAACATTTTTGTTTCTATGCCATTAACTTATATGTTTCATATAAGTTAATGGTATCTTTTCTCCAGCATGTTTTAATGCTTAGTATTTGTATCATTTAGATTTTACTGCATCACACACCACGTCAAAACTCAGTGGTTTGAAACAAACCACCATTTTTGTGGCTTAGTTTACAATTCTCTAAGTCAACAATCTGAGCTGGATTCAGCTGGCCAGTTCTTCCAGTTTCAGCTGGACTCACACATATATCCATGGTCAACTGTCAGTCATCTAAGTGGCTCTGCTTTAGAAAGTCCGCTGGCTGTTGGCTTGAGAAATGCGAGCAACGAGGGGAAGTGTGTCTTACCTTCTCATGAGTGGCATGAGTGCAAGCCCCAATTCACATGCACTTTTCAAGCCTGTGTGTGTCATGTTTGCAAACATCCTGTTGGTCAAAGTGAGGCACATGGCCAACCAACCCAGATTTAAGGGGTAGAGAAATAGGCTCCACCCTTGATAGGAAGAAAGGAATTTGTAACCATTCTTGCAATCTATCAGAATATTTGTGTATGCAATATTTAAACAATTTTTAAAAATAGTTGTATAAAATGTGCATTCGTTTGCAACTTACTTTTTTCTCTTAAGGTGCTTTAGACATTTGTTCTTGATACATATGGTTCAGTTGATTCATTTAAACCATTATATATACCATAGTTAATCCATTCTCTTATTGATAGCCAGGTGGTTTTTAATTTTAGTTTTTTCTAAAGTAAATAAATGCTGAATTGAATACCTTTATTTACATATTTCCCTGTGCACTTATGTTACAAATCCTTCAGGATGTGGCTGCACCAATTTTTACTCCTACAAAAGTGTACAAGAGGGAGTTCCCATTCTTCGACATTCTTGTCATCACTTGCTAGGTTAAACTTTTTAATTGCTGTCAATGTAATGAATGGGAATGGTATTTCATTAATGTTTTAATATGTATTTTGCTGAATGTGATTGGAATTGAGCATCCTCTTACTGATTTGCACCCATTTGGATTTCTATGAAGAGCCTACTCCTATCCTTGGCCAATTTTCTATTGGGTCATTGTCTCTTTCTTACTAGTTAACATAATTTCTTTTCAAAAAAAAAAAAATTTTTTTTAAGAGACAGTCTGGCTATGTTGTCCAGGCCGGATTTGAACTCCTGGGCTCAAGTGATACTCCTGCTTCAGCTTCCTGAGTAGCTAAGACTACAGGTACACACCACCATGCCTGGTTGATTTGATTGTGAAACAGGGGAGTTCTCTGATCCCCCTCGCAGGACATGCGACAGAGGTGTGGCTTGCCTGTTCAGTCACCACCACTACTCAAACCCCTGAGGGGAGGGGGAGACAAGTGCAGGAGCCCAACTGGGAGCATGTTACAGTGTGTCCTTTTAGCCCTGCCATCTGTGGACGACTTGATTGTTAACCAGCTCGATGGATCCTCTGCCTTTTCACAAGGTTTTTTGTATCCTGAGGTTCTTTGTGTATCCGGAAGAACCGGGTCACACACAGGCTTGAAGGATGAATGTGGGGTTTTATTGAGTGGTGGAGGTGGCTTTCAGTGGGATGGATGGGGAACTGGAAGGGGGGATGGAATGGAAAGATGATCTTCCCCTGGAGCTTGGCCATCCAGGGGCCAAACTGCCCTCTGACTGCTCCCAGCCAAACTCCTCTCAGCGTTCAGACATTCCTCCTCTTTGCTCTGCTGTGTCATTCTGCCATTTGTCTGCTTGTGTCCTCATCTCCTCACCTGCTTGCCTGCTTCTGGAGCCTGCAGTTCAGGGTTTATATGGGCACAGGATAGGGGAGCATGGCGGGCCAAAAGGCAACTTTTTGGGCACAAAAACAGAAATGCCTGTTCCCACTTAGGGCTGCAGAACTCCAGGCCTGAAGGTGGGGTCTTTGCCAGGGAACCACCCTCTCCTACCCACTATTCCCATCTCCTATCCTTATCAGTTGTATATTCTGGACTGGTTACATGTATTTCCAAGCATCTTCCCCTTGGGTATGCTTTGTCTTTTCATTTGTTTTTATGGAATATTTTGTTGAAGAGATTTTCTTTTTAATCTTAATGTGTTAAATATACCAATCGTTTCCTTTACAATTTAGGCCTTTTGTGTCAGTAAGGTTATAAATATACTATTTTATGGTATTTTATAAAAGTTTTAAAGTTTTTTTCTCATTAAGGTATGTAATTCACCTGGAGTTGACTTTCATGTAGGGCAGGAGCATTATTTGTTGAGAAGTCCCTGCCAGCAATGTGTCTCATCAGCCCTGTAATATGTGCGAGTCTGTTCCAGGCTCTGCATTCCTTTCCCCTGATTGTCTTTTCCAGCACCAAAACCTCCATGCATCGATTACTATGGCTTTATAATAAATCTTCAACATCAGCTAGGGAGAGTTGTCCTGTTTTTGTTTTGTTTTTGTTTTTTTTATTTTTTCCTGCAGAGTTTTCTTGGCTCTTGCTGGTCCTTTGCTCTTCCATGTAAACTTTGGAATCAGCTTGCTGAATTTTAGTACATACTACTTTGGGGGTTTTGATTTAAATTGCATTTACTGTATAGAATATTTTAAAAATCGACATCTTTAACAAATAAGTCTTCCTATGATTAAATATGTCTCCATTTATTTAGCTCTTCTTTCATGTCTTTTAATTAACTTTTTTTATTGACTCAACTCCACACGTTATTCTAATTTCACTGTTTTTCTCCCTAATGTCCTTTTTCTATTCCAGGATCCCCTCCAGAACACTATATGACATTTAGTCATGTCTCCTTAGGCTTCTCTAGGCTGTGACCATTTCTCACCCTTTCCTTATTTTGATGACCATGATAGTTTTGAGTAGTACTGATCAGGTATTTCATAGAATACGTTGCAATTTGGGTTTATCTGGTATTTTTCTCATGGTTAGGCTGGGTTACAGGATTTGGGGAAAAAGACCATGGCACATTATGGCATATCAAGGATGCATGCAATCAGCGTGATTTATCAGGAGGTTAACCTTGATCATCTGTCTGAAATTGTGTTTGTCAACCTTTTCCACTGTAAAGTTACTTTCTTCCCTCTCTTTCCATACTGTACTCTTCGGAAGCAAGTCACTAAATGTATCTCACATTTAAGGGGTAGAGATGCTCCATCTCCTTGAGGGAAGAGTCACTACATAAATTAGTTGGAATGGATTTACTGCTTTCAGGGTAAACACAAATTCCTTACCATGGTTTCCAAGGTCTTTCCTAATATGGCCCCTCCATATTCAGATTGGACTCTTCTCTCCTTGATCTCTTCTTTCCAGCTATATGGGGCTTTTTATTCTTTCACTTCCTCAAAAGCACCACACTCTTTCTTCACTCTTAGCTTTCCTGCCTCCTTACTTCCCACCCAGAATAGTCCCCTGTCATCTCCTCAGTGACCAACTCCTACTCACTCTTCACATTTTGCCTAAATCTCACTTCTTCAGGAAAACTTAATTTGATTTCTGTTATAGACTAAATTGCATCCCCCCTGCCAAATTCACATGTTGAAGCTATAACTCCTGGTATGACTGTATTTGTAGACAGGGCCTTTAAAGAAGTAATTAATTATTGCCCTAATCCAATATGACTAGTGTCCTTATAAGAAGAGAAACACCAAATACATCCACGCACAGAGAGATGACCACGTGAGGGTGCAGCGGGAAGGTGCCCATCCTCAAGCCAAGGAGAGAGGCCTCAGAAGAAACCAAACCTGCTCACACCCTGGTCTTAGATTTCTAAACTCCAGAACTCGAAGAAAATAAAGTTTTGTCATTTAAGCCAGCCAGCCTATTTTGTTACAGCAGCCCTAGCAGACTAATACAACCTTCCAAAGCTGGGTTAGATCCCTACACTTTATAATTCTCTCTGTGTCTCATATTGCACACTTGAAATTACTGTTTAATATCTGTTTTCTTCACCGGACTATTGAAACCATGAAAAGAGGTAATTCTTTGACTATATTCTCTAGGGCCTACCAACACTCAACACATAGCAAGAGCCCAAGAAGTAAATGTACAGAATCTATATACATGTGGCTACATAAATTTAAATTAATTGAAACAAGCCACATTTCAAACCTGGGCTGCAGCCATAAACACACAGAATCCTAACCACACAGAGTGGAGCTATAAGCCACATTTCAAATACTCAATAATCATGTGGCTAGTGGCTACCATAGTGGACAGTGAGGATTATGGCAAATTTTCATCATCACAGAAAGCTCTATTGCACAGCACTGGTATAAATGATAGCTGAATGAACTGTGAGTATCCATAAACGTTAGCCAGGTTAAAAAAAAAAAAGATGAAGAGGCGGTGGGAATGGCAAAGACCCAGTGCAGAGTGTGAAACACAGAGTATGTGTGGGGGAAACTATCAGCAGTTTATTGCTGCTCAAGCGTGAGGTAGGGAGATATGAAAGAGGTAAGGACAAGGTCATGGGAGGACTTAAGTCCTGATGAGAGCTTGGGATTTATTGTGACTGCAAAAGGAATCCAAGCAGAGAAGTGTCTGGGTCAGATTTGCATTTTAGATACATTACTCTGTGGGGAGTATAAACCTGGAGATAGGAAAAACAATCAGGGGGTTGTTGAAATAGTCTGGGTGAGAGGAACCAGAACAAAGGGAGGGTTGGAGAGGATGGCTCTCCAACCAAACTAGATGGCTAATTGGATGCAGGGTTATGAGGTGGGAGGAGTCCCAGATACTTGTAAATTTCTAGATGGTGGTGTCACCAACTGAGACCAGGATGAAGGGGAGGGTACAAGAAGCAGGTTTTATTTGGGAGGGGGAGAGCAAAGGGGAGGGAAAGAGATGATGCCTCAATTTTGGACACATTTGAGTTATTTGTGGGATACAGTAGGTACGACAGTGATCATAGAGGCAGAGGCTCAGAAAAGAAGGCTAAGTGTCCACGTAGATGTGGGGGTCATGAGCATACTGGTGGCAGGTAAAGCTACATGTTTAGACCAGCTGAAGAGAAAGGCAGCAGTGGGCCAAGGCCAGAGCTCCACAGAACAGCACTCAGGGATGAGCAGGCCCATGAGGCACACAGGCATTATACATGTGTCATTTATGATGCCACCCAAACTAGCTTTAAAACCAGTTGATTCTATAAACCCAGACAATCTGCTAGAAGCAGCAATTTCAACATATTTCTTGTATTTACTATGGAAGGTCTGTTTGCCTGTTGGTTGGTTTGTTTCTAGACTCAAACGAGCTCCCTGAACAGGGACTGACAGGTTTGGAAATTCCTGAAAGTGACCTGTGGGATCACAGTACATATTCTTTGAGATCCAACCTGTCTGAGCTTGGGAAAGGACTTTCTCATCTTAAGGGAGAGAAGGGAATGACGATCATAAGCCATCCATGTAATATGATGGATTCTAAAGGAAAGCCATTTGATTTTGCCTCTGCAGCTCTAAAACAGAAATGGCTCTACTCTAAAACGGGAGGAATCTCACACTGATCAATGAGGCTCTAGACCCTTGAAGGGAACAGCTAGGTTCATTGTCAGTGAGGAAACAGCAGCTCGTTTTGACCAGATTCCACAAAGAAGGATACAAAATATGGAGGAAAACCATCAGCCTGAATTCCTATCAGAATGTTAACAGTTTCTCTGATACCAATTAACAGCCAGAAAATACGGCCCCGAGGCTATAACTTGCCTCTCAATACCCTTCTGTTTAATTTCAATTACATTCTTTCCCTGAGAGTTACAAACCTGTCAAGCCACCCAGGAACTTAGAGTAATCACTTCCCTTTATCTACTCCACCTCTCTCAAGCAAAAATTAATTTATGATTTACTAGTACTTACTGATTTCATCCACATTTTTAAGAAATTTCTGCAGATCTTTCTCTTGATCAGCATCCATTGTGAACCGGAATCCCTAAGGGATGCAGCATAAATGATGAAATTAATAATAATAAAGCACTAAACAGAATGGTCAGGCTTATTAGCATTCTAAAACTAAGAGCCAAGTGATTATTTTTATGACAGTTTTGTTTATAAATGTCAATGAGTAACAGTAGGGTGATCCGTTTCATTCCAACTGCTATTTAAGGCCAAGAGGCACTCACTTATGTGCGGCAATGCTTCCACAAAGCTTCCAGCCTTCCTTTCAGTGCAGAAAACGCTCTGCAAATAGTTCTTCCAAAGCTAACATCAATCCCGGCGATTTAGGGACCCGGCATGGAGATGAGGAGAGAGCAGATGACAGGTTGCCAAGGACAGAGAAATACACTAACTCCTGACTTTGATCATGACAGGCCGGTCTAGTCAGAAACTTAAATGTGGATGTGTGACAGGTAACAAACTTGGGGCAATTTGCATCCAAATGTCCATACCTGTTTAAAATACGCCTTTGGCTTGTTTCTGAAGAGTGAAGAAAGGGTACAAATTGGCTGAAGGGATTAGAACATGATGTTACTATGCTCACCAGCGTCTCTTCTGCTCTAGGTACCTTAGACATTATTTTATAGTTGTTTTTGTCTGAGAAGGCTCCGTGGTCTACCCAGCGGTACTTAGTGCTTCATCCACAGATCATAAAAATTATCAGAAACCTTGTTAAATATACAGCTTCCTCAGCCGGAGCCCGAGATTTCGAGTCAGTAAACCCAGGACAGTGCCCAGCCACGAATGTAGATTTTAAACCCGTTCCAGGTGATTCTGATTTACGGCCAGGTTTCATAGTAGTGTAACATGATTCTAACACGTAATCTGCCACGAACAAACTGCGAGTGATTTAATCTGAGTCTGGGTGTCCTTATCTCCACCAGTTACAAGCTGTGTGATTCTGGCTAAAGTCACAACCTCTCCGAGCCTCAGAGTCCTCACCCATACTATGGTAAGGTTAGAGAGAAACCACGAGGACACTTTGGGGACTGATGTAAAGCACCAGGCACGCGACGAGCGCTCACTGTGAAGCACCCTTACCTATATAAAACGGGGTGGGGTTGCGGCTTAACTGAATGATCGGTAGGGTTTCTTCCAGGTCAAATCTTTTCAACTCCCAAGGAACAGAGGCCCAGTCCAGTGAATTAACCTGCCCAACGGTATGAGGGTTAGAAGGCAGGCACGCGGGTGCAGGGACAGGAGACAACCCCTGTCTCCCAGGGCATGGATCTCAGGGTCCTCACTGCCTGGCCAGTGTCACCCCCACGCTAGAGTGAGGGGGCCAGAGCCAGGTGACGGCGAAGCGACGCCGCCCTCGGTGTTTCACTGGGTAGGGCTGCGGCAGCGGGGGCCTGTGCCCGAGCCCCGCGCCGAGCCCGCCCCAGACGCGCGCTGCCCGCCGGGCGCAAAGAGGCCAGGCCGCCCGCACTGTTGCCCGGCAACCGCTCCCCGGCGTCCGCAGGCCCGGGGCCCTCCAAGCAGGTCCCAGACCGCAGCCGAGAGCTTCCCATGCTCTGGGGCCCAAAGCAGCGTCCTCTGCTCGGCTCTGAAGGCCAGTCCAGACCAGCTCCCACGGGGTATTTGGGATACCCCGCAGCACCAACCTGACTCGCTCAGCTTTGGACAGGAAATGGCGCAGCGACTGGCCTAGGCCGGGGCGGGGCCAGGAGCCAGGGGCCCCGGGGCGGGACCAAGGGCGGGGTCAAAGGCCGGGGGGCGGGACCGGGGCGGAACCGGGGACGGGCGTGGGCACGCGATCACCACCCTAGAGCTCTAGCTCTGGAGCGCGCCAAGTTCAAGGCCAAAGTCGAGGTTGGGATTCCCGATGCCTGGCGCGGGGAGACGGAGGAAGCAAAGTGCTGGTCTCTAAAGCAGCGCCTGCTGCTCGCCTTTTGTCTCCTGAAGAGGGGGTGTCTCACTCCCATTAGCTTAATATCCTTGCCCAAAATGTAGTCTCCAGTGTAGCTGTGAATCCGGTTTTGTTCATTGATAAATGTGTGAGTTAGAAGATTTACACATTTATCCTTAGGAGAATTATTTGAGTAACCTTTTTAATCCTCAGTTTTCTCATCTATGAAATGGAGAAATGGCACTTTCTCATACGGTTCATGGTTAAAGTTCTGTAATGGCCCAACAGATTCACCTTGCTCACTGCCTAAACAGAGTTGATTTATCAAGACAGAGGAATTGCAATAAAGAAAGAGTAATTCACACACGGCTGGCTGTGAGGGATACTGAGTCTTATTACTCAAATCAGTCTT
Organism: Macaca nemestrina; assembly: GCF_043159975.1. NCBI lineage: Eukaryota > Metazoa > Chordata > Mammalia > Primates > Cercopithecidae > Macaca > Macaca nemestrina. Next base: position 113,212,261 of record NC_092136.1, on the reverse strand, counting down.
TCCAGCTTTCAGGGATCAGAGTTTTAAAGGATAATTTGGTGGGTAGGGGTCAGTGAGTCAGGAGTGCTGACTGGTAGGATAGGAGATGAAATCACAGGGAGTCAAAGCTGTCCTCTTGTGCTGAATCAGTTCCTAGGTGGGGGCCATAAGACCAGATGAGCCATTTTATCCATCTGGGTGGCGCCAGCTGATCCATCGAGTGCAGTGTCTGTCAAATATCTTAAGCAATGATCTTAGGTTTTACAATAGTTTATGTTATCCCCAGGAGCAATTTGAGGAGGTTTAGAATTTAGCAGCCTCTAGCTGCATAACTCCTAAACCATAATTTATAATTTTGTGGCTCATTTGTTAGTCCCGAAAAGGCAGTCTAATCCCCAGGCAAGAAGCGGGTTTGCTTGGGAAAGAGCTGGTATTGTCTTTGTTTCAAAGCTAAACTGTAAACTAAGTTTCTCCCAAAGTTAGTTTGGCCTATGCCTGGGAATGAACAAAGACAGCTTGGAGATGAGAAGCAAGATGGAGTCAGTTAGGTCAGATACCTTTCACTATCTCAGTTATAATTTTGCAATGGCGGTTTCAGTGCCTGGTACCTAGTCAGTAGGAACGGGTGGCAGACAACATCCAGAGAATCGTAGTAGGGTTTAGAGCAGAATGAGCTAATGGGCACATTCATTCACGCCCCAAATACGTGCACACAGCCCTAAAGAAATTTCAGTCTGTTTTTCTAAACAAAATCTCAGAGTATTATGTGCAGGGTTACCAATGGAAAAAAAGCAGGTTTTGAGGAAACTTGAGCTTAAGTTCATGGTCAGAAACACCTGGAACTTCTTGGCAAATGAGTGCTTTATGGAAACCTGTTTGGTAGGGAACAAGGGGCCCCTAGACATGGAATTCGTCAGAGGGGAGAGGGATCCAGGCATGGCCAGCTAGCTCTAATGTTGATTCCAAGTACAGCATGTTGACTCTCTTGTGGCCTAGGCCCCATAGGATGCATGCTTGTGTCCTGTAGAGAACAGAAGAGCTGTTTGACTGAAGTCTCTATGATGTATTGGTCCACATGCCATCCTGCTTGGGTACCCCCCAATGCAGCATAACACAAAGGGGCCAGGGATGTTCTGCTCCTCTTGGCAGCTGAGCAGGTACAGCATCAGCAGAGTGAGCCTTTTCGCTCATCAGCTGCAACAGGAGACCTGGGGGTCCCAGCAGGACATGGTCACAGTGGCTATCCCAAGGGACTGAGGTGCCTCAGGAGAAGTAGCAGGGAGTGTAGGTGCCTGGCAGGAGCAAGGACGTTGATGAGCACAGGCCAGGGATCCTCAGAAAGATATGGGGTATTTTACAGTGACCTTCCAGCCTATGGGAATTGATGGAGACAAGAACCAGTGATGTTTTGGTTGTCACCATTAGTATCATCCCATTTTCCTCTTGCTTGTGAGGCCTTGAACACATGAAGGCTATATGCCTATGGTCCCCAAACTCAGGATGTTTCTTATCACTTTGAGGCCAATTGTTCCAAATCACTTACTTCCTATCCTACTACTCTCTTCACTAAACTCCTTTCCTATGTTCCAGAGGTATCTGCTCACAACTGACTGTACCACATAACCATTCACTCACATATTCGTTCAGCAAATGTGAGTGGTCTATAGTGTGCTAGATGCAGTGGAAGGCCCCTGGTGTGCACTTGACATATATTCATTACACGCTAAGTGGTTAAGAGCTGGGGCTCTGGAGCCATTTTGCTGGGTTCAAATCTCACATCTCCACCTATTAGCATTCATTAAAATGTCTTTAAGCACCTACCATGCACCTTCTATTGTGCTAGGTACTGGGGATCATATTCCTCCTCTTTTATTGCTAACACTACTGAAACCATCCTTACAAACTTTATAAAATTAATCAGTGAAGCAGGGAAGGGGAGAAATAAAATAAGCCCAGCTTGCAGCACATTCAGCATGAACCACGAGGTCAGCTTGTTCTCTGGCCTGCTTCTTCACAATTGTTTGGTGTCTGTTATCTCAGCATCACATAGACCTGTTACAAGATTGTAGTTCCCCTTAACTGCTCTATAGATAACAACTTGAACATAAAACATTACGTTTTCCACTTGGAATATTCTTTCAGGTCCCACAAACCAGTGAAATTACTAATGTCAGCTGTTCTGAAGGACCCATTGACACCAACAGGTCTGAGGGCCCCACTGTGACCCTGTCCTGCTGGCCCCCGTCCAGGTCTCCTACTGTAGCTGATCAGAAGCTGACTCACCAAAGAATGCAGTTTCCAAATTCTGATACTTTCATCCCCCGTATCCCACCAATGGACAACCCCAGTTTTCTAGCCCCTCGACCTCCATGATCTCCTTAAAAACCCCAGCCCATCACTCCACCGGGAGATAGATCTGAGGGGCTCCTCCTCACTCCAGCTCTCCGCGCCCTCACTTGGTGCCCTGTGATCTGATTCTTTCTGTGCTGCACATCCTGTTGTCTCAATGTAACTGGTCTGTTATACACAGTGGGCGTACAATATGCATCTGCTACTGCTACTGTTAGATGTGTGACCTTAAGCAAGTTACTTAATCCCTGTGGGCCTTAGTTTCCTCATCTGTAAAACAGAGTTGTTAAATGATGCTCTATCCCATAGGGTTTCTGTGAGAGGTACATAAGTTAATACAGGCTATGTGCTTAGAACAATGCCTGGAGCATTATCAATATCTAGTAAGTATTATTAACTATTACTACAACTATGATTAGTATATGTTAGACCAGCTCCTCCGAACCTTGATTGTATGTAGAAATTGCCTGCGGATCTTGTTTAAACAGGCATAGGGGCTGAGGTCTGCAGTGACACCCCTCTATGGACTGTGGCCACACTGAGTAGCAAAGTGCAGATACTTCATTAAATGCTGGGATGCAGCAGAGAACCAGTGGTACCTGGTCACCAGACTCAAGGAGCTTGCTTATCACCCAGGGGGAATAAGGGTCAATAAACAAAATCATCATGTAAATTCTCATTGTGATAAATGCTATAAAAAGTAAAGGGTGAAAAGCAAAGGTAGCACAGGGTGCCATGAAAGTCTAGTCTCAAACACTGGAAGTCTTCCCTGATGATGTGGTGTTCAAGAAGAGACTTGGGGGAGTCAGTGGGCATTGGACAGTTAAAGAGGGAGGTGGAGAAACAGCAAATGGCATGGGCAGTCAGGAAGGAGCCTGGTATGGAGGAGGAACCAGCAGAACGCCAAGTTTGTCTGCTGCATGGAGAGCAAAAGGTAAGCAGTACAAGATGAAGCAAGGGCCAGATCACATTAGGCCTTTGAAAGCCATGTAAAGGTTTTTGGTCTTTATCCTAAGCACCATAGGCAGCCTTCCAGGGGTTTTAGCAAAAGAGTGACATGCTCAGATTTTTATATTTTCTTAGAAAGTTATTCTGGCTGCAATGCAGAGAATGATCTGAAAAGAGGTGAGAGGGACTCTGGGAGCCAAGTTAGGAGGTTGATAGTGGGTATTGGCAGTAGGAATAGAGATGAATTTGAGATGTATTTTGGAGGAAGGATTGACAGCAGGAAAGTATCAATAATGACGTTAGGTTTCCAGCTTGATCCAGATTAAGGTTCTCCATTGGCTGAGCCAGAGAATATTAGAGAATCACATTTGGAGAAAAGATGAGTTCAGATTTGTGATATCCAGTCCAAAATGCCCATGAGTTATCCAAGTGTAGATGTGGAGTAAATTGATGATTGTCCCTTAATATTTATTCTCCTGTTCTTCAGATGTACCAATTTTTAGCAAGGCCCAAGACACATAGAATAGACTGTGTTTCCCAGCTTTCCTTGTGTAATACACGACCAAGTTCTAACCAATTACATATAAGCAGAGGTGGTGGTGCTGCTTCTGGGAAGTGTCCCCAGAAGGATGTTCTTTTCCTTGCCTTTCCTTTTCCTTGCTGATTGGAATGGGGACCCAATGGCTGGAGCTGGGTCAGCCATTTTGGACCATGATACAGAAGCATTGTGTTGAGGATCTAGAAGGAGACTGGGTCCTGAGATCATGGAGCTGCCTCACGAGCTTTGGACTGCCCAACTTCTTATTTCTATGTGAGCGAGACATTGAATACCAACAAGAGATACTTCCGTTGCTGGAAATATAAAGACTTTTATTGAAGATTCTGCTATCTTGGGTTTTCTGTCACTCCCAGTCAAACCTAATGTTAACTGATATGGAAAGCACTCTTCATTCATTCATTCATTCATTCATTCAACTAACACTCTCTTAATGTTTATATCTAATTTTTTCATCATAAGTCCAAATAATATTGTTATACTAGCATAATAGAAATGTTGCTATTTTAAAATGAAACACATGTTAATTTTTAAATGCATCTCATCCAATAAACTTTAAACATTGGAGCAATTTGTTACTGAGATCATGAAATTAAGAAGGTTATGTTATTATTTTTTCTCCTTGAAGTCATTTTTCCATTTTATATCTCCCCATACACACTTGGAATACTATCCTACTATGGAATTTTTTTTTTTTTTGAGATGGCGTCTAATTCTGTCACCCAGGCCGAAGTGCAGTGGCATGGTCTTGGCTTGCTGCAACCTCCACCTCCTGGGTTCAAGCAATTCTCCTGCCTCAGTCTCCTAAGTAGCTGGGATTACAGACATCTGCCACTGCGTCCAGCTAATTTTTGCATTTTTAGCAGAGACTGGGTTTCATCATGTTGGTCATGGTTGGCCAGGCTGGTCTTGGACTCCTGACCTCAGGTGATCCACCTGCCTCAGCCTCCCAGAGTGCTGGGATTACAGATGTGAGCCACTGTGCCCAACCTTATGGGATATATTTTCATGCTTGCATCTCTTTTACTGTTAATCTCATCATACTTCTCTGCCACAGAAATATCAACAAAAGTTGTTGGAGTGTTTGCTGTGACCAAATATCATACTATGAGCCAGGGGCACAGCCTCTGTCCTCAGGAATCCCATAGTCCAATGAGGAAGACAGATGCATCAACAGATTATTATATTAATAGAACAGTATGATAAGGGCAGTGAAGGTCTAGTGCCTAAGGAAGAGTGAGGGAGGAGGAAATGCTGTCAGGCAAGTCCCGACAAAAATAGGGATTTCCCTGGTTAATGTGCAGGCGGGGAGTGTGTTGATGACTCTAGGCAGAGGGCACAGGACTGGTAAAAGTTTAGAGGCAAGGAATATTGTGAAAGGCAAGAGTGGTGCAAGATGAGCCCAGAGATGTGGGTAGGGGCAGCTATATCCAGGAGGGAAACCATAGGAAGGGTATGGAACAGGGACACAGCAAGAGACCAGGGATGGAATGATGAGAGTTCCTTGGGCAGGAGGGATACAAAAGATGGGGGCAGCGTGTTTGCTCCTGGTTGAGCTGGAAGCCACAGACATTTGTGGCTTCTTCAGAAGTCACTTCCATCTTGATGACTCCCACATACATCTCTGTGAACCCAAACTTTACTCCAAGTCTCAACACTCTAAATCCAACAGGGTAACTAGACAATGCCTTTCCTGGGAGTAGGGATTTTGCTTTATTTATCTTTGTATCCCCAGTCCCTGGTGCTTAGCTGGAGCTAAATAAAGATTTGTTGAATAAGTGAGTTAATCTCTTGCTCTACTTAGAGGAAGGTTCAAATACGTTATTCTAGATGGAAAAGGAATAAAGGTGTTTATAGTTTCTCTGCCTCAGCCTTCCCAGAGAGGTCCATCCTGGAGGACAAGCACTGTTACAGTCACAAAATACTTTTCAGGATAAATCTAGCACTTGACAGACTGATCACTTTAACATATCAAAAGTCCTAGTAAACTCCGCATAGCCACTGGGCTGTCCACGAAGATTCCAATTTCCCCCTTCCAGGTGCATCGTAGGATCTCACTTCTCTATGGCCTGGTGATTTGCTTTGGTCAGTGCAGTGCTGGGAGAAGTCAAATGTGCAGAAGGCTTTAACAGCCAGTTTGACTCCCCATACATGTCCTTTTCCCCGACCCAGCAACCAGATAGTGTCCCTGAGTGAGGACATGGAGGACAGATATCTGTCCACCTTTGATGGGTATGTAGAATGAGTAAGCAATAAATCTTTCTTGTTATAATCCATAAAACTTTGGGGCTTGTTTGTTAATGCAGCATAACGTAGCCCATCATGTCTAATACAGCCACTCAGACCACTTGTTCTTCACTTGTTACAATGACAAAGTCTAGGGACCCGGCATATGAGTATGTGTAAATAACAATGGTTGTGATTTACATTTTAAGTGTCAATGTCTATGCATTTTCATATATATTCAAACACACAGAGAGAAACAGACTTTTAAATTGTTGCTGACTTGCATTTCAAATATATTTCTCCTAGAGAACCTTTATGAATCATATTTCACAATGACTACTTCCACCTGATCTAAATCCCTTGTGTGGTACTTCAGTTTTACTTTTGCTTTATGTCCTCAGTAAAAATGGGAGAACATTTGCTCACAGTGAGTCTGAGACTTGGAGGTTGTACAGTAAATCTGAGACTTGGAGATTGTATAAGCTGTCTCCCCTCTTTTTTACTCTGCTCTCTCTTTAGTGTAAACAATTGTCTTTGTCTCTCTTTGTCTTTTCTCATCAACCATACTTTAAAAACTTAGGTGTGGCTGGGTGCTGTGGCTCACGCCTGTAATCCCAGCGCTTTGGGAGACCAAGGCGGGTGCACTGCCTGAGCTCAGGAGTTCGAGACCAGCCTGGGCAACACAGTGAAACCCTGTCTCTACTAAAATACAGAAAATTGGCCAGGCGTGGCAGCGTCCACCTGTAGTCCCAGCTACTTGGGAGGCTGAGACAGGAGAATTGCTTGAACCCAGGAGGCGGAGGTTGCAGTGAGCCGAGATTGCACCACTGCATTCTAGCCTGGGCAACAGAGCAAGACTCCACCTCCAAAAAAAAAAAAAAAAGTTTAGGAAAGATAATATTTTTTTCTTCTGAGGACATGAGGAATAAAGAGATCTCACCTTTGTCTGGTGAGAGTGGTTGGTGTAGACAAAGTCCCTGAATCCAGGATCCAAACTACAAACATGGCCCATTAGACAAAGACCCCTCACCATGGATGCTGGAGCTGCAATTGATTTGATAAGTTCGGCTTCAAGATTTAGAGAAGGAGGAAGCCGAAGGAATTTGACACTGTCTCTTTCCTCCCTAAAGAGAATTCAAAAGTCACATTTGATTTTTTTTTCCCAAACCTATGTCCTTTTGAAAAACAAAAACAAAAACGAACAAACAAAAAACCAGCATTCTACCATAGACGTAGAAATAATTTCAGGATCCAGCTAGACTTAGTCCATGTGACCACAGGGGCCAAGAGTCTTCCTTGAGATTTCTATACTTAATGAATGACACTACAATTATAAACAACAACAACAGTAATGATAGTAACTAGCCCTCAATGAGCTGCTATGTTCCATGCATTGTGCTCAGTCCTTCATATGCATTATTTATTTTAAAGCTCTTGATAGCTGTGCAAGGTCTTATTCCTATTTCAAAGACCAGAAAATGCAGTGAGAGAGGTGAAGTGACTTGTCAGAGGCTGAGCCAAGATATGAGCTCTGGTCTGTGTCCCACCGGAGCTCAGGCTACCCCACCGCACCACACTGCCTCAGATGTACTTTCTTGAGAGAGCCCTGTTTTAGACTCCTGACATCAGTGACTACTGCAGGAGCCTCTGGGCCTCGCTGGACCTCGTGAATGTAGAAGCCTCCTTACAGACTGCTCCCTCCACTTCACAGGCTGGCCCACCCCTGCAAAGGTGAAGGATGCATCTTAACTACAGCCAGAGAGGCGTGCCCCCCACTCCATTAAGAAAGGCAGTATGTCTCCACCAATGTCGTCCTTGGATCCTTTCTGGGGATCGTAGGACTTCTCTGCCTGAAAAGGAAAAGCATTGAGCATTTAGTGCCCGGGGGAACCAGTGCCACGAACTCTGCCTAGTGTGGAACAGCACTGCCACCGTGTGGCACACTGGCTGCTCCTGGACAACCATCGTGGCAGAGAAAGGCTGGGACCCATGAGCAGTCAGCCGTTCATGCATTTATTTAATGTTTGCTGAGCACCTACTATGTGTCCCGTACTTGGCTAGCCGCCTTTGACTGCTACTGCTGCTGTGATCGCTTCTCTGGATAGTGAATTAAATGATGTCAACAATTTAGGCTCCAGAGAATGTTTAACACTTAGTCATCATTTATTTAGGGTTCTTGGTCATTCATTTAGGGGTGATTCGTACCACTCAGAAATTATAAAGACAGAGCCAGGCGCAGTGGATCATGCTTGTAATCCCAGAATTTTGGGAGGCGGAGGCAGGAGGATCGCTTGAAGCCAGGAGGTCAAGACCAGCCTGGGCAACATAGCAAGATTCCATCTCTGAAAGAGTAAAAAAAGAAAAAAAAAATAGCCAGGCATGGTGACATGTGCCTGTAGTTTCAGCTAATCAAGAGGATCACTTGTGCCCAGGAGTTTGAGGCTTCAGTGAGCCAAGATCATGTTACTGCACTTCTGCCTGGACGACAGATTGAGACCCCATCTCAGAAGGAAGGAAGGAAGGAAGGAAGGAAGGAAGGAAGGAAGGAAGGAAGGAAGGAAGGAAGGAAAGGAGGGAGGGAGGGAAGGAGGGAGGGAAGGAGGAAAAAGGGGAAGGAAAGGAAAGGAAAGGAAAGGAAAGGAAAGGAAAGGAAAGGAAAGGAAAGGAAAGGAAAGGAAAGGAAAGCAAAGCACTAGTCCTCACTGCCTGCACACCCCCATCCTTTTTCTCTGCCTCCCTGCCTCAGAGCATCGATGTAGCCTCGGATTGTGCAATTCCTTGTTGAGACAGCTCCACAGACTATACACACATGTCCTTTACTCAGCTCTCGCTTGCTGACTTCTTAGTGTTGTGGCCAGTGCTCAGCCACCAGGCCTTTGCCTATGGGCAAGGAAGTGTGTACAATTGCAAAGCACAGATGGGAGGTGCTGAGAGACGAAGTCAGCAGCTACAGGGTTGGAGAGGAGGAGATGAATACAAGAGATGTTCAGTAGAGAATATCAATAGAAAACATTGACAAATTGGAAATGGGGAGAGAGAAAGGAAGGATTCTGATGATGATGCTGGCTATTGAGCTTACTGAAGCAAGTGGATGGCTCTGCCCTTCTTTATGATAGACAACGGAGGAAGAGGAGGGGGAGGAGTTGGAGGAGGAGGAGGGATGAAGAAAGGGATAATGAGGAGCTTTGGTGGGTTGAATTCACTGTGCTGGGGAAAGCTGTCTATCCAGACTTTGAAAGAACCATTTAGGATGAGGATAAAGATGTGAAATTATCAGCATATTTCTAGAATCCTGTGACAATAAGATACACATATGTATCTGTACACATATGTGTATCTTCCTCTTAAGCCAGTTTTCACTGAGAAAAATAAAGAGTTCTGGGTATAGAGTAAGATAAGTCTGGATTCAAGTTCTAGTTCTGCCATGTCCCATTTGTGTCAGGGCTCTCCAGAGAAAACCAATAGAAGAGAATCTATCTATCTATCTATCTATCTATCTATCTATCTATCTATCTATCATCTATCATCTCTCTCTCTCTCTCTCTCTCTCTCTCCCTCTATCTCTCTTTCTCTCTCTATCTATCTATGTGATATGGTATGGCTGTGTCCCCACCCAAATCTCATCTTGAATTGTAGCTCCCATAATTCCCATGTGTTGTGGGAGGGCCCTGGTGGGAGATAATTGAATCAGGGGGTGGTTTTCATCATGCTGTTCTCATGGTAGTGAATAAGTCTCACAAGATCTCATGGTTTTATCAGGGGTTTCCCCTTTCACTTGGTTCTCATTCTCTCTTGCCTGCCGCCATGTAAGACATGCCTTTTGCCTTTTGCCATGATTGTGAGGCCTCCCCAGCCACGTGGAACTGTGAGTCCATTAAACCTCTTTTTCTTTATAAATTACCCAGTCTTTGTCAGCAATGTAAAAACAGACTAGTAATATACCATGTATCTATCTATCTATCTATAAAAGGTGTGTTTTATGGAACTAGCTCACACAGTTGTGGCAAGTGCTGGCAAGTCCAAAATCCACAGGGCAGGTCAGCAGGCTGGAAACTTAGGTAGAGGTTGAGGCAGTCTTTAGGCTGAATTTTTTTCTTCTTCAGGAAACCTTAGTTTTTGTTCTTAATGCCTTTCAACTGATTGGATGAGGATAATCTCCTTTACCTACAGCCAATTGGTGACAGATGTTAACCCTATCTACAAAATACCTTCACAGAAACGCCTAGGTTAGTGTTTGATTAAATAACTGCATACTAGAGCCTAGCCAAATTGACCCATAAAACTAACCATCGCAACATTCATGTGATGTTAGGCAAGTCACTCAACCTCTTTGAGTCTTAGTTTCCTCATCTGTAAAATGGTGAAAATTTGCTCATGAAGGAATTAGTATTAGATCTCTTTTAATGAAAGTAACAGATCCATTGCAAACTCACTTAAACCTAAAAAAGGAATTAGCTGGGCATGGTGACACACACTTGTAATCCCAGCTACTTGGGAGGCTGAAGCAGGAGGATTGCTTGAGCCCAGGAGTTGGAGTCCAGCCTAGGGAACATAGCAATATCTTATCTCTTAAAAAAACAGACAAGAAAGGAACTTATTGGCTTGTTGATGAAATGAAAATCCTGGAATTATATCTGGCTTTGGTTGTGGTCAGATTCTTGGTGTTGAACGGTGTCATCAGGGCTGAGCTTATGCCACCACTGCTGAGCCCTGCTATTGTCTGCTGACTTCATTCTCATGGATGTTCTTTCTATGCAACAAAGTTCCAGATATTCAGATGCCCTGTCACACTCTCTGGAATGCCAGCCCTTGTCACTTCTGCTCCTTGCCCTCTTCTGAGAAAGGCATTGGAGGACTTCTCCCTCCTGGGGTCTGTGCCCCGCATTAGCAGCTCATTTCCTATTGGTATGGGTGGGGCAACCATGGCGCTGGAGTGAGGGAATCTACACTGGCCTAGGGCTTCAGCAATCACAAGCCATTTTTATTTTTATTTTTTAGACTTGAAGTTTCTCTAGTAAAACAGCTTTCTTAAAACTTCAAAATGACTTTTACCCATCACCTCTCTTCCTGAATAATTCAGTGCTAAAGCCATTAGAGGTAGGCAGACTGCTGCAGCCAAAGCAGGGTGTCTGAGGCCAAATAGGGTGAGAAGGCATTCCCAGAGAGAGGCAGCTGGGAAGAGTGAATCAGTGCCCCAGGGAGGAAAGTGTGGGTGGAGGATGGGGGTGAGATGGAGGAGGAAAACCTGTCCATAGAAATCGCAGCACAAGTGGCATGCAAGAGCACCCATTCAAGGCATGGGGTGGCCTGGCACAGAGTGCCAGGGCAGAAGGAGGCTGAAGAGTACCCATGCAGCATGCGGTTGGGGGAAGGGTTGGTGTGGGCCACCAGAGCCTAAGCGAGGCGAAAGATATCTAGGTAGAAAGATGGCCCTGTGCAGGATATCAGAGCTTCTGCAGAGTGACGAGGGTATGGCGGGAAGTAGCCCCACTTCGGGAGAAGGGTGTTCCCATAGAGGAGTGGCCTGGCCTGGCATGGGGCATTAAACTCCAAGCAGGGTGAGGAGGGTGTCCATATGGTGAGGTGGACTGGAAAGGATAGTTGGCAATGGAGAAAAGAGAGGAAGAGGAAGGTACATGCATGTTCTTGTGCATGCACCAAAGCAAATGTGTGTGTGTGTCCATGGAGGAGTCCTGGGAGCAATGAGTACACTACACCAGCGCCTCTTGAAACTTAGGTTTCATGAGGAAATGGCGGCTTCCAGGGCTGAAGTAGAGAAAGGACAAGATGAGAATGTAACATCCTGTTGTGTCAGGAAGAATGAAGAGCTCAAAGAATGATAAGGTCATGTAAAAAAGATACAGAAACCAGACTGAATGGGCTTCCGCTGAGTGACCGGATCAGGGACAATCTAAACATAAAAATAAATAATGAAGCTAACGGAATTCACTGAAAACTAGTAAACCACTAGTCTAGTCTATACTGATACAGATAAACAATCGATTGAAAGTTTGATGGGGCACAGGATATCTACAAAGTTTTAAAGTCCCTCCACATGTAGCATGTCCTCAATTAATGTTAATACTACAACAATGAATAAATGCTTTTTAACTACAAAGAGGAGAAAAGAGTGACTTCACAGCAAAAAAGCCTGGCAGACACCACCTTAATCAAATGATCCAAGAGGGCCTTGTCAGACACAGAAGGATGGAAATCACGTGCCACTTTGTAAGATGCGGCCAGAGTAAGAGTACCAGCTCCATGGCATTCCTGTGAAAGAGCAGCATCTGAATTTCATTGTGAGAAAATTTCGGACAAGCTAAAATTGAGGGTCATTCTACAAAACAAATGGCTTGCACTCGTCGACAATGTCAAGATCATGACAAACAAAACTGAACTCATCTTCCAGATCGATGGAGACTAGAGAGGCAAGAAACTTAAAAAAACAAAAGGTGTGTTCCTGGGGTGAATGTTGAACACACAAAGATTATTTTTGTTTTGCTTTAAGGATCATCAGAGGAACAACTGGAGAAATTGGAATAAGGGCTACAGGTTAAATAATAGTATTGTATCCATGTTAATTATTATTATTTTTTTTGAGATGGAGTCTTGCTCTGTGGCCCAGGCTGGAGTCCAGTGGCGCAATCTCAGCTCACTGCAAGCTCCACCTTCCGGGTTCACGCCATTCTCCTGCCTCAGCCTTCCAAGTAGCTGGGACTACAGGCGCCCACCACCACGCCTGGCTACTTTTTTGTATTTTTAGTAGAGATGGGGTTTCACCATTAGCCAGGATGGTCTCGATCTCCTGACCTCATGATTGGCCCGCCTCGGCCTCCCAAAGTGCTGGGATTACAGGCATGAGCCACCGCACCTGGCCCCATGTTAATTTCTTGACATTGATTTTGATCTTGATTATGTAGGGGAGAGAAGGTCCTTGCTTATAAGAAGTAGTACAATATTCACAGGTGCTGGAGCATCTGGTCAGAAATTTACTTTCAAATGTTCAGGAAAAAGAAACATCTTTGCATTGCATTTGCATTTTTTATGTAAGTTTATGATTATGATTGGGAGTTGCTGAAGACATTTGTGTATGTGTGTGTGTGACCAGTTTTTCCCCAATCTACCACAATATGGTCTTTTTTTTCAACCTACCACAATGGCCAAAGAAGAACTCTTGTTTCCAATCCTAGATAGGCTCCTTCTTATCTCAATAAATGGCCTCAAACATTCACTTTCTTGCTTAAGACAAAGCCTAGGAGACATCCTGACCCTCTTTTAAGCCACGTCTTCCATCCAACCTACCAGCAAGTCCTGCCAAACCTACTTCCATCACAGATCTTGAACTTGTTCTCTTTCCATGGCTGCTGCTTCCTCCCTCACATGAGCCACCCCATGTGTGTGTGAAGGGGAATTTCATGAAGAGGTCCACAGGAGGCTGTGATCTCTGTGTGTTCTGTGGCCACATGTCTGGCAGTGGACCTAGGTTGAGCTTGGTCAGAAGGACACTGACGGTCAGCTGAACTTGAGTGGAGGAGAGCAAAGGTGTGCAGGACTCATGAGAACCTCCACATTTCTCTGTCATTGCAGGAGACTATGGTAAGTCCTTAAGAGCATGATGGACACCACATCCTTCTGCCTTCAAATCACCCATGAGTCCTTTCTTTGTCTAATTCTAACTGGAACCATACAAACAAGGGCGTCTAGGAAACGTGACTGACAGCAAACATGTCGACGAGCACATTCATATTGCATCAACCTCTGCCCATGCAGCCTCAAGAAGCCATGTGGCCTCACTCCATCCCATCACTCTGCTCAGTACTCTGCAGAGCTGCTGCGTTCTCAGTGGTTTATGGTGGCATTCTCCATCAGGAAGGTGGCTTGGGAGCATGGATCACATCCATTTTGGTGCCCACTGAATCTCTAGCACTAGAGCAGTGCCTTAGTCCATTCAGCCTAAAATCCATAGACTGGATGGCTTATAAACAACAGAAATGTATTTCTTACAGTTGGGAAGGCTGGAAGTCCAAGATCAAGGCACTAGTGAATGGTGTCTGGTGAGGGCCCACTTCCTGGGTCATAAACCTTCCTCTCACTGTGTCCTCACATGGTGGAATGGGCGAGGGAGCCCTCTGGGGTCTCTTTCATAAGGGCATTAAACAAGGGCTCCACCCTCATGACCTAATCACCTCCCAAAGTCCCTTAGGGGTTAAGATTGGTGATTAGGAGTTCGACAAATGAATTGTAAATAACAACATTCAGTTATAGAAAACAGGGAGTGGCACATGGTAATGAATAAATGCCCCCGACCTTGACATACAGTTCTCTATTTTTAGATCTACTACTTACAACAGCTTACTTCCACATGCTAATTTTTAAAATTACATAGCAATTAATAGTATTTTTTTATTTTAAGTTAAAAAAAAAATCAAAAGCAAATTGACTTCAGTAAAGGGAAATACATTGGTTCAGGGAATTGAAAAGCCCAGGCATTTTTCAGTCACGGCTGGTCCATGGGACTCCAATGCCGCTGAGATCTGTTCTGCTTCCTGTGTGTTGGTTTCAGTCTCGGGCAGCCTTTCCCTCGGGGTGGCACCTGGAAGCACTTCTCTTCCTATGAGTTCCAACAGAGCTTCTTTCTTGCTAGTCATTTCCACAAAAGTCCTAGGAGTGGAAGGAACATTCTCGAAGAAAAATCAAAGTGCTGTTAAGAGAAGGAAGGAAAATGGATGTCCGCTGGATACATGCATTTGTTTGCTACAGATTTGTTGTAAGGATTAAGAGATGATGTTTTAAAGTTTCTGGCATGTAGCAAGCCCACAATTAATGCAAGTTGCTGCAACAATACTTAATATTATCATGTAATTATTCTTACCCTATGAAGCATTTTATAAGCTGTAGGACAGCAAATCAATGCTAGATTTCATTATCTCCTTTGGAGTTCAGCAGATGTGGACAGCTCAATTCAGGAGCAGAGAGGAGGAGCAGCCTTCATTTTCAGGCCCCAGGGGCAGGCAGCGGCTTTCTGTTTGGGTGGCCAGGTTGGGGGAAAAACCTGGTTTCTTGCGGTTCTCAGCACGGCCACTTGGTGGCAGGCTTAGCCCACTGTGCCCTTCCCAGCCAGGCCCAGCCGCTCATCTGCGTTTCCCCTGAGAGCCTCAGGGACCCTAGCCCTCTGCCCACCTCAGTTTTGTCCTTTATGTTAGGGACGGGGGCACTCACGTGTGGGTAGATGCGTATAAAGGATTTCAGTGCTGTGCCAGGGTCACAAGGAGGAGGAAGGGAAGCTTTTGGCCAGTCTAGGCATCTCCTCCAAGAGTTTGCAGGACTGGCAAGAGGTTGGGTGTGTATTTGGTGAGCAGACGAAGCCAGGGACTCCAGTAAACATTTGTCATGTTGCCTAGCACTTGTCCAACATCGTTGCTGTACTGGAGGATGTTCTGGCTTTTGGGTTCCCACCTCCCCATAGTTGATGCTGAGACCTTCATTCCCCAGGCTTCTTTACATCACCGGCATCGGTGAGACCCAGGCTCTGCAGCAGACTTACCGATGTGAGTCTTCGTCTGGAGGTGAGACTGAAGGAGGAGAGAAGCTCTTTCCTGTACCCATTTTGCTGGCAAAGATGGTTGCGGAGGCGTGTGGCTTTCTCTAGTGGGGTAGGGGTGGGGAGGGGAAGTGGGTTGTAGCAGTTGGAAGGTCAAGATCTCGATCCAGAGGTGGTATTGAAGCCATGGATGGCAGTGGTGTTCCAATAAGACTGATTGCTCAGCACTGTAACGGACATGACTTTTGAAAGCTTGGTCTGAACGCTTGTTCTCCCGGCCTCCCACAACAGTGTGAATCACTCAATATCCTTTCAATTTACTCCGTGTTTTGTTTAATCAGCCAGAATCGCTTGGGATGCTTGCAGCTAAGAAACCCGGGCTAACATGAATACTAATGCTGATGTTTCACATGCCAAGGACAGGGCCTCTTTAAAATTCAAACACTTCTGTGAGGTAGGAATTCTCGTTTCAGAGCTGAAGTAAGCATACTCAGAAAGTTTAAGCACTTTGCCCATGTTCACACAACTTGGAAGCACCAGAGCTTAGATTCCAATGCAAGATATGTTGCTTTTTGGAGCCTATGATCTTTCCAATGTGCTGGACCTTGAGTTCCATCAGGACAAGGACATTGTCTATCGTATTCATCGCTGCACCCCCGTTACTCAACACATATGTGCTGACATAGTAGGTGCTCAGTAAACATTTCACCTTAATAGATGCTGAACTAATGAGTAATTGAAATGTCACATTCTCTTATCTTGGAGTGTGTTTGGACTTGGGTCTTCCCTGGGGGCAAAATGGGGGTAAAGGGCAGGTAGACTTTGCCACTGGAAAGTCCCCTTTCCCTCTTTAGGCCCCGACTGCTCCTCGGCACACCATGTCCTGCATGCTCCAGTCCCTCTGTGCATTCTGACCTTTGCCAACTCAGCTCACTGCCTGTGCTTGGAAGGTCACCTGGAACAATGGCTGTGATTGTGTTGACCGTTTGCTTCCTCTGCCTTCAGTGCTCCAGGCCTTGGTGGGAGATCAGGGCTGTTGCTATCAAAGGCATCTGGAATCTGAACAGGGTCGTCTGTGCGTCCATGCGTCAGTCTCCTCTCCCCAGGCCTGAAGAGTGACTGCCTGGTCTCTGCTTAAGGGCACTGACTGTCCACTTTTAGGGTCACTCCAAGAGACAGAATGGTCTGTTTTTCTTGTGTATAAAACAGACTTCCCTACAATGTTTGTTCTACTTGAGCTCTCAGGAGTATTAAATATTAAGTCCACCCTCTTTTCTAAACAACAGCTTCTCCATACGTGAAGACAGCTGTTCGAAGTATACGTTTTTCCTCCCACCCTCCCACCTGCTTTCACGGTTTCTTCCCCAAGCTCAACATACTCAACTCCTCCACATGCTCCTCGTCAGACATGGCTGTGAGTTCCTTCAGCCTCCAGTGCTTCTGCCCTGGATGGGATCCCTGGCCAGCACTTCTCCTTGGGCATAGCATGGGACTGGGAGACTACACCACAGCAGGGCAGAGTGCTGGCTTACACATTGTTTCCTATGGAGACTTCATGACTGGGTTCAAATCCTGTCTCTGCTTCTTCCTAGCTGTGTGACTCTCAGCAAATGATCAAACATTGCCACGGTTTCTTTATCTATAAGATGGAGTTAATAATAGTACCTACCTCAGAATTGTCCTAAGTGCTAAATGAATAAATATTTGTAGAGGGCTCACAGCATGGCCAGATATAGTGTTATAGAAGCATTAAACATAAATAAATCAAACTGTCAGTTTCAATATCACAAGTACTTTTGACCATCTGCAATGCATCACCTCTCATATTGAGTTTATAGTCCAGTTAGACCCCAGAGCCTTTTATTTTTCTATTTCAAATATTCTCTGCTGCTGAGCCCCACTGCTGTCAGCGTGCACTTTCGTGGTTGGATTTTTTGAAAGCGTGCAAGAGTTTCTGTCTGTCTCTGTGGCATTACATCATCTCAGCTGCTGTTTCCCCACACAGCTCAGCTGAGCTCCTTTGGGGTGCTAACTGCCGTCCAGCCTGTGTGTGGTGAAGTGTACTGAGTTTTGGGAAGTGTCTTGCCGACATCCAGACACACGGCTGTGTCTCCAGCATTTCCTGTCTGTCTACATGGAACGAAAGTCTCCGGAAAGACTTTCCCCAGCCTTCCCCTAGCACTTGGATGGTGCTAGGACCTCAGACCAGGCGTTTCATGGTGGAGACGTTCCCCAGCCGCACACCTGCCAGTGTGTCTCCACGTGCGGTGTAAGGACCACATGCAATGGAATCTTCCTGTCCCAGACCCAAGTCATCACACTTGTAGTATGGCTTCCAGGTCCCATGCCATAGCCAAGGTGCAGATCTCTGAGGCTGGAGTCCGTGAATGTGCAGTTTAAACAGTCCCTCGGGAGACTCAGAAGGGTGATGTAGGGGATGATGGAGGAGCTTGGCCAAGTGTGGTGGGGAGGAGAGCTGCTGCTGTGTCCCAGCCTGGGCCTGCCCATGACAGACCCTCTCCATGTGTCAGAGGATGGGCTTTCTTTCCTCCTTCAGCATCAGGACATGGACTACAGCATGGCTTCTGGGCTAGATTCCCACACTCCAAACTGAGGCTCCCTGGGGAAGATTCATTACCTGTTGTTGGGAGCGATCTTCCAAGCCTGGTTCCTCACGCTCACAGCCAGCTTTCCAACAGCCTGTGGATGACCATCCCCATGGGAAGCACTCTAAACAGACCCCTGTGGGTTATCATGTTCTCAGCTGGGGTTGGAAGCTCAGTTTCAGGAAGGAGAAACAGCACAGTGCTCTCCCTGGTCACCGGCACCTAGACCTGGGGATGAGTAGACCCTTCCCAGATCACACTTGGCCTCCTCTTTGCTCTTTCTCGGTCTCTCAACCCAGAGGTTTGCCCCCTTAAGAGAGGAGACTCCAAGCAAGCAGGCTCCAAGTCTTTGCATGGTCAGCCTTGGGGCTCAGATAACACAGCTTTGCGACAGACACAGGTAGACCCAATAGTAATGCTCCTGCCTTTCAGGGTCCTCTAACTCAAGTCTTTCCAGCTCTTCCCCATCGTGAAGGTGCTGCTCACTGACTGGACTTTGCCACCAGCCTGGAGGAAGGAGGAGGTGGTGACCCATGGCCAGGGGCTGGGCAGGCAGAGCAGAGAACCTCTCTAGGCACATGTGAGCCTTGTGGGTGGAGGTGTGGACTTCCTCCAGGGTACTGGGCAGTGGGCACTGCTGTGTGGCTGTCAAAGGCATCTTCTTGGCCAGCTGTAGGCCCTATTTGCATACATACAGATGAACATGGGCAGGTAACCATGCCTGGTATGCATATGTAATCATTTCACTCATGTACTCATTCACTCTGTCATTCATAAGACTGACAAATATCAAGTCCTGGCTTTGTGGTAGGTGCTGGATGTGGTGTCGGGATAAAGTAGTAATGAAGACAGACACGGAACTTGCCCTGGAGGAGTTCAGAAATCAGTGAGAAAGAGAAACAAATCAGAGATTAAACAAAGCATGAGGTCTTAGGGTATGTTAAAAATATTTACAGACTGTATTCTGTGAACACCAGCCGTAGTGTTGGAGCAAAGCCCTGGAGATCCTCTCTGGGCCAGGTAGAGCCACCTAGAAATTCTTTCGTGAGGGGCTGGGGTGACAGCATCTACTTATAACAGCAAAGAAGCATTTCAATATTTTAATAACCTGATACGACCAAACCGGCACAGGCCAGCTGTATATTGGCCCTCAACAGAGCATAAAACAGCAGAATGCAAGCTGGATCAGGTGTCAGGAAAGGCTTACCTGAGTCTTTGAACTCAGATATCTGAACTAAGACCTAACGATGGAGTCAAGGATTGGTGCAGGCATTGGCGGCGGGTGCTGGAGAGACTTCTAGAGAAAACAAGAAGTGTTTGCACCTGTGTAAACACAGAGATGAGAAAGTGCATGGCATAACCCAGGAAATACCATCATTTCACTATTTATGGCATGAAGAGTGTGAAGGGAGAATTGTGTGAGATGGGCTTGGAGAGGTCATTAAGGCATCTTATCTGCAACCTTAAGAGGGTTGAGGATGAGACAGACTCTAATTTGATGGAGATTAAATTTCTACCACTGCATAGAATGGTAGATTGAAGGAGAAGTTAAGTTCAATAGTAGAAAAAGCATGCACTTCATATTCATTGAGAGTCTTACCTACCGCACATGTTTGAAGGAGCCAGCAGAGAAGATTTCTAAGAACACTTGGAACACAAGCTCCCTCCTGATTTTAGGCCTTTGCTTAAATGCCACCTCCTCAGAGAAGTCTTCCCTAATTGTTCCATGTAAAATGGCAGCTCCTCCTCATGAGTTACCTCTTTGCCTCATATGTGTCTGTCTCTTTGCAGCACTTGTCATAATTGGCTTATTGTATATAGTTATTTAGAACGTAGGCTTTGTTTCCTCAGCACCTAGAACAGCTCCTGGTCTTGGCAGGTGCTCAATAAACCTTGGAAAGGATATTGAATGGATGAGAAAGACCCCACTGAAGTAGAACACAAAGGCCAGGGCCGAGGGAAACGGATTGGCTTTAGAAAGGGGGAGATGCTGCTTCTGTTATAACAGGGGCAGAGGAGGAAGGGGCGACTGGAATGCAGGTAGGTGTGCAGATTTGGTGTCGCGAATGGAGGCCGTTTCTTTCTGATGGCTTCTCTTTCCTTTTACGGGAAGGAAGCAAGACTGGTAGCTGAGGTGAAAGAGGTGGCTGAGGGACAAACTGGTTTGGGAAAGTGAAGACATTTTTGTAGAGGAGAACTGAATGAGTTGCTGACAAATGTCAATAGAACTGCCAGGCAGTGCTGAGGACCTTGTTGAGAGTGACCTTCAATATTGCTACTAATGAGCCTGGTCATGTGCTTTTTCTCAAATAGCACCCAGCTGTCCAGGTGTAAGTAAAGAGGTGGCAGCCAGGAGATTTGCCAGGGCTAGAGTTCTACAAGACAGATGCAACATGAGAGCATCGAGGCAAGGAAGTTTCTGATATCATTGACTGTGTGGCTGCTGTGCTAAACCAGAGAATTGAGGCTGAATAAGGACGGAGGTGAAGGGAGGATGTGGCAAATAGAGGAAAACCTAGGAGTCTGAGCAAGGACAAAGAACTGATGTATGAGACTAGCTGGGTGAGTGAGCTAGATGGATCCAAGGGAGTGTGGGAGAGTGGGGACTCTGGACTCTGGTGAATGGCATGATCAGCCCAGAGTTTGGCCAAGAGAAAAAGTGGCTTAAGTGGAATGAAGAGGAAAGTCATTGGAGAT
Source organism: Macaca nemestrina (assembly GCF_043159975.1). Taxonomy (NCBI): domain Eukaryota; kingdom Metazoa; phylum Chordata; class Mammalia; order Primates; family Cercopithecidae; genus Macaca; species Macaca nemestrina. Next base: position 113,191,359 of record NC_092136.1, on the reverse strand, counting down.
GAGGGGCCTGTGTATTGGAGGAATTGCCCATATAATGTACTGAAGTCACTGAGGATGATGGTGGACCTTCAGGAGAGAGGAGGATCATGAGTTAAAGATTAAAATCTTCACAAGTAACTGCATGTTCAGGATTCTGCACTTGAGAGTGGCAGCCTAGAGGACTCAATGGCCTGAGCCTTGGTGGAACATCAGCCTGACAACAAAGTGAGGGAATGATAGTCTGGAGGTCACCATAAGGGGCAAGTAAGACACAGCCCCTGTGCCCAGATCCTGGGGCACTCAGGGTGCAGAATAAGTAGCAGCATCCAGGAATCAGTGTCTGGAGAAGAGGAGAAACAAGTAAGGAAAGGTGATGCAAACACATTGACAGGGAAGGTGAAAGCATAGGGAAGTTTGTTGATCGTCTTATGGGAATCCCAGAACCTGGCAGAATAATTTAGGAGGGAGGAGAGGAATGCAACTGAGTTTTCTCTGCTTGGATGTACCTCTACCAGTTTTCCATCCTTCAGAATCTTTTATTACATGACCACATCTAATAGGGAAAGCAGCCACGTTATCACCCTACCTTTCTTTCCTTAGCATTATTTGAGAACAAGTCAGATAGGCAGGGAAATGGCAAAAATAAACAAACCCTAATACTTAGTTCTGCATACAAGCTACTCCACGGTGATTGCCCTAGCACAGAGGTGCATGCTGCCACACTCCACAGAGCTTCTACAAGCTTCCAGGAATATGCAGTGAATCAAGAGCATCATGCAAAGTACTGGACACGTGTTGCCCTGCCTGGGAGAATATTTTCCTGAATAGCAGGCCAAGCTCTAGCCTGGTCTCCCTAAGAATCTCTGCTGCCACCACTACTGGTCCCACATCCACGACCATCATCCTGCTCCTCTCAAGACCAAGTGACCCCATTCCCAAGAGTTCCAGTGCTCAGCCAGCAACCCCTGACTTACCCTCTGAGATGACAGCACATCTAGCTCCACAGAAATGGCTCAGGAACATGAGAGGCCCCATCCCTCCCTGGGTCTCTGGTCAGAGGAAATGCCTGTGCTTCCTTTACCACAATCTAGCCTGGACCCAGGCAACCGAGCTGTGCTTAGGAAATGCCATTAAAGCTACCGTAAACGGTGTTCATCTTTAAAATATAGTCAAACGTGTTTAACAATTCCAGGCATTGAAGCAAAATGAAACATAATTTGTGTAAGCTCAGGGGGGTGGGAGAGAATGTGGATCATTTTAGGACCCACAAGTAGTTCAGCAGGGCTGGAGCATAGGTACAAGTTTTAGGAGTGCTAGAACTGGGGCTGGAGCAGTAAGCAAGACCTGACCAAGATGGGTTGTGTTAGTCTTGTTAAAAAGCTTGCATTCTCTCCTGAGGGTCGTTAGGAGCCATTGAAGATCTTGTTGGGGGCAGCCAGAGATGGGATGAGATGCCCATTCTGCACAAGTCATTCTGTCCAGAGTGAGGACAGTGGATTGGAGGCCACCAGGTGCAAGCTAATGCAGCCTCCCTTCGTCTAATTCTACCATCCAAGCTCAGCTTATATGAGACCTTCACCTGGAGGGATGCATAGGTGCCTTGCTTTCACTGGTAATGTTAGGGTGACTCTCCACCCCAACATTCAGAGGCCCTACTCTGCCTGCCCCAGTAGCATCAGGGTTAAATCAGGTGAAGGGGGTATGAGGGTCTGGAAAGCAATGGGGGACACTAGCCAGTGTCGTGGTGATCATGGAAACACCCAGGGCAACAAGGATCCCAGGAAATCTTTTTCTAGCTACAAGATAAATTTTTTTTTCTAAACTCCAGAGTATACCCATGCTTTCCAGGCAACAGGACAGGTAGATGCAAGTTCTCTTAAGGGACTGGGAAGAGCGGGCCACCTGGAAAGGAGACATCGAGTCACTGCCTCTCCTGACCTTGTCCTCCAAGGTGAGGCTGCGAGTGGTGTAGTAGGAATTTCTGACAATTCTCCTTGAGATGGAGCTGCCTGTGCATTTTACTTCCTGGGCCTCCTGCTTAGTTCTTTTCTCTCTTTAATCTATATACTTGGGGATATCCCATGGTGATCACGCCAAGTCCCAGAGTTTGAAGTACAAGCACTATGTGGACAGCTCGTTCGTGAATCTCCAGTCTGGACCTCTCAAACTTTAGCCTACTCAAAATCTCTGCTCAGGTGTTCACAGATATCCCAGGCTTCAAGTGTCCTGAGACAAACGTTCCATCGTCCAAATAATCTGCTTCTCCTGCGCTCCTTTTAGAAAGCAAATGGCAACTCTATCCTTTCAAATGTGTAGACTCAAAATCTGAAAGTCAGCAGTGATTCCTCTATCAAACTGCACATCTAATCTATTATCCAATCTTGCTGGCTTTACCTTTAGTACATGTCCAGAGCTGGCCACTGCTCACCCTTCCACCAGCTGTAGCTTGCTGCAAGCACATCATCCTGTCCCCTCTGGATCATCGCCTCCTCATTGGTATCCTTACATCTGCTCTTGCCCTCCTGTGATCTGTTATCCACCCAGCTGCCAGAGTGCTCATTTTAACACTCAAGTCATGTCAGTCTTCTGGCAAAAACATCCCTTGGCTTTCCATCCCACTTGAAGAAAAGGCAAAATTCTAACAATAGTCTACAGATCCTGTGCAGTCTAGCTCATAGATACTTCTGAGTCATCTCCTATCTCTTTACTCTCTGCTCCACCCCATCTTTTGCTTTCTGTTCCAGCCACACTGGCCTCTTGCTCTTCCTCAAAGACACTAGCCAAGTCCCTACCTCAGGACCTTTGCACGTGCTGTTCTCTCTGCCTGAAATATCTTCCTTCAGATATTTGCACAGTTCAGTTCCTTGCTTCTTTCAGGTCACTGCTCAAATGTCACCTTTTCAGAGAGTACTACACTGATTGCCCTATATAAAATAATACTCCATAACCCCTTTACCTAGATGCACTGTTCTCCTCTGCACTTACCATTCCCTGAGTTAGCCATGATAGGCTAAATAATGGTAAGGTTACAAATCCCAAATTTAAGTGGTTTATAATATAAAGGGTTTTCCAGTGATATGCCGGAGCCAGCTTGTACTGGCTCCAGAGAGCCAACTGCTAACTTTTCAGGAAATTTGTGAGCCAGTTGTTACACAAACATATATAATTTATAAAAAGTTAAATTATATAAAGTTATAATTAAGTAAATTATATTAAAACCAAAGGCAATACTCAAAATGCATCGCTTCTTAATTATATTACTACTTATTTTACTACTATTATTGATATATTAAAAATTTTATTATTACTACATACTACTATTACCTATGCACTTGACGTTATTTCTCTTGTATCTGCATGGTGGAAATACAGTATTATATAATGACATGCTACTATGCATCTCTACCTAACTCCTCGTCTGGTGATGCCATATTGAAATCAGTCATACTGAGAGTATTTACACACTGCTGAAGTCAGTAAATGCTACAAATCAAGGTTTGATTTATTTTTTTTTAGTGCTTGTCTAGACTTATGGAAGTAATGGGGAAATATTTTATGATTCAGATTAAACTCACAAGTGTGCCATGTCTGCAGCTGTTACACTGTGAACGAACGGCACAAAAAATTGAGGCAGTATTTCTCTAGTATTCAAAAACTTACCCCGATTCAACAAAGAAGTCACTCACATCATAGATGGATGAGTGAAGTTCTAACATATGTCTTTATTGTTTCATCTTATTTGTTAACATAAATGAATGCATCAGCCAACATGCAGGTTGGAACTACAGTCCTTTGTGAATGGGAACCACAAACTGATTATGGATACAAGACTTCAGCAAAAAATGAACCAAAGCATTCTGTGGGTATCAGTTGGATAGATGCAATTTCAATGTAGAATACTGTATATTTTATTATTTGTCAATGGCATCCTTTATAAGTTAAACACATACATGTGTGCACACACACACGTTGCCCTTCTCCCTTGGAGAGTTGGCCATTAAACATTTACCAACAACCACTGGCTCATCCCTCTCACACACTCCATGTCCATCATGGAGCACCTGTTCACATCCTTCACTCTGGGCCCAGGTGATGGCACTTCCATCGCCTGAAGCATTGCTGATTGCTATGGGGGGTGTGGCGGAAACGGGCATGACAAAGGCTCTGCCTGGAGGTGGCACAAGCTACTTCTGTTCATATTCCATTTACTGAAGCAAGTCATCTGGCCATGCCTACCTTTAAGTGAGGGGAATCCCACTATGTGTCTAGAATGAAGAAAGGGAGAACCACCACAGCACATTGGATGTTTACGTGTCTACTGTCTGCCCCACTCCCAGGCTTGAATGTAACCTACATGAGAAAGAGTTGCCTTGCTCACTGCCACATCCCAGTAACCCAAACACCTTGGAGATGCTCTATGAATACTGAATGAATCTGAGAGGAAACTAGCCCGAAGGGGAAAGGCTCTGGAAGCAAGCCCCCATGGACGAACGGAGAGTGTCATCATTTCATCTTTTCTCCAAATCTTGTAAACAATGTGTTTTAGTCTTAGCCTGTCATATGCAGCTGAAATCTGGAGCAAAGAAAATCACACAGACGCATATGGCTCTGTGTCATTATTACAGGCAAGCGAGGCAAAATTGAAGGATGCAAAATTGAAGGATGTATCACTCTCAGATTCGTGTAACTGCAGGGTTGGCCCCGAGAGTGAGCACCTCCTTACATTTTGTGCCCTTGGATTCTCCCTTGCTTTACCTTAGCCTTGGTTCTATAGCAGGTCTCGTCCAGGAACTCCCAATTCCACAGCCTAATGGACAATTCCAACTCTAGCAGCTGCTGCTTTCAGACACAGCCAGGAGCATATACAAGAGAATGCTTAGCTGAGGCAATATTATATTCACTCTTTGTCTAGCTTAGAGACATAATAAACTCCAGGGGCTGAATGATGGCTCTAAACACTGAGAGACAGGCCAAAGCAGTAAGAGGGAGGCATTACTTATTTTAGAATAAGCTCCATGCCATTACCTTATTGCTGAAATCTTGAAGTTCAGGTGTTGACTGTTACTACGATTAGGTCTGATGGTATCGCACACCCGGGATGCCAACAGCACCAAATCTCACTGATCGAGTTCCCACTATGTGCCAAGAAAGCAGACACTAGGCCTTCATGTACATGGTTTCATTCATCAACCAGCACCCTAACTCTCTTTTCTTGGTATTTCCTGTGTGTCAGAAAAGGGAAACTGAATCTTCGGGAGATTAAGCAACTCTTTCAAGGTCAAACAGGGAGCAGCAGAACCAGGGTTTGAAGGAAACCTTTCTGAATCTGATGTCTGCCCCTTCTAAATTAGGGCTCTCATCTATCAACCTGCGAGAAAAAATACAGAAAGTATCATTCAGGCAACACATGAACTCAAGACACTGAGACTTCACTAACCTTCCTCGCACGCAAGGTCCTAAAGGAACTACCACACGCATGTCCACATCTGATGCACAGAACAGACTCTCACCGCATCGAAATAAACCCCAGTATGATCATAATAACTTTTTTTCTTTCAATTTTTATTGAACACAAGTATTCTGACAGAATGCAAAGTCAAAATTCTCAGTTAGTACTCAGTATTTACACCAGTGAGAATGGAAACAAAGGTGGTATCGATGTTTCACTTGGTAAAAAGTTTTATAACAAGAGAGAAGGCCCCCGAAGTACAGAATTCTGGGTAGGGATGTTAATGGAGGTCTGAAAACCGCCGTCCAGACAGACGCCTCGAGTGAAAACCTGGGACTCGGAAGGCTCCATAGAAAAGTGTGAAAATAGAGTTCCACCTCCAAAGCTGCACTATGTACACCACAGCCCTGCAGGGTCCAGTGGCCCTGCTCATCACACTTGAGTGCTCCTCCAGCAGAACTTGGCCATGCCGGTCTTCATGTGAATACATATGTATGGCACATACACACATAGACACATAGACATTGGAAACTGGTGGAGTTGATCCCTCCTTCAAAAATTAAAAAAAAAGAAAATTATAAGCTTTGATCTCTTAACATAAAAGATAAAACATCTTGGAATAAAATGACTCCCTCTTTGATTTTAGAGAAAGCATTGCTTATTTACTTTTTTTTAAAAAAGGAAAACTCTTGCATGCTAAGACAAACCTACATGTAATGGGAGAGAACAGACCAAAATGTGGGCAGAGTCTTCGGTCCTAGCTAATGGCAGAGCCAGGGTTCTAGGGGGTCAGCTGCCCCGGGCCAGGTGATCTGAGAGCTGACCTGTTTCTTTCTAACCATCAGAACCAAAATCAGTTGACCTAACCATAACCACTTTGACAGTCTTGACAAGGCATGGCATGGGCTTGGCCTGGTGTGGCAAAGCCATCGACACTACAAGATGAGGAACTGAGTCCGCTGAACAGCCTGGTGACTGGAAGAGCCTGCCCCTCACTGCTGGGCCCTCCCGGTCTCAGACACCCAGGCTCTCATATTCTACTGTGTGTTCCAAGATCTCTCTTCATGTTCCTCTATCCTGAGGGCCTGTGCATTTGAACCAGAGATCTGTGCTGGCCCTAGAATCAAAGGGGCCAGGGCTCTGTGTTCTGGGATCCTCCATTTCCATCCCCAGGAGCTGAGAAAATGCAACATAACCCCACATTGAGCAAATGACAAGACCATTATTCTTCACAGTTTGAAAGTATAATCTAGCATCGCCACTGATCGGACTGCAGAAGTGTCAGAACACTGGGGAGACTGGCCCACAGAATCGACCCAGAGGCAGCCTTGCCACCCTAACCTCTTGCTGCTTTGTACCTTAGGAGAGGAGCGCATGCGGAGTACTGATTTCTGTTTACTTAGCGTCATCTTCATCATCATCATCATTTGTATTTCATTTTCTTTGTTTAAAGGCTTCGATTCCTTTTAAGAGTGATTTTTGTTTCCTGAATATTTTTTTCTGAGCTATCTGCTATACCTTCCACAACCAAACTATGTTGAAGTTTTATTTCAATACTATGACAAAAACACGTTTCACACTAAAATATTCACGCATCCACAGTGCACAAGCTTGCAGTTCTAAAGTAGAATGAGGAAAAAAAAAAAAGCAAAATTTCTATACAAAGGGCTGGCTTTTCCCTTCTCCCCGCCCTCCCATCCCCCTTAAAGTTTCTGTATTTTTCCCCCACTTGGTTTCCAATCCAGGAAAGTTGTGTTATGACTCCAGACAGTAGGTTGTTTCTTTTCTCTTTTGTTTCTATAAATGCTGCCTAAGTGAACAGAAGGCCGATGTTACTTTACTTCAACAGATTTCCAAAAAAAGACACTAATTCCCTGAAGCACACATGCTCTTCCGCTCAAATCTAGATTCTGGGCTCAAAAGGAAATGGTATGTATATATTTTATTTGGCTTTCTACACAAAGGGGATGTGTGGGGTAATAATGTGTGTTCACCAAGACCAGCCCCAACTATACAATCTTCTCTGCTTCATTCAACAAAGCCTAAGGAGTCCTTCAAAAGAAGGGTGAGAACGCCTGGGAGCAGATCCCTTTTCACAGATGCAGGCAGGTGGCGGCTAATCAGAAAGTGGTCTAACCCCCAAAGAAACACAAAAATAACCAAAAATTGAAAAAGCAAAACCATTCCAGAATGAGATGGATTTTCACCTGAGTGGGACCCAGGCAAAAACTGCAGATCAGAAAAGAGGGGAAGAGCAGCTGTAAACAATCATGTTTTGTGAAGTCGTCCTGTGCTAAAGCAAGCGTGGGATGATCCTACCTACCTCTAGGTGGTATTTGTTACCTTAAAAATAAAAGGCAGCTATTTCACATGGACATTTAAACACAACCAAAGTCGAACATTTGTCACCTTGTAAACACTGGAAAACAAAGTTGGCAGAAAGAAAAAAGAAAGAATGTAAAAGAAAGAAAAATAAGTCTGAATACTGCAAATTGAGATCTACCCCCAGAAGCTGCAATTTGGCATTCTTCCTACAAAATAAGAGTCTACGTGGGAATTGAATTCAGCTAGAAAGGGTGACACACTTTGCATACTGAACAAATACAAAGTGAACAGAAATTATAACTTATTTATGAGGTTTTACAGAGTTCAAACTTGACTGAAAGTATAAAAATAAACTGTGGACTTTGTTCATTCGATTAGTCTTAGTGCCTGAAAGTTATTTCTCTGAAACTGGTCTGTGCCAATCGGGTAACACCAAGTGTGGTCTTCCTGAACCTAGATTTTGTTTCTGAGCTTCCTAGATTCTTAATTTGGGGTCCTTTTGTCTGATTTTTAAATGGTTTCAGGGAACGGAGTGTCCTAGTTTGGCTGTGGGTTTAACCTTTTTGTCTCATTTTCTTACAAGTGAGTGCTAACAAAGGGACCCTTTCTATAAGATTCCCATGTTTTATCTGTTTAGTTTTTTTTTTTAAAGGCAAAAGACACTAGAGAAATGAGATGTGTGTGTGTGTGCATGTGTGTGTGTGTGTGTGTGTGTGTGTGTCTGTGGTGTTGGAAATGCTCTGGTGAAGCTGCTGTGTCACTTTTTATTTTGATCTTTGCTCGGTTCTCGTCACCCATCATGCTTTGCTCTCGTTCTCCTTTGTCTGTGTGGCGTCATTGGGGACCGTCTTGACTTCGGCTGGCGCTGGCTTCGTTTCTGTCTCCTGGCACTCTGGCTTTGCTTCTACAGGGCCCTTCCTGCAGAGAATCAGGAAAACAGCACCACTGAGACCACGGTCTGCAAACATCTCGCCCCTGTATCCAGGCCCTGGGGACAGCGGGGAGGAGGGGGTTCTCCAGTGTCAGCACCCGGCTCCAACCGCTGCCCATCAGAATCACCTGGGAGCACTAAAAATCACCCATGCCTGGGCCTTGTTCCCGGAAATCCTGATTTAATTGGTCCGGACACGGTGACTTTTAGAAGCACCCAAGTGACTCTAATGTGCAGCCATAGTTGAGAAGCACTGAGTCAGAAGAACGAGTCCTCTCCTCTTCCAGCCCTAAGGTGATGCCAGAGGTGTTTTTACCTGGGGTGGTGGAAGGGGGCAGCAGAGGCAGCTCCTCCTCACCCTGACCAGCTGCAGTGGCAACAGCGCAGCTGGATGTAAATGCAGCCTGCGGGGCTGGGCTGGGCTCCCAGCACTGATTTCAGGGGCCCCTTTGCAACCCACTCTTGCCTGTCCCTTCCCCACCCCACCCTGTGCTATTGCAGGATGATGCCTTTAGGGCCTGCCCGGGTAGGGTGAGAAAACACTGATGGAGGCAGCTTTTCATGGCAGCTTGGTGGAGGACTGGAGTGGACCTGGTGGCTATGCGGGAGTTGAGGGCAGCTGAGTGGGCAGTGCTATCAGAGTCCTTTTCCCTACTGATGCTGAGATTCAGGGCTCCTGGCGAGAGCCCCTTGCAGCCCCTGGTGGCAGCATGTCAGCCTATCTGGGGAGCAGCCACAGGAGCCTCTATAAAAATCTAGGTCTGACTCTGCCTCCATCAGTTCCAGCAAAGGGAATCGGGTCTGAGGATGCATGGGAACAGGTACAGACCCCAGCCTCAGCTGGTGCCACTGAATTTTGGCAAGACACTTACAAACCTGAAAGGTTAAGGACTTTCTTCGGAACTTAGAGACCCAGCTATTTGATGCTGGGAGCCCTGAGTCTTCCCAGCCACTCTAAGAGCAGGAGAAGCAAGAGTGGGCTGAGGGCCGGGATTGGGAGGGGAGGGTGGGCATCCGAGCCAGAGTGCAAGGGGGCCTCTAGACTGCACCCTCCCCTGCCACGGGCCTGGGGCCTACCTCTTTTCTTCCTGCACATCAGTGTCTTTCTGGTGGGGCCTCAGCCTGGCACTGAATAACACACCGACTGGGGGCCCCAGGGTGGCTGATAAGGGCACCTTGGCCTTCTTAGCCTGCTTCCCAAGCTATTCTCATCAGTGGCCCGACTGCAAGGGCTCCCCCAGGGAAAACAGAAGCCGCTGCTAGGATGATAAGGATAAAACATAATTAACATGGCCTAATTAGCCAGCAGGCGGCTGCTCCTGGGGCCCAGCTGCCTGTCTTGCTCTCTCTGCCTTGTCCCAGCCCCTTGGTTGACGGTCGCCTCAGAGAAGCCCTGGATGAGGCTGAAGACACATCTAAGAAGGAGGACACAGCACAAACGCACACCACCACAGGACACAACCCGATGACAGCAGACAAAGAGAGGCCGTACTCGGTCTTTGCTGGCGCAGGCGAAACAGAGCTGTCTGCAGTGGAAGGAGCAAGCTCAGGGGCTTGTCCACTGGCCCCAGCGGCGGGAGCAGGAGAGCCCAGGGCTGCAAAAACATCCTTTGCAAGGTCAATATCTGGGGTCTTGAAGTTCCCTTCGTCCATTTTAAAGTCCTCGCCCTGGGAAGGGTTTGTGGTGCTGACGGAGGCAGCCTCGCTCTTCGGGCTAGCAAGGGCTGTGGCTGCCTCGGCCGGGCTCTTCGAGGCTCCGGGCTGGGTGGGCTCCGGGTCCGGGCCTTTGGTGCTGGGAGCCTCCTGCTTGGCCTGAGGGGCTTCTGTGGCAGGGGCAGCCGCTGCTGCTAGAGGACTGGCTGCCCCAGTCGGGGTGGGGACTGGTGCAGGGGTGGGCTTGCTGGCCGGAGGAGCCTTAGAAGCCTCCCCAACACTAGCAGGGGCGCTTGGGCTGAGGACAGCCCCTTGGTTAGCCAGGACACTAGAAGACAAATTGCTAGCGGCAGGGGTTGAGGTCGGGGTGTCGCTCAGGTCAACAAGGGGGGCGACCTTAGGGGCTGAAGCTGGGGCTGGGGAGGAGGCAGAGGCGCTGGGCCCCTTGGAAGGGGTGGCCTGGCCAGCCGGTACAGAGTTTGAGTCAGGCGTGGCCGTGGCCGGCGGGGCAATACTGGAGGTCAGGGTGGTGGTCTCACTGGTGGGGCTGTTCTGAGCAGTGGCAAAGGTTTCGGTGATAGTGTCAGAGTTAGTGGTGACGGTGGTGACAGAAGGCAGCATGTCCTCGACAGTGGCCGTAGTGTCGGCAGGCAGCCTGTGGAAGGACAGGAAGTAGAAGAGAATAGACAATGAAGCTGAGACGTGACAGAGAAGCGAGGAGGAGGGCTGAAGCCCAGGACAGGGACCATGGGGGTGGGGGCATGCAGTTAGGCACAGGCATGGACACAGGCCCACACAGAGAGAAGGATGCTGAGAGGAAGCACACGCCCAGGTGGGCAGAAGAGGACACAGGAGACGACAGAGAACGTGGCGGTCTCAAAAGGGACCTGCTAGCCCTTCCCCGCTGATGTCCCTCCAGCTCTCTGCACAGAGCTCCCTTTCCCTGAAGTCCCTGCAGACCTGCCTAGGGCTTCCTGATCCCTGCCCTGGATCTCGACTCAAGGAGGGGCAGGCTTCTGTTCAGCATCCACCTGCCCTAGGCTTCCCAGGTCCCAGAGGAACTGGGCCCAGCTGCCCTGCAGGGCTCCCCAGGGCACTGATGGGAAAAGTCACGAGTAAGGCAGATCATGAGTACTCAGAATGGCTCCTGGGAGCTGTGGGTTCTTCCAGCCACAGATTTTGTGGTTCCTTGAAATTCCATTCCCTTTAAGCCCATAGGATCCTTGACCGTTAGGCAGGCATTACAACCACAACTGGTCAGGGGCTCTGTGGGTCCCCGAGGTTTCTGAACAGAGGAGGGGCCAGGAACTTTACCAGGTCCCTGGCTTCCCTTATCCTTTCAGGAGGAAAACACAAAACCCTAGAATTTCAAGAAATCCTAAGCAGACTCTGCTAAGCCTCATTGAGATTTTGCCACCTTAAGTCATTTCCAGAATATGTGTACAACTTGAGAACAGGGGCTAGGGATCCAGGGATCCCCACTTATACAGGAGCCTTCTAAGGGTACCCACAGCCACCGAAATAGCACCAAAAATGCCTTCTCTCTGAGGACAGAGTGAGGTCAGGCATTTCTTAGCCAAGCAGGTCTTGTGGCCAAGGGTTTGGAATCCTGGCCAGAACTGTTTGGCCGGGAGCTGTGGGTAGGGGCACGGGAGGTGGGGGTAGGGTGGGGAGGTGGGTGTGGGGGTCTCTATGGAGCGGGTGCCAGCCCCTCCCGGCCCACGTACTCGGGCTCCGTCAGTGGCGTGGTCTCGTTGGGCTCTGTGTGTTTCCCTCCGTCATGGTTTGGGGTCCGCTCCTCCTCCGTTCGGACCTCCACGATGGGCTCCTTGGACTCGTCTTTCCTGTGGAGACAGCACTGCTGGTTAGACCCTAGGGCAGCTGCAGGGAGAGGCTCCCCTAGAAGAGCAGCTATGACTCAATCCAAGGCTGGCACTGTGGCCATAGAGAGCCAACAGATTCAAATGTATGAGTCTCAGCCCAACTCTTGCTAGCTGTGTGACCTTGCGCTTCGGATTTAATCACCCTGCCTCAGTTCCTTCATCTGTAAAATGAGGCAAAAACAGTGTTACCTTGCCTAGTTATTATGAGAAGTCAATGAGAGGATGCATGGGAAGTGCTAAACACAGTGCCTGACACAGGTCATTGCTCAAATACATACATCTATCTCTGCACACAGGTATACACACATTTCTTTTTCTTTTCTTTCCTTTCTTTTCTTTTCTTTTTTTTTTTTTTTTTTGAGACAGAGTCTCGCTACGTCACCCAGGCTGGAGTGCAGTGGCGTGATCTTGGTTCATTGTAACCTCCGCCTCCTGGGTTCAAGCGATTCTCCAGCCACAGCCTCCCTAATAGCTGGGATTACAGAAGCATGCCACCACGCCCGGCTAATTTTTGTATTTTTAGTAGACGCAGGGCTTCGCCATGTTAGCCAGGCTGGTCTCAGACTCCTGACCTCAAATGATCCATCCATCTCAGCCTCCCAAAGTGCTGGGATTATAGGCGTGAGTCACCCCTACACATACATTTCTAAGTATGTGCACATACATGTATATGCATATACAGTGTCTGGCATGTGGTGGCGCTAAACAACTTATTTCCTTGCTTGGTCCCTTTCTGGCTTGCTCCAGCTCTGCTCCACCCAGTGACAGTCTTCGAAGGCTCCTGCTAACTGGCTTAGGATCTGATTCTCCAAGATGCTGTTGGAGGGACAGTATCTGGATCATCGGCTCCATAAGGACAGGAATTTCTTTTTGTTTTGTTCCCTGCTGTACCTATGTGCCTGGGAACAGTGCCTTGCCTGCAGCAGCTGCTTGCTAAATATTTGTTGAGTGATGGATGAATGAATGAATGAATAAACGATGTGCGAAAGCAAGGCGAGTGTGTCCCTCTAATGCTGCTCCACCCCAGGGCAGCTCCTCTCCAGGTTTAGTTCCGACAATTTCCCTCATTTTGACATATACAGGGATTTTCACACTCTGGGGAGATTCTAATACAAGAGATCTGGGATTGGGCTCAAGAGTCTACGTTTCAAACAGGTAACCCCCAAAGACCATGCTTTGAGAAGCTTTTCTCTAACGCTTTTCCCCCCTCAGGGTTCCAAATGGAGAACATGCAATGTAAGGAAAGGTCACGACAGGCACCAGCTGATGGCTCGGGGTGGTGCAGCTGCTGGGTCCCTGGGCTGGAGCAGAGCCCAAACCTCAGCAGGGTGGACAGGTCTGCACTCACGAGAAGGCGGCCTTGCCCTCCTCCATGTCCTTGCCCTTGGCCCCGGGCCCGGCTTTTCCACACAGGTTGACCGCAATGCACATGAACAGGCCACATTTGTTCAGGAAGTAGCAGGTGATGTCCACGACCACCAGGAGCAGGACGAAGATGACGATGAGGATGCCCACGATGGCCCCGGTGCTCAGGCCTGAGGTGGGGCTGCCGTTGGCTTGAGAGGGAGAGAGATGGCTGATGGTTAATAGACTGAGATGCGAGACCTCCGGACCCTGCCAGCAAAAGCCCCTGGGGGTGGGGAGGTCCCAGAGGACTGAGTCATGGCATTCATGCCCAGAGTGACACCTTCCTGGGGCCTTTCTATGGCCCAGAGTTGAGAAAACAGGGTCTCTCTATACCTTCCAGAGGGAGGGATGACAATGTCACCTCACAGATTGGGGGATGAGGGTGAGCCTGGTCAGCTGGCCTCCCGTGAGTCCTGGGAGCAGACTGAGCCCCGCCTGTCTGAGAACACTGGCTAATGAGGCAGTTGGAGGGCACCACCGTGTTTCCCCTGGACCAGGGCAAGAGGCTCTGCAGCACAGGCAGGCAGTGACCACTGATTTCAGGCGGGGCTGTGGCTCCTGGAGTACTCAGGGACAGGGGCCCAAAATGGGGTGGTGGAGGGTTTCCGGGGTTTTCTTGGGGCTTGTTGGGCTGTCCATCACAATAGCATCCCCATTATACTTCTCCACTTCCTCTTTCCCTCTTTAGGAATGATCCCAAAGGAACCCTGCATTAGAGCACACTGGGTTCATGGTTTACCCTCCTCACTGCACCCCAGAAAGACGAGTGAAGCCCAGGTGACTCCAGAGACATGGAGGCCTCCCCAGGCCCACTGGGCAAGGTGAAAGGTCTGGGAATACTCACCATCTAGGAGCTCAGGCCTGCTTGGACCAGACTTCAGGAAAACCTGAAGTGAGTGCAGACTCACTCAGAGGTGCACACACGCACATTCAGGCACACTCACACTCAGGATAAATGCCCCCGCAGGCAGGCATGCACTCTCACATTCTAGCACCTGGCACCCTGGTTCTGGCTGGACACACTCTGAAAGACTCAGCCTGTGTCTTACTTCCCTGGTGCCCATCAATCCCCCCAGGGTCTTCGGCTATTGATGGTTTCACAGAGAGACCGGGACTCAGCTCTCTGGGGCCCCTGGGAGATCAACCCATGGCTATGATTGACACTAGTTGCCTGGGATGGACCAATCGACCTCTTGGTGGTTCCCAGCAGTGTCTGGGAGACAGTGGTCATGATGCAGGAAGCAAGGACCCGTGTGGAGCTCTGCCATTAAGTCAATGTGGGAACAATGACCCTAGACTGAAATATGGGCACTTCTAATTCATCTTTCCTCCACAACGACCTGCTTCCATAACTGGCAGCCCTGGCCTACCAGTAGACTTTGTCTAAAGCTTCCTGTGCTCTCAGGGCCAACTGAAGCCACCCAGGACTGCAGACTGAAGATGGGAACTACAGCCAACACTACCTGGGGCTCACCCCACCAGCCACCCCACTCCCAACCCAGCTCACTAGGCTTTGCCAAGCACCAGGCCAGGCCCAGCAGCCTGCGAGCCATGTATCATGCCAGATAGATAGTGGAGGAAACATGTAACCAAGGAACCAGCACCAGAGCTGGGCCACACATTCTTCATGTTTCATGCAGCCTGTGTTTGTGGGAGGGTGGTGGTAGTGATGGCTCTTTGTGCCCCAGGGGTCTCTGTCCAGGCACTGTAGTGCTTCTCTGGTGGCTGTCCCTCTCCATTGATCCATATTTCAAACTTCAGTTTGGGGAATGGGCCATCAGCCTAGCATGCCAGAGAGGATCCCTCGCAAACGACTCCTGAGACCCTTGGGTGCAGCTTGCACACGTTTTCAGTCCCTTTGGGACCTTGGCTTGCCTCCTAGCCCTTCCTCCTCAGGCTCCCTGGTTGGTCCCTGCCGACCTCGCACTGAAGATCCTAGTGCATTCCCCCAGGAAGGCTTTCGAGATGGCGAAGAACTCTGCTTGGAGAACCCAGCTCTGGCCAACTGTCTCTGGGCTTTGGCAGCAGGAAGCTGGCCACTGGCCTCAGCTGTCAGCTAGAATGGGTCATTTTCTTAGTAGCCATGAATGCAGAGGTATTTCTGTTTCGTCTCCTAAGAACAAAACCATCCATTTCCCCAGAGTCCTCACACATTCCACCCAAAAAGCAAAGGAGACACAGGCCTTCTTGGTCTTCAGGATCCCAAAGCTGTTTACCCGAACAGGGAAGAAACTTTAGCCTTGGGTTTTCTCTCCATTCCATGACACAGGGTTCCAGGCCACTGCAGCCTCCGGACATCAGGACCCGACAGGTGGGAAGTGCCTACTCCCTGAAGAAAGAGCTAGAAGTATTTTTTTTTTTTGATGACAGTGGGGAATGTGTCTGGATTTTTGGACTCAATGGCACTAATTATATCTTCTGAGGTTTATGTGTAAATATGATTTTGTGAAACTAATCATATCTCTAAAGAGGAAAAATAAACTCCTGCAAAGCTGCTCTATGTGCTTGAGAGGACAGCAGCTGAGACAACTGCTCTGTGCTCGTCAGACCCAGCTGGAGGGCGGCGCTGGCACTGCGCACATCCAGGGGAGGGCCAGGCAGGGAAAAGCCTTCTGAACTGTGGCATAAACAAGTAGGGCAGCAGCCTCCCCTTTCATCTGAATATAAAATTCAAAGTCTTTCTCCCGGCCTAAAAGGCTCTGCCCACCCCTCTGTTGGGCCTCATGGCATGAACCAGCAGCCTCCCTTCTGCCTGCTGCACACACCCAGCTCGTCCCGCTTTAGAGCCTTGATGATTCTGTGCGTGGAACTCTCCCTCCGGGGTGGCTCTCTGTTGTCCTGCAGGCCTCAGTCCTGGTGTCACCTTCTCAGAGAAGCCTTATCTGATCTCTTATCTAGTGTGGCACCTCCAGCCAATATCTACCATGCTGCTAGCCTGTTTTATTCTCTTCTTACTACTATCTGCCACTTTCTGTTCATTTACATGCTTATGATCTAGCCATCCCCTCTAGGACATCCCAGCAGGTATCCTGCCTGTCTCTCTTGTATCTCCCCAGCATCTAGGACAATCCTGATTCACAGAAAATGTCCAAAGAATATTTGTTGCACAAATGCATGAGTGTTTAGTCTGGAGATGAGAATGCTATTTCCCAATATTTAAAGGTGTTCTAGGAAGAAGTAATCTTACTGTATATGGCGCCAACGTGTGGAAATTACGGTGGTGGCAGATTTTAGCTCCAACTGAGAAAGGACTAATAAACAGCACTAATCCAACATAGTGTGGGCTGCTCTGAGAGGTGAGCTCCTTGATGCTGAAGGCATTCGAGCAGAGGCCAGGACACCCCTTGGCAGGGATGCTGTAAGGTTGTGGATGAGGCTCCTGCACTGGGCAGGAGCGTGGGTGGAGACTGTCTCTTCAACCACAAGAGCCTGTCATTCGAAGTCATACATTCTACACTGCCTGGCACATGGCACCGGTTCCCTAATGCCAGTATCCTCCAGAGTGTGGACTGAGAAAGACTTTTTCCTAGAAGACTAACAAGCTCGGTAGGTCCCATCTTTAATCATTGATCCTTGTGATTTTATTTTTGCATGAAAAATACCTTTAAACTCAATGTATCTCCACCTGTAGCAGAATTCTTGGGGCATTTGTTAAAAATTCAGCATCTGGGGCTCCCCAGCTCTATGGGATCTGAATCACTGGGCGTGAGGCTCAGGAATCAGGAGCTGAACAAGCAGCCCAGTTGATTGTCATAAGGACCACACTCCTAGGTCTTCCCTCCCCTGCATCACAAAGAGGAACAGGTGCACAACTCATGGGATTTGCCACCCCAGGGTGCACTGCACTGTCTCACCCAGTGACCCTGAAAACAAACTTGACCTAATGTATTGAATATAAAATGAAGAGTATCCCCCAAAGGAAAAGGGACCACACTGTTCACCACCACTGAGTCTAAACTCCTCAAGCACGTGAGATGCTCCTTAAGCTAGGAAGAGAATGTTTGTGGCTTTTACAAAAAAGAGGCTATGAAGAAGAGACAGGCTGTGAAATGGGCAGCAGGGTATTCAAAGCAAAAGCCAACACCCATTCCCTCTCAGTGAGTATCACAGAATTGTTTAGTCCAAGATAACTAGAAGAACAAAGGCCATCTCCTGCCTCTTGTGTAATATTTCACAAAAGGAAAACTATAAACCTCCAGCGGTCTGTCTTTGCTATGGTCTTCCCTCGGCCCTCCCTTGACTAACTCACCCGTGCACCTTGGATGCAAAGAAGGCTTCTGGGGAAGAGCTTCCCCATAACCTCGAGGTCAGAGCTGCCCAGGACAGGGAGATGACGAAGCTGGAGCTGTCCATCTTCTGTGATTCCTGGCTTGGGAGGGGTTGGCACTAAAGAAGGAACTGGCTTGCTCCAAGAATGAGACCCACAGATGCCTACTTTTGTATGCTTTAATATAGGAACACGGGTCTCAAATTTTACGAATGTCCAGATGGGCCTGAGTCCTTGTGCCATGAGACCCTGGTGCAGCAGAAGTGCCCTCTTCACCCCCAAGACTCCCAGAAGATGGTCAGACTCTTGGAACTGCCGAGCTGGGGTTCTGGTTCACTCATAAGCCCCTGACATGTCTGCTTGCTCCTTTGAATCAGCTAAACAGATGGCTGGTCTCAGGGACTTGCAGGATGTGTCTGAGTTAAGTGTGATTATCAATAGAATACATTTGCAAAGAGAATCTTCTCTCAGATTCCCTCTCCACAAGCTCACTCTGTACAGCCTCTGTTAGGGAAAGTATAAAGGCTGCTGTGTCATCAGGTGGCCTTGCCACAGAATTGTGTATCTGGTGGCTCAGAGTGTGGCCCCATCCTCACCCATAGTGACCACCTCCCCTGTTCTGCAAAGGCATTTTCCCCTCCCACTGCCTGCTGGGGACTCCAAGGCAGCAATGCCTCTTAACAGCTCTTAGGATCCCTGGGAAAAAGAGATTGCTCCCCGTTAGGAAGAAGAAGTATTTCCTTCGGTTAGAACTCCATTCACCAGGCTACTATTTTTCTAGGTAATCGTTTATCCAGGTACACGTGAGGTGGAGGGAAAGGGTCTTTGATGCTTTGTCAGACACAACTATTGAATAAAATCAAGCCACGCTGGTGAGTTCACGTGAACTGTTATTTCCTTTAATAATGCAAAGGTGTAAACTTCATAAAGGCCTCACTGATTATCTACACAACAATGTTAGCATTCTTGTTAGTAGAAAAACATGATCCAAACCTGCCGTATAAATAGTCCAAAAATGAGCAGAGGAGCCCCATGGTGTGTGGAGCATGGGCAGCACAACTACAGGGCACAGGGGAGTGGGGTGCAGCTGAGCAAGGTGGGGTGCGCTCATTCCTGCAGGGTCTCTGAGGGCTGCTGTCTTCAGGATTCCTGGCGGGCCTGGAGGCTGCAGCCATCACTGGGAACTCAGTGTCCAGTGGGAGTGGGTGTGAGCTAATGCTGCCTCCTGAGAGGCGCACTGGTACAAGCCATGGGTCTGTCTAAATGGGACCCTTGAGGACCCTGACATTGTTTCAGCTGAGACTTGCCTGACCCTGGGATGCGTTGAGGGGACAGGGCCACGTCAGTCCTCTCCACACTTAGGACGAGATCTCCAAAGGGTCCCTTCAGAAAGATGGACACTGCCCTTCTCCTGTGGGTGGTCCTGGGATCAGGGGGAGGCAGACTCCCAAACTGGGCCCTACTAGGGTGAAGCCATGTGACTTCTGCCCAAGGCGATCCTAAGAGCCAGTAGCTCTCCCACACTGACCTGTGATCCTTATGCTCTGCCCTGTGCCCAAGAACCATGCCTGCCTCCACTGCCCTGGTGTGAAGTGCCATCTGGGACTCCAGCGGGGGAGAGTTCTGTGGTTGGGGTGAGAGGCACTACCCTGCCTGAGCTACTGCACAGCATGGAGCCTCTGATGTCTGCACGTGAGCCTCTAAACTGAGCGCTAGGGACTAATGGCGAGCGCCAACATAGGTGGCTTTGCCCCTCAGACCACAGCATGGGGTCATTTGGAATCCCAAAGGGAAAGGCTAGTCTTTGAACATTAAAAATAATAACAACAGAAAAAAATACATAAAGAAACCAAAAAGAACAAAAATCAAGCTTCCGTGGAGATGCTCAAAGATGAGATATGTAGAATGATATGTGACCACAATGGGGGGAGGGAGGGAGTTTTTATTCAGTAGAAGGTCCATCCCCAAGCACACACACTGATATTACCAAGCAGGATTCATCCCTGAGTCTCCACGAGGGACCTTAACAAAACACACCCACCTTCTCTCCCGGGTGAACTCCCAAGCAGCAGGGAGGAGCAGCTGGATTTTCAGGACAGTTTAGAAAATGTCACTGAACCAACCCACCAATACAGAGGCTGGGACATTCAGGAAGTACTGCCAGGTTGGCTCGGCCCCAATTTATTAACCCTCCTGGGCTGAGCAGTCTGGGAGTGGCCTGTCCCTCCCCTTCTTCTCTACTGAACACACACAGGCCAGGTAGGGCACTAATGCCTGGTTCACAGTGGATGCTTCCAACCTGTCCTGTAGACTGATGCTCAAAGCCATTCTGTGGGTCATTGCTGAACCACAGCCCCACTCTGTGCTGATCTGTGACATGCTGCCAGGCAGCAGGGGAGTCACCCTGATTGGGAGGCAAAGACCTTTCGAAGCTGACACTTGTTGGCA
The DNA here is from genome assembly GCF_043159975.1 of Macaca nemestrina. Taxonomy (NCBI): domain Eukaryota; kingdom Metazoa; phylum Chordata; class Mammalia; order Primates; family Cercopithecidae; genus Macaca; species Macaca nemestrina. Next base: position 113,171,017 of record NC_092136.1, on the reverse strand, counting down.
CATCACGGCTTGGCCCTGTTCACAGAGACAGTGTGAGGTGCTGGCCATAATACGAGGACTGAAAGCACATCCCAGAACGTTCATCAGCCCCAGAAAATATCCAACAAATTCAACTTTTTTCCAGTGCATAGGCAACAGGGGTGACTTAAGTTGCTCATCATGTCAGCAAAATGCTCATGTGAGTCAGTGCGGTCTGACTCTCTTAACATGGGCACCTAAATGCTTAATTGCAAGCAAAGCCAATTACTTATTGAAGGGAGGACAAGGAGCACAGAGTTAGAATGAGGGGAATGCATGGTGATTTTAACAATCTAACACAAGCTTTAGAAGGTACTTAGAATTCTTCCTCTGCTACATCATATTTAGGTTTGAACACAAAATGCAACAAGTAGCAGATATGCAGAAACTTCTCTGTAAACCTAGCATGATGGTTTTTAAAAAATAGCATTTAAAGAAAGAGCTCTCAAATTCTTTTTACTGCCATTAAAAAGGGGGCAAACTCCTTATGAAGTAGCACAAAAGTATCTGTGAGTGGTAACATGTCTGGAGGTAAAGCTTTTTTCCAATCGCAAAACCTTCTCTTCCACACAGAATGGTCGCTCAGCAGCTGTGGCCATGGTGGTCCTGCCAGGTTCTTCCAAAGGGGGCACTGATCTTTTTCATAGGAACTGGGCTTTTAAGCAAATTTAATTTTTGTGTTCAAGTTCCTAACAGAGCAAAAGCAGAGTCACTGCAGAGAAAAGCAATGAGACAAAGGTGTAGGATGCAGAGCTGCCTCCCAAGGTTGCTGCAGGTGTCAGGCAATGGGTCCCCAGAGAGAATGTGGTTGTTTAAAAACAAATGTGGCAGTGGGGATGTCCCAGTGACGTCCAAGGTGACAAGTGTGGCGACAGACACAGGAAGGGGAGGGGGAGAGAAGGAAAGGGAAGGTAGAGACAGAAACAGAGAAAAAAAATAGATAAAAAGAAAAAAATTAGGTCAACGCCAGAAAACACAGAGTCACAGGTTAATTCAACTTAGTAAATTAAATTGACAAAGGTTAGAGAGGGTTCAGTGCGGTATCAATACCATAAGGCCAGTTTCAGAAGCTCAGCAATGCCAGAAGCAGCACAGCAGGGTTAATCCGGGGGTTAGGGATCAGCGAGCAAATGAAATTAAAGTGAGAGAACAGAAGCCTCCACAGTAAAATACAAGAGTTGGATTAGGAGAGTGTTACCTTTCACTAAGGTGAAGCCTCTTAGACACAGCCAGCAAGTGTATCGTCTTCTAGTGTCTAGCGTGTTTTACCCATAGTGGCGGAGATGCATTCAATCGCTGCACTATGAGTCAGCACACTGTGCATAGGGATTGGGGATCGCCTTGTCAGAGATGAAGCAGGCTTTTCTTCCTATGCCACAAGTCCCCCACGCCAGTGCTGTTAAAGGAAGTCTCGTTCTGCTCCCCTCTTCACCTTCTACCCTGTTTGCTGACCACAGAATTCAACCACAGATGTCCAACTTGTCATTCAGAGAGCTTTTATTCTCGGATCCCAATTCAACGGCCAGGAAAGTCTAACCAAGAACACAGCCACCACCTTCTCAGACCTGTGCAGGAGAACCACAGAGCCACCACTGGTGAGGTGAGCAATCCCCCAGCCCTCTCTGGCTTAAGCGGGCACCTGGGCGATTCACAAGAAGGACTCTGATGTCTCCAGCAGGCACAACTCTGGAGGACAAGGTCTACCCGGAATTTCGGTCTCTGACACAAAAACCACAGAAGCCAGTGCCGCTAGGAGTACCCAGCATGTGAACACAGCAGGTCCAAACAGCTTACCCAGTGAGTCTCACCCCAGGAAGCCATTGCCATAAGGAATCTGTCTTGCTGCAAAGGGCTTACTCAAGCCTCACCTGATCTCACCTCCTAAGTGTCCCATGAAGGCCGGACAGATCTGGACATTCGCCCCGGACTGTCGTTTGCAAGGGAACGGACCAAAGAATGGAGAGAAAGAAGGGGCAGAGGAAAAACAAGGAGAACCTCCATTTGAACATCCTATTAAGGCATAATGAGGACATTTCCTGCAGCCTCACCCACGTGCCTTGCCTTCTGCACCGACCATCTGACCAGCAACTGTGGAGAAACACCCACCCCAGCAAGCACTGGGGAGCCTTCCTGACAGTGCAGGGGGCACCAACTGATGCTTCTGATCTACAGTTGAAAACTCACCTGCCAACTCACTGGAGGTCCAGCACACGTCTCCCAGACACACACATCCATGTACAAACAACCACTGGGAACCACACACTGATCTTGTTTGGTTGCTGCTGTCCTAGCCCACTTTTGCACATACATCCCTGAATCATAGGCAGCCCATAGCCCTCTGGCCTGTCTCCCCCTGGGAGGAGCAATCATGACCACAGAGCCAAGAGCTGGGCAAGCACTGAAGACAGGGTAGGCGTGAGGGGGGCTGCCTAAGGCCATCTTCCCACCACACTTGAACATGGCAGAGTATATGCGGCCCCCAAAAGGCTGCAGCTGTATGTTGTATGCCCACCTCTCCTGCCTATGGTTGGCCTTTGGATGGTCTGGAAAAGCAGAGTGATCAGTTGAAGAGCTCCTTCTTCTCTGAGGGATTTGGCCAATAAGGAGACTGGCCATCAGTGTCAAGGTTAGGTCTTGGATCCCTGGAGACAGATCTGCATCTCCTAGGAGAATTGCTGCCATCACAGTCTCTAGCAGACTGAATTGCTTTCACTGATGGTGCTTTCCAGAGTCTATTTTCTCCACTTGTTCTATTACAAGTGGTTCAATTTAATGTATGTTTCCATTGAGAGGCCTTTGGTAGATAGGGTTTGTAACTAACTGGGCATCATCTCTTCCTTCTCTTGGGGTCATCACAGAGAAGAGATTTGGACCATGGCTGTGCTGATAAAGCAAGCATCAGATAGAAAGTGCTTAGAAACAGTTATGTGGTCCAAGTATGATGTGGCAGATGGCAGATAAGGTCTCAAAAAAGGACGCTTACTCAACCAACTTCCAAGGCTAGGCTGGAGCTGGAGCACTTCCCATCTGAGGGGTCCAATGGACTGATTGGCATCAGTCCTTCAAGGCCAAATGGGATAGGACCTTTTCTCCAGGATGCTTGGCCAAGCCTTCCTGGGGGTCCAGTACATCTCACCCCACTGCACAGATAGGTACAAGGCAAAACTAAGCTTTGCATGGGCAACCAATCATGAGGATGGCTGTAAGCAAGCAAGTTGTCAGGGTTCTTCAGGCGCATTAGGAGGTGCAGCACTTGTGCATTAATTCAAAGCGGGAAACAAACAGAAAGCAGAGGCAGCCATACCTGGGATGGCTGTGGGCTGGGCCGAGGTCCTGAACACAAAATGAGCTGCCTTGGATTTTCCTTGCTGGTTCTCAGCCACCACGTAGACCTCATACTCAGCATTCCAGTCCAGGGACTTCAGCATGACGTGGTCACTGCCAGACGGGAGCCTGATCTCTGGTTTCCACTCGGAGGAGAGCTTCAGAGGATACAAGAGACCAAAAGAAGGATACAAGAGACCAGAAAAGCTTTAGACAGAAGTACTGGTAAGACCAGATAATAGGCAGAACTTACGGGACTCAATAACTTTTGGTGCGAAATCATGGAAATAAGAAGCGATGATAGGGGTTGGGCACAGTGGCTCATGCCTATAATCCCAGTCACCTTGGGAGGCCAAGGTGGGTGGATCACTTGAGGTCAGGGGTTCGAGACCAGCCTGGCCACCATAGTGAAATCCCATTTCTACCAAAAATACAAAAATTAGCTGGGCGTGGTGCCACACACCTGTAGTCCCAGCTACTCTGGAGGCTGAGGCAAGAGAATGGCTTGAACCCAGGAGGTGGAGGTTGCAGTGGGCCAAGATCATGCCACTGCACTCCAGCCTGGCTGACAGAGCAACACTCTGTCTCAAAAAAAAAAAAAAAAAAAAACAAAGAAGAAGAAAAAAAAAAGCAGTGATGGGACATGGTCTTTATTCTTTACCAGCCTGAAAAATTGCACAGGTCAGGAGGTCAACCTTGCATGCTGGCAAACACAAGCAGCAGCAGATGCCAGCGTGGCACTGAGCCAACCCTGTCAAGGTCCCATCACCTTCAGGGCATGCAGAGACTCAAGCACCATCCCTGTCTCCCAGGCTACACTCTGGTGCTGGGGACATACGCATAAAGATGTCTTAGAAGAGTAATAAAACAAGTATGTTTCTTGTCATATTTCAGGATGCTGCTTAAGTTAAGGTGTGTGACTCACCTTCCTGATGTGTGAATACTGTGTAGATTCCAGTTTCGTTAAAAATAAAAACTATTTTTGTTGCGCCCTTACTAAGCGCTAGGCACTACAAGAAGCTTTACACACATTTTCTCGTTGTATTCCTACAACATGCCTGTGGGGTTTCGTCAGGCTCTTACTAAACCCGATGATGGGGAAGTGAGAGAGAAGTAAGGTGACTAACGTAAAATCACACCTGCAGTCAAGGTTGGAGCTAAGTTCGTTTGGGCCCAAAACTATGATCTTTCCTTTTTTTTTCTTAATTGTGTTCTTGAAAATAACAGTTTTAATTGATACAAAATAGCTATATACATATTTTCAGGGTACATGTGATAACTTAATACATTCACTTAATTTGTAAAGATCAAGCCAGTGTAATTGAAATATCCATCACCTTAAATATTTGTCTTTCTTCAGGCTAGAAACATTTGAATTATTTTCTTCTAGCTAGTTGGAAATACACAATAGGTAATTGTGAACTACTGTCACACTACTGATCTATCAAACGCTTGGCTGTATTTCTTCTATCAAACTGCATTTGTTCCCATCAATCAATCTCTCTTTATCTTCTCCTCCTCTCATGATCTTTCCTTTCTTTAGTAGGGAGCTCAACAAACGTCTGTTGGACTGAATAAGGTTTTTCTATTCCATGCAGTGTGGCCTGGTCTCTGTAACTGCAACAAATAGATGGCGGTACCTCAGGACTAAGTTCTGCTGTCAAGTCCAACAGTGGGCTGCTCAAAGGGTCCACAGAGAACGATAATTAGGTAACCACCTCCCTCACCAAAGAGTTGTGGAAGAAGACGTGGAAGGCCTGACAAGTCTTCAGACGGTTTCACAATTGCACAGCCCACCTTTTTGCAATCTTTGGTCTTTTCACGAGGCAGATGCCCTGGGGTATCTGCTGGGCACACAAGAAGGCTTGATAGATGTTTATTGCACGACAGGCTGCTCCTTAGAAGGGCAGAACACAATAGCACTGTCACCTGGACAGTGGTCTAGTAGCTGTTGTAGGCCCATGGCTAAGGCTGGATGAGGAGCTATCTTACAGCAAAGCAGTCCTCCCAGGCAAAAGGGTTTGCACCAGCCAAAGAGATGGCTTTAGGAATGTGACAGTGCTCATGCCGTATGGGCAAATGCTAGTAGTGCTGGAAGGGGAATTCTAGTTTCCTTAGAGTCTAACCAGAAAGTCTGGCTATGCTGTAAGCTAGGATGTATATATATATCACTATGTGGCTCCATTTTCATTTAAAACAAAGCAGTTCAGGTATCTTTCCTCTTCATTTCTCTGTCTTCCTTGGCAAACATCATTATACAAGAGACAACCAGAATCTAGAGAAAATGTATGTTATATTATACTTATCCATAATATAAAATGATAATATTTAGCAAACATGAATGAGGTTTTGAAGTGAGAGAGAGGGTGGTTAAGGTTGTTAAAATCTAACACATTTCAGTGTTGTGCCCAGTTGTGTCTTTCTAATGCAGAGCTGCCTGCTGCAGCCACAGTGGTTCCTCAGACATCCGACGTGATCTCATACGGGAGATGGTTCCAGCCTGAGCCTGCCTCTTAGCAGCAACCGTAGTGACCATTTATAAAGGCTTCCAAGTGTCAGGCACATTTCAGGCTCTTTGCATATATTATAACGCATCTTTATAACAACTCAATAAGCTATTTTATCCCCATTTGACAGATGGAGAAATTGAAGTTCTGAAAGATTAGGTGACCTATTCTTCCAGAATAAGTAGTAAACCTAGAACTGGATGCCATGTCTGTCTGGCTCTAAAACCTGTGTTCTGTCCATGGGGCCACATCAGGAAAACCATTGGAAAGGCATCCCAGCCTACCACACCTCCGCTTCCAGGGGGATATCGGGGACCACCTGCCCAATCCTTGTGCCCTACTCGGCAGTGAGGAAGCCATGAGGACCTCTCAGTCACTGGAATCTCTGGACTGGGCCTTAGGGCAGTGACAGGCCTTTCCTACTATTTCAGCTCATACCTGCTTACAAATTAAGTGGGAACAAGGCCTCCCCAGCTGAGAAGTGTGCCTGCAGGGCTCTGTGCTGAACCGGCTCTCCAGAAGCTAGCCAGTTAAAGACCTATCACTTCCACGGGGGACTGATCACAAGGCAGAGAGGAAGTAACTCAGCTTCCCAGAAAGAGTCTTCCTTGGGGCTATGTGAAGAAAGGAGATTGCTCCCTTGTTCATTATTTTCTCTACTACAAAACCCTAGCAAGAGGTTATTCTCAGTGTTCAGATGTGGCCTCTAAATCTCTCAGCCATTGGTTGTAGTTGAAGATGACCAAGTGTCATTCTAAAACCAAATGGAAAGGGTGATTTTCAGTGTGGGATTCGGATAAAAGTGGAATGAGGGAATCTTAAGTTGCTGGTGAGCAAACCAGGAGAAGATGGCTTAGAGCCAACTTGCTGTTAGCAGGATTAGGACAGCTCAGGTGGCCAGGTGAAGGGCTGGTGAGGGAACAAGGATTGTTTGAGGACCTTAGGCAGCCTCGGGCAGTGGGGAGAGCCCAGTCTCTCAGTCAGGCTTGGATTTAAACTGCCTCACCCAGCTGTGTGAGATCCGGCACTTACTGACTGCTGTGCACCCACTTACTTCATCTGTAAAGAGGGGATAATGGTCAGACCTACCACACAGGGTTCTCGTGCAGAGAAAATGCATGTGGTCACAGTGACAGTGCAGGTGCCCGGCCTACCATACACATTTTATCCAAGGTAGTGATTCTTATATATTAGTATGGCATTTAAGAGAAGTACTAGATAATGGCAAAATAACTTTGTAGAAAAGTTCAAGACACAGAAAAATCAACCATGGTATGAGTTTGTCACCACCACAGTCATCTAAGAGGCTTTCAAATGGACCCAGTGTGAACATGACCTAACAGCTGTAGGGCCATCTTGGGATTTTAAGCCATGGCCAGGGCCCATGGGCCACCTGCCAGACACAGAGTAAGACCCCATGCCACCCCTGCCCCACCTGGGCTGCCCCTGTTGTTTCCCTAGCAAGCTGGGTGTCAGGGTCGCAGGGTTCTGGTGAAGTCTGAGAAGGAGGCCACTCACCGCTCGGTACCTGACCAGATAGTGTCTGATGGGGGAGCCGCCGTCATCCTGCTTGATCAGGTTCACTTTAATAGAGTTTCCATCCTCTCCCATCTGCCCTTCGAGCTTAGGTGCACTGGGTTCCCCTGAAACAGCCAGTTAATTCACATGAAATTCGCATCCACAGAAGGAAAATCCAACCCATCCGAATGGGATGGAGTGACAGGGTGGGGCTGGACACTTTTCTTGCTTTCTCAGAAATTCAAATGGTTAAAAAGCAATAAAAATAAAACTGAATTCCAGGTAGATGCCTCAGACTGAGCCCAAACTGAGAGTGCCTCTTGGGAATGTTCTGGTAAATAGCCTTCCTGTGAGCAGGGTCCTTTCAGTGTTTTAAGAATAGGCTTTTTTTTTTCTGTCTCTCTCACTGGTACTTATGTTTCCTTTTAGTTGCTCTTATAACTGAAGATTTAATTTTTATAAACCTGACACATCTTGAGGAACAGCCTGAAATAGGAGAAAATACAAGTGTTTGAGTAGGAAACTCCCATCCATAAAATTATTTTGCAAAACAGCCCAGTTTCTTGCCGGGACACGTCACTCACCCCTGGGGCTAGGAGGCCTGATCTCTAGTGGGAGTAAATAATGCTGCATTCTTGGGACTGGCTTTTCATGAATGACATTTTATTACTCAGACTCATTAAAAAAATAAGAAGTTTCCGGTTGTGATTAAATAAAGCACGACTTGCCCTAGGCAAGTTTTTTGTAAGTATCCTTATGCCTCTTACACAAGTTTCCTGTAAGTATCCACTTATGGTTCAAATGAGTGAGTGCTAATCCTCACACTTTAATGTGTTAAAGTGACAATCAGTGCAGTCTTTTTCTTTGTGAGAGGAGAGACAGAAAAACGTCTTTAGCATTTCTCAACAGAAAAAAAGTTGTTTCTTGATTTGCAATATACACTCAGCTTGTAGCACTGTGAATCCAAGGTTGAGAAGGAAGATGAACTTGCATGGGACAAACTGCTACGGCTAGGATGGTTCTCCAGTGAGTAAGGCACTAATTTACTTTAAAAGAAACAATTGCATTAATATATGCTGAAAGTAATAAAGTGAGAGGACATCTCACATACAAAGTTAAAACGTAGATTTAACACAGCGGGGAATCCTGCACTTCTGCGAGGAGCTATCTCTCCATCTATTTCATAACCTCAGAGAGAAAACTTGGAGACGCTACAAAACAGTTACCTTCTGGGTGGGCCACTCTGGCTTGCTCTCTGGAAAACAGAATCACAGACATGTGACAGAAGAGCCACAAAACGGCTTGTCACCAGGGCTTGGATCTAAGCACTTAAAACTGCACCACTGGCCATTTACGAGACGGCTACAGGCACAGTTAGTGTCACGCCTCACTTCTCATTCAGCTACTCTGGGAACCACCTTCCTTCGATACAAGGAGGAACCAGGGAGAAGGCTAAGGAAGAGCCCACTGCTCATCATCGCAGGGCTAGCAGCAGGCGGATCACCTGGGCACTTGTCAGAAATGTAACCAGATCCTTCCAGTGATCTGTGTGCACGTTTAGGTTTGAGAAGTAGCAGTAACAGGGATAGATTAAAAGCTACAACAGGGAGGATGCATAATGTCGGGAGGATATTTAGGAAAAGTTGTGCTTATTATTTGTTTTCTTAGATCAATAATTAAGGAAAAATAAAAATAGGAATAAAAAGATGAATGGATTTCGGGCAAAGACCTGTCTTGTTTTAAAGCCACTATCTAGCCCTGGGCCACAGCTATTCAGTGGAAAATAGGCAGAAATTTGGTTTAGACATGTCAAGGTATTTAGGCTTTCCAAATTCCTTTGGACTGTCCCAAGTCCTAGACAATACATCAGTTATGTCTATGTCATTATAGATATCTAGCGCTGAAAAGCGACTCAAAGTGGCATAGATTTTAGATCAGGGCAGGAGCTCTGTGTAGATTCAGAAATGCTGAACAAATAGAAGATGACACAGGAGAACTTTACAAACTGTATTCTCTGATTAAATTGGGGTGACCAACTCATCCCGGTTATCCTGGAACATTCCAGGTTTTAGCACTGCAAGTTCAACATCCTGGGAAACCCTTCAGTCCCAGGCAAACTGGAATGGTTGATGACCCTAGACCTACTGCAAATGAACGTAATTATTCTAACTTTATCCACTCAGAATCACAACACTGGCTCTGTGCTGAATGGTCTACCTGCCCTAGCATGGAGGGGATTTTTACAGGCAGCATCAGCGGCCCTTCCAACATGCCCACTAGGCAAGGACTGCGTCCTTCTCCCAAGGCCTCCTTTTAGGGATCAGTCCACTGGGGCTTCTCTGGCTGCACGTTCCTAATGAGTTCCTCTTGAAATTGAGCAGTGTGAGTTTTCAAGGCTGAATCAATCCTGCAAAATGCTGTCTCTGAACTCTGCATCATGGGGGGTCTGCTGCCTCCATCAAGTTTCATTCCACATTTGCAAAATATGGGCCCTGAATTGGATGCTCTTTAGGGCTCCTTCCAGCCCTGCCGTCATGTGAAACAGTGACAGCCACTGCACTAGCACGGACTGCCAACTATACCTGGGCTGTTTCTCATGACATTGTGGGAAACAGAACGCAAAATACAAGACTTTCAGCCAATTTTAGGGAGATGCACTCCAAGGTCAACAATTCCACATCTCTAAGGCAGAAAGTTGTCAACTTTTTGCTTTAAAATGTTGAAAAAACTATCTCAAAAGTTTTATCTTTGAAAAGAGACCCCCAAGTCTCTTCAAAGACCTAAAATAAAAGTCTCTCTGGGGAATCCTGCAGAAACCAACTTCCCTGATGAAAGTACTCTCTTATCTTTAGATTTGTTTCAGAAAAAAATTTAACTTGAATCAGAGAAAAACCATCAAAATCCATACCATAGTTAGAACACAGTTCCAACATTTGACATAGTTAGAACACTGTAATTTGCTATCATTGTATCTGAGTGACTATCAGTACTCTGATATGTGTGTATTATTTTCTCATAGAATTTAGAGCATTTCATATTATATAATAATATTGACTGGGCACAGTGGCTCATGCCTGTAATCCTAGGACTTTGGGAGGCTGAGGCAGGTGGATCACTTGAGGTTAGGAGTTTGTGACCAGCCTGGCCAACATAGTGAAACTCAGTCTCTACCAAAAAAAAAAAAAAAAAAAAAAAAAAAAAAAAAAAAAAAAGCTGGGTGTGGTGGCATGTGCCTGTAATCCCCGCTACAGCTACTCGAGAGGCTGAGGCACAAGAATCACTTGAACCCGGGAGGCAGAGGTTGCAGTGAGCCAAGATCGTGTCACTGCCCTCCAGCCTGGGTGACAGAGTGAGATCTTGTCTCAAAAATAAAATAAAATAAAATTTAGGTTTATTATTTAGAGTGCTCTACCTATGATTTATTCAACAGACGTGTACTGAGTATCTACTAGGTCCCAGGTAGTCTATTAGGCACTGAAGTCTCAAAGGTAAATAACACACAATTTTGTTTGCCAGATGAAAAAACTAAGTTATGATTAATTCTTTTAAAAGATGATGGGGCCCTTGGACAGATACATAATGCTTCCTATGACCTTTTTTTTCTTTTTGAGACAGGGTCTTGCTCTGTCACTCAAGTTGAAGTGCAGTGGCACAGTCATAGCTCACTGCAGTCTCAATCTCCATGACTCAAGTGATTCACTCACCACAGCCTCCGGAGTAGCTAGGACCACAGGCACATGCCACCACACTTGGCTAATTTGGCTAATTTTTAAAGTTTTTGTAGAGATGGGGTCTCACTATGTTACTGAGGCTGGTCTTGAACTTCTAGGCTCAAGTTATCCTCCTACGTTGGCTTCCCAAAGTACTGGGATTATAGGTGTGAGCCCCTGCACCCAGCCTATGACAGTATTTCTACACGAAGATCATATTCAACTAATATCACAGAGATTTGGACCCATTTGGTGGCTCTGTAACTTGCTGTGAGTACATGAAAATATGGAAAGAGCAATTGTTTAATCAAGTGTCTTATCTTCCAGTGTTCACTGTCAGTGAATTCTCTTAAAGATTACAAATGGGGTTAGAGAAACTTTCTTAGGCTTTCTGCACAAAGCCATGCCTGATGAGGGAGGGGCTGTGGCGGGAGAAAAGGACCTTTCTGTTCAGGAGGCTGACTGCTATATCGAGCACATTAGCAGAAGAAATGCCTGAGAGAGTCCTGATGTGCACTGTGTTCTGAGATGGTGGCTCTGATTGAAATCATTATGAGTAATTTCAGTAAAACCAATATTGTAATTATTTGTAAATGTTGGTTTGCGATTCAGCAGCAATCGGCAGGTTGCTCCCAGAAGACCCCTGGGGTTAATTACACCCTTGGAGTTTAGCTTTAGCCATGAGTCAAATGTTCCCCCCAAAATGCATTATGTAAAGACTACACCAACGGAACATTAAAAAGAAACTTTGCCAATAACAAATATAAAGTATTGTGCAGTTCTGTTATTTTCTAGCAGGATGTGAATCATGAACCCAAGAAAGAAAGAACGTACCATAGAGGCCACGTACAGTCAGATATATCACAGGCAGGTCCTATGAAATTCTCTCTTAGAAACCATAATTGAAATGTATATTTCTGGCTATGCCGATTGCAGGTTCTCTGTTTGTAATTACTGTGCTACTGTACTCTTAAATCTGAATCGGCTTTATGCCCTTCCTCTCATCAGCAGAAGCCCCAGGAATTAGAAAACTCCGGCTGGATATCTGAATTCCACAACAAAAATAGTAGCAAATCCAGGGTACTTGGACAGCATTGGTGAATTTTAGCAGGAAACAACATTCTATTTCTCTCTCAAAGGAGCCCAAACACCAAGAGTTAGCTGTGCCTTCTGAATGAAAGGCTGGGGTGCCAAACAGGCATCCTCAAGGAAGCCTCTATCTGGGGCTGGGCACAGTGGCTCATGCCTGTAATCCCAGCACTTTGGGAGGCCAAGGCGGGTGGATCACCTGAGGTCAGGAGTTCAAGACCAGCCTGGCCAACATGGTGAAACCCTGTCTCTACTAAAAAAAATAAAAAAATTAACTGGGCATGGTGGTGCCTGTAATCCCAGCTACGCAGGAGGCTGAGGCAGGAGAATTGCTTGAGCACGGGAGGTGGAGGTTGCAGTGAGCAGAAATTGCACCACTGCACTCCAGCCTGGGTGACAGTGAGACTCAGCCTCAAAAAAACAAAACAAAACAAAAAGCCCTCCATCTGTGTTCTCTATTCATCCACTTTGTTTTCTCTCTCATAGAGATCTGCACAAAGTTTCAGGTGTCTGAGCATAAACTCGTGATAAATGTGGGGCTTGCATTACAATCTTTTACTTTTCCTATCAAATAAGACTGTCTAGTTTTAAAAATACTGTTCATTTTGTTTATCCTAACTCCTGCCTCATTTGGGTGATTATTTCTTCCAAGCAATTTGAAACTTGTGTTATATATACCTTTTTACTCTTAGTTTTTGAAAAGTCCAAAATGTATGACTTTGCTATTCAAATATGAAGCCTATTTACTTTCTCCAAGTCAGAAACATTACAATTACATCCAGAGGTTAGAAACGTGGTTGGTCCTTAGGGCATCAGCAAATTATCTGAGGGAATCAGGATTTAGCGTTATTAGACCACTAACTCTCTTTCCTGAAACTAAAGAAACAAAGCTCTTAGCCCTTGATACCAAACAAAAGAATCGGGTGTGATCTATGTTGCATACATTCTTGGATCCTCATGACTCTCCCTGGCGCCTCTTTTGGTAACCTACCTGGCTATTCTAGGGATGCCAAGTGGCTTTTGGACAATCCCGAAGAACAGCCTGGCAGTGTAAGGGTGGGTATTAATTTGTCTTTGGCATTGTTCCTGCTAGATGAAGCTTTTGGAGTAAAGTTTTTTTTTTTTTTTTTTTTTCCCCTGGACCCTTTTGTCTTCAGCATTAGGGCTTTGCTTGTGCCTGAGTGACCAGAATCTTTGCCATCCTAGTCCCTGGCTCCAGGGAGCCTCGGGATACACAATGAGTGAGTGTGGGTATGGCCAGTTCCCAGCTTGCGGAGCAAGGATGCTGAGCTCCCCGCGGCCACACTCACTAAGGCATCTGGTCTGTAAATCCTTTCCAGCACCAGTTTCCTGAGGAATTATGAATGTGAGAGTGCGTGTTGGGGTGGGGCGGTAAATGGCAGCATGAAGTACAAATTAAACAGCAACCAATGAGCTCTGACAGACTGAACCACAAAAATACCAGTTCCCTTCTCGCGGGTGTCATGAAAACACCAACAGATTAATTGATCAATTATCTTTGTTTCATCATCCTAAAAAGAAAATATGACCAGGAAGGTATGGCTTGTGGTTATGGGGCTGATCCAGGCTGAGGAAGTTATGACAGAAATAACTGCTATCACCAACAGTTAACTCGGCTCCTGCCTCCAAGGCCACAAGGGGGGCTCGTGTCCATCTTCAGCTCTATTTCATGGACATTAGATTGGTTATGAAGAAGAATGTGGCTCCTGGGGAATTTCAGCCCTCATACTGGTGACCCTAAGGGAACTGTCAGTTTCCAAGGCCAGCGGCAGCCCACAGTCCCTGCCCACAGGATTCGGGCTGACACACCTCACTGCCTTTTCCTTCAGGCCCTTCCCACTGACTCTCTACCCTGGGAACCTCCAGTGCAGGGAATCCTTAGAGGTAAAGGCAATTAGAGCAGAAACCCTGGTGAAAAGTCTGTGTCGACCTGCCAGAGATCGTGGCAATCCAGACACACAGCTGTAAAAAAAATAAAGGAGGGAGTGGAAGGGGTGGTTAGTGATGTTTTCAATCTAAGAAGGAAGAGTGGGTGTTAAAGAGCTTAGCTCATCAGAATCAGCATTTCCTAGTACGAGTCAGTGTCAGTAGCTAAAGAAAAAAAATATCATTATGAATGGCTGGGGAGGGAGTCATGCTCAGACATGCAGCACACAGAGGGGTGCAGGGGGCTTCTCATCTCACGCATGCTGCTGGTGGGGAGTCCCATTTACACAGAGTCCTCAGTAGCTGGTGGACAAAGCCAGGGCTCCGTGGAGTCATTGGAGGAAGCCCTGCAGTGACATGATGCCATGACCTTAGAAATCAACGTTTGCATCCTCACTTCTTCTTTTCTGGGACAGGTGTCTAAGCTTATCTGTCACAGTCGTCTACAGGCCAAGCCCCGTAGGCTCAGGGGCCAAGTAACCATAAAGGATGGGGCTCAATCCCTGTTATAACCTCCCTTCTCCTTCTGAGTCGCCACACTTCATGCAGTGCTGCTGGATTCTGTAAACACTGCCCCACTGAACTCAGGTAGATGGAGCATCCAGCTTATGTTACGCATATCCCAGGCAGTTTTCTTTTTTTTGAGGGGGTGCAAGGTGGACAGGGAACATCAGATGTCACCAATTGTTGGGTGTACAACCCACTGACAGCAGGAAGTCCCCCCTCACTCCTCCGCTTACTTTCACCTTTCTCATTTAGGCCCAATTCAGCTTAAATCTTTGCTAATACCCAGGGAGAGGAGGTGATAACTGTCCTTAACTAAGCTTTATTGCTCTCCTCCATGAATTTTATTGGCCCTGACCTCTCCATTCCCTTAAATTTTTATTGTTAAAGGCCAGTTCCTGCTGCTTACGGGGCTCACCTGAATAAGTCCTCAGTTTGCCCCCTTGCAGATGGCAGGAGAGGGTCCGTCATGGATGAGGACACAGTTCCAGGAGGGGGTAATCATAGCTTTGGAATTCTCTAAGGCCCTCAGTGATATATATATATATTTTTTAAGTACTGTCCACATTTTTTATCAACAGCCAAGAAGACTGCTAAGGAATGTTTCTATGGCAACTTCAGAAAACATCTTTAAACATTTCTTGCCCTGGCTTAAAATGTCTGGTAGAGATCTCTCTTTAGAGGAGTGAATTAGTGTCTACCTTATTAACATTGTGCTTTGTTTCGCTCCAAATTATAGCATTGCACAGAAATGACCAAACTTGTTTTTTTAAAAAGAAATGAATAGGTTTCAAATTCAACATCCAGTAAATGCTCACATTTAAGATTTCATGGGGAAGGCCCAGATCTTTTTCCAGAACATCAACTACCGAACAGTCATCACAAGTCTAAAAATGTCTAGTCTTGCTGATGGTCAACCTTTGGGAAATCATGAAAATATAATATTTTGGGTAGGACTTGTAGTTTAGAAAATCTTAAGCTCTCTATATTCTCTGTCCTAATACTTGCAAATCCAGATGATTTTTAAAGGTAAGGCCAATTTATTGGCATGGACTACATCAGATTATCAGATGTTCTGCTTCTGGGACAATCCCACCTTATTTCGTACAATGTCAACACCCAATATCTCCTTTTTGGAAATGAGGATGGCTCATAGGCAAGTTCAGGAGTCTGGCTGTAAATGGGACTACACTGGGGCCAAGCTGACATCCCTATAAAGCTGAGGTGCTCAGAGATGGGAAATGTGGAGGGTGAACGAGAGGGAAGGTACACAGGGCTAAACACACAGGAGGAGAACGAAACACAAGAACAGACCAGGAACAAAGGACATGCGAGACCAGCTGTTGACGGTTTTGTCTGTGTGGATGTCGCCCAATCAGTTCTCAGAGAAGTGAGGTCAAACAGGGACCCCTTGCATGCATGGGCACACCGGGGGTTACTGGTGTTAGTTTTGCTTTCGTGATCCATGTAGCCCATGTCTCAGGGTGTGATTTGAAGTAAAACATTTCAGTTAGGAGAAAACTGAATGCATATGACTCAAAGGGCAGGTTCTGAATAGGTGTTTGATTTTAGTGAGGGAAGCTGTGAGCAGAGGCTTCCTTCTCTCTTTCTGGTAAGCGAGAAATGTTTTAATGAGGTTGTGACAGTCACAATATTAACTAATTATTTTGTCATTGCTATGCACTTAATTAGGCTATAATTTTATTTCCTTTGCTGCAAGGGTCAATCATGTGTTTCTTGATTATACGGAGATCTCCAGTCATGGTAATTATCAAGTGACTTTTGCTTTGATTTTCTCCCCCTCCCTGGGGGAGGGCCACTCTTAAAAAGTGACACCTCGGTAATCACAGCCAAACTGCTCTAATCCGAATTCTTAAATCTCTTATTTCAGAAAGTCCTCAATGTGCATGAATTTTATGAAGCACTCTCATTGGGTTTTGAACAAATACAACCTTTGCAATTGATATATTTCACTCTGTAGCATTTCAAGGTTGTAAACATTTTCACAGGAATGTGACTCATTTTAGAACAACTATGGTCTTTAGAACTACCGGATAAAGTTAAACAACAATGCTATAAAGCTAATTTGCCAAACACCTTTCTGGGAAATAATTTTTATGAACCATCTGGTAAAAATTCAGTTTGCAAACTGTGCTGTGGCTAATGTGGGTTGACTGTAGAGAACAGTTTGTGTGACCAAATTTCTTGAAGCAAAATACCAAACCAAAGGTTGTCGTGATATCAAATTGTCATGTCAAGTTTGCAAGGAATGATGAATTCTGGATGTGAATTGAGAACAAGAGGGAATCTCTCAAATGGCTTTGTTTGGGAAATCTGAGACAGGAAGAAATGGGTGTGCCCTACGTGCCAGGCTGTGGTCCCAGATTTATTTCACTAATCAGAACAAAGAGTTTTACCTTCTGTTCACCAGCGTGGACGACATCATCAGCACCATGCAAGCCACATGACAAAGTCACATGATACGCACGCACATGATTGGTTGAAAGGAAAGTGGAGGAGGTCACATGGAAAATACAAAAAAATTAAAAACTGATGTAAACAATGGGCAGGGAGAAAAATCAACAACAAAATCACAGACTAAATAAAAGGAGAAATTAAATTAAATTAGCAGCATATATAGGAAACATTGGGAGGGCAGCAAAACTGCCCAGAAATAGGATAATAAATCATAAAGAGCATTTGGTTAACAACACCAATAAGCATTAGCTACGGCTGCAACACTACATATTAATACCACATCAGGAGCATGTAAACTTGTTTTGAAATGGGGAGGTGTTGCTGTCAGGAACCAGATGTCAAAGTCAATCCAGGAGACTGTTAAAGGAAAAGAAAAAAGCAAGTTATTATCCACAGATTCCAGAAATGTCTCAGCATCCTTGGGAAACAAGGGCAATGAAACAGAATATGGGTCATCAAGGAAAAGTCCTGAGAATCTTAAGGTGAAGACTGTGTGCCCTAGAAGAACAAAAGATTGTATTAAATCAAAAAGCGTCATTTCATGTTTCCTGTGGCATAAGGAAGAGGGGAGCATGGGCTGAATGAGGCTGGGTGGATGCATGCCAGAGATGGTGGCTTTGATGATCTTATCTCACTTCTTTCTCCACAAACCCGTATTATTCCTGAGGCCTCAGTGAGCCTCCCTAAAGTCAAGACCCATATAAAGCAAGAGGCCAGCGCAGACTAGGGAATAGGTTTCCTTCTGATGGTTGAGACAATGGCTGTGCTGACACTAAACAGCAGAAACTGTACCTTTGGCCTAATGCGCTGAGAGTTTGACATTAAGCAAATGTTTGGCCATTTGTGGTTAAAGTTTTTTGTTTTGAAACAGGGTCTCGTTTCATCACCCAGGCTGCAGTGCAGTGGCGTGAAGATAGCTCACTCCAGTCTTGACCTCTCAGGCTCAAGCAATCTTTCTGCCTCAGCCTCCTGAATAGCTGGGACCACGGGCGTGTGCCACTACGCACAGCTAATTTTTCTATTTTTTGTAGAGATGGGGGTTTCGCCATGTTGGCCAGGCTGGGCTCAAGGGATCCTTCTACCTCAGCCTTCCAAAGTGCTGGGATTACAGGCTTGAGCCCCGGCACCCAACCTGTTGTGGTTAAAGTTGTATCTTTAGACTTGTGGTTGCACTAAGACATAAATTTGAGATTTACAATGAAAAAAAAAATTTTTCTTGTGTGGATGTAAAAGCATTCCTTTTGGTCCTATGTTGTGACTGAGTGATCTTGACTTGTTAAAAGGCATTTTGGGTTTCTGACCTTAAATTTAAGAGGCCGGGGAATGTTTTGGCCATTGCCAATTGAGGCTGAGGGAGAAGGGCAAAGAAGGCAGATGAAGACACCTTTCTGTGTAAAGAACACTGCTGGTTAAAAATAACCCGAGAGAAATGCTTTAACCAGGCTACCTCTTCCCTTGCCACTGTGAGCTGATAGAATGTATGCTTCTTTCTTATTGTCTGGCATTACACAGATTCCGGTACCTTCCTGCCAAAGGGGACTTTCAGGGACTATATACAACTAAGCAATTGCTCCTTTGGTTTTATTTAGAATATCTTTATTCCCTCATAATTATAAATGGGTACACACACACACACACACACACACACACACACACACACACACAGGCAAAACTGGGAGATATTTATTTTCAACCCCATTGATGGATTGATGATCGATGGATATTCACATGCTGATAGCTACTCTGCTATTAGTTCCACTGCAATTCACATGTGCTACATTTCACTTACTGGTGAGAAATATGTTCATGCTAAACTCAGGCTGCTGCCCAGTTGTGAACATCTTCCCTTTATCTCAGTATCCACTGGGACCTACAATTTGGGTCAGTAGTCAAGTGGTTCAAAATAAAATGACTCAAACTTTCTTCCCTTTGTATGTCACAACTAAGCATTTTATCTGTGGGCAGAAATGTCTGATGTTTAAAAATTAAAGACACGTCAGGGGAGAGACACCTAATTCCTTCTTCAGGCAAAATCTGGAGCCAAGATTGTGTTTCACTAACAGAGAGGACCAACCTACAGTGAGTCACCTTAAATGCGACACAGTTGTGCAAATACGTTATGTAGCTTTCTCGTACTGTGCCTGGACACACATTGCGCCAGGCTGAAAAAGGACAGGAGTGACACTGTAGAATAAGAAAGGAGGCTGTTAGCTGCATTCCTTTTCCAAATGTAAAAAAAAAAACACAAAACTCATATTCTGAATTAAACCCATGCGAGCACAGCCTATTGTCATCGGCTCTGCTCTGCTGACAAAATGAAACCTTAAAAGCATCAGGAATTACAATTCATCACAGCACACACACGGAAGGGACACCAAGAAAGCGGACCCTGAGCTGCGTTCTGCAGTAGAAAAAAAAAAGAACCATTTCATGCAACACACAGAGCCAGGAAACTCTTTTCTTCTCTGTTCAATTGTGTATTGGAAAGCTTGGCCCTGGGAGCTGGAGTTATACTTGGCATACCTGCTTTCTGCCTTCTCGTTCTGCTTGATGGGATGTATGCCATTTTTCTTCTGTGCAACCAGAAATATTATAAAATCTAAAACTCCCACACAGCTTCGATGCTTGAACACTACAAACATGCACACATACTCATATGGATTCTTCAGGGGATTCAAGTCCTCCACACACATCTTACTTCATTAGAGCATTATAAAGACCAGTTTGGAACATGTTACAGCAGTGATTCTGTGCAATGTTCTCTACGTTGAAAAAAAGAGGATACAGTCTGGCTCTTGACTTTATTGTCAAGAGATAAATTCCAGCACTTTCATCTGGACTCTCAACCCAGGGGGAGCCTGGATTAGGCTTTTTCTGCCCATCATTTTTCTAGCACTGAGGCAGGAGCCTGAAAGGAGACAGCAGGAAGGAGCTCTCTCCTTTCCCTGTGCTCTGCATACAGGGAGACAAAGCCAGGCATGCTGTCAGGAAGCAGCGGCTCCTTCCTTCTCGGCATCATCCTCTCCCTTTCCCCAAGCAGCCATTTTCTCCTATTCCTTCCCTGGTTCTCAGTCTTTTTTCTACTGCTAAATTAACACGCACATGAGCGTGTGTATTTCAGAAGGAGGGACAGTAAAGCGAAAGCCAGGAAGGAGATGCTGTTCTTTTGTGTCCTCAGCGTTTCCCTAATTCTTGTCTATTTTTAACTAGAGAGTCGATTTGGAAAGGCCTCCTCATGCACGGAGTATTCTTCCAATAATCACCCCCGTTCTTTTGCTGATGCTTGGTTTGCTCTCTTGGCCAAGCAGACAGCATGCTTAGGAAACCACACCAGGCTAGGAGCCTTCATGCATTCACAACTGTTGCTTTTAATAAAAGGGAAAACAACAGGCAGCGCTGTAACCTAGAAGTCGGCTCTACAACAAGCGATCAGAGGTCTGGCTGGAGCAGCTCAGCCCTGTACTCACTAGCTGGTTCTGTGGTTGCAAGGGCAGGAAGAGGCCAGGTTGCTATGGAAACATGACAGACAGAAAAGGCACAGAAAGGTGAAGGACAGAATGGAGATAAATTAAACTCATAGCTATATATGTATATATACATGGGTGTGTATATATTATATATATGTAGGCATCATTATAAAGATGGTGCAGGAGGTATTCTCTCACTCTCTTCTCCTAGTTATCAATATTAATATACATATTTATTTATCTATTTATTATTTTGAGATGGAGTCTTGCTCTGCCACCCCGGTTGGAGTGCAATGGTGTGATCTCATCTCACTACAACCTCCATCTCCCAGGTTCAAGCGATTCTCCTGCCTCAGCCCCCCAAGTAACTGGGATTACAGGTGCATGCCACCATGCCTGGCTAATTTTTATATTTTTAGTAGAGACAAGGTTTCACCATGTTGCCCAGACTGGTCTTGAACTCCTGGCCTCAAGCAATCCAGCCCCTGGCCCTCTCAAAGTGCTAGGATTACAGGCCTGAGACGCCATGCTGGGCCTTAATATACATATTGAAAATACCTTAATATACTTATTTAAAAGAGATGATCAGAGATTTTGCTGACAAATGGCTCTCACGCAGCAAGAGATAACATAACTCTCATTTATTCTGACTATTAATTCCAGTTGCTAAATTCTGAGCAGTATGTTTTGTGTTCTTCACTCTTAATCTTTAATTTTTACAAACACTTAAAAGGTAAGTGGAATCCATTCTTCACCTTAGAGGTAAGAAATCTGAGACTTGGGGAGGTTTAGTGACTTATCCTATGTCATGGAGCTTCAGGCGGAAGTAGTGGAGCTGTGATTTGAACCCAGGTCTGTCTACTTCCAAAGCCTGAACTCCGTCTGCTACAGGACAGTGCCTGGAAAAGCACTGCATGGGGCGGTGGGCATGCTTCTGAGTCAACAGATGGTGACAGAGGGCTTCTGAGCTTGAGGCTTGAGTCACCTCCTGAGTCTGAACCCAAACTGCAGGGGCTTCTGATATATCAAGGAGAATAAAGCCAGCCAGGTGGCACCACCCTGCCTGCCCATTTGCTGCTGTCTGCCACTCTGGGCAGATGCTGGCTTTGCATCCTGTGTCTTACTGAGCTGTGGTCTTACTTTGCTATTCCTCCCTGGAAAGCTAGGTTCAAAACTCCAAACAGTGGCAGGCCTGGAGCCCCTTCTACTCCTGCGCATTCAGAAGAACAAAAGGACAGGATAGCAACATTCATTAGATCGGAAATAAGCAAGGCTTAGCCAGGATGACGAAACCTGAGAGCGACCCGTTGACATTACTGCTGGCTCGGTGGTAATGATCCCAGGTGGGTAAAGCAGAGCTTGATAAACATTAAAATGTTTGCGATTTTCTTTTGGGCGGCAGGACGTGGGTGACTACGCATCCTATTTTACAGAGGAGATAAACAAGGCTCACTTGTGAAGGGTTAAACGATTTGCCTGAGCGCCTACTGCCAGGCACATCTGCCAGACACTGTTTATTTTCCCACAAATATTTACAAGAAAAGTATGCATTTATGGATAAAGCGAAAGCTACAGGCCTCCCTATCTAATTTCAATGTCTGTATCCAACTGTGCCAATTAAAATGAAGGGTAAAAACAAAACACTCCAACACATTTTCTATGACCCTGCAGAGGAGACATTTTTCTTGGTCAATTCCTTTGGCTTCTCCAAATACGAGTTTTGATCCAGCCCACTCAGAATCCTGAGGACAGGGGTGACCCCAGGGAAGCTGCCTTGGGGATCCTGCCTGCAGGGGTTTCTATCCAGAGCAATGCTTTTCCCTTGCCTCTCCTTCAGGGAAGGCTGCCCCTCATGGATCTGAGAAGCCCTATGCCTGTTTCTCTTCTCATCTGCTTCTCTAAAACCCGACGCTGCTTTCCGCCAACTGAGTTGAATTATCACCTGGTGAAGGAGATAACATTAGGCAGAACAAACTGTGGCTGCTGGAAAGCGACCTGCAGAGAGATGGATGAAGAAAATGATACTCACTATCTGGTGGAGACAATGGAACAGGGGTAGACGAGCTAGCAGATGCCGCTGAAGAAAGAAAAATGAAGGTGGGGAAAAAAGATCATTGAGGTACACAGATACTGAATGAAAAAAACGGAAGCAACAACCCTGGGGCGTCAGTATGAGGAGCTGAAGCAAGTTACAGTGGGAAGAACAACACTGTATTTGAACAGGTGGCCAGGGCACCAGCGAGGAGCAGGGCTCTCTCTAACTTCAAACCTTGAGGCTGTGCACCTGCCAAACCCTGCAGTTCAGGTAAAGTCTGGCCCAGGAACAGCTGCACAAGCCTCAAACCTTGACTGAAAACAAATATCCAGTTCAGCAGGACCAGCTGTCTCCATAGGACCAGAGGTATAGGAGGAAAGGGAATTTGGACCTCAGTTTAAGGTGAACCAGTGAAGGAGAAAATAGACATTGGCTTTTCATGTTACACATCTATATATGTGTTTCTATATAGGTATATATTTCCATATATGAGTTTATTTATAGCAAAACCTACATGCCTCACTCATTTCAACATCTGATTGAATGAAACAGAAATGGCTGTCCTACCTAATGTGTACTACTGGGTGAAGTTCATGATCCTTTATCATACAGATGATGCTGCAACCACTGCTGCCTTCCAAAAACTCCCCTATAGAATGTGGTTATTTGGAGGCTGCTACAGAAGAGCCATGCAAATAATATTCAGGATTATTCTCACTCCTCCAGAGAACAGAAATGTTGAAGAGACTGGGACTGAAATTCTAGCCAATCTTCTGTGTAGAGGATGGTTGTTTGTGCATCTGAGATACTGGGACACTGAATGGATCTTTGGTTTTTCATTGGCAAATATTTGGAAGTAG
The DNA here is from genome assembly GCF_043159975.1 of Macaca nemestrina. Taxonomy (NCBI): domain Eukaryota; kingdom Metazoa; phylum Chordata; class Mammalia; order Primates; family Cercopithecidae; genus Macaca; species Macaca nemestrina. Next base: position 113,147,560 of record NC_092136.1, on the reverse strand, counting down.
TCCCATCAACAGTCACAAAACAAGTCCCCTTCGAGAGCTAGATGAAAATTTGGAAAAACCTCAGTGCATCTCCGACACTGCCTTAATATCTAATACTCATGGTTTTGTCTTCCTTGACCTTCCATATGAGGGCATCTCATTAAACCATGAGTACAGTGTCACTGGAATCAAAGCAACAAAGAATCGTAACTCATCATTATTAGATGGTCTCCTTCCCTCTCTTTTCTTTGTTTGGCTTGAATTGTTTGCATAGTTGTCCATATTATTCTGGCAAAGAGATGGAATTTTACGTGCTTTAACCACATATATGACAATCCGTTTAACTTATACTTGCAGTGCGCCACCTGGGGGACAACATGTGAAAACAAAAATCTCAAGATGCCTCTTTTAAAAAGTAGAGACTCATTCATAATCTCTATATTCTAAAAGAAATTGTCTATTTCGCTTCATGGTACAGAAGCAAATTAAGATGCATTGTTTGGGCAATGAAATTATAAAGGTGGGTAGCTCAGTCATGGAGGGGAGGATTCACAGCGAGTTGTAAGGAGTCTCACAGAAGTAGCCCCTCGCAAGGCAAACAGAGGTTGTGAGCTTTCCTCCTGAGTGTCTTGATGGCATGCAGACATTTGGCTTAAAAAATAACATGAAATAGGCACATTCTCCCAGGTTAGAGTTTTATTTGTTTGTTTGGAGTCACAGTTTCCTCATGACCTTCATGCACATTCATGAACTACACACAAAGGAACCTCCAAACAGGTAAGCCATGCTTACTAACTGGCAGCTTGAAAGCACAAGAATTTGTGGCTTTTACTAGCTCCCCCGCTCATCCCTGCTTTGACGTATCCATGTCTCTAAACACGGAGAGGTCTATTAAAGAACCAAGAAAGTAATCCCATTATTGAGACATCTCAACAAACTTCAAGTGATGAGACCGGTGCCAAATGCGCTGGTCTCACCTGACACCTGGCAGTCCAGGAGTCCAGCAGCAACACCTCCCTGTGCAGCACACTGGCCTCTGCTGACTCTGTGCCTTCTCTTCCCTAGGGCTTGGAGTGTAACCAGGGCACAACTCCAGTGGCATGGGATCCTGCTGTGCATCTGCATCCCAACAGTATTACAGGACAGGGGTGCAGTGTCAGCGGTGCTGTGAGCTGGCATCAGAAACCAGTGCCACTGGTTCTTGGGCTCAGTGCAAGCACACAGCTAAACTGGTGGTTGATTCTGTTTACCTAAATTCAGACAACCTTTGTGTCTTCCAAGAAATGGGAATAAGAATTCAGAGAAGGTCCTTCCTAAGTCTCGTTCTTCAATTCCTAGCAGCAAAAGGGTGGGTTTGTCATAACAGTGGTAACTGCTGGCAGCATCCTCCCAATGATATCTGTTTTCAGGATGGGTCTAGGGGTAGCAGGATATTCTGTGGGCTAAGTCCTCACTTCAGTAACTCTGGGAAGGTTATCAGGGCACAAAGAAAGACCATAATAAGTCATCTTTGGTGATAATATGATGTTCCCATATGTTCACTGCCTCATCCTGCTAAAGTTCTTGCAAAAGGCATGCTCAATTCTAAGAATATGCCATGGTTCTACTTATCTAAAATAAGTTTGCCTTTTGATTCTTCAGACCTTAACTTTATTATATGATTGAGAAAAACTGACTTTTTGTACCACTAACAATGCCTGCTGTTGTAGCATTCACGACCTACTTGGAATGCAGAGATGACACCACCCTTTTCCAAAGGGCTTCTCTGAGTCGTGGATACTTATCCATTTTGATACTATCAGACAATAAACAACAAGGTCCGGAGACCTCTTTTTTGTAGTTAAAAATTTTAATTTAAAGTTAAAATTTCACTAAGAATTTCATTTTTAACATTGGCTTTAAAATATAGCTTCTGCTATATATATATTTATACATATATAAAATCTCACCTTTGCAAGAACTGAGCTGGCAATGCATGAAAACCACTGTGGCCTTTGAAGTCCAAGACCCAGTTACTCTGATTCAGTACTCAAACTCCAGTTACTGGTTAGAAACTCAGAGGGGAGCCTCATCCCAGCCTTCCTCTCTTTAATGTAACTAAGCCAGCATTCATTTACTGATCAAATCCAGACCAGAGGAAACCTGGAGACTCAGTTGAACCATGAGTTAAAGATCAGAGGAAGATCCAGAAGGAAGGTTCTCTCATGCCCAGAGTGACTCCTCCCAAACTTGCTTAGGGCACAGCAGCTGCACGCCCAGAGCAGGTACTTGTCAGTCCGGCCTGATGGCTCCATCCCTCAACTCTGATGCCTTCGAGAGCTGGTTCATCCCGGCACCAACTCTGCTGAGGGTGGATTTGGCACTTGCTCAAAATCTCAGAACACCTACATGTAGCTACTTAGTTTTTGCTGTTGCTGCGATATTTCTGAATAATGTAAGAAAGATAAGCTTCCTTGGGTACCTTTCCGGTGCAGGGAGCCTTTTTCTGAAAAGACTGTACAGCTTCCTGAATACTTTTTCTTCGGTGTCTGTGTGGGTAACACCTCCCTCCGCTATTCTGGTTCAGCCTAGGAAGAGCCAAATCTCAGGAGAAGGGAAGTTTAGGAGCATCTCTGCAGGCTGACGGGGTCAAACCACACTTCATCTCTCTGTTACCCTTGTTCCCTGTGTCCTCTATGTACAGCTTCCATGATTAGGGTGTCCTTCCAGTGAGGATCTCCCTTTCCCTACCATGCATGGCAGAAGAGCTCCTACATTAGCTGGTTAGTCTTCCCCAAACAAGGAGATGCACACTGCAAGTAACTACACGCTAAAGAACAGAGCTGACTGGAACTAGAGACTTAACTCTGCAACAGCTGCCTGCGGGACATGCCCATGGCTCAGAACCAAAGTTCATGCTATGTTTTGACTATGGCAGCTGCTGTAGGAGCCTCCCTGACCATCTTCCTATTCCCCTCCAGCTACCAAGCTGACAGACAAAAAGCAAGGAAGCAACTGAGCTCAATTCCTTTATCTCCTAAAAGCAAATATGAAAATCCTTTCAGGTTTTTTTTCCTTCAAGGTATTTTGAATAGTGACCTGGTGGGGCTGTGGTCACTTTCCCGGCATCCTGGCTGCAGGTGAGGCGGGGCTATAGCGTGTTATTCGGGGCTCATCTGCAGACTTCCACCATGCTTGGCTCAGCAAACATCATCTTTGCCGTGGGGTAATCATCACACACAGAATTTAATAAATAAGCACAATTTCCAAAGACACAGAAGTTGCATGCTCTAAAACAGGAAGAGTGTTAGCCTCTTGGAGTAACCTACAGACGTTAACAACAGCACAACTAGACTAAGGTCAGTGTGGTTAGGGCCCAGACAATATCATCTACTTCAGCTTCTAGGGGACAAAAAAGGGACCAGAACTAAATTAAGAACTAGAACTAGCAGATGTTAACGCTATGGAAACAGGTAATGAGGTATGAAGAGGCACTTACGTGGAGGAGGGCTATCTGCATTTCCCATGGATGGAACACAGACGAAAAGAAAAGACAAGAGACAGACCCAAGAAAAAAAAAAAATAAGATGTAAAAGATAATGAATAGAATCCGCAGAGCACACGGAGCTGGAAACTCAAATTATCAAATTACTTCAAATCCAGAGAAAGAAGCCATTCCTGTAGACGGAAGATGAGACAGGCTTTCTGATTTCTGGGAAGAGGTAAGGGTAGTGGGTCCCTTTGCAGGCCCCTGGCTTCAAAGAGAAGGAAGCAAAGGATTCTCCCAGGTGCATTTTAAATCCAGGGGTCAGAGAGCCCAGGGAACTCTGTGAACACTTAGGAATTTAGCTCTATGGTATCTTCTTTAGCTGGGTGGACTCAGGAGCTTCCCAGGGCAGAATCTCTGTCTGCAGAGGGGTACGACGGGAGCAGGGCTTGCCCGGAGCCTGGCTGCTGGTGGGAAGGGAGGGCACAGTGGGACAGGCGTAGTTTAAAGAAAGAGGGAATGGCAGAGGAAAACCTAGAGATCCATCCCTGAGCGGAATGAGGGGGAAGCAATTTTCTTGAAAGAGGCCATGGGGAATGCTCTTGCTATGGGAGGGAGAGGATCAGAAAAGGCCAAGGCCAGGGCTACCTCTTCCCCTTGGCTTTGCTGGGTTTCTGCTACTGCTCACATATTCTCTAGCAGTTTCCATTTGTCTCTGACTGAATACCTCTGCTGCATCAACAATCTCACAATGCATTATATGAACTGTCACCATCTATACCCGTGTCCTGCAAGTCACCGGGTGCTTAGGGCTTTTGTGGCCTGTCAAAAAGCAACTCTCCCAGATCCTTTGATGACCCACTCCTGGTTTTCTCCCCACTTCCTTTAATAACGTGTTGGTGCCCTCCCCGCGGCTGTTTCTAACGAGCTGGACCGGCTACTATGACAGTGTCCCCAACCCCTTGGAGAAAGAGAGAATGAAGGGACTGTGTGTTAGCTGTCACTGAGAACCAGAGAACTAGGAGGTGGGGCCTCCAGGAGCAGAGGGATCTGAAAGACAAAAAGCTGTGGTCTGAACAATGACATGGGCCAGCTCAGGGTCCCCCGCTGCCCCCAGGGAGAAGAGGGTGGGCTGGGAAAAGGTGGGCAGCTGGCTTTACTTACGGACTGGCTGCGTCTTGAACTCGGAGGCCGCGCTGATCTCACCCAGCCCTTTGCCATTGAGTGCCGCCAGCCTTACGGCGTACGTTGTTTCGGGCTTCAGGCCCACAATGGTGACGATGCCCTCCATGCTGGCTGTTATGAGAATATGGGAAGGATGACAGAAGAGTGAAAGTCTGCTGTTAAAATAGTGCAGCCACTCTGGAAAACGGTAGCAAGGGTCCTCAAAAAATTAACTATAGATTTATCATTTGGTCCAGCAATTTTATTTCTGGGCATATGCATAGAATTGAAAGTCGGGACCAAACAGATACCGATAACTGGCTATCCATGTTCACAGCAGCATCATTCACAATAGCCAAAAGGCAGACACAACCCCAGTGATCACTGACTGATGAATGGATACATGAAATGTGGCATATACATACAATGGAATGTTATTCCACCTTAAACAGGAAGGAAATTCTGACACATGCTACAACATGGATGAACCTTGAAAATATTTTGCTAAGTGAAATAAAATAAGCTAGCCATAAAAGGACAAATGCCATATGAGTCCACTTATATGAGGTACTTAGAATAGCCAGCTACATAGAGACAGAAAGAATGGTGGGTTGCCAGGGGCTGGGGGAGGTAGCGAATGAAGAATTAGTGTTTAATGGGTACAGAGTTTCAGTTTGGGATGATAAAAAGTTGTGAAGATGGATGGTGGTGATGGTTATGACTTAATGCCACTGAACTGTACACTTAAAAATGATGGAATGTAAAATGTATGTTATTTATAGTTTATATTAATAAAAATAACTAGAATTGATCTTTAAAAAAAAATCTGGTGGACAGATAGTGACATGAGATCAACCTGCCACAAAATTGGAATGAGATTTCAGAGGGAAGTTAGGAAGGTAAAGTGATTGCTTTCTTCTGCCTCCAATCCTGATTACCCAGCAGCTCCTCTTGGCCCTCTGGCTCCCCCCAGAAGCTGAAGGAGTGATGGAAGCTTTCTGGCAGAACTAATTCTGAATAAAACTGCATTGGACTATATCTCTGAATGGCCGTGATACTGGTATCCTAGCCCACTCCCAATTCCACTCCAATTACCACATATGAGACCAGGATTAAAAATTTGTACAGAAACAAAACATACTTCACTGAGTTATTCCAATTAAACCCAAAAGGGGGAGTCCAACATAAGCACACACCATCCTCAGACGACCTAGGCTCAGAATTTTCACAAGAATCTTCAGTCTTTTAATCCTTAGCTTGGAAAGCTAGCACAGGACTGATTTAAGGGCAGACTTGTCCTGCTGGCTGTGCTTATTTGGTTACTATCACAATTACAAGACGGTCAGTCCCTGAGTACAGGTATCCAAGCAGGACTGGCCGGGTGTCGGCAGAGAACCTGCAGCACAGGTAACTCAAACATGCAGAGTAGGGTGGATTGGACTCAACTGGCCACGTTCAGAACCTATGCACTGGACTCATCTGGCTGTGCTCAGAACCTACGCAAGGCTCCTGCCTGGAATGTGGTAGAGATGCCTTCATCCATCCTGGAAGGGTCGTGAGAACCAGGCTCTGAAGCACAGAACGTGGGTTGACGTGGCAATAGGGGCAACAACTCCACAGGCAGATGTGACTTTGACCTAATTCTGGAGGTGCAGTTCCTAATTCTGTAGGAACATGTACAGGATGACAGGTGGGGACATCTGAGTACCAAGGCACTCGTGATCCCAATGGAAACACCGACTCCCCCAACTCACCTTCCTTGGCATCATACCACTTGGAATGCCATACTTCTTCACCCACTGCTCTCCACTCAGCTTTGTATTTGAGGATGGGCACCCCACCTGTGGCCTCTGGTTCATCAAACTGCACCTGGGCTGTGCTGGAGTATGGCTCCACCTGGTCGATGGATGGTGAAGAGGGAGTGTCTGTGGGGAGGACACATATGGAGACCCAGGTGAGCCCAGTTTGGCCCAAGACCATTAACTCCCAGTCACAAGGCACATCTCTTTCATTTCTGCTCACTCTTGGGAATCCTGTCACTGTATCCTGTCCTCCTGGCCCATGTCACCAGATGCTTCTCCCCCAACATGTCCTATGTGCAGATCCAATGACTCCCAGTCTGGCTTTGCTGACCCTGGCCCTTTCTTCTTCCCAATATCCTGGAATCACTCAAGTACACAAATTGGACTGGCAGGGGTAGGTGGGGGGTTGTGGCAGCTGCCGTAAGGGACACTCACCTGCTTGAACAAGGATGAATTCCAAGGACTCCTGCCCAATGCGGTTCACTGCAGTACAGTTGTAGTTCCCAAAATCATTTTCAGAGTCCGGGGTCACCTTTAGAAGAAGAAGCTCTTGGGTTACAAGTGTCCCATGGGATGGTCACAGACTCAGATCTTTATTTACTGGATTAAGTGAGTAAAAAACAGAACTAGTAAAGTACAAACCTTTAGCTCCAGCCCAGCCTTAAACAAGAGAAAAGAATAGCAGAGGGGCTCATGGGAGAGGCACATTCAGGGAGGGGACTGGTAGAGTGGGCAAAGGGGAGCTGAAAAGAGGCCCAGTGTCTTCTCTAGCCCATGTCAGAGAAGTAGGAGAGAGGACTTGAGCTGCATTTTGGAGCCCATCTAGAGTCAAACTGTGCTTTCTCTGCTCTGCCCCACCCCCATCCTGACTCACCTCCAGATAGCTGGCAGAGGGGGTGTTGTAGATCTTGATATTGCTGTAGTTGGAGCTTGGCAGCAGCTGGCCATCCCGAAACCATGAGATCGTGGCACTGGGATAGGCAAATACCTCGCAGGTGATGTTCACCTGGTTCCCCTCCCAAGTGTACACAGCCACAGGGCCCTGTAGCTTCGGGGCATCTGCAATAAATAACAATGACTATCAGGATCACTGCCACGATCATGAAGCCCCCATATCCTGTCTCCTGGCACTGGGAAGGCAGGTGTGCCCCAAAGCAGAGCTAGTGCCTGGTATAGTAGAGGTCAGGGCCGTTTTAGAATTCCTGTGTACAGCATGGGAAGACTCAAGGGCACAGCAGGATTGTAAGAAGCCTGGAGACGGTGTGTAGGGGGTGGCTTGGGAACAGAGCTCTGAATGGCCCAGAGCCAGCTGCAGGGAACGTGAGCAGAACTCATAGGGTGCAAGTAGGTCCTTGCTGCTGTTTTCCTCTCTCATCCTGATCCTACCTTGCCCCTCCCCTCCCACATCCTTCCCCATTTATTCCTCACATTGCACTTCAAGGTACATGGACTGGGAGTCCTGGCCGATGGTGTTGCTGGCGGTGCAGATGTACTCTCCGGCGTCAGTGTACTGGATGCTCTTCAGGGTCAGCGACGACACACGGGCATGGCTGCGCACCACCATGTGCCCATCCAGAGTCTGCCGGGGGGAAAGGGAGCGTGTCAGAGCCCGAGGCAGAGCGGAGGGCAAGAGTGCTATAGCAGGATGGGGTCTAGGAGACTAGGCCATTGCTTGTCTGTGACCCGTCTCTCTTCCTCTCTCCTCTCTGTGTCAATGGCTTTCTTACTTTAGGTACCATCTAATGGGGGAGGCTCTGGGAAGCAGCATGAGAACTTGGGAGTATCCGAAACAGAAAATGAGACTCAGTTATGGCAGGCAGCCTGATCTAAGTGCCAAGATTGGTTTGGGGCTAGGTTCCCCAAGATGACTTTGTTTGGGATGTCTAAAATGGAAGCAAAGCCTCCAGCCAGCAGATACTGCAGCAGCAGCAGCAGCCCTACCTCATGAGACGCTGGGAAAACTGCATTGCCACCCTGTCCTTTCTGTCTGTCCACTTGCCAGTTCCACGGTGCATGTACCCGTAGCAGGACATTCCAAGTGCCCAACATAAGAAATTATTAAATAAATCCTTATTTCTGCAGATGCCTCTTTCCTGGATGCTTAAAAGTGATATAATCCCATGTAAAAACAAGCCAAACAACTCAAAGATCAGGAGCCACCGCACTGGAAGGGAGAGTAACTGGGTTCTCTCTCCAGGGACAGTGGTACAGAGAGTCCTAGGCAGGTCTGGGATCCTTGACACCTCGGCCACCACCATTTTATAGTCCTTGATACAGCAATGGGCTTCCTAAATCTCTGGAATTATAATGATTGGTCAAAAAGAGAATCAGTACATGGTCCTTAGGCAATGGGTACTGGAGTATTTCCAAGCGGATTTTCCCATTGACATTCTAAGTAAAATGGTTGCTGGCCCAGGAAGAGTCTACGCATGTGGCCTAACTTCAGATTCTCAGGAAAGTTAGTGATCTGGAGAAAAGGTCTTGTTCTGTGCGGGCTGGGCCTTCTTGTCTCCAGTATATGATGTTCTGTGGGGATGGACAGGAGGTTATATTCTGCACCTGGCATCTGCCATCCCATGCATTGGGTCTTTAAAGAATGACAGAACCATTGGCTTCAGGTTCTTTGGATATGCCGATGTGGGGCTCTGAAGCCCAGAACTGCAATGTCATACAGCAGCCAGAGTAGGAAGCTCACAAGAAAGGCATCACTGGCCTTGTTCAGCAGTCTCAGCAGATTTACCACGAGAAGTCCCTTGGACCATCACTGACAGATCTAGTCTATTCTGGTCATCTCAGCCCCTCGCATTTCATGTCTGGAAGCTGAAAAATAACTCCAGCAAGAAGACAGAAGAGCCAAGCAAAGTCATGACTGCCTACTGCTGCGAGTGCCATTCCTCCCTGGGATGAGTTCTCTGTTGCTCTGCTTTGACCTACAAATCTGGGACACTGGTTGGTTGAAAGATGCATCCCAGGAGATGCCACACATTAATGAGAGATGACAACAAATAGGTGTGGAGCACTTCGCTAGAAAGCCTCGTGACACCCAGTTTGTTGGGGATACTGGAGTTTTGAGGGGTGACAATGCTGATACATTCCAGGGCTATTTTCATACGTCATACACACAAGTCTTTACCTGTGAGTCTAGAATAGTGGCCTTGAGAGCATGGGGCCATCCCTGCAGGTATCTCTAAAGGGCTGTGCTGACCTGCTTGTCTCTCCTACTTGTCCAAACAAAGCAGGACTGAAGGCAGAGGGAACTTAAGGACAACCCCTGGCCTTTCTGGTGATCTCTGTGATATCAACCAGCAACTGAACTAAAATTCTTTGTGACACAGACCAGACTTGTCCTGGGGCTGCCACACACAAACTTGGAAATGGAACCATACTCTTCTGGAAGTCAAGAGAACACTTCCATAAGGAAGAGATGTTGTAACAAAAGAGGCAGAGAAACTAATGTAGGCAAGAATAGGACCTTAACGACAACAAAGCAGGGGATATTCTGAGTCTTTACTTGGAATAATCTAGAAAATGGTTGAAGAGAAGCTTAGAAAACAATTGCATGGACAGTCACGCTTTTTTTTTTTTTTTTTTTTTGATTCCTATCTAGTTTCTTTCAGCAAATTTCTCCATGTGGAAATTTCTCTTGTTTAATGATGTCCACAGACCAGCCTTCTAAAGAGAATTCTTATTTTGCAGTAGGCTCACTACAGATTTGGTGATGGAATTATCTGCCAGATGCCCAGTTCTCCCTTTGAGGATACAAAGATAGACTCCAGTGTCATTAGACTATCTTCCCCTGAAATGCTTTTACTCTGGCTCCTACACAGCTTCAGGGAGTGCCACCTACCAGCCATCCAGACAAAAAGTCATGCTGACCACCCAGGCTGCAGCAGGAGGAGCAGATGAGCTCTGGGCAAGTATGAAAGATATTGATGGCAAGAAAACTCCTTTTTTCCCCGAAAGTATGAAGAGTAATGATAATTATTCTTCTCATCAAAACGTTTTTGTCTCCCTCCTTCCAGGTAAAAGTGCTAACGCTTTTAGAACTTACAAAATGAAATTGGCCATAACCCGAGCCTTCTTTTGCACTCATCTGGACTTATGGTCTTCATCTCCGAATGAGACAAACAGGAGAGAATGGAACTTCTGAGCCCTAGGGGCAGCATCCACTTGAAAGTCAATTATGTCCAAAGTAAGACACTCACGATAAGGACACTTCTGAAAAATGGAGTGAGGTGTCTGCTTTCCTGGGAGTAAACCTATTACTTCCACTTACAATAATAATTCTCTTAACATCTCCTTAATGTTCCCTGATAAATCTCACCTCCTCCTCAACCAGGTCTAAATGAGAATGACAAGGAAAGTTGTATGAGGCCAAGAAGAATGAGATCTGTAGCTGCTTAAGAGTGGTTGATAATTAACCCTTCTTCTCTCTCTTCCCCAGTCCCAGTGGGTCCATGACTTTTGGACAATAAAGCACCCAACCTGTGACAGCACTAAGTGATTCCTGTGCCACAGGCGGGAAGCATCTCAGTGAGGATGTGCACTTAACAGTCATCCCAGTGACAGGGAGGAGGAAGGTCTTATACACAAGAAGTTTAGAATGAACCGAATTTGACAATGGCAGCCTGTTCATGTGCAGAAACTAAGATCAGTGCCTGGGGACAGGCAGTCAACTTTTAAATATTAAACAGCATATCAATATGGATGGCCTTGACCTGAACACATGAGTTATATGTTATGGATAATTATCATTTCTGAAAGATTAAGAGGATAGATTTACCAAATTAAAATCCAGAATCTATAGGATCATCATGTTCTGCATTTATAGCATTACACGATCAAAGCCCCATCTGGATAAAAGGCAAAGGCTACTTTAAAAAAGTCCTTAGAGAGTAGATCCTTGAATCTCATCTGAAGTCTACTGGTTTTATTTTCACTGTATGTCACTTCATATAAATCAGGTAAAAAATTATAGGCATGATCATAAGTAGGGTCTTGAGATGTGGCAGTCAAGGTCTAAAGATTAATATTTAGCTTCAGTTTTCAAACTAAGTCTCACATTATCCAAACTGAAGCAATGAGTCAGAGAAATTTCAAAGGCTAAATACTACGACTTTAAAAAACATAAAACCATTTGTACCACATCATTCTAATCTCACACATTTAATGGTCTATGAAAGTAATGGAGATATGTTTAGCAATTTGGGAAAACCAACGAGAGATGTCATTTGCATTGCTTTTGAGATGAAACTTGACGTGATAATTTACCAAGACTGATTATTATAAAATAAGTGAGCAACAAGATGAGTTGAGCTGGAAAGGAAAGGGAGGAGTGGGTTTTTAGATCACTAACTCTGCGACTTTATGGTCCAGAGCCACATCAACCATGTGAGTCAAAAAACTTTCATCATTTCAAAATGCCTGGCCTGGGAATTGGGGGCAATTTATTTCTATCGGTATAATTACCTGGATGTGATTTTACCAGCACCAGCAAGAGAATAAGATCCAGTTTTAGGAAATAATATGGATTTGTTCATCCACTCCCAACACAGCTTGCTTGCTCATCCTAAAATGATACTATTGCTAAGTAATGTCTACCACTATCGACCTATTCTTTAATCTAGCTAAATGACTAATTAGTTTAGCATGTCTGGTTATTAAACTGCAATGGTGAGTTAAACTGTAATGCTTTCAAAACTAAAGACTGGCTAGTGGTCAGGCAAGCTATACCTCTTGCTTCTCTGGTCGAGTCCACGAAGCCTGGAGAGAACAAGATATAAAACACAACAAGAAAGCAGTAAAATTTTACAACATGTTGCTTTAGAGAATGTATCACACTGCATTCCGTGCACATGCAGCTTTTCTTAAATTCAGAACTTTTTCCAAGGCCCACTTTCAATGGTGTGTTTATTACACAATTTAATTTAGGATTTAGCTTATGTCCAGCTTTTTTTCCCCCTTAGGCACATTAAAATGTATAATTCAAAAGGTTCAGGCTTTCCTAATCTTTGGTATACCTAGATATGAATACCAGTAGGACCAGACTGCTCTTGTTCCAAAATACCTTAAATATTGCTCACAGTATTTCGTGATATGACTAGTTCTAACCACATTATCTAGAGATACTTAGAGAATAGGTCTCCTCCAGCCAGGCGTGGTGGCTCACGCCTGTAATCCCAGCACCTTGGGAGGCCGAGGCGGGCGGATCACGAGGTCAGGAGATCGAGACCATCCTGGCTAACACGGTGAAATCCTGTCTCTACTAAAAATACAAAAATAAAAAAATTAGCCGGGCATGGTGGCGGGCACCCGTAGTCCCAGCTACTCAGGAGGCTGAGGCAAGAGAATGGCGTGAACCCGGGAGGCAGAGCTTGCAGTGAGCGAGATAGTGCAACTGCACTCCAGCCTGGGCGATGGAGCGAGACTCTGTCTCAAAAAATAAAAAAAAGAATAGGTCTCCTCCTTTGGATTTTATAAGGCAGCTTATCATAAATATACTAATGCCATTTAATGCTCATGCATTTTATAACTCTTTGCATGCATTCTGTGAAAATCAAATTTTTATTGCCAAAAAGGAACAAAGCAAGGAGCAGAGAGGTACACTAGGAATGAGAAGTATGAAGTCCTTGAGACCAGGAGTCAGGAAGCTTTGAGGATACCAAATGGAAGTGGTTGTGGGAGGGCTCCGGTCCTTAACAGCAGAGAATGCCCAGATGGTATGCGGGCTCTGGCATGTACCATCTTCATCAAACATGGCATTCCATTCACAAGTTGGCATTCGCGAGCCAACCCAGGGACACAGGGGTTAGGGAATTTTCCACCCACATCTAGATTTTTTTATTTCTCCAGCACTTGGAAATCTATTCTCCTTACAGTTTATCTGTTTTTCATACTAGGATTCAAAGATATGACAGCTGCATTGTTCTTTTTATTACATGGCAAGACTGCCTGATTGTCTCTGATGTTCAGATGGAAAAAGGATAGAAAAGACGCCAGAATCATAGCAACGCAATCCAGGGAATGCAAATAAGTTAGCAAACATTTAGTAAGAGTCCACTAAATGCAAGGAACTTCTGTGAGAAATGAGATGGAAATATCGAGTTATGTCACATGATGTGGGAATGAAGAAGAAGGTGAGAACAGAGGAACGTGCAGAGACCAAAGGAACGGTGGGCCAACATGTCAAATGTGCTTGCCAATTCCACATCACTTAGAAGCTTGTCGGTTACATGCCAGGGCTGCAGGAATCAAGAATTTTCTTTTGAGAGACTCTATCACATTGAGTTGTATGTTTTTTCAAATCTGATTATTCTTGTGTCTCTCCCAAATCACTATGGTTCTGTGGCTTTTAGAATAAGTAGTTGCTAGTAACACAAAGCTTCCAGTGACACAACCTCTTACTTTTGTGCCTGGTGGAATGATAGGAAATATCTTGGCCCTAACCATTTGGTGAACGTGTGACCCACATTAAGACAACCTGATATGCAAATGTACGCACTTATGAAATAAATCAGGTATGATTAGTAATCCTCCAAAAATTGTTCTAGGTTGTTTTGATATTCATATTTTATTGTCTTACACACAAGTCTGTAGGAATATGTATATAAAACAAAGTGAAGCATTTCTATAATTTTCTTATGTATTCTATTATTCATGTGCCCACATACTGGATAAACCTGACTCTGATTGCTCAATGCAGTTGTCTTTTCCAGTGTTTAAAAGCAGGCCCTGAGTTTGTACTGAATGAGGAATTTTTTCTGGTGAAAAGGAAATTCCAGCTTCCAAAGAATCCAGAACTTCAAAAGTTCTCTTACTTGTGGGATATTCTGTTAGCCTAAGATTCAAGATTCACGGAATGCTTTTCATTTTTCCTATCTCTTCTGATCTCAATTCTTCACTGCTCTTCTTTCCTTAATAAGGCTTTATAGGCCTTTCTTTGTCAGCCATTTCAAAGGCATAGAGATGTTCAAAGAGGCATATGATGGATTTTTTCTGCCAGGGATAGAGTATGTAAATCATCATCTGTGGGTCTCAGGCAGTACGTAAATGACACCTGGAATTTAGCAGCACTCACTCAAACACCTGGCAATATTTAAAAGGAATCTGTGCAGGATGAGTACTGAAATAACATGGATGCAGAAGCTTTCTGAGGTATCACAATGACTTTCATACAGATGATCAAATTGACCCATTATGACGGTCAACTTTTTTGGTCAACGTAATAGTAACTACTAAGTAATGCATCAACTTTTGGACAGCTGATCTATCTTAATGATCTCGATGACCCAAACAGTTAGGTACCCTAGCTATTATCAGTTGTTGAGCTAAACCAACTCAACTAGCTGAAGCTTAACTGATTGGTAATGGTCATTCTCAGATGAGTGATTAGACTCAATACAGAGACATGATCAAAGGTAGAGTGTGACCTGAATTCAGGCTCATTGTACTTGTTTTTGCTTATCTCCCCCCTTCTTTTATAATGAACAAGAACATTGGTATTCCATTAGAAAGTCAATAACCACACGTCTATGGTTGAATGCCCTCTTTTCCACCTCTTCCCTTAAGAAGACTAATACTAGACTACACTCGGCAGTGAAGCAAAACACAAAGCTGCTTTAACTCACTTACATTGTAACTAACTTTATTAAAGGAATCATTGAACCTTCCACTAAAGTAATACAAACCATGAGAGAGCACTGTGGCACCGTGGCATCAGGTGGCCTACCTTCTCAGCCACCGAGCCAGAAGGAACCCATTGTGGCAGTCCAAGGGCTCTGTACTTGACCTTGTTTTAGTCAACATTTCTATCAGTGACTTGGACAAAGGTATTGCAAATAAGTGTTCATACAAGGTTGGAAGCAACAGCTAATACAAATGTTAGATGACGACTGCATTGGAAGACTATTGAACTGCCTGCTCTTTGCTCTTGGGCTCTATGCTTAGGCTGGGATCCCCACTGACTGCTCTACTTCTTTACTTTTAATATACACATGGGTTGAAGTGCCCCGGACACACAGATTTCTAAGGTGAATTTCTAATGACAGTCAGTCCTGACTGGTTACAAAGATGGACTCAAACAGTCATTCTCAAGCCAGGAGGTGTTTGTATGTGTCATAGTTTTAGTAAAAATTAGAGGTGGTTACTGGCATTTAACAGGAAGGGGACTAGAAATGCTAAGTTTCTTGCAATGCATAGTACAGTCCCAGTGAAGGAAGCCTCTTCCCAAATTGCCACCATGACCCTGTTGAGAAGCACTGGTTTGCAACAAACAAAATGCAATTTTTAACATAAATAAATATAAAATTCTGCAATATTGGTTAACCAATCAATTGCATAAGAACAGGATAGGTGATATGTAGCTTAAATGGGGTTCATGTAAAAAAAGACCTGAGCATTTTAGTTGACCACAAGCTCAATACGAGGCAACAGAATAAGGAGACTGTTAAGAGCTAATGCTCCTTTACCTGCATGACGGCATCCACATCAAAGAGGCAATGGCCCTCCTGAAGTCTGCATTAATTATGCTGAGCACAGCAAAATTTTAGGGGAGCACTAGTGAACTGAAACTACGCAGTATAAGACAACCAGAAAGATAAAAGGTATGGAAACTATGACATATGAGAAATAGTGAAAATAACTGGTGTGTTCAAGGTAAGAGGAGTGGACTGGAGGAAAGTCGAAGAATTTTTAATGGCTCTCATGCAAAGGACTGAGTGGCAGAGGCTGGGAGGACTAAGCAAAGGAAGGGGCAGGGTAGCAGCTCATTCTGCTCTTCAGCATTGGCCAACTCCCCTGCAGAGGACTGATACCATCGCGTTTCAGACAGGGACCGACTAGCTTCCTGGCAAGGATGCTAGGCCAGGGTGCCAGGCGAGACTGGATGACCTCAAAAGGTGCCTCCCGAATATCTATGATTTTAGCATTTTACGTGATCTAAATCTCAGGAGGCTTCTTTACCTGACCAATTAGATACAATCATCTATTCTCGTTTGCTTAGCATATCACCCTGATTTTAAAAAGAAAATGGTTGTTTTCCACTCCTACAATTACAGTGACGCTAGTAATCTTGATTCCTAATTATATAGATTGCAACTTCGGATGGAGGAGAACATGAGGAGAGGCTGCCAAAGTAAAAATGAAATGTATTTTCTGTACTCCAACCAGTCATGAACAGCCCATATTTGTTTTCTTAATTATTAGCTATCCACAGTGTAAGATGGACAATATGCCTCTTTGATGTCAATATATAATTAACAGAAATGGCAAATTTTCTTATATAGAGTTTCACTCAGGCAAATATGTCAGTCTGGTGTCACATCACTAGCTGATTCGGAGGACTTGTTTTAACACTGATTTACTCATGTTCCAATAAAGTGAACTTGAAGGCAAGTAAAAGAAATACAATACAACCAATGTGGCTGGACTGAAATAACGATCTAAGATTAAGACAAATGATCTATAGCGATAGCAGAATTACATAAAAAGTAGTCACTACTAGGCTTGAGACAGTCTCTGCTGGACACCTGTCTCCATATTTAGCAAGTATGAATGTGTATTAGTTCCTGGCTATTATTCTCATTCTAGAAAAATGAAATCATAGCTACAAGCCAGAAGTGCCAACCTATTAAAGAACCTCAGTAGGCACAAATCTTAATAACCTTTCTGGTCTAGATTGGCTGTTGAGCTATCCCTAGAAAAGATATAGAATTCAAAAGCATCATTCATCTGAGGCAGATATTATTTCTGTCCTTCACTGTAGGTCAAAGATATACACTGGGTCACTCTGGACAAAAATCTACTTTTAAGCTAATGTAGAAAGATCTGCCAAGCAGCAGCCTTGTGGTTTAAGCCCTGAAATGTACATTCAATCCGCATAACACACATGAGTGGGGCTGAAATCTTAGCTGAGGGTTTAATTCTAATGTTGATAAAGAAAGTATCCAAGTAAACACCACATCTCTTAATCTAGCTGGTTTTCACAGTATCAAACAGCATATGTGAGTTTCAAAAATATTGAGCAGTTCCTCAGTTGACTTTTTGTTAAGTTGAATTTAACTCTGGAGGTAAAGGTTGCAAAAAATAATAGGTTATTTGGAAGAGCAATTTCTGTTCCATTTGATGCAGTTTTGTTTTCTATTAGTGGGAAAGAAATCAGCTCCTCAAATGCAAATCCCAAATTTAGCTCTGGTATTTCACACTATCCCTTTCTGGCTTTATTTGAGTTTACTCTCTCTAGAGATTTCCTTTGGGCAGGCAGAAGAGTGAAGATCTATCATTTTTGACATTCTGATCAGTAAGCAGTCCATTATAAGTGTTCCATAAGGCAAGGCCATTACTACTGAATAGGTGACAAAACCTGGGATAACTAAAACAGAGCCCATTACTACAGGATATATGAGATGAGATTGGAGAATTACCATAAGAGGGTTTAAGTTGCATTAAAACCAAGCTTTTTCCTCCGACTTTTGGCCCACTCAATAATCAAGGGCTGTATGATGTGGGGTCACCTCAGTTTTTATATATTGTCAACAATGAAGTATCTTTCTGGTGACCTATAAATCCATGGACTTCAAAGCTCAATCTTTCCCACCATTTTGATTTGTCAGGAAGGTTGCTACAATGTTCTTAAACCCTCCATGAATATATTGAAAAACCGGGATGTAATCATCACTTAGAAACTGCTAAATATTTTTGCCTTTAGAACAAAATGATATCCAAATGTGACCAAGAATACAGGCAGACACAATGGCAAACAAGCATTTGTGCATAAGTGCATATATAGCATGAGTATACAAACACAAGAAAAAGAATTAATAGGTTCATTTTGAGCCTGATTATTTCTGGGAGATCTTTCCTAGGGTGCTCTTGAGATGATGACAATGTCACCTGGTGCACCTAGGACATTGCCTTCTCTTTGTTCCCTCACAGCTCCATAACTCGGGGATTGAAAATCACCATTGCCTCCTCCCCACAACATCTAACTTGAGCATGGCCATACATCACGCCCCCGCCAACCTGTCCAAGGAACTGTGCCTATTCCATTGCAAGGGGATGCTGAGCAGGCCATGTCCTGCAGGCTCGGGGAGGGAGGCCCCGGGATCTGGCTGTGGCCTCTGGTGACCATAACCCATCTCCCAGCTCACCAAAGAGAACTGGGCACGAGCAGACTCAATCTGCTTTGAGTCTGCATTCCAAGGCCCTGAAACTCCTGGGCAGCATGATACCTTTTCTTCGCTGCTGATGTTCCGGGTAGAAGTCCTCCAGGTGATGGAGGGAATGGGGTCTCCAGAGGCTTCACAGGTAAGAGTGACCTGCTCCTCCAATTCCATGGCAGTCTGGTTCTCTACATATGTGATTTTGGGTTTTGCTGAAAAGACAAAACATTTCTCTGAGTTTATCTAATTATCGAGCTTTCTGGGTTTCAACGATGACATGCACCTATCCAACAAAGGTTATCTATCTGCTAAGTACAAGACCCTAGTCTAGGTGTTTTAGGAGATACAGACCTGACTCCCCAAGGCTTACAATGATGTAGGCATGTGACAACACAGAAACCATAATAAATAAGAAATATCCTATCGACTAAGAGTGATAAGGGCAAGGAATGCAGGAGGCATGACGCAGCAGAAGAGTGCCTCCCTGGATGGAGCCTTCAAGAGGAGATGGCTTTGGAGCTGGGCCATGGGATTTTCAGCAGGTGGAACTCTAGGGTGGAGATGGAGTCATTTGAAGTGTAGGAAACTGATTGAATAAAAGCAAAGAAGCAAGAATATATGAAGAGATGGCTGGGAAGAGAACAGTGTGGCATGAGGCACAGGAAGCAGAGGCTGGATGGCTGGAATTTTACCTGGTGCCTGGTGGAGGCCCACAGACAGCATTTAATCAGCGACACAAAAGCTTTTGTATTTCAAGAAGGTTAACCTGGGGACATTTCAGGAAGCGTTGGACTAGAGAAAACTTTGAGGTGGGAAAACCAGTTTGGAAGCCCTGGCAATGACCCAGATGTGCGGTAATGCTGGATTCTGAACGAGGTCGTTCGAGAGGAAAGAGCAAAGAGCAGCTTTGAGACAGATGCTGGAGTGGAGGAAGGTTCAGTAAGTGGCAACTGAAGAGAGGGCAAGGAGGGGTGAGAAGAACCAAAAGGAGCAATAAGAAGGAGTCCAAGTGACTTGGAGTCTTAACGACTGGGAGAATGGTATCAGCATTAACTCAAATGAAGAAATCAGGCAAGGAACTGGATGGGGGCTCTGGGGTGGGCTCAGGATGGGAAGGAGATGAGTTGAGATGAGTTCATTTTCCAAATGTTTTGGGTAATGCAAGAAAACACAAGCATTCCAAAGCTAAGTTAAATGTTAAAACATTAGAGAAAATTGAATTTTCCCAATTTAAAACAATTATGCTCTGAAATCGCTGAACTTTGTGTGGAAGAGAAAAGATAACACTGCACAAATGTAACTTATTTCGTGAATAAAGGAAAAGGCCAGGCTATGGAAACAAACAAATGAACCAAAAAACCCCAAGAGAATGATAGCTAGTTTTCGAAAAGACTACATTTGCTTTATATTCAAATTCATACAGTAACCCTAAGTAGGCGAATAAATGACTGCCTATATATATTCTCCATGTTGAGGTCTTTGATGCTGATTTAATAAACAGAAAACAATAACAGAACTATACACTTTTTGTTACAAATGCCTGCTTCTACATGAAATCACCTACATAGTTCAAATATTTGCCTAAAGGTAATGCATACTAACAGCCTGTTTAGCAAATCCTTTTTTGATGGATAGCACATAGGCACATCTCAATCCAAGTTGGCCAAATGTTCATAGATTTCAGTTGATGGAGTCCACATGAATGAGGTTAAACCTCATAGGTTTCCCTATTGTGTCTTCCTTGATAGATATGATTTTCGAGAATATTACAACTTGTATTGGAAGGAATATGTGCTAAGTGCCATTGACAGGGAAATTTTAGAGGGCAAAGTAAAATAAAGGTAAAATAAAAGAAACATGAAAAACAAAAAAGGCTAATAAAATAAAATAAAATAAAGGTAAAATAAGAGCTGAATCTCTATATTATAAAAGTCACAGAATAAAAAAATTAAAAAAAAAATTCAGCCATACAACTGAATCTGCTAAACTCAACAGTTGTTTTGAGGTCCAGAGATAATCTCAGGAAGGTTGAATTTGGGGCCTCTTAAAATCTTGTCAGACTCTGAGATCTGGACAGTGTTTTGCTGACCTTCTCCTGACCTGCGGTACTTTGTCATGGCAGCCGAAGGTTAACAGAAGACAGGCAAGGGTCAGTTGCCATCTATTAGTATTTGGCCTTGGTGGCTCCATTTCACAGACGGCTACAGAAGGTGCATTGTATGACTCCTTAGAAAAAAGGCAAACCATATTCTTATTAAAACATGATCATGGCTAATTTTGTAGAGTCTACAGAGTGCTGTGGGAAGGAAGGCAAGCTTCCCACTGATAACTTAATTCTCTATTACTCTAGAAGCAGTGCTACTGTCAGAACTAATTCAGAAAGCTCAGAATGCCACCTTAGAAGAAGACAGTGATATACATAATTTATTGTCTAAATTGGGACTCTCTTGAGAGTGACATGAAAGGCTCTAAATAATTGCACCAGGACAAAGGGCATTAGTAGGCCAACAAAGACAAATGCTGGGTCACCCTACTGAAAAGATTTCCTCCCTCTGCTTTCCAGCATCTAGAGGAATCTCTCCGGGTTTCATCTTCCTATACCCCCCACCCTCTATTAATTAACCTCTCTTATGAGTTCTTGACTTTTGGATCCCTGTTCTATTCTCCACCTGCCTCCATGGGCCTTAGTGCCTCAGACTGTTCTACTGCACTTTTCCCCATATTTCCTCCTGTGAGTTTTCCAAGAATGCTTTCCACTAAGAGGCAGCCTTGTCTACTCCCACTCCAGTTCATGCTCCTACAACCCAAAGAAGAGCCATGAGGCCCCTGTGTCCCTGAACAAAGAGGCTGGACACTATGCTATGGGGCATGACCACATGCACCTTCTTTCAGGCTGCTGCTTGTCCTTTGCTGTAACCCTCAAGGGCTGCTTGAGACACAGGGCTCCTAGCCACTGGTGAACTTGCCTCAGCCACAGAAGCATGAGACCTCAAGAGCATTTACATGAGCATCAAAGGAATCAATACAGACAAAACTTCTTCAGAGGCATGCATGTGGACAGCAGTAATGAGAATTCACTGCCAAATTTAAAGGATGAGAGGATGCACCTACTTAGTAAAAGGAGCATCTAGCTAATAACTAAGGCAACATGTGCTAAAACATGTCTTTTTCTTAGGAAAGAATGATGCCACTTAGATACAAATGATATCATAAAGTCCCTAATTGAGATATGTCCCGTACATACTGATGGACATCCCTTCTTGAAGCCACAGGACTTCTGGGCTTTTCTTTACTATCTAAGCTACAGGCTTCCTCCCTTTTCTACCTCATTGCTGTAGACTCTACTCCCACTTAGGGAACCTGCCCCATTTCTCCCCTAGCAATGGTCCACGATGGCAAGTTGGAAGGGGATGGAGAGGGAATAAAAGGGAGGAAGAAGATGGAGCCCTAACCAGCTGGTCCCCCCGAGGTGGCTCGCTAGCCCTGTATTAGTCTCTTCAACCAATGGGGAGGCCAGTGGAGGAGGAGAGAAAGGAGGATGAGAACGGGAGGTGGATGGGAAAAGGTGGTGGAGAGGAGGCACCAGGTTCCTTCAGGGAGGCTGTATGAACGCAACTCAGACTATGAC
This sequence comes from Macaca nemestrina, assembly GCF_043159975.1. Taxonomy (NCBI): domain Eukaryota; kingdom Metazoa; phylum Chordata; class Mammalia; order Primates; family Cercopithecidae; genus Macaca; species Macaca nemestrina. The sequence continues at coordinate 113,125,363 of NC_092136.1, read as the reverse complement.
AGGGGAGGATTCCCGTTCTGAGTGGACTCAGTCTCTACAAGTCTATGATTCCTGTCTCTTCGGGAGCCCGGCCACCTCTTCTCTGTTTGTCCCACTATGCTCCCTATTCTTCCAGCTGCAGTTTTGGGAAAGAAATTGTGAAATGTGTGTGTGTGTGTGATGAAGAGGGGTGTATGTGTCCAAGGTAGGGGGTGGGAAGACAAATCTTGTCTTAGCAGTTTCCCCGCCCTACTCTCCCTGCCTCATGACCTCCTCCCATCGACCTGACCCACTCTCTTCCCTCTACCATGGTCCCACATGGCCCTGCACTCACTGCTCTGGGGCAGCCATCACCACCAGAGAGGCCTGGAAGAGAAGCCGAGATCTGTTCATGCCCAGCCAAGTTGGGACTGGGTTGCTTTTGCAGAGAAACCATGAGCTACCTGGTGGTGCAGGCAGAGTGCACTAATTCTAGTTTTGCCAGACACTCCCTATATAATTCAGACACAATATGTGTTCTGTTGGGTTTTGTGGAGTTAACAACCATCACTGTTAGATTAGAGAAGGGACTTAGGAGCCACCTGCCTCGGTCTGAATCCAGAGGCACATCATCCCTCTGTGATCAGGTTTCTCCTTTGTAAAACGGGGATAATAATAAAACCTACATCATAGGGGAGTGATGAGGATTAAAAGAGTTAACTTACAGATAGCACTTCACAGAGTACTTGGCACATTATAGGTGTTCTGGTTGTGTTTGATATTATTATTATTATTACTTTATGGAGTTAAAGTCTAAAATAATTTCCAAAAGACAGGTGATGATCGTGTCTCCAGGCTTATCTCCCTGCCACATATGTATGTTTGCTTCATCACATAGAACTAATGACAGTTCCTCCATTTATTCAATCTAGTGCCTACTGTATGCGGGCTACTGTTTCAGGTCTTGGGGATGTATCTGTGAGTAAAACACACATAGCCTCTGTCCACAAGAAGCTCCCATTCAACACAGCCTGTGCTTTTCTTGCCTCTGTGCCTGTGCCTAGGCTGCCTAAAATTCTCATCCACTCCTTCAGCTGGGTAACTCCTACTTATGAAATAGTACCTTTTAATGACTTCTCTAACTTACATCACACAGGACCAGAGAACTTGCTTCCTACAAAACACTGTGCATATTGCTATTATGAAGTCATAACAATGTATTGTCGTTTCAAATTTCAGCATTGACTATCTACATTAGCCTGTGAACCTACTGATGAGAACAGAGTCCATGTTATTCATCTTCTAAACTTGGCAATGACTGAGTCCATAGCAGTCACTCCAATGTTGCTGACTGACACTGACTATCGTAACGTTTGTGCTTATCCATTTATCTCCCTCTTTGTGTTTCCCAGGGTCAAGGGATGATATCCTCCTCATCTCTGTAGCCCCTCTGTCCAGCAACAATGGTGATCAATACACATTTATTAAATGAAGGGATGAACAAATGCATCTATCTTTTTCTATAATATGGAAAAACTTACTAAAACCATAGTGATTGGGGAAGATCAGTCTGAATTCAAGAAAAGACTTTCAAGAATATTTTTCATGAAGTTTAGCTTTCACTCTCAAATACATACAGTTAACTTGAACCAAACTGATAGCCTGTTTCTAAACCCAGCTGTTTACTACTGAATAACCAGCAGACCATTTGCATATAAAGTCTTGATTTTCAAAGGTCTGTGTTTATGAACAGTTCTCCTGATCAGGCTGAATAAGCAGGTCCCAATCCTGATTCCCGGGTGCACATTTTAACGACTTGGGGGCTCCATGCACCAGAGCTGCCCCTCAGACTGGCACCTCCTCAGCAGCGCTGTCTACAGTAGACCAGTTTATCTGTGTGCTTTGTTTTTTTTTTTTTTTGAGACGGAGTCTCGCTCTGTTGCCCAGGCTGGAGCACAGTGGCACGATCTGGGCTCACTGCAAGCTCCAACTCCTGGGTTCACGCCATTCTCCTGCCTCAGCCTCCCAAGTAGCTGGGACTACAGGCGCCAGCCACCACACCCGGCTAAGTTGTTTGTATTTTTAGTAGAGATGGGGTTTCACCGTGTTAGCCAGGATGGTCTTGATCTCCTGACCTCATGATCTGCCTGCCTCGGCCTCCCAGAGTGCTGGGATTACAGGCTTGAGCCACCGCACCCGGCCCTTATCTGTGTTTTCTAAACAGACGTGTGGAGAGACTCGAGGGCCATTAGGTTAAACATTTCTCCGCAACCAATTCTTTTTTCAAGATCAGGTCAAAATGCCTTTCAGTTCTGAAATGAATGGAAGTTTCCTGAGTTTATGAAGATGAAGTGAGCAGGGATGCAAGGGCTCTTCTATGACACTGTTTCACACAGGCCAGGGAAGGAAGCAAACAAGGCAAAGCAGCCAGCCTGTCGGCCACTAAAGTTACCAAGGGCCTATGCTAAGTCTGGCACTGTTTGGAGTCGCAGGGATAACGCCGTGTATGACAGCCAGGGTTCTGCTATCTTGAAGTTTACACACTAGTAGAGGTAGGAGACAGACAATCCCCAAAACAAATATGCAAATGACATGTGTTCAGGTACTGTTAGGTACAGAGAAGAAGATCCAGTAAGAGTCACGAGAGAGAGATGAGTGGAGGTGGGTGGGGGTGGTCGCAGTGCAGGGGGAGCTGAATTAGCCAGGGCAGTGGAGGAAGGAGCCACTGAGAAGGTGAGTTTGAGTTAAGATCTGAATGGTGGATCAGAAGAAGGCAGTTCAGAGTGGGTCAGAGGGAAAGACAGTCCAAGCAGAAGGGATACCAAGGGCAAGGACCCTGAGATGAGGAACAAGCTTGGTATGTCTGAGCGACATGAAGAAGGCCTGTGTGGTCGGAGAACTTTACATGTGCAGCAAAGTGAAAGAGATGAGGCTGGAGAAGAAAGTAGGGGCTAGTTCATGTCTGGTCTCGTAGGCCATTGCAGGGAGTCTGGCTTTTATTCTGGTTGCCATAGGGAGCCACTGGAGGCTTTCAAACCGATGAGTGGCATTTAGGTCATTCTGGCTACTGTGAGAGAAGGGAATGAAGTGGACCAATAGGGAGAGTCAGGGAGGCCAGGTATGAGACCGTCCCACTGCCCAGGTGAGGATGATGGTGGCTTGGACTAGGGCTTAGGTGGTGGAACTGGCAAGAAATGGGTACACTGGGTTATGTTCTGAGGGAGAGTGACCAGGGTCTTACTGATGGACTGAATGTGCAGAGGAAGAGGAATTGTGGCAGAGCAGTGACCTGGGCCCCCATTGCTCTTACCGAAGACTTTGAGGTGGATGGTCGCATCCTGCTCGCCAGCCTTGTTCTCAGCAATGCAGATGTACTCAGCCTCGTCGTTCTTATCCACCTTTTTGATGGTCAGCTGGGAACTATCGTCGCTGAAAATGTACTTCTCGTCATCTTCCTCTTGCTCTATCTGTTCCCCATCCCTAGAGTGTGTAGAAAGGCAAAGTAGCATGATTTCGACCACAGAAGTAAGATGTTTATTTTTAATTAGGTTCCATAGAATGCAGACTGAGTCAATGGGAAAGACTCCTCAGTCTTCACAAAAAGTTAAGGCACCAAGCTGAACGTCCACAATCACCCTTTATTCCTCTATTCCATCCTCTGACTATCCAAGAGCTGCAACTGTACCCACAAAGGTTTAAAAGTGGGCTCCCAAGACCACACCCTCTGGCTCTGACTCTGCCCCTACAAGGCTGAAATTGAAGGAATAATCAATGCACAAGCAAGAGAATCTTAAAGAAAAGAGTCCATTCTTCTCCTGGGGTTGATATTCCTAAGAAGCCCACATCCATTTCACTGAGACACTAACATGGAGCAGACTTCATGATGCCCCATTCTCCTCTAGTCCATGATAAAAGGCATGAGCCAGTGTCTTACTTTGTCCAGCTCATGGTGGGTTCCGGGAAGCCTTCGGCATCACACACCAGGGTGACGGACTGGCCGAGGTTGGCGGTGGCATTCACAATGTTCTGCCTGGCCTGGATGGTGGGTGGCACTGAAGGAAAAAAGGGTGTCATGGGGTGGTTGTGAAAATTTGGAAGAACCCAATGGCCTGGAGAAGAGACACCACTCCAGGTCAAGAGTTCTCAGCCTGTGGGACAAACGTCCTATGCGGCTACAGAGTTAGTGTCAGGAATCGAAATTCGTGTATGTACTAAATAACTTCTGCAAACTGAATAGACAGTTCTCCTACAAACATGCATTTTTTTGTTTTTCATTAGTTGAGAAGCTATAATAAGACATTTTATTCATGTTAAGATGGTATTTAATTTATAGTTGCTATTTTTCATTATATATTTTCTCAGTCAATGCATACTAAATTTAATAACTACTAGAGTCAGAGGAACTCGATGTTAAAAAGGGGCTCTTCATACTGGAAAAAGTTGGACATTACTGCTCCCAGTGGTTAAATGGTTAACAACAATTCGAATGCATCAGCTACAAAAAAGAGTGCCATTTGTCTGGGACTGTGATAAACAACCTTGCACAAAACTGTTTTTTACCAAAGGAATGAGAGGGGGAGAGTTTGGCAAAAAAAAAAAAAAGAAAAAAAGAAAAATGTGTCAAGAGTCAAAACCACTCAACCCTGATTTACTTATTTTCTTAGTACTGACATTATAATTTCCTGTAAACGTCTTGTAAATGTCAGATCGATTCCATGGGTGTGTTTATTTGACACTGCAAATTAAGATTAATAAGCCTATGGACCACAATTCTGACTATTCTGAGGCCTGAGTTGACTGTAATATTTTCTTTGAACATTTAAGCAGAGGACTAACTTCACAATTATGGTAACATCAAGGACAATGAGGATTAATAGGTAAGCAGTGGGAAAGTTTTTAGTGCTGCAGAACAGTGAAGGACATTCAATTGCTGCACGAACATGCCCCATAGTTGAGGGAAGATCCAACAGGCAAGTATATTTAAAAAAAAAAAAAAAAGAAATCTAGATGTTAAGGTGGGGAGGGTATTTAGCTGAGAGGGATGATTGAGTCAGGACAGGATTTAGTTTACAGACCAAAGAGGAAGTTAAGAGAATGATTTTGGAGAACCAAGGTTGTAGCAATGCAGATATCAGGAAGAACGGGATCTCCTCACCATTCACAACGACCTGAATGTCCTTGAAGTTGATCTCCCCCCGTGCCAGGATTCTGCCCTCACAGCGATAAGTGCCCTCATCTGTTTTCTTGATGCCCCGGATCTGCAGGTAGTTGTTGGACAGGACTATGAATCGGACTAGAAGAGATAAGAGGCAGGTTCATCCAAGAATCAGTCGGAGAGCTCTGGTATCTGCAGATAGGGGGCTGAGTCTCTTTCCTGTTTCCTAACTTCAGTCTTAGAAGGTGGGGTTTTAAGCCCAAATAAGAAAATGTGTCCCTGGCTTTGAAATACAGCCAAGAGTAAATGTCTATTAGAAATTTGTCTTTTGTACTGGAGAGAAAATCAAGTACCTAAGTATACCAACTTCAGATATACATCTATTCAGGACCCAGAAACTGCATGAGGGCTCGGGCGCACATGAATCTGAGTTTGGACTGGAATGCCTCAGGGGTTGGTACAGGTGAAAAAGCTAGGGAACTCGGTGCCCTGGGGAAAAGGCAGCTGCCAGGAAATTCAGGTCTCACCATCTTTTTTCAGGATGACATCTCGGCCTTTGTGTTTCCAGATGATGGTCGGCGGGAGGGAGCTGACCACATCACACACAATCACGGCATCTTCCCCCTCCCGGAACTCCTGTGGGGTTGGCGCATTCTTGAACATGAGTTTCTCTGGAAAATGAGCAGAAGAGTGAGGGAAAACAGCTGCTTCTCCCACAAAGATCCCCTTTCACTAGAGCCATGCTACCTGGACTTGACTCCTGGGCAAGTCTCGATCCTGATGTACAGCTGTATAAGAGGGGCACCCTCATAGACGTCAGGCAGAGCAGCTGGCCCAAGCATAGGTTGCCAATGCTTGGCAACCAATATCTGCTCACTGAGTGCTAAATTTATCACATTTTGTGCAGAAAAAGGCCTACAGAATGAAAGGAATATCTTCACCAAGGGTTCCTTGTCATGCAGGATGATGCCAGTGAAGCACAGGTTATAGGTAGAATGAACTGGTGGAACATCCATTCCCCAACGAATAGTAAGAGTCATCAGTCCTTTTCTTGTCTCCTATTCAAACTCCCAGCCCCACCTCAACTTTCTACAGCAGAGAGAATGCTGATGAAAAGAATAGAAAAAAACCATATTTAATGGCAATAAATACCGTACTATCAATACTGTTCCATTAGCTGTCACCCACCATTACTCCAACCACCAGGATGGATGTGTGATATTAATAACAAGGTAACAAGATGTCACCCTCAGATGGGGTTTCAGAGGCAATAGGAACTGCCTGCTCTGAGTGGCGAGAGTGTTCAGATAATGATCCCCCACCCCACTGAGCCCTGGGCTCCATTACCAGCAGGGGAGAGGGAAATAAGAAGGGAGAAGAGCCCAGACTGTAGAACAGTCAGCCAACATTTGGGGAAGGGATGGAGAAACCCGTAACTGCCCTCTAGGAACTGTGTAATTTGAATTTTGAGAATGAATGCCTATGGGGGAGTAGCTGCGACCAGTGTGAACCACGGTTGTGAGTTCTGGGTTGGCCAAGGTCAGAAAAGACTTAGGGAGAGAGAATGGGACTGGTCAGGCCCTCAGCTGGTCCCTCTATCATCATTTCCACCTTTCTACTACCCATGTGTCTCCTTGGCAAGGAGAGGCCAGAGAATGCAGAAGAAGAAGGGGGCTCTTACGAAATATCTTCACGTTGACAGTGGCCTCTGACTCACTGCCATCCTCGCCCGTAACCACACACTTGTAAATGCCGGCGTCGTCGATGTTGGCGTTATAGATGGTGAGGGTGGAGGAGGAATCATCATTCCACACCACTGAGATCCGCTGCTGGTTTGGGGTGAGCTTTTCTCCATTGGGGGAGAACCAGGAGATGTCTTTATCTTTGGCATCTCCTGCCACTAAAGAGGAAGAGATTATTTTTAAGCTACTGAAGTTGAAAAGACTAAGTCCCCTCCAGACTGACAGTGGCTGATCAGTACGAGTTACTGAACAACGGATCAGTCAAGTCTTGAACATCAGGGAGGGGCGAGTATGGCTGCTAGAATGACGTGCAGCCCTTCTTCGGCTCTGCATTTAACTATTATATACTTAACACCTCTTACAATATTCGGAAAGAACTCAACAACCACTTGTGCTAGTTGTTATCATGATCCTATCCCTAATGATGGAAGAGAAGAGATATTTGTTGAGAACTACTGTGTGCTGGGCACTAAGCTAGGAACACACATGCCTCACAGAACGGGTAACCAAGGGAATTTGTGTATTTAGGATTTGGGCTCCAGAGCCTAACTGGTCTGAGTCGACTGATCAGCTTGTTTTCGAAGCCTTGGATAATGGGTCTCCTGAGCTGCAGGTGAGAAATACTGGCTAGTATAGGGGTGCAGATTCCAACCACTTTTTATTTTTTATATTTTTTTCCAGCCACGTTTATTCTAGCATCTGCCTGCACAAACTGGCATGACTGTCATTTCAGCACCCCCTGCTCAGACAAATTCATTTCCTTGCATGCTGCAAAGAAGGTGGCCAGAACCACCCATTCTTCCTTTCCCCAGGCACCAATGAGGAGGAACAGACTGCGGTGGCTGAGCTGCCCCGGCACTGAGCTGGAACAGGGCTCTGACACTGACACTGCCCAGGACACTGAGCTGGAAGGGCGCTCAGATCCGGCAGACGTGGCTGCGCCCCCTGCCTCTTTGCATGGGGCCCTGCCTCTTCACGTGGCACCCTTCTCAGCCCGCACCACCCAGCCCTGCACAGATGCTTAGTATGGAAATGAAGCAGTCTTCCTTTCAGGGCCCATCATGTTTTCAATAAATATCGCTATTTGCAAGATGTGCTGTGGGCTCCACGGCTGCGTCTCCAGATCATTGAAATTGCTGTAATGAAGGCAAAGCTGGAGTGAACACATCTGACGGCCACAAGCCACCTCGTCCGCACAAATCATGACAGCATTTAAAGGCCCCTCCCTGCCAAAAGCTGCTCGCTAAATGTCACCGTTTATACCTAGCTCAGCTCTTTCCTGGTTCTTCCATGTTCTGAATCCCAGTCATGTCACATACGAGAATCTGAGGCTTAACTTGAAGCCTTTTCCTCCACAGGATATTTTCTGATAATTATCTGGGCTGTGGAAATGGGGCATGTTTTCTAAATGTAAAACAAGGTCACCAGGTCTGGCATATCTCAGAGCTCTGGTGGGGACCATGGCACAGAATATTGATATTCACAATAGACCTGGTAAACCAGGATATATGTCCTCACAAGAAAAGCCATACCAGTATTCTATTTACCTACAGGCAAGTTTTAGACTTAGATTTTCAAGCTCTGGGGAATTCTAAGAAATAAGCCTTAAACAGATCCACCAAAGTATTATTTCTGAGCCAGTGCTGTTCTCCATTGTCATTTACAGAACTCTGAATGTATAGAATGTATAGAACAGGAGATGTGGGATGATTCACTATTCTGGAAGTTGCGCTGATTTTCTTAAGAAAACTCCTAGACTTCCTCTGTAGTCAAGGTGAAGTCTAAATGACGGATTTGCTATGTTGAGGCAGCCTTTTGCAAAAGGAAGGAAGAGGCCCTGGCTCTTAAATGGCCACACTATTGACCCTGTAATAGTGCGATGCCAAGAATTCTAGGTGTGGCGTGACCAGCCAGCTCACATGGCCTGGGGGCTCCTGCTCTACCTGGTGAGTTTCTGAAGCAAGTTCTAAAATGCAGCTGCGCACTGGGCACTTGCCTTGGCATAGGAAGAATTTGGACTCTCCAACGCTGATCTCCCCCTGGCTGGGAACAATATCCACCTGCAGAGAAGCTGAAAAAACAAAACAAAACAAAACAAAAATAAAGTCCAGTTCAAACATACATTCCAATTTTCAAGAATGAAACCCAGATCTTCCATTCAAAAACAGGCTTCCTAACTGACTTTAAGAAAGAGTGAAGGGAGGAGGTTGTGTGGGGTTTGAGAACTTGTGCCACCAACAGCCAGGGCCATGTGCTGCCAGGCAGAGACACAGCCCAGACCATTCTCCTATGGAATGGCTATTTTCCATCAGAGAGTGCAAGGTGCCCTGGGAGATTCTGGGTGATCTCTACCCTAAATGTTTCCAACCCCTTGAGAAGACTTATGATCTTGCTCCAAAACAGCAGCATCCTGGGATTCACAGAAATGGTGACCCAACCAATTCCTTCTGGATGTCATCTGAAGTGTCTCCACAGCTATGTCAAGTGCAGGAAGCCTGCACTCCAGAATCAACCTCAGGGATCTCCTGCCAGTTCCCCACGCCGTCCAGACACAATCACTAGGAGGGCTCACACTGATTTTGAAGTGGGGATGGTAAGGGTAAATGCTCACCTTCCCTCATGACTACAGGACCAACACGCCTCTTTCCATAATATCACCACCCCAATTAGTCAGACACCCTTCGGAAATTCTGTAGCCCGTGCCCTGCGGAATTCCCTGGGTCCCTTGGCTACTTTCCCTGAAGTTTTATTTGAACATCCGTACGCTCTGTCATTCCACTGCACCGATAAGACAAAATATACTGCGCCAGATCTCACAGATCCCTGTGTTCATCTGCTCCTTGTTTATCTGCTGGGAGCAGATAACCATTCCTCATGAAAATAGAGTTTTGGGGTGGAAAAATGCTTTATTTCTTTGAATTCAACTTCTTTCTGCCTCTCCTCCTCTTAAGTAAGCCCCAAATCTAAAGGTAAACAGGTATTTGGTTCAGTGCCTGAGGCTTCTTCAGTCCAGTAGGAGGGAGGGGCTTGAACAAAACAGGCCGGGGAATGGAGATTCAGTGAGCCCTTCCTTCCAACAGCCATTTTCTTTTCACAGTAGAATGGAGGCAATGCTCGTTGCCATGGTGACCGGCTCGCAGGCAGAGCTGCCGCAGGTCTTGGTCTATGCTTATTTGATGGAGAGACTACAGTTGTCCTCAGCCGACTGCAGGGATTAGAGGGCCTGCTTGGGGCTGGGAAGTGGGTGAGGCCTTCCTAACCATGCCAGCAACAGACAAGGCAGGTCATGGAGAAACCCAGCAGAGCCTTTAGAGAGAAAGCGGTGATGTGGTGGAGACAGGGATGGAAAAGGGAAAGAGGAGGGTATAAGGGGAGAAATGGGGCCCTGGGCAGAGGCAGGGGGAAGATGCTGAGCTGTCCTCTGTGAAAATCAGAGGGGAAAACCCAGACTTCCAAAAACTGGTTTGGAAGAAATAGAGTAATGCAGGGCAGCTAGTTTCTCCCCCGCTCAGACCACCACTACCAGCTCCCTGAGGCTCAGGACTAATTCTTGCCTGAGAGCAATAAAAGGTCTTCCCCTCAGGCTCCACACAGAGCTGTGCTGGAATTCTACGCCGCAGGGTCACTGCGCGCAGGTGCAAGTGTGATTAGCTGTGGCTGCTTTCTCCTGTCATTCTCCTCAAGATGGAGTTCAGGTGCCACTTGATTCTACACTGTGAGAGCCCAAAGGGGTCACAGACATCACCGCGTCCTGCCTCCTCATGTTCCAGATGAGGAAAAGGTGAAGTGACTTCCCTCTGGTCACTTCTAGCTAGCGCTAGCATGGCCCCAGAGTCCAGGCCTCCTGGCTCCAGGTAGGTGTTCTTTCCACGATGCAATGCTGCCCCTGCACAGAGGGCAAAACGTTTCCATTAACTAGAATACACCATTTGGGGACCCCAAGTAACCCTTGGATTCACTATCCCTTAACAGAACACAGACAACCCAGGAATTGATAAGGGCCCATCGTATCTTGGGAAGCATGGAACCTTACAAGAGAGCTGTAGGCCAGTGTTATCCATGCTGAGGCCAGCCAGGACCTTCCCTGTACTTCCTGCGGCTTTCATTCTTTGGGGGATACAGGCTTACGAAGCCCAGAAGCTGTGTCTACGCCATGGTCACCTAAGTCCTGATCTTTTCTGGAGTTCACTGGGGCATTCCTGAAAGAATGAGAAGCTGAGTCCCCCCGAGAAAGTTTGCTGGACCATATGCTGAGTATTAGCAGCCAGCTTCAACATATGGATCCTGTTACCCTCGTTCAGCCCTTACTGCTTTGAGAAGGATATTCTTATCCCAGGTGAAAAAACAGCCTTCATTTGTTCAGCTCTTTTCAAACAGAATACGACTCTCAAGGGGCAGGAGAACACAGCAATGCTGAGGAGTTTTCATATACAAATGCAGCCAGGATCTATCTCTGGGCCATGAAGAGAAAAGGGAAACAAGGCTTTCAAAGGAATTCCCTGCTTAACAGGATCCCACGCACACATTTATCATCACAGAAGTTTTTAAAGGAAGAGATATCCATTTAGACGCCTGGCCTTTTGCACACATGGAAAAGCTAGTGATTCCTCCCTCAAAACACTAGAGACAAAGCTGGCCCAGAGGAACCCCAGGCTCTCTGGAAATCAACGCTTGGATGTTTTCCACTGCAGCACAATGGCTGATTATTCTTCCCCAAACACTAAGCGTTGAAATACTAGGTTTAATGATAGTAAGTGGAAATCCTGCTTTGATCTCAAAACTCCTTCCCTCCATTGCTTGCTGCCCGGTCCTTTCCTATTCTGTTACTACTTTCATTGTTCCCAATAAAAATTCCTACCTCAACTTTCACCTTTTATTTTCAGTTGCATATGTAAGTGAAATTTCATCACTAGGCATAACTCCACCTTAAAAGGCACTTATGTAAACATTTCTCACAGACAAAGTATCTCATCTCTTGCTTTCCATAAACACTCCTTGCGTAAACACTGCATCATCTTAGCTGGATTCAAAGACACGTGCTTATGAACCTAGGTGTTGGGCTGGGCAGGACCCAGGGGCAGGGAGGAGAGGTGCTTCCAACAGCGCTTCCCATGCCTCCAAGAAGCACTCATCCCCCAAGGTCTCTTTTGTAGACAGTTCACACTTTCCAGTTTACAAAACACACTTCATTATTTCATCAGACTGTTCTGAGGGATAAAAAGGCCAATATTATTGTCTCCACTGTATGAACGTGGAAATTGGGGCTCAGAGAAATAAAATAACTTGCTCAGGGTCCCTTAGCTAATGAGCCCTAAAACCAAGATTAAAAATCATCTAATTCTAAGGCTTGAGCTCTTCCCCTAAACCCCTCAACTACTGTAATCTTCTGTCCATCTCCAAATAGGTTTATTATAACCTATTAGTTACCATTTACACTCTTTCCAAATCATGGGCTAGAAAGAGCACAGTCTTTGTACAAAGATCTAATATCAGTCGGGCGCAGTGGCTCACGCCTATAATCCTAGCACTTTGGGAGGCCGAGGCAGGCGGATTACAAGGTCAGGAGATCGAGACCATCCTGGCTAACATGGTGAAAACCCATCTCTACTAAAAATACAAAAAATGAGCTGGGTGTGGTGGCACGCACCTGTAGTCCCAGCTACTCGGGAGGCTGAGGCAGGAGAATCACTTGAACCTGGGAGGCAGAGGTGGCAGTGAGCCGAGATCATGCCACTGCACTCCAGCCTGGGTGACAGAGCAAGACTCGATCTCAAAAAAAAAAAAAAAAAAAAAAAAAAAAAAAAAAAAAAAAAAAAAAAATCTAATATCAAGTTGCTGCCATCATTTCTCTCCCGGTTAACTATAACTGGCTTCTTTGCTCATAGATAATCACAGCATTCTAGCCCCTATTTTACATATGGGTAAGGGATGCTCAGAGCCATAAGTGATTATAACGATAGGGTCAAGATTCAAGCCTGGGTTGGAGTCCCAAGTCCAGCCATTTCTCCCACACTATTCTATCCCTTGTTCACAGACAGAAAAAAAGGTTCAGTCTTTTGAGAACCGAACAATCTCCCTCTCCCCACCTCAGTTGAGTAAAATAGCCCCATGGGAGACTGATGTATTTTGAAATGTGTTTTCTGTTTAAATGTCTTTTTTTATTTTAAATTGATGCTATGTTCTGAAAGGAATGCCAACTCTTTTAGCAAAAGGCTTCAGGTGTAAATAGATGTTTTGTAACTCCCAACTCCCTAGCAGAAGTAGGCTATAAAGTCTCAGCTGCTGAAGAAAAGTGAATTAAAATTTAAGTTTCTAAAAGATGCTCAGGTGCTTATCAGAAGATGTGGGCAAAGCAACAGAGAATAATTTGTTCTGATTCAAAAAGAGTTCACATGAATCAGCAACTTCTTGCAGTAGTTTTATTTTATCGGTTTTCTTTTCAGATTCCAATGGGCTTGAGGAGGGAAGAGCTGACAGCAGACAGGGAACCAAGGTCTCTCCGGTGGTTAATTGAAAATACTTTCTTGTCTAGATGTTACAAAGACACTGGAGGCTGAGGAAGACATTACAGATGTTTAGGGCCCAGGGTCAATGTAGACACACCTGAGCAAGATGCTCTGATCACCAATTTAAAGAACAGGTGAAACACAGAGGATGAATCTCATCAGTGACTATGATGAGATAAGGGAGTTTTCTATAATCTATTTAATAATGACCATGGACTTTTGAAAAAGGCATTAAATTACAGCTATATGTTTGTCTTGTTGGCTATCATTCTAGAAATGAGACTTAAGTATTGCTAAACATAACCACTATAATGGAGAATTGGTTTTGTATTTTTCAAAGTATAACTGAATTCTAAGGTCTCTTTCATTTGGCTACACCTGTGGGAAATCCAGATGCTCAGACCAGGAGCATAAGAATGGAGGCAGTGCCACTTGCCTGGGATGGCAAGATAGTTTGGCTCTGTGTCCCCATCCAAATCTCATCACGAATTGTAATTCCCATAATCGCCACGTGTCAAGGGCGGGACCTGGTGGGAGGTGATTGGATCATGGGGGCGGCTTCCCCCATGCTGTTCTCATGATAGTGAGCGAGTTCTCAGAGATCTGATGGTTTTATAAGGGGCTCTTCCTGCTTTGCTCATTCACCCTTCTCTTTCCTGCTGCCATGTGAAGAAGGTCTATGCTGCTTTCCCTTCCACCATGATTGTAAGTTTCCTGAGGCTTCCCCAGTCATGCAGAACTGTGAGTCCATTAAACCTCTTCCCTTTAATAAATTACCCAGTCTCAGGCATTTCTTTACAGCATTGTAATAACAGACTAAAACAGATGGCTTGCTCTCATTATTAGCAAACTACTGGAGGGAAAATAAAGGGTCTTTTCTCCACTAAACCTACAAACTCAATGAAAGTGAAGTGGAAACGAATGTGGTCACACTACAGAGTGGTTAAGGCCAAGGACACCAGGCCAGCCTACCTGAGTTTGAATCTCAGTTCTGCCACCTGTTAGCTTTATGATCTTGGCCAAGTTATTTTAATCTCTCAGAGTCTCATTGGCAAAACAGGGAAAAAACAGAACCATCCTCATGGGGCTTTGAAAAGATGAAATGAACTGACATATGTAAAGCAGATAATAAGCATTTAATACCTGTTGTGTATTATTAATCTTAATTAACCTCTAGTAACAACCCTTCCCAAAGAAATTATTTCAGTTACTATTTCTGAGGGGAGCAATGTTTTCCCTTTATGGTTTAAGATAAATCAACCTTCCAGAATAATCTAGTTTGTGGTCAGGTGGCCCAGTTCTACTCGCTACATTAAAACAAGGCATTTTATTTGCTGGTCAGAACATTACAGATATAAAAGACTGAATTTAACCACAGCCAAAAAATCATAACATGGGGGGCTCCAGACAAGTAATTCCAACTTGGTCTCAGTTTTCTTGTCTGTAAGATAGGGATAATAAAACTGAACGAAAGCGATTGGATTGTCACAAGAATTAAATAGGCAGGAGATGGTTGTGATTAAGAACTCAGGATCTGGAGTCAGGGAGGTCCGGGTCCAAATTCCATCTCTGACAGTTAGTAAACTAAGTTCTCAGGTGAATCTCGGAGCCTATATTTCTCATCTGCAAGTGAATATAATGATCCTATTCATCTCAAAGGGATATTGAAATTATTTAGAAAGGGAATGTACATAAAGTACCAAACACAAGGTCAAGCTGTGTGTATGTTTTTAAATGACAGTACATATGACAGTACTTTGAACTTACACACACACACACACACACACATACACACCCCTTGCAAACAAACACAATTCCCAATGACACATGTAATGAGAATGAGATAGCAGGGGCCTCTTATATACTATTGAATTCAACCTGTCTAAAAATCTACTAAGGGATGTGTGCGTGTGTGGTATGTATTTACATTTTTGTGTATGTGTGGATACATCCATTGAGAGTTGATAAAAAATATGTGTGTGTATTTATAGAATAATGGAACTTGTCAGGTTGATATTGTTGCAAGAAATAGCTGGACATAAGTAAATGTATCTCATTTTGGCAGAGAGAAGAACCAATACATTATTAGGGATGACACAGCAGTCTTGTCTATACTTGACATGTGAGTCTTACAATTCCAGCTTAAGCTACTATTGATAGTAACTGGGTGGAAGAAGAAAATGACGTAGACTGTTTAACTTTCAAATATTAATCCAAAAGCTAGAGGCCATTTTAAAGAGACTATAAAATATGTGTTTGTACAGATTTTGGCTTCTGTTTCAGTATAATGGCAGACCATACATTAATTGCCACTGGAAGTATCCTTATGGCTTAAAGCTAACTCACAACAGCAACTGAAATCACCTAGAAGTCATGCTTAGCACTGCCAGTCCTTCCGTCAGGGCAGTTGGGGTCCTCTTCTATAAATCCCAATAATTCTATCTAATTCCTATTTAAACATAAACATCTAGAAGTGATCTAGCTAGGTTTCCAAGTCAACTGAAATAAGTTCATAACCAAGCCCTTGGGAGATGCTCTGTGTGAAGTCCCCACAGGCCCCTGGGCCCCTGGTTTCCCCTGAGGCGTAAAGCAGCCTGGAGAATGAAGGAAACCCCTTGTGAAAGCTGCAGTCTTTTCTGGATAGGAATATTAGTGCATAGCAGATGTGTGAAAGCAGAATTTGAGACAAAAGGCAGAGGGAAAGATGACTCTTGGTAAGTTCATTTTTTATGCCACAGGATAAAGAGAATGGAGCTTCCTGGTATAAAGACGAGCCACACAGACAACTTTCAGATAACATATAGACATCTCCAAACCAAATGCACTTGAAAGAGACACTTGGGCTCGTTACATTCATATAGCAAGCTGGTTTCCAAAATCTATCATTTTTAATAAAGTTACCTGGACTGGGTATTGAGTCATACACAAAAATCACGCAGCAAGCAGTCCTGGTAAAAATTCTGCTTAACCCCTGCCCCCAAATCCTATGACTCTTCCAAACAGAGTGAAGGTGGAAAGGATGGAGAAGGTGAATATGGCTTCAGAATCCTTCAGCATTCTGTCTAATATGACATCATAATTGATACTCTAATATTACAATAAGGAAGAAAAGATATTGAATACCCCTGTACAACTGAGCCCTGGATGATTATCCGATATTTTATTACCATACTCTATCCTATGCAACACTAGTAACCAAACAACAGAAACCAACTAGCCAGAAGCAGGAGGCTCTATTTCTTAGCGCAATAAATTATATGAGCTGCTGGGAATCAGGCATAATTGGGGACTGGCTCTGTTCCATGGGGGCTGGCTTCAGATCAGAACACAGGGCCAAGCCAGATAACGGCTTCAGTTCTCTTGGCCTCCTAAGTTCCCGGGGTCAAATTAGCATTTCATTACGTCCGATTTAGTTTTATAGAAAGAAGTGAGTGGTTTCGAACCATGGTTGCTGCCCCTACAAACCACCCAGCTGCTGGAAATTGTGGCTAATTTCACATAACAGCGTCCTGTGCTTCTGGTTATAGGGCAAGAAAATCTACACGTTGGTTGATCTCCTCAGAAGTGATAGAATTATGTGGTTCCCAGGCTCTCATTCCCACCACCAATTCCCAGCCCCCAAAAGGCACCCAGTTCTTTTTTATTTTCTTTCTTTTTTTTTTTTTTGAGACAGAGTTTTGCTCTTGTTGCCCAGGCTGCAGGGCAATGGCGTGATCTCACCTCACTGCAACCTCTGCCTCCCAGGTTCAAGTGATTCTCCCACCTCATCCTCCCAAGTAGCTCAGATTACAGGCCCACACCACCAATTAGCATGCCTGGCTAATTTCTGTATTATTTGTAGAGATGGGGTTTCACCATGTTGATCAGGCTGGTCTCGAACTCCTGACCTCAGGTGATCCAGCCGCCTGGGCCTCTCAAAGTGCTGGGATTACTGGCGTAAGCCACTGCTCGGCACCCAGTTCTTACTAGGAGCCCGCTGGAGCATCTTAATGGGCAGTCAGAAGAAATGACTCAAAGGGAGCATAAGCAAGAGCAGGAGACAGACATGTCCTAGACCAAAGCCGTGGATCAAGCACATAGCCAGAGACTCCCGCCTGACTTGATGATACACGCCTGCTTGTTTGTTTTCTAGTTTTAACAGTCTCATAAAAGAAGAGAATGCTCTCCAGATGTTATTACTTCCTACCAAAGTAGCAAAAAAAATCAGAAGTATCTCCATAGAGCTCCACAAGGGCCACATTCCAGGCCAGGAGTGAAATCCTTTTCAAGTGGACATTAGCCCAGTCTTATATAGAACACAACAGGTGAAGGCAGGAATGTCTCGCAGCCTCATGCACTGAGGAGCAGACAGCCAAGGGCGAGGGGGTCTGCCAAGAAGAGGTGAACCCGGCCTAATGATAAGTACAATTTTTCCATCTTCTACTACATTGGAGTCACGGCCAGGATTGCAGAGCCATTTACTAACAAAGGAGGTTAGAGCTGGAAAGGACCTGATGCTTATCTCCAACCTGTTTATTTTATAGGTAGGGAGACACCAGGAGCAGAAATCTGGGATGCCTGCAGAGAAGTCTGAAAGCCATGGGGTTGGCCGTTGCACTGACACTTGACCCAGGGCTTTTTATTGCTTCTGTGTCTCATTTTCTTTTTGTGTCCTCAGTAGTTATTTATTCAACTGTTTCCTCTTTGCCTGCTCTGTCCTGGTCTCACCTCCATCCTAATAGAGCCATTCTCTCATTAAATGGAGAGAATAGCTCTATTAAGCACAGCTAAATAAGCTGGACAAATGGTGTGTGCTCTGCTAGTCCTGTGGCAAGCTGATTAATCCGTCCAGTGCCTCCCCCGACCCCAGGGGCACTTTTTAACAGAAGCTCAGGTTTCTTGCTCCCTTTTCAGGCCACCTTTCCTGTTCTTTCCCTTGTCGAAGCAGTCCCTGATTGTGGGCCAGCACTTCACATGAAGCTGAATTACTAAAATGTAGAGCAAGGATGCAAATTGATGTTCGGAACTCAGCTAAGCTTCTCCAGATAAACAAAGCACAATCCATCAGTCTGCCCTGATAAGCCAGGCCTTCTTAGTAAATGACTGTACACTATCTGATTGCTTCCAGGAGGCTCCAGACAATGTTTTCTTTGGTCTGCTCTCCTGAAACCTTGACAAAATAACTTGTCGATGTTCTTTTCTTCCAGCTATAAAAAGGTACTGATACAAGGCGAAGCATTTCCCTCTCTCCCAACTGCTTTTGCCAACATGGCAAGAAGTTGGAATTATATCTTTCAATATTTGTCCAGCTGTTGTTTGCAGATGTTGTATTCTTTACATTCAGAAAATAGAAATTCAGAGAATGCTAGCATGCAACTTCATCCTGAGAATTTTAGATCCTGCCCATGCCTTTCAATAATGTCCTTATGTGTTCATTACTTTAAGCACATCTGGGCTATTGAAGATACAAAGGCTTACAATCTCTCCAACAACCAGTGCAAAGAATTGTTAAATTTGGTTTATATCAAGTGGAAAATTCCACATTCATATATATATACACATATGTGTGTATATCTATGTATGTATATGTCTGTCTATCTATCTATCTATCTATCTATCTATCTATCTATCTATCTATCTATCTATCTCTATCTTCTGTGCCACTGTACCAACCACTTCATTTACTCCACACAACAATCCTATGAAATAGGTATTGTTATCATCCTATTTGACACACAAAGAAATTGAGGAATGGAAAGGTTAAGTAACCCGCCCAAGGCCACAAGGTCAGTGAGTGGTAAAGCAAAGATGTGAACCCAGGGAGATCCAGCTCCACAGCCCTTGCTCTTAAGTATGTATTTCTATAAAGTCAATCTCAAAATTACCTCTGATGAAAAAGAAGTTGATTTTCTACTGGGTGAACTGGCAGGCAGGCACATAAGAAAACAAAAATACCATCTCCTGGGAGCTATACTGATTCAGCCCCACGGATATACTGAGTCTCAACAGGGAATGGAAACAGGTTGCTGGAATTCCTGAGCCCACCTGGCTACACGCGTCTCCCTGCAGTAGACCCGCCTTCCTCTCTGACTGAATTCCCTCCAACCCCACTCCTCCCCACCAGTGGGTCCAGCCTCGATGTCCACCTACGGCTCAGTTCTCAGCATTGGTGGTGGACGTCAACGGGGATGGGGTCAGGGGCTGCTAGTTGGATTTTCATTTTCCCATCTATGGATTACTCTTGATCCCCAAATTTGGGTTCTGGATAAGCCATATGTTCCCTTATTAAAATGTTGATAATAAAATTATCCTTTGATGATCCATAAATTGTGACTGGATCTGCCCCCACTCCCTGCAGACTGTGCATTTGAAACAGATTATTCATACAGCCACTCAACTTGTGCTGTCTCCAAGCAGCCATTCTCCTTAAGAGATCATCTGTAGAGTGTCCGTGTTAAAGGGATTCCTGTTGGAGGTCACACTCTTCTACTGGATGGAGAGTCCATTCCCCACCCCCACAACCACTGTCACACCAGATCAGATGGTGCCTGACCTGCTAGATAATACATAAACTAAGTTATACAAAATTTTGAAGGAGGTAGAGCAGAAGAAAATCCAGCCCTTTGAATAATAACTTGCCAAATAGAATACCCTGGGCCATCATTGTTTGGCTTTCTTGAGTTAGGGAACAAATGTGAAGCTGTCCCTGGAACCCGCAGCTTTTCACCACTAATCAGGGTAGGAAATGCCACGTTATCACGACCATGGCTTATCAGGAACTCAGAACCCAGAGTAGCCCAACCTAGGGCTGGGTGTGGAGAGGGAAGAGGAGAAGGGGCAGCAGCAGATGGTGGCTGTGGGGCGGTGCTGGCACATCCAAACTACATTCTTCTGTGAGTCTGCAGTATTACATCTGGCAACATCATGATGCATCCATCCATAGAACTACCCATAGCATTACTTTCTCTTTCTCAGTTAACAGTCCTTGGGCTATGTGGATGGCCTCCTCCTGTCTTCACACGCTGTAATTTCAGAGACCCAGAAAAGTCCCACAATCCCTCCCCAACCCCCAGGCTGGTTACTGATATTCTGTCTTCATTCTTGACACTTCTACCTTGTGATTTATATGTCTAAGAACAGCAAGGGCCTCTGGCTACTCTCAAGGTTGCTATCCATTTTTTTCCTGACTTATAATAAATCAAAGATTTAGATGGAGTCAGTTGGGAGGGCTGGGGAAATGGTTCACTGGTAGGAGTAGGGAGGTTGGGGGAACATGACCAAACACACAAACTTGGTCACCGGGATCTCCCCCATGTGCTAATTATGCTCCTGTCTTCCTGCCCAGAATAATGCTGCAACCGAAAAGAACTGCTAATAAGTCATACAAACTGAATATGGAATGAGATCCTTCTATCCAGCATAGTTTTTTGTTTGTTTGTTTGGGTTTTGTTTTCTTTTTTTTTTTGAGACAGAGTCTCGCTTTGTTGCCCAGGCTGGAGTGCAGTGGCGCGATCTCAGCTCACTGCAAGCTCTGCCTCCCGGATTCACGCCATTTTCCTGCCTCAGCCTCCCGAGTAGCTGGGACTACAGGCGCCCGCCACCACTCCCAGCTAATTTTTTTGGTACTTTTAGTAGAGATGGGGTTTCACCATGGTCTCGATCTCCTGACCTCGTGATCCACCCGCCTCGGCTTCCCAAAGTGCTGGGATTACAGGCGTGAGCCACTGCGCCTGGCAGGGTTTTGTTTTCATGGTAGCGTTTTTATTTTTTATTTAGGCAACCAGTACATTCATGATTTTCTTAGACTTTCCTCCTCCCTCAATCCAAACCCAATTGTCCTTGACAAACTCACTTTGCTTCATCCAATAGGCAAGAGAGGCTTTGAATCCCAGTCTGTGAAATCAAAGACAGAAACATTAAAGACAGCCCCCCACCCCCAAGGCACAATGTCATAATATGCTGTGATGTTCAAGGACTAAAATTGGAATGGAGTCCCAAGGAACCAATTCAAAGGTCAGGGACAAGTAATGAGGCTCACCCATGAGAAACAAACACAAACCAAGTTAATCAGATGGCAGCTGACTCCTTTTAGGAAGAATTTCACAGAGGCTATGCTTCTTTTTTATTTTTTTAGACAGAATCCCGCTCTGTTACCCAGGCCAGACTGCAGTGGCATGATCTTGGCTCACTGCAACCTCTGCCTCCTGGGTTCAAGCGATTCTCTGGCCTCAGCCTCCTGAGTAGCTGGGACTACAGGCACATGCCAGCATGCCTGGCTAATTTTTGCATTTTTAGTACAGATGGGGTTTCACCATATTGGCCAGGCTGGTCTCAAATTCCTGACCTTGTGATCCGCCTGCCTCTGCCTCCCAAAGTGCTGGGATTACAGGTGTGAGCCACCATGCCCGGCGAGGCTATGTTTCTTAACTTCTCCACCAAGGTGACAAATTCTAGTTATTTGTAACTTTAAACCAAGTAACTAAGCTTCCTTATTCCTGGATCACTTGTATTGCTGTCTAAATGAAAGGGAAAAGCCTACAAAGAGGACAACTCTTTTCAGGGCAGGCCTGCTTCGGGAAACTTCCTCCCATCTTCAGGAGAACAAACGCCTTTTCTGGAGGTGGACGTTTACAGTGGCCACAGTGACTCTGCTTGGCATCCCAGCACCAACTCTAAATAAGGCATGTGAGTGGGACAATGGGAAGAAACCACATACGTACACACAGGGAGACACACACACACACTCACACTCACACATACACACATCACCTTCCTCATCGTGTCTCCCTGGACAGTGAATTTCCCCCTGGGAATGTTAGTGATCAGAAGTCACTGGATTGTGAGTTATGTGCCTGCTTCCTAGATGACGAGAGGTGGTGATAAGACCCATTTCCCCCCAAAACTTGTAGGTAAATTATGATGCTGAAAAACTCAAACAAAAAAACCTCAAGACAAACAAACAAAAAAATTGACCACCACATCGTAGGCTTCTTACCCTCTGTGTCCTGTACTTTTTCTCTAAACCCTTGGGGCAAAGCTCTCAAAGGCCTGACAGCTTTGAACTTTCAAAGTGGTGTCAAGTCACAGTGACCAGGCAAAACTGGGTTCCTTAAAAAGAACTCAGGTCACCAGTCACTGAATTTTTCTTCCTTAAAAATAGAATCAACCTCAACAGTCGCTAAATATGGGGTGCAATAACTAGTTTCTATTCCAAATTGGACTGACAGCTCTAAAACCAAGAAGCCCTCAGACTAGTATCAATCTGAACAGATTTAAATTAGGAGTTCATGCAGGATGTTTTGAAATGTAATGCTGAGAGGTTCAAGTTTCAGTTCTCTTCTATCCCTATAAGAAACTTCCCCAAACAAACTCCATGCTGAATGGCTCTAATGATTCAGACAGCCAAGGCTGTAATTTCTGCTGCTGTAGAAACAGTAACACATCTGTCTGCTCTTAGATAGATATGGAGTCCGAGGGGTGACTGAGGAGCCCCTTTGAGGTTCTCAGGCTCTCATCATAGAGGATGAGGTGTGGCTTTTAGGCTCTCATCACAGATGATGGTGATAAAATGGGCTGCTGGTTTCACAAGGGCTGGGATCTCTCCGACGTGTCTGTCTTTTGTCTAATGGCATCCTTACCTTCATTCCCCTTTGGCTCTCTCTCTCCAAACACCCTCAAATTCCCAGGGTGAGCTTTCTGAATATGTCACAGGACTGGCAGACAAGACAGAAGTCCTTCACACCCAACAGCAGCAACAAACTTTGGTCAAAAAGAAAAGGCACTGATCTGTATGAATACGTACTCCTGCTCATGCAATGCACCTTATTTTATAACAAGGCAAGCTGCCTTTATTTCTATAAAGTCGTAGCTGTCAGCAACACTATTTGGCCTTTAAAGATGCCAGTATCTTATAGAAAGCTATTAAATGGTAACAACCTGACAACCACGTCTGCTAAAGGGCCAGAGTTGCCAGAATAAATGGCCTGAGAAAAAAGAGCACCCAGTGCCAGCAGCGGTCCTCAAACTCCCTCTGGTACAACGAATCTGTCGCTGAGTTTCTTTCTGCCTCTGGAGGTATAAGTGACTACAGTCTACTCCTGTTTTTCAGTGTGGGGTCTACACACAGTTTCACATTTCATGGAACATTTCTCACTGAGTCCATGTAAGCAAGTTTGACACATTTTGCAAAGCTTATGCAGATCTTAATACCAACACACACACACACACACACACACACACACAGACACACACACACACACAGACACACACACACACACACACACACAGACACACACACAGAGAGAGAGAGAGAGAGAGAGAGAGAGAGAGAGAGAGAGAGAGAGAGAGATCCCCAATCTATACAATATCAGACTCTAAACTCAAATTTTTCTCCAAAACTGCCAGGGAAGTTATAAGGTTAAAAAATCAAACAAACAAAAATAACCACCACATCGAAGACTTCTTGCCCTCTGTGTCCTGTACCTTCCCTGAACCCTTGGGGAAAGGCCATCAAACGCCCAAAATGAGTTCAAGTCTAGGGTTGGCCCTTGTCTTGGACCAAGATCCTTTTGTAATGTCACGAGGAAGACTGACCCAGAGACCAAAGCCTGAAGTCAAGAGGGTCAGGTCCAGTTTCCTCACAGAGCAAAATCTGCTGCAGTCAAACGTGAATTTGGCTTATTTTTGCATCTTAGCAAAAAGCCTTGAGATTCAGCTCAGAGATGAGGCTTCTTCTTACCTGGGGTACCAGTTGCCCCAGGTAAGAAGATACCTTAGATACCAGTTGCAAGAGGCAAACCTACAAAGGTGAGAATTAGTCAAGAAAGGGAGCTAAGCACTTCAGTTGAGAAGGAAAATACCACCGTGGCAACAAAAAGAGATGGAACTAACCGGAGGACACATTAGTGAGTGTCACTCATGGCCCCTAAGGAGCCTGAGTAAGAAGCCACCCTCTATACTAATTCTGTTGATTCTCACAGCCTTCCAGAAACACCAGCTGGGACGCTGGCTTCGCACCTCTGCTGTGTGTGAACATCCTGTTGCATGCTCTGAACTCAGAGGCTACTGCTAGGACCTTCCATGAGACCCTGACCAGCTGTCAGAGGGCTGGGACACACTAGATTGGAAAGAATAGAGGGCGGCCCTTTGTAGGCTTCAAAATGTGACACTTCTGGATTCTTTCTCCCATGAAAAACCAAACCAGATCACCAGAGTGCCGATGCGGGCCCATCTCCTGATCTTAACTGTCAAAATCTGACCAACAATTCTCCAAGACCATGGAATGAAGGTAAACACATATGAAGGTCAATTCTTCCTTTGTGTCCCTATAGTAATTAGCTTGTGCCTTGACCAAAGCTCTCACTGTGTTGTTATAATGTAATGCATTATCATCTGTCTAAATCAGCAGTCCCCAAGTTTTTGGCACCAGGGACAAGTTTCATGGAAGACAATTTTTCCATGGACCGGCAGAGGGTTGGGAGGTGTTTTTGGGATAAACTGTTCCAACTGTGATCATCAGGCATTAGATTCTCATAAGCAGCGTACAACCTAGATCCCTAGCATGCGCTCCTATGAGAATCTAATGCTGCTGCTGAACTGACAGGAGGCAGAGCTCAGGCAGTAATGCTCACTGGCCCGCTGCTCACCTGCCGTGCAGCCCAGTTTCTAACAGGCCATGGCCTAGTACCAGTATGCAGCCCAGGGCTGGGGACCCCTGGTCTAAATGACTGAACTTTGTAAGGACTGAGTGTTTGCATTCCCAACGCCCAGCATAGTGCCTGGCCATGCCTTAAAGTACAGTTGTTGAAGTAACCTGAAAATCATATTGTGACCATTGTTTTCTGAGATTCACACCAGTCTAATGGTTCCCAAATGCAGGGGTGCAGGCCCTGGACCAATGTCAGGTTATCTGGTTAAGAATCATCTCCAGAACTTGTTAAAGATAGATTTCCTTGTTGCAGTCTAAAATTTTGAATCGGTACCTCCGTGGTAGGGCCACTGTGGTTCTCTAGTTTTAAAGTGCTCCTCAAGTGACTTTTATATACAGCCAGGTGAGGGGTCACTGGCTTAGTCAATAACCTACCTGGGAGGAGAACTGATGAATTGCAAATACCATTAAACCCAGTTAAATTCTTCGAGCTCCTTCCTGGAATTGTTTATTTTTACAATTATTCTAATGTTGTTCTGCCTACTTGACCATGTATTACATTAAGCAATGTGACATGGCTCTGTAAAACTCTCATTTCATGCATTTGTTTTTAAGTTTGTCCCATAACACTTTAGAAAGTACAATGCTACACTAAAACTGACTGTGATGGTTAATTTTATGCATCAATTTGCCTGAGCCATAAAGTGCCCAGATATTTGGTCAAACATTGTTCTGATTGTGTCTGTGAGGGTGTTTCTGAATGAGATTAACATTGACATTGGGTAGACTGAGTAAAGCAGACTGACTTCCCCAATGTGGGTGTGCCTCATCCAATCAGTTGAAGGTCTCAATAAAATAAAAGGCTGATTAATAAGTAATTCTTCCTTTCTGTTTGACTATCTTTGGGCTGGGACATTGGTTTTCTTCTGCCTTCAGACTTGGACTTGGACTGAATCTTACACCATCCGCTCTCTTGGTTCTTGGACTCAGATTGAAACTACACCATAAGCTCTCTTGGGTCTACAGCTTGCTAACTGCAGATCTTGGATATCTCAGCCTCCATAACTGTGTGAGCCAATTCCTTATAATAAATCTCGCTCTCTCTCTCTATATATATATACACATACACACACACACACATATACACACACGTATATATAATACATATATACACACACTTATATGCATGTGTGTATGTATCTCCTATTGGTTCTCTTTCTCTGGAGAACCCAGACTAGTACATCAATATACATGAAAATGTCATATTTTTCTAAAAGTAGATATGACTTGCAATCAAAATGGATATAATATAAAAGACAGGAAGTTACAACTGGACACCACTGCCCTTAGCACACAGTTTGGCATCCTTGGTCCATAGCCCAGGATGACAACTCACACACTCCAAGTGGAAGGTCTCCATAAGTGTCAGCTGATCAGTTGGGCAATCTTTCTGTTGATTTGCTAAGCAGGTCGGTCTGACATATTCCCTGTGTGAGTCATGTCCAGAGCTCCCACAGATGAATGTGCTGGTCACCAGGTGGATATAGTGTGAGAAGTATTCAGAAGCTCAGAGCAGATTCTTGTTAAGCATAAGAAAAAGAAAGGTGTGGGTATGCATGAGGCATCAGACACTGCCTTCCTAAAATGAGACCTTGGGGTTCTGAAATAAAAAGTCTTTAGAAATTCTGAATTAGCTATAAATCATAAAACAAGATGAATTACTGCTATTGTAGCTTCAAAATGGTAGTTAAAAGGATACCTGGCACTAAATGGCAGACTTTGAGCATAGAAAGCTTTCTGTTCCATGGTATAAGGAACTACCTGCCTCTTACCTTTATTCTGTCTTACTGATGAATTTTAAACCTCTACAGGTGCATTAACTAGGATTCTCAATCCCCTGCTGAATCCAACAAAAGAAAAATTTCAATTGTTTCCCTCAGTTCCTAGCTGAATTCATCTTGCCTTCAAAGCTGTGGAGTCCCAAGGACAGATGCTCTTTTTATATGTAAAAGATTATTATTTATTCCTGGTATCTCTATGCTTGTTGATTGATTTTTTTCCCTCCTCTACAACACTTGCCTCGCTTTAAAGAAAAAGCCATTCAGTGATTTGTTAGCTCTTCTCTGAATTTGGGAATTCATAACCACTGCACAAGTGCAGATACCCTTTCCATTGGAATGATAGATCTTTCTGAGCATTCAATACGGATCTCTACAGCTTACAGACTCCCTAGACATTGCCTACATGTAGAAAATACACAAGAAAAAGTATAAAGGCATTTTCCTATAGAATCTTTTTGTTTCCCTATTTTAAACTATCAAGAGAAAGTCAAATGACACAGAAGTGTCATTACCCAGCTCACTCTCCTGAGGACCTGACCCACAGGATTCAAAGCAGCCTCCTGGTCCCCAGGTGAGGATGTCATTTGCTTTCCAAGGGTTGGTATTCATGAACACGAAGAAGCCCCTGGACGCGAATTCTAGCTGGTTAAATAATTTGCTGCTGCAAGTTTCTTGGTCTTCAAATTAGAAATTGATAACAATATCTAGAGATGACACAAGTAGTTAATTGGAGAAAAAGAGGGGATAAAAAAAATCACACCAAGAAGTCAGACGATAAGCTACCCAGAGTGAGGTCAGGTCGTGTCTGTAATTTCGAAGTGTCTTTTACTTGGTTTTATACCCAGCAGGTTCCAATAAATGCTCTCCACTGCCTGGCAGCAAATCCTCTTTCATTTGTGTGTTATCTCCTAAGGTGTATATTGTTTCTTAAATTACTTGGTAAAAAACGCATTTTGAAATTGTTTTCAATGGCAATGCCTGGTCAATCGGAGGAGCGAGACAGAGAGGTCCCACAGAAAGAGTCCTGCTGTGCACACGAGGCAGGGCATCCGGATTCTGGTTTCTAACGTCCTCATGGGTTCTGTGGCACTGGTGCCCCAGCTCTAGAATTAGGATAAAAGAGACAGAGGGTGGCAAAATGGGAAAAGCAGTTGAAAAGGAACCAGAAAAGTAGGGGTTTTGTTCTGGTCTTGCCCCTACAACGCTCACAGGATTTGAGGCAAGTGACTGTATCTTGCCAGGAAGGTTGCTCAGCTCACTCATCTAGAAAGGAAGGGGCTGGACTAACTGATTTTTTAACACTCATTTGACCTCTATAGTCATACAACTGGGGCCCAACTGACAATTTATCAAGGAGTTTCCCAATTTTCCCATCTTTCTTCCAGGGCTGGCTCACCCCAGTCCTGCCAGGTGGGGCTCCAATCTGTGGCCCAGGCCCACCTAGTTCTGAGCCAATCTTCACTGATGCTGGCAGCACATCAGAGGTCCCAAGTCACCTGGGCAAAGCGAGGGCTGCCACTGTAAGCCTGAGGTCCTGGAATATCTGGGAGGTAGTGACCTCTTGCAGCCCCTCTCCCCAGTGGTGGGGGCTCTGCTCCCTGGACTCTCTGCTGCTGGCTGAAGTTCTAGTTCAAATCAGACAGTCCACCCAGAACACAGCGCCGCCCCTAACTCAGGGGATTCTGCTGCCACTCTGGGCTCCTGCTGCTGCTGCTGCTCTGGAGGAACCAGCTACTCCCAGCTTTTCTTCTTTGGTGAAATAGAGATGACAGCACTATCGGCATCACAGAGAGGCAGTGAAGAGCCAGCAAAATGACACATGGAGTGCCTAGTATGTAGGAGGCACTCTGCAAATGGCATTATAACCATCATACAAGATACAAAAAGGGACACTCTGGACAGCTGTTAATTACATTGACGTTGAGGGCCCAGAGGAGAAGCATCCGGGCCAGGCTGACAGAGGACGATGAAGGAAGGAACAGATCCACTCTCCACACCTCCTGCCTGACCGGCAGGAAGAACTCTACAGGCTGGGCCTGGTGTGCTTCTGTAATGCATTCCCAGTCGTCTCTGGACATATTGCTACCTGGTAGGAGAGTGAGTTTGGAGAAACAGAGAACGAGAGAGACTATTCTTCTATCAAGGCTTTTACTTCCCTTGGGGTACAGTCAAAAAGCTTGATGTGTCTTCAAGTGTGAAGCAATTCCTATGGACTGGCGGGAAGAGAGATGAATGCCTCTGAGGACAGTAAGTTGTCTTTTACCAAATAACATCATTCCAACCAGGGCTATAATAAAACCAAGGAGCTAGAGAAAAAAATCACTGTCTTCATTTGTCTTTTGCTTCTTTCCTTTGGCTATATGCAGCAGTAAGCTACTTAGACATGTGTATTCTGAATGTACCCCTGGAGCTAATTTCAAAAAATACTTTTTGAAGCTAAAGTGGCTAAGTGGTCTCATTCGAAGAATTTTTAAACTCTGGAGGCTTGTATGTCAAAAATAGAGGGCGTTCCCTCAATCTAATCCTGAGTGGCTGTCCATCAAAGAGATGGGACCAGGACCCCTGGTTGCTTCTGAGGTCCAGACCTGTTTCAGAAGAGGGGAGAGAAGACCATCTGGATTACTACCATATAGTAACTAACCCCTCTTTTTTTCTTTAGTATTTTAAGTTCCAGGGTACATGTGCAGGACGTGCAGGTTTGTTGCATAGGTAAACGTGTGCCATGGTGGTTTGCTGCACAGATCAATCCATCACCTAGGTATTAAGCCCAGCATCCATGAGCTATTCTTCCCGATGCTCTCTGTCTCCCAATCCTCCGCCCCGACAGGCCCCAGTGTGTGTTGTTCGGCACCCCATGTGTCCATGTGTTCTCACTGTTCAGCTCCCACTTATAAGTGAGAACATGTGGAGTTTGGTAAACCCCTTTCTTAAGAAAAGTCTGGCCATCACTTATTAGCCTACTCACACTCAAGGCAGGTACTTAGACCTCAGAACCTGCACCTGCCAAGGCCAAACAGCCTGCATCCTACCAAATAAAGCTCAGGATGCCAAGCTGACTTGGGCAGCTGGAGAGTGGGCAGCTTGGAACCACAGGGCTGGCGGGGCCCGAGAGGCTGCCCAGGGCTCTCCCACACCACAGCTGCAGACCAGATCTCAGAGCCCTCTTAAAATCAGTAGCAAATTACTCTAAGTGGATTCTCCCAGCCTAGGCTGTAGGGACTCATCTTTACAGTTTAGTGAAACTGAGAACATGATAAAGAAGCCCCAGCAGTGGAGTCAGCATTGCTATTTCAGATCAGGGATATTTTTATTCTTGCTTGATACTGTACCAAAAACTGCAATATGAATGAGGTCCTCATCCCAGACGCAAGACTCCCATCAACACCCAAGCGTTTAACTGTGGGCCACATGCTTTACAAACATCATCTCTGGGATGCAGCATGGTCTCTGCATACTCACTGACTGAGTGGTTGAACCTCACATCCACCCACCCATTATACAGATGAAGAGCCGGAGGCTTAGGGAGGTTAAGTAAATTGCTCAGTATTATACAGCTAGTAGCTGGGGAGCTGGATTTATTCCGCTCCAAAGTCCACTTCCTTTCTTTTGTACTGTGCCATCCCCACTAATGCAGCGAGGCCTCAGAGGAGAGATTTCTTCTACTTTTTCTACTCTGTACAAGTCCTTGCTGTTTTCGCCTCAGAGTAGAGTGGAAGAAAAACTTAGTGCTACAGGAAGACGGCCTCCTACACATCTCACAGAGATCCAGGGTTTCCCTTATGTATGCTCTGGCCAGGGATAGGGGCTCCTATGTCAGGCTTTATGAAGGATCATTCCAGAGAATGCCTTATAATTCTTTTAGTATCAAGTGTCATGCTAAGAAAAACTTCACCTTATAGTTTTTACCTCTAAAAGTTTGTCTTCATCCTGCAGCTAATGCTTCCCAAGAAGGAATCTTGGAGCTTCCTATAAGCCCAATCAAATGTACTTTCTCCTGCCTTTCAATACCCCTGTAGCACTACTCAACTCACTCTTTTTTGGGGTAGTCCACATCCAATAAGAAGGATAAGACTGTAACCCTCTTCCAGTCAGGGGCTATATCTCACTGTTCTCTGCATCCTCCGAGTGCTCAGTCATACCTGTGCCCAGCAGCTGTTCAATGCCTATGAGAAGAAGCAAGAAGCCAGGAGAATGCTCAGCACAGAGCCTGCCAGTCAGTGGTCCACAAATCGTGGGAGTGAGAAAAGAAGGAGCAGCAGCTGCAGCGGTGGCGGCAGACGTTGCTGCTGTCCTGGGTTACCCAGGAATCTGGGGTCTTGTTCTGTGTGCCCAACTTACGAAAGTCATATAACCCCAGGGTCCCCAGTTTCTACATTAATAAAATCATAGAGATTGAGTGTGAACATTCTTTGACTCTAGAATATTAATGAGTTGAATCCTTCCCCATCCACTGTCTCTTATTAACCAAGATGCCTCTTAAAGACACTGTCACAAAAGCCAAGTGTCTCCATAGTTTAAGACATGCAATCTAAAAGCAAAAGAAATCTTGGCATTTCATGCTAGCAATTTCCATGTGGTTTGCTGGAAATGCTTTCCAAAATCTTTTGGTGATTGTCTATACTTTATCATGCCTTCGGGGGATGAGAGAGAAGAAATGACCCAAGTGTTGATAGAAAAGGCACACAAAGACAGTCTGGCAGTGTTCACTTATTAAGCAGAGCAGACAGAGCAAGAGATGGCTAAGTCACATACCTGCCTCTCCCTCACCACTGTGCTGCCACACAATAGGCCTCTGGAAGCAGCCAGCTTGTCAGCAGAATTCCCTGCACAGTGGGTGAGCTGAGGCAAAGATAATTTTCCAGGCTGTTTGGCTATCAACAGACACCAAATTGCTTAGCTGAGCAGACATGATTTCCTTCAACTTGTTGCAAAATTCTTAAACAAACCCTGAAAATGGAAATGTGCTTTCATTTTGCTCCATAGCAAAAGGAGAGCAAATTCTTCACTTAGGAATCAACAAGTTGGGGTACGCACATAATCATACACTCTCACAGAAAACAAGGCTAGGCTTCAAAATAGTTAAAATGTATAATTAAAATATATGTGACACAGTTTTCTTCATCTCTCTCTCCTGCGCGGTGGCATGCTGGTAAATATTTACCAAAAGGCTCTTGGTGGTGGGGGAGTCCTGACTTGTAGCATTCACCCATATCTGTGGTGTAAATCCTCCCACTGTGAAATTTCAAGCTACCAACATGGTATTAGCAAATGCAGAGCTGGGAAGAGATGCGTATGGTTGATTCTCACAAACCAGTGGAGTGGCTCTGGCATAATACTGTCTTGCCTGACATTCAAGTCCTAGTCCTGGACTCTGAAACAAAAGTGGGTCACCAAGAGCCTGCTTCTTCCAGCCTGGCATTAGCAGCAGGTGAGTGAGCTGACGCAAATTAGACTAAAGCACCTGGGCTCTTCAAAGGTCGGCCTTCGAACGCTGTAATCTGCCATGTGTCATCACTCTGTGAACTCTAGTCCCAGGTTCTTCACTCTTCAGAAACCCAGCAAACATCATCAACCAGGGAGCTCACGTGCCATTTAATCGGGGAGAAATTCATTTTCTTTCTTTTAGCACTGAGCTCCTCCTCCTGACCCCAGCAAGCAGGCTTGCTTTGGTTACCCTGCATCTGCCAGAAACCAGGCTGTCTGTCAGAAACTTGCAAAAAAGCAGAGCATTCAACAGTTTGCTAATTGGCCTCCCGGATGAAGGAGCTTCATCAGAGTCCCACGGATATGAGGCGAGACCAGCCTGGATGCGCTGTCACACTTCCAGACGGTTGGCATGTGCCACCACATTTCATCAATCTGTTAATGAAATACACATCAGAACTCCAAATCATCTCTCAGGGCAGAAAGGCAGGCCTTGTGTAGGGAGATGAGCCCCTGCAGCCTTTTTTAAGTCAACACATTAACGCATCAGGGATGCGGTGTAACGTGAGAGTGTCCCCGTCCTAAGTTATTTTACTCTTCTCCGATGTCTTTCTCTCCCATTTGGCCCCCATTTTTCTGTCTCCCTGCCTCTCTTCTGCTCTCAGGTTCACTTTTTGTCTCTCCTTCTTCATTTTTCTCTTCTAAAATGGAGGCACCCGGAGAATGGGGCAAAGAAGAAGGAAATTTGTAATGTCGGGAGCATATTTGCATTTATTTCATCTGTATGGTCTATCTCATGTTCGTTTCTTGGATGTTAAATCCCACACAGTCTTTAAGGAAGTTTTTTTTAGAGCTTGACTATCCATTTATTTAGTTACTTTTCTAAAATAGCATTTCTCCCACCCACTCTCCTCTAGTGAATCTCTCGTTCACTGCTGCTGTAGGCATTCCTTTTGAGGGAGTGAAGGGAGAGGCCATGGGAAAATGTGACGGTAACAAGCAAGAGAGACAAAGAGAAAAGAGAGAAAGCAGAAAGGAAGTGCTGAGAGGGACAGTCCCACCTCAGCTGCTCCAGGCTCTATTGAAATCTGAGCCTGCCTATGACAGGCGAGTGTTCAGCTACAAACCGTAGGAAAGACATGATGCTCTCAGCTAGGCGTGGTGGCTCACGCCTGTAATCCCAGCACTTTGGGTGCCTGAGGCGGGGGGGTGGGGGTGATCACCTGAGGTCGGGAACTTAAGACGAGCCTGACCGACTTGATGAAACCCCGTCCCTACTAAAAATACAAAAATTAGCTGGGTATAGTGGTGCGCGCCTGTAGTCCCAGCTACTCAGGAGGCTGAGGCAGGGGAATTGCTTGAACCCAGGAGGCAGACGTTGCAGTGAGCTGAGATTGCGCCATTGCACTCCAGTCTGATGACAGAGTGAGACTCCGACCAAAAAAAAAAAAAGAAAAAAAAGACATAATACACAAGGCTGTCTTTCCTAGGTGACTTTTAACAGTGGTTTTAACAGTGGTTTTCTGGGGGAAAACATATCCCATCTTACTTTCTGGTGGAATTTCAGCCTACATAAGGTAGGATGGCAGCAGCAGCATCCTAGCATGATCGGGGAAGATAGAGGCTGGAAAAGCCAATGTCCTTCAAGCCACTCATGTGGTCAGCAGCTTACACCAGGGTCTACTCTGTGCATAAGTGTGATCAACACCAGCATTGCAAACATTCTAACCAGGGGTATGTTAAAATATGTAATCTGTGACTCATAAGCAGCCAGAAAAACATATCCCAGGATATGCCTGAGATAACATTTTGTGATCTTGCCAATGACCCCTGCGCCGCATTGTCAGGCAAGAAAGTCTATTGAGGAGTTTCGAGAAGATGAAGCAGGTTATAAATTGCAACCTTGCAAAGCCAAGTTTATCATTCCTGGTAAACCCAGTGTAGCATATAACTCTCATATGCCCTTCTGTATGTTAATTTTTCATCAAGGATGCAGTCCTCATAAGAGGTTGATGGGCCAGCTTTTCTCAACAGGCTGGGAAATAAATGGTGTATTTTTTATGGTACAGTGGAAACATTTGGAAAGCATTTCTTGTATTTGCCTTTAGGAATTTGTTAAGCTAAATTTGGCCCCATCCCATAGCCATAGAGAAAGAAAAAACACATAAATTAAACACACAAAAAACAAATAATGAGAGGATTTACAGATGTCTCATATCTTAGGATGTAACTAAGAAAGAAAATTAATCTTTGCAAAAACCCATAACACCTCCTTTGAAAACCATGGAGTGTTTTGTGTTTATTCTTCCCAGACTAGTGGGTGTTCTCTGAGGTGGGGATGTGACCTCAGAGTAGACCAGACGGTTTTTCAAAATGCCTAAAAACTGGATGGTAGTAAAATGGGCCTTCACCTAATCTCTTATAGAATACAACAATTCAATCAACTGCAGATGACACCATTTTCATGGGCTCTAGAATACCTAGCATCCCTTCTGACCTTGGGACCACTTCCTTATACTAACGCTTCACCACAATCAAAGCAGAATCTAATTTAGAGTAACATAAACCATCTTTACCATATACCTTTGCTTTTAAAAGGCGACAGAGAACTCTTCCTAAATCTATTAACCTCAAAGAGGCTATGCTTGTCCTTGTTCTGTGCATCCCTAGGACCAGCCCCATTCCTGGCATAGATCGGGGGGTTCACGCAGTTGATGAAGGGACCTGAACGAACACACTCTAATCTCTGGATTCCCAGCTTGGTGTTCTCAACATAGTCTCTGATGATTAAACCCTGTTTCCCTAAGACACATTATATCGTATCAAAACACCAGCATCTGGTAGTTGTTTGACCAACTACCCACATTCTTTTTTTTACACTATTTATTTATTATTGATATATAATATGTATACATATTTTGGGAGCACATGTGATGATTTCATACAGTCACATAATCAAATCAGGGTAACTGCCACCCACATTCTTATCGTGATTTCTTCTTCTACCCTCTCATCAACTTCTGTATTGCTTCCATTTTATTTAAGTAGTATTCCCATTTTCATTATTTTTGCTTTTTTCTCCTTTCTCTCTCATATTTTTACATATACATAATTATACACATGCATAAATATGTTGGGATTATAAATGTAGGGACACAGTATTAAATATGTTCAGATATGTGGGGAGTATGATTGATGTTTTTCCACAATGGTGAATAATACGAAAAACAGGAAAACGAAGACGTCTTACTATTTCTTCATGTGAATAAAAGAAGCAAAGGTTAAAGATTCATCTTTCTCGGTATCATAACAGCTTTATCAGCAATACCCTGGAAGCTTACGCTAGGCCTTGATCTAAAACCAAATGCACACATAAGATATATTGAAATATACCACACCCCTCTTATTGAGGAATGGGGGCTGATGTGCAAAACTCCTAAACCAGGAGGGCTTTCTACAAGGCAAATAAGTGGTGAATAAATCAATGACATATATGTAACCAACAGGGCAAAGTTTCCCAACTAGGGTGGATGTATCCAATTCAACTGCTTTCCAAATTGTTACAAAATGCACGATTCACATTCTACCCCTTGCCACCTTCATTCAAACAGTACACACAGCCGCCATCTCTTGGGCCAAGGGTTATTGTGGTGCTGTCATTCACAAATCAGCAAAACTGGTAAACTCTATTAAGCTTCCATCAACTCCTCGTGTTGCATTAGAGACCTCAGTCAACCTCTTGACAACAACTGTAAAATGTCTCCAGATGGTTAACATAACACATCAAAGTCAGTATTCAAAGGCTTCAGTCAATCTAAGAAATACAGATCTCCCACAAGGGCATGACATCACCCAGCAACCTCAGTTGCCAAGGCACCTCTGGAGTCTTATTTTGTAGGAGTTCCATGGAGGAAGCCTTTTGGACTCTGGCTGGTGTGCAAATTCCACACATACCCACAACCTTCTCCAGCAGATATAAAGGCACTATTCCCCGAGGACGGAGATACAGTTGTTGGTGGGCCTGGAGTGAGAGTAAGTGTCAGCATAATACTTGTACTCCCCAAAAGTCTCCTTTGGGATGCACACGGAGGAGGGTTTTGGCAGGAATCCCTCCTACTCTAAGCCATCTTCCATGTTGCTTCCTGCTCTTCACCACCCCTTGGTCTTTCTTAACCTCAGGAGATAGTCCTAATGAAGCCTGACTTCTTGATACCACTTGCAAGTGGAACAAATACTAAGCATACTGTATATGAATTTTTCACATTCCCGAATTTGCAGTAAGGTTAAAGTCTACACTAGCCATGGGTGGTCAGATGAGCTGGGTGGGGACATTCCATGTCTCTGGCTCAGGAGGAGCCGGGGGACCAATGTGCAAAATGACTAGCTCATGTGCACATAAGACCCCTATTCCAGGAGTCACAGCCATACCTGCTGACAATATTTACTGGAGCAAATCACTGTTGCAGATTTTTTTCTGTTTTCACTAAAACCTCACCAATTTATTTTGCCGTATACAAAGAAACTTGCTGCACTCCCTGTGCACTTTTGCACCAACATTACTAAATGAAATTGAGGTTGCTTAGACATACCTGGTGTTTGCTGAGGAAGTGGAGTCTTATCTCTGAAACAGAAACGTCAATAAGGGCTGAAACCCCAGCAATCACTCAGGAAGTGTTGAGGGGCTATGGGTCTGCAGATTCACTGCAGAGAAACTAAGTCCCCTGTGGGTCTTTTCTGTAGGTCTGTTAAAAAGAACAGGATTGCCAGGAAATCTTCAGGAGGGGATATATATTTATATTTGCATATATTTAGGATTTTCCACTTCTAATCTCCTAGATGAAGGCAGACTGTGATAACAACTCCATTTTCTAGTTAAAAGCCTTCATTCTGCTGCACTGGACACACAGTATTTATTCTAAACACACAATGACACAGGTAACACGCCAAGGAGTTTTTTTTTTTTTTTTAAACATCAAGCACATTCATTAGGGCTAAGGGATGATTTGGAACAAGTGACCTCTGGCATTGAGCTAGCTAGGAGCAACAACAATCCAAGTCCACCATCTTTACTCATAAAGCACAGTCACCTGCTGCCCAAGGCCACCAGCCCTTCCATGCTGACTCCTGAGGCTGGTCCGGTTCTTCTGTGAGCCTCGCACATCTTATTTTCACTATTCTAAAGATAAAGATGTTGAGGGTCTGCAGGTTAAGTCCAAGAACACAAGCCTTGAACTAGGCAAGAATGAACGTGGACAGGGATTTTCTGACTCTCCCAACTCCCATGGTTTTTCAGACATATCCTGCACCCTCTAAAATATATATATTCCAAGTAACGTGCTAATATTAGTCATATTGTTTTCCACGCCCATAATGAAGTGCTCACAAGCCTGAAAGACATCTCTGGATAAATTGCTGCTATTAAAACATCAGAGACCACGCACGTAGCCGCTTCCCCGTCCAGACCGCCATTCTAGCCCAGTGTGTGGGTACTCTGCCCTATCGCGCAGCGCCCCCGCCGCTTACTGTACCATTAGGGCTGAGGTCCAGGGAAGTAATTCAAATTAGACCCCAGGTTTACGGAGATTCTTCACATATCTATAAATATTCAAATCAGGGCTAGATCTTGGCAGAATTTTTCTAATTAAAATTTCATTCAAATTAAATCAGCCACATTTTGACAGACATGAGAGACAAAAAGCTTTGTGGTTTTGTGAGGGCTTCTTTTTTCCCTCAACTAATCAAAACCATGGCTAATGTAATAAGAGCAGAGAAAGGATTCTTTCTGCACCCCCACGGCAGTTGCGCAGGCATTGTGTAGGGAGGGTACAACGAGAAGCCATTGCTTTTCTGAGTGAACATCAGTTTAAAATTGCCTATTACTTAAAAATCTAAAACTCAATAGACCCTGTGTGGAGGCTAGAGCTGCCACGAGCAGTATTTTTGAAAAGTAAAACTTGACAACATCATGGGAAAAACTATTCGACATCATTTGCATCTCAGTTCGATCCCAGATTAAGCCTTCAAAACACAGCTGCCAGGCTCAAATTTGCAAATACAGATACAAATTTCCTTTTTATAACAGTCAGACTTGTAAAAGGCAAACGAAATAGACAATGCAGCACTTAGAACATTTCCAGCTAAGAAGGAAAAAAAAAAG
Source organism: Macaca nemestrina (assembly GCF_043159975.1). Lineage (NCBI taxonomy): Eukaryota > Metazoa > Chordata > Mammalia > Primates > Cercopithecidae > Macaca > Macaca nemestrina. Next base: position 113,086,954 of record NC_092136.1, on the reverse strand, counting down.
ACCCATTCTAAGATCCAAGGCAAAATACCTACTTTTCATGGTAAAACAGCTTTATTCATTTCCACTTCCTTTACCGAACACAATTTAAACTCCACATAATTTTTGCTATCAACCCCTCTCCCACAGACTGTAACAGCTAAAATGCCAGTCTGTCTCCAACATAATTAAACAAAATGTGCAATCTCCTAAAATCTGTGAATAAACAATATAAGGCAAAATAAAAGACCCAGAAAAAAGAACATACCAAGATCAATCCTCAAGCTATAATATGCTGACATCCAGCCAAGGAGTACTTACAGAATCCACTGTGGCACAGAAAATAATAATTCCAGGACACAATGAGGATAAGATGGAGGGGAGGGGGACTGCTGGGAATACAGGTGAGGACGGCTATTTGGAATGCAGAGGGGATGAGCTTCATGCAATACACAAGACAAAATGGTTTTGATGGCAGCCCCTGGAATCCGCCAAAAGTATGTGAACAGGTAGCTTAGAAGGAGTATCACTGCCCAGCCTGGGCTGCTGGGACAAGACCAAGGGCCTAATGGGAATAAGAGATGAGATGTACTGTGTTAGTTTTCTAGGGCTGGCTGAAACAAACTGGTGTAAACTGAGCAGGGTAAAGAGAAATTCCTTGCCTCACAGCTCTGAAGGTTAGAAATCCAAGATCAAAGTGTCCCCAGGGTCATGCTCCCTCAGAAGGTACAGAAGGTACCATGGTACTGTCCAGGTAACTGTCCCAGGCTTCTCTTCTAGTTTCTGGGAGTTCCTTAACTTGTGGTAGCATAACTCTCATCTCTAAGTATGTCTGTCTCCAAATTTTCCCTTTTCATAAGGACACCGGTCATGCTGGATAGGGCCGACCTTATTCCAGTAGGACTTCACCTTAACTCATTATATCTGCAATGACCCTGTTACCAAGTAAGGTCACATTCTGAGGTACTAGGGATTAGGACTTCAACATAGGAATTCGGGGAGGACAGAATTCAACCCATATTTCATAGGAAAGCAATGAATTACCCAATTGGACAGTGAGTGATCAGAAAATCTAATTCATTGTTAGCTTCAGGAGGGCAATAAGTTATCTCTTCTCTTTATTTATTTATTTGTTTGTTTATTGAGACAGAGTCTCACTCTGTTGCCCAGGCTGGAGTGCAGTGGCATGATCTTGGCTTACCACAACCTCCGCCTCCCAGGTTCAAGCAATTCTGCCTACCTCAGCCTCCTGAGTAGCTAGGATTACAGGCGTGTGCCACCAAGCCTGGCTAATTTTTTGTATTTTTAATAGAAATGGGGTTTCTCCATGTTGGCCAGGCTGGTCTTGAACTCTTGATCTCTGGTGATCTACCTGCATTGGCCTCCCAAAGTACTGAGATTACAGGTGTGAGCCACCATGCCTGGGAAAGTTATCCCTTTTCACGAGCATTTCAAGCCACATGCCTCCCCAAACTATCCTTTGGGAAACAATATGGGGGAACAGATCAGAGAGACCTGGATTCAAATTCTGGCTCTGCCACTTACTTAAGAGTTGTATGCTTTGGCACAAATTGTTTAACGTCTCTGAACGTCTGTTTCCATCTTTGCAAAATGAAGATGATAACATCTACCTGAGAGTTTTGTAGTGGAGATTACATGAGATAACATGAATAAATAAGGTCACAGCCTGTGGCACACAGAGACAACCAGCACTCATTAATCCACTTTCCCTATCTCTCTCCTGCTCCCTCTTGAACCCTGCACTTCCCACAGAAAGCAAGACCCCTGAAAATCAAGTCACTGTATTTTACTTTTAATTATACTACTGCAGATTTTCTAAACACAAATACATTGTAACACCAACATCAGCTCAGATTACCTGGCCCTTACTTACAGCATACATAATTATTTTAATGCAATTAGCTTTTAGTGGTGTTGGAAGACAAGCTTAATGATTTTCATTTTCCACCAAAGAGAACTCTAATTCATGACTCTCAATGTCTATTCCATGTAGTATGAAAGAGAAACCCCTTTCTGCTCTTAGTTTTCTTAGGCCCTCTGTTTAATAACCAACCAGGCCAGGGAGACATAAAAATGAAATCTAAACAAGCAGCCCAGAGATGAAAAGAAAAAACAAAGCAAGACACACAGCAACATAAATCACTCTCTTCTTCCTTCACTTCTCTCCCTTCCCTCCTGAAGACCAATTCCTCAACGTGATTCTCCATAGCCTTTTGATCTTTGGATATATTTTCAAATAGTGAGGACGTAAGTGTGCATTTTTTGTATCTTCTTAACATCTAGCCAGTGCTTTTCTATTTTCCCTTGCTTTTTTGCTCTTTGTCAGGTACTCGTCACTTTCACTGCACACCGCCTTTACAGAAAACCAAAGAGGATTGGGTATGACCAAAGGACAGCGATCCTATTTTAAGAGCTGGTAGAATCTTTTAATGGTGGGAAGAAATTGTTTGCCAAAAATCAAATCAAGAGCAAAGTGCTTATTGGGAAGAGGTGTATTGACTTGGTATGAGGCCTGGAACCCTCTCCCTCTATTAACCATGGAGTGCTGGGCATGTCCTCTGATATCTGCTTGTTCTTCCATGAAAGGACAATCCTAGCAATCTGCCTTCTTTGGTTTCAGGCTGCTATGAGTTCTCAATAATCTGGCAATTGTCAAATGATTTGAAAAGCACCACAGAAATATAAATATAATTTGCAGGAAAAGGTAGCTTTGATCTACAAAAGAGTTGTAGGAATCGAGATACATGAAAATGAAGATGCCTGGAAATCACAGAAAGTTTCTGGATGTGTTATTTCATGTCTCTTGAAAAAAAGAATCAATCAAACAAACAAACAAACAAATGAAACACAGCTGTAAAAAATATCTCTCCACTTTGAGAGGCCGAGGCGGGAGGTCAAGAGTTTGAGGTCAGGAGTTTGAGACCAACCTGACCAACATGGCGAAACCCCATCTTTACTAAAAATACAAAAATTAGGCGGGCAGGTGGCAGGCGCCTGTCATCCCAGCTACTCAGGAGGCTGAGGCAGGAGAATCGCTTGAACCCGGGAGGCCGAGGTTGCAGTGAGCTCAGATTGCAACACTGCACTCCAGCCTGGGTGACAGAGCAAGACCCTGTCTCCAAAAACAAACAAACAAACAAAAAATCTCCCATCTCACACTGAAAAACCTCCCATCCCACACTGAAAAAGCAATGCAAGCTTACCAGGACCAATGTGTTCATAGAACCGTTATCTTACACTCAAGAGCCTAAACAAAAATCGGGGAATTGATGACACGTGATAATATGTATTATCTCTTCCCCTATGTGAGGTACAGCTCAAACTATATTTTTGAGGAGCTGCCACAGGGTCAGGAGAAGGCAAATCACAGTTCACGTACTAGCTTTTTCTAAGCAAACATATTTTCTCTCTGCATTATTAACGTGGAGCCAATCTGCAGCACTAATTTTACACTGGGGAGAGTTCAACCCTAATTGTTCTACCAATAAAGGCAAGTTGAAATGATCTGCTAGCCTCATAACGTGGGCAAACACGTCTGTCTAGCTGCCCATTAAACCACATAAACCATTGTCCCAGGTTTCAGTTTTTGGGATATGGTTGCTATCGGCTAGGTCAATCTTGTCCTGGGTTTCCCAAGCTGGCTGTTACTTCTACAGAGCAATTTGGAGATGTGCAAAAAACAAAGACACACATACACACACACACACACACACACAGAGACACACACACACACACACACAGAGAGAGAGAGAAAGAGGAAGAGAGAGGATCTTCTCTCTCCTCTTTAATACGCACACAAGCACATCCTGCCTCCACGTTCAGGCAATAAAGGCCTCTTCAGTCCTGCAACAACTCCATTAGAAAGCTTATGCTTAATCACACAGTTAACGTCTTTCTGTAGAATTGGTTGCCTGGCCTCCCCCACATCTGGATTCCCAGCTCCCCCACCCCACACAAGCTAAACATTTCCCATTGATTAAAAAATGCTGTTAGTGCAACTTTACTATCATCCGTGGTTAAATATAATTAGCTCAGCGTTTCAACAAAAGAAACTGGATCCAATTGCTCTGCAATTTTTGGTAAGAAACAGAATTTCTTCCTACTGTGTACAGATTAAACCAGGAGCAGCAGGACAGATCTGAGAAGTTAATAACACATCTCAAGCAGAAGTGGCAGAAAGTACATTAATTACTAGGTAATGGATATCAACACTGCAACGAACTACAATTACACATGCCTAAGTGATGCAGGGTGTAAACCAATCTGGGAGGACACACGCTGCCCTTCTTTTTTCATAAGGCACATTTTTCATAAGGCACATTCAAACTTCGGAACTGAGCTAGTCACGACCATGCAAGCTAGCAGGGAGGCTGCCACGACCAGACAGCGACCATCTAGCATCTCCCTTGGAGAAACAGTTGTGAGCTGGTATTCCAAACCTGTGTTTACAAAAACAGTAAAAGTGAATTGGAAAAAAAAAAAAAAAAAAACCAAAAAGAAAACCAAGACACCAAATACAAATAGGACCGAGACCACAAGGTTTTAGTTCTCAGAATACAGACAGATGATGCATTCACTGTATATACAGCACCTTTCCACAAGGCAACATTTTTCAAGGACCATCCTTCAAATGGATTTGAATTAACTCGATTATCCAGCCTAACCCGGAAGAGGCCTTACTTGTCCGATTCAATTCTAAATGCTCTTTGGAATTCAATTCCAATTCCTTTTAGATGTGGAAAAATGTGTACTGTGAAATTCTGGCTTCAGAATCCAGTCACACCCTAACATATACATAGTTTCCAAAGAAGTTATAGAACAAGTATGTAAAGATGGGGATCAACTTTTTGGGGAGAGAAGAGAAAACCAAGCTGTTGGACAAAAACAACAGCAACAATAATACACACACACCCGCCATCTCTCGTGCTATTATGAAGCCACAGCAAACTGGTCACGCTGGATCCATTCTAGAAAAGTCCGCCTGCCAACCTGGCAAAGTGCCAGGAATTAAGTGCCCCTCACATTTTGAGCTGAGTTATGTGAACCACATAATGAGAATGCATGGAACACGGGCTCCAGGCTGGAGCGGGACCTCACTTCTCCCCACAGGCAGCTTCCTGCAGACTTCTGCACGCCACTAACTCAACCCCAACAGGCCCCCATGCAAAATTTGGAACTGAAGCTTTTGAGTGACTGCTGAATGCTAAGTAAGAGTTTGGTGATTTTTTTTTTTAATTAAACAAAACAAAACAAAACAAAAACGTTTCTGCCATTCAGAAATAGCGGCCAACTGCCCCTATAGTAAATGACACCCACCTTCATAGGAAGGCCTGTGGAGAAGTGGCCTGAGCCACTGTGGGTGACCCAAGTCAGCACCATATCAGGAGGCTTTGGGCAGCAGACTCTGGAAGTTGGTTCCCTCATGGCACCCCAGACTGTAGGGCTCTGTAACACTGCTCGTAAAGCATTTAGAAACAATGGTATTTTTTTCCAAGAATAGGAGTGATGAAGCTTAGAAAGATACATACACATACAAAGGACATTTGAGCTTTTTCCAGAAATGAGTCAAATTCAAGGCTAGTGATGAACAGTAAAAGCGTCAGGGTTCTGGATTCTTCACACCGGCAGATCTGTGTTGCTTGACAGCTCCTCTGATTATGGAAGGATCCAGACTGTGTACTTTGTAGTCAGTGTTGTGAGAGTGGCATATCCTGTGTGTTCATCAACATGTTTATCAATACAGCAGCCCTCTTTAAATGCAAGGGAAAATTCATTACACCAAATCCCAAAGAGCCAGAAATCAAATTTTTGCTGACTTAATGAAGGGGTGAATGAGTGAGTGATTCTATAAGAAGTTCGTTTTAAACCTGAAATTTGACGTAACCCAGCTGAATTTGTGATTACTAAAAAGTGCTTAAGGCTGGGCGTGGTGGCTCATGCCTGTAATCCCAGAACTTTGGGAGGCCGAGGCGGGCAGATCACGTCAGGAGATCGAGACCATCCTGGCTAACGCGTTGAAACCCCGTCTCTACCAAAAATACAAAAACTTAGTTGGGCGTGGTGGCGGGCGCCTGTAGTCCCAGCTGCTCGGGAGGCTGAGACAGGAGAATGGTGTGAACCCGGGAGGCGGAGCTTGTAGTGAGCCCAGATTGTGCCATGCACTCCAGCCTGGGCAACAGAGTGAGACGCTGTCTCAAAAAAAAAAAAAAAAAGAGTGCTTAAAATGATTATATTTGTATTTCATTTTTCTTGGCTATATAGAGATATGCACTATGAAGTTGATGTACACTAGGTAGAACAGAGACAGCGTTTTGTGTGTGTGTGTGTGTGTGTGTGTGTGTGTGTGTGTGTCCCAGTGACGACTATACTTGCCTGACAGAGAGCTCCACACTTCCTTCTATGACAAGTTATCTGTGGTGAACTGAGGATCTGAAAGGCTCTCTCATGATCTAAGAAAGTCATTATTTGTTATCACTTAGCAAGGTATGGGCGTAAGAATCTCCCACCAATATTTTATTATTCCTTGTACTTTGCCATGTCCTGTCATATTCATATCATGTCGATCTTAAAACAATCTGCCCTTTAAGTAAAATGTACCTATTTTACAGGTGAGGAAATTGAGGCTGAGAAAGGTTAAAATGACTTGCCCAAGGTCATAGAGCTATTCCACTGGATTTGTAATGGTACAGCAGCGCCTCTGGCTGGCTCACTGACGTGGAGACAGGTAGCACCCATTGGTGGGTTTTTTATTACTGTTTTCCTACGATTTTCAGAGTCTCTCATCTGCAAATCCCTTTCACAGATCTTGCCCCTAGCAACTATGCTGCAAGGCAGCTAGGACCATGGCTGAGATCCAGCCCTATGCCCCTCCTCTATCTTCCTGCTGCTGCCTTTTTGCTATCTTTCTGATCATTATCACCTTTCCCAGGGAGAAGGCGGGAAATATAAACAGGCATGGAAAGAAATCAGTCAATTTTGGCCGGGTGCGGTGGCTCATGTCTGTAAACCCAGCACTTTGGGAGGCTGAGGTGGGCAGATCACGAGGTCAGGAGATCGAGACCATCCTGGCTAAAAATAGGTGAAACCCTGTCTCTACTAAAAATACAAAAAATAAAAATAAAAAATAAAAAAATTGGCCAGGTGTGGTGGTGGGTGCCTCTAGTCCCAGCTGCTCGGGAGGCTGAGGCAGGAGAATGGCGTGGACCTGGGAGGCGGAGCTTGCAGTGAGCCGAGATTGTGCCACTGCACTCCAGCCTGGGCGACAGAGCGAGACTCTGTTTCAAAAAAAAAAAAAAAGAAATCAATCAATTTTGCTACTTAGGTGAGAAGCCAGGAAAGCCAATGGTGGTCTTCTCTACACTGGGTCTGAGCTACCACAGAGGAGTCCAGACAGCCAGAGCCTTCCCCAACTAGAGAAAACAGAGGTTTCTTCACTCAGTCATGGATAATAGGCTCTTAAGGGTGCAGGAAAACATTCTACTCTCATAATGGTCTCTTTGAGGGTGGGGGGAGGCAAAGGCTATACAGATCCCAGGTACAACCAGATGTCTCAAAGGTTTAAACTGCAAATCTCGAATCTACTTTTAAAATGAACTACAGGCCCTGACCTAGTCTGAGAAGTGGAGATTCTTTTTCTTTTTCTTTCTTTTCTTTTTTTTTTTTTTTTTTGTTGAGACGGAGTCTCGCTCTGTCGCCCAGGCTGGAGTGCAGTGGCGCGATCTTGGCTCACTGCAACCTGAGAAGTGGAGATTCTCAATACTTCCCATTCTCTGCTTGTAAGACAAGCAGAAGGCCTGAAGCTGAGTCAAAACAGACTGAGTGAGTCTACTCGGAGCCCAGAGACCACACTTGAGATTCTGGATCTTAGCTCTAAAAAGGCCTTAGAAATTATCTTTTTGAACAGGTGTGTCAGAAAGCGATTGGCCTTTTGCAAATCCACCTAAGTGGACAGAGGTGGTTTTACTTAAATTTCCTTTTCTTTCTAAGTCACTTTCCACCTTGTGGAGGGTCCTGAGTGATGGAAGGGTGGGTTCCACAATGCTGCAGGCTATTTCACAGCCACATTTGTCTAGCTTCTGTTCTTCCCACAGACACGTTTCCACTGTCATGCTGGGCACTTGCTGCCCATGAGCAGACAGTGGGTCCCTGTGATATCGTGACAAAATCAGAAACGTAGATTTGGTCTTTGACCCCTTATGCCAACATACAGCTCCTACTGTCTTGGAATTTCCTGGGTGAGATAGGAGAGTCTTTTGGTCAAATTAGTTGACTTTCAGTGGGCTCCTGGCTGGAGTTGGTCACCAGGAAGACCAAATCATGATTAGAAGGTTGGATCATTCAGCCTTGCTCCACAGCCTTTGAGAAGGGCAGAGGGATTGGAGATTGAATTAATAATGGATCCTGCCTACGTGATGAAGCCTCCATAAAAATCCCTCAAGTGCAGGGTTCAGAGGGTTTCTGGGCTGCTGACTAGGCAAAGGTTCTGGGAGGATGGTGCACCCAGAGAAGCTCTGAACCTCTTTCCACATACCTTGCCCTGGGTACCTTTTCATCTGGCTGTTCATCTGTATCCTCTGTCATATCCTTATCCTTTATCATAAACCAATAATTGTAAATACGTGTTTCCCTGAGTTCTGTGAGCCATCCTAGCAATCATGGAACCCAAGGAGGGAGTTGTGGGAACCCTGATTAATGGCTGGAGGGTCAGATGCAAAGGTCACAACCTGGTACTTGTGACTGAAATGTGATGTGAGGGCAGTCTCGTGGGACTGAGCCCTGAGCATGTGGGATCTCACTCTAACTCCAGGAAGACAGCGTCAGAAATGAATTAAATTCTAGGATACCTTGTTGGTGTTCACTGGAGAATTGCTTGGTGTGTGGGAATGCCCCTGCCCCAACATCTCATGTCAGAAGTGAAGTATTGAAAGTGAGTATGGGTATTGTAGGAGAAAACAAGTCAGTCTGTGCTTCTTACCATGGAGTCCTCTTCTCCACCCTTAGTTCAGAGTGCTGTGCTAAGTGCAGACTGCAGAGCACGTACCCAGAGCCATCTGGTCTACCTGCAATGACATCTGCACATGGGGAGGGAGGATGCTTCATCCAACCTTGCAAGATAGTGGGGTGCTCGGCAATCCCATTCAGTGGCCATTTGGGAACATGCCAGTGGGTAGGGTCCTACAGTCGTCTCTTCTCATGGCACCCGGCACCTCCCTTGTGAAATTCCTCCCCAACACTTGCTCACTCACTGTCTTTTCCCCTTGACTGCATACTCTAGGGTGTTGAGGCCAGCTCTCATTTGCATAGCCTGGCACCCACAGCACTTGGCATAGTGCCTGGACACTTACGACTTTAGGGCAATTGAACCCTGACACTTTCTTCCTTCGATCTTAGCCAAGTCTGAGCAAAACTTTTCCTTAACTCCATTCTAGATGTTCACTTCTTATCCAACAAGCAGAACGCTGACCAACATACGGTTTTCCCTCTTGGCAGACAGCAAAGGGCACTCCCTGCTGGCGTCTCTGAGACAAGGCTGGACACATCTCTTCCTTTCAGAGTGTTACCATTCACCAGAAAGATGCCCCGTCCCTGACCGATGACTTTCCAAAACACTCTTGACAATTCCCAGGAGAAGAACTTCAGAACCTCAGACCTAGCTCTGAACTCTCTGGCTTTGAGGACCAGTTCAATAGTGAAACCCACAAAGGTCAAAACTGTGACATCCTGTTCCCCTGGGTGAAGAAAAACGTTCTCATTATAACAAAGGCATTACATCTGCCTGGCTGACGCGACTGCTGAGCCAATACTGATGCAAAACGGCGGCATGGGTGGTTTTTTTTTTTTTTTTTTCCCGAATTTTTCAGCACTTTTGTGGTATTTATTTTGTAGACAGAAAAAGATATGCCACAGACTAAGAAAATGACAATCCTGACTCCAATTCCCAAAGGTCTTCGCTGCCTTCCTTCTGGAGGGCAAGAAGACATCTACTCTTGAGCAGAAGACGGTCAGCAGAGTTTGAGGTTGCCAGATGAGGCTGCCTGCTTTCCTCTAAGACAGCGGTTGTTCACCCTGGCTGCACCGGGAGGTTGAAAAATATTTACATCTGCGCCCTACCTCTGACTAGGGGAATTTGAGTGTGCGAGGATGGGGAGGGCATTAGTAATTGTTAAGAGTCCAGATGATTTTCCCATGCAACCCCAAGCTGAGAGCCTCTTTCCCAGAGAGCCAAAGCAATGAACTGAACGTCCATTTTGAATTTCCATGTGGAATATGTGCCCGGGTGGCCACTAGGGTGGCGTGTTGAATCATTAATGAGATCGCATCTCCACTGCCTGTGTCTTGTGGTCTGCCCGCTGAGAATATGCCCCGTGACCGTAACAACAAAGGAAGAACAAACAGGGCAGAATCCAATAACATTCCTGGTGGAGACAAACATTTAGACAGTCCCACATTCATTTCTTTCTTTTTCCATTACATCACCGCTGTCCCTCCACAGCAATTCATATTTATCTCAAAAAGCCATTAAAACAATTTTCTTCTTTACTGTTATTTGCTCTAGGAGAGTGACATCATGGGCTGGCTTTCCATGTAATTTAGAAAAGAAAAATGGATTATTCCATTTTCATCTCCAGTAGTAGTAATTAGGCCAGAAGCAAGCACTACAAAAACAACCTCTAAGATAACAGCAGGTACCTTGGTCTCCTGGCTTCTGTGTTAGCAGCCAGCAAGGACAGCTTCATTATGCACAGGACCCTGCTCCTATACTGTGGCAGGTACCTCGAGTCTGAGATGGACTTTTTATTTTTTTTCATTTTTTTTAAAACAAATAAATGACAAGACAAAGAATATGCTTCTAATGACTGGAAACCAAAAAGACAAAGGGGTTGCTATAATATCATGTTTTGATATTTTTAGCTCTGTTTGCAAAGGCTAAATTACAGTAGGCCCCTGGCCTTGCTCCAGTAGCAACTGCCTCGTAACACACCATAACCATCTCAGGCTGCTCCTCCCCCCGAGGAACTACAACTCAAAATTACAGATTATACAGAAATAAAACCCCATAACTGTTTGTTTGTTTGTTTTACTTAAATGATCCTGACTTCCTAGCATAACACCCTTGAATTCTGAAAATATCTCAAACAGCAGTTCACCTGGCACACATGCAAGATTTCACGTTGTTTGCAGGAAGCGATCCAAGCCAAGGTTTCAGGGAAAAAAAAAAATCATTTCAGGGGATGGACAAAAATGACCAGCTGCTCCCTGGCATAGAAGGCTCTGCAGAAGCCCAGCCTACTTGATGGAGCTCAACCGCAGTGCTTCTCCACCTTCTCTTCTCCCTCGGTTCTGCTGCGAGTCAATGGAAACCTACACACTCCAGGTTCTGCTGAATGATGGGCAAAGGGGGTGGGCGGGAAGCCAAATCAACAAGTTTCTTTTACTACATCCTCATGCTTAACAGGAAACACGGTGACTTTCTTTACTAGCACGACATACTGACCACACTCAACAGGCAGGAGGATTTTATGTGTGTTTATCTATGATAAGAGCACTAAATATTTTTTTATAAGAGATTTAACCTGATCACAAGATTGATCAGTCTCAGGAATAAAATGTCCGAAGGTGAGAACAGAATCAGGGTAAGGGAGCCCACGTATTTTTGATAACTCAGTAATTGCACATTTGACAGGAAGAATACACTCCAGCAACCTCTTATGAACACCTGGAACTCTTTCAGTGGCACAGGGTTTGGCAATAACAAGAAAAAAAGAAAAAAGAAAAGAATTCCAAGTCCAAGGTATGACATGCGCCAATTTAAAAATACTACGTAGATGTAAGGAGCAGAAATGAAACGTTCTGAAGCAAGAAGTAAAACATTCTGAAATAAGATTTTTTTAATCTACAAAGAAACTCCCTGTAGTTTACAGTTTTCATTTTATAAGATGAAAGTAATCATCTCTTAGGGGGCTATTTTGATTCCCTCCTCTCTTCTAGGTGGCAGAGATTTTCTTTTTTTTTCCTAAAATGGATGGTCTCTGTAGATCACGATCATGTGTAATTCAGTATTGTCCCTCAACTCTCTTCTCTGTGAGATGGCAGCGAAGACAGAGTCCAACTTCCCACATATTCTTGTGACGGAGCTTGCACAAACACATTCACAGGGAGTGAGAGTTGTGCATCTCAATGGACAAGAAGACACAGTTTAATTTAAACTCTCAAAAAAGCCCTAGAGGAACTATCAGGGAACAGACAAGGCCCAGAGAGAATTTATGGCTGACTTAACCTTGTAAAAATTCCCTGGGCCAGCAGAGTCCAGTGAGCTTGGGCTTCACTGTACAATCTGTGGTGAATTTTCTTTCCAGAAACTGCACTGTATAAGCAGAGCCCTCAGTGACCCTCTTTGTTTGGAACTGGTACAGCTATCTGCAACTGCGAAAGCAATCATTTTAAGTGCTCATGATGAACACCTAGGGCAACCACTGGCACAATAACACAGGCAGCTTCCAACGCAAAAGTGCTGAATGCCAAGTGGGTTTGAGGCTTTGTATTGGCTGCTGTTGACAAAAAGTAAAATCAGTTCAGGGGAAGAAATGCTCTGGAGTTTCTCTTCATTGCAGATCAGTAACATGGGTTGTGTGTCTGATTCTTTCATAATCCCTGCAAAACTCTGCAGTTCCAAGTTCACTCCCACCGTGCATGATTTGGGATTTTGTACCAGTGCCAGGAAAATTGGGCAACATAAAAGGGGCCCTCGGACTTCATGTCTTGCTATTGGAACAGTCCCATGGAAACTGGGGCAGCTGGTAACCTGGAGCGAAGCAGAACTAAAGAGGAGGTACAATCTCATTCTCTGAAACACCATTTAGCTCCATGATTGCATTCATGCTGTCAACTCCAATGTGGTGAGAGATTGTCCAAGGCTGCGTTCCTAAGCTTGGTGTTCAAAGGCTGCCTTAGGAAGCTCAGCATGGCCTGCCCCATGTGTGACCTCAGGCGCTGATAGGAATAACATCAGCTGCAAACCAGCCTTGTTGCTGGCCATAGTCTCTCCAGGCATGGGGCACTCATGGTTCTGCCTACAAGGTATTAATTAGTAGGCACACGTGAAACCTAGTTTCGGGCACAGTGGGAAGGATGGAGCTACATACAGTAATGAATACATATAGTAATGAACACTGAGTAATGATATTTTACAAATCACATTGCTAAAAGCTACAACTACATTTTCACTTTTAAAATGCATTTACTAGAAATAATTCTCTTTCTAATACATGTTTATATATGCAGAAAAAGTCTGAAAGGATAGTTTCATTCTCAACTGTAAGGGCTACACCACAGACTTTTCTTCACGATATCTAGTAAGTTTCACCCAGATATGCAGCGGCTTCTCAGAGCGGCAGTTCTGAGGGAGACGGTGAACTGAAAATGGAGACTTTTCACTGTGAACTGTCACTGTGAACTGTCACTGTGAACATTTCTGCAGTTCTGGATACTGCCTAATTATCTAGTATTATTTTATTTCCAACAGGTGCTTACACACAAAAAAGTGAATTGTTAGAATACATAAACATCTCATTGAAGAAATATATACAATTTAAATATATACAATTCAAAATATATATACAGAGTGTAACTCCTAATTATAAACTACAATATTTCTGACTATTAAATTTGAGAAGATAGATGAATGTAAGTTTTTAAAAATTCTCTCGTTACCTTTTACAAATAAGCTGCAACAAGCTATCGATGATATTGGATGATGAATCTTATGGAATTCTCACAGGCATCAGTATGTAATTTAAAAAGATTAAATAAATCACTCTACTCAATAAAGGTCTACATTGTATCTAAAAACCCCCATCTTGCATCAAAGGAGATGCTGAGTTTTACGTTTCACTTGGTAGCACCCGTCTCTAGAGATAACTATTGTTAGAAATAGTGTGTTGTTATTTATTATTAAAGAAACATGTCTGAAACACAAAACTTGATGTTTTAGATAAACACAGTTATTAAGCTGTCTGCCATTTTGGGTGCTGTTGTTTGTTTTAATAATTCAATTGAGAAAAAATATGCCCTCAACAACCCTACTTAACCCAATAAATAGAGAGGCTGTCATCCACTTCATTCATCCAGTGTTCTCTGGACAACTATCTACAGCATGTCTACTATACATCTCGGTAAAACATATTAATTAATGAGAAGGAATGATATCTAAGCTGTGCCCCTGGGTGAACTCTATAATTTGGCTTGCAAAACCACAATTTAAGAAGACAGTTTTAAAAAGCAACCAGGATAATGTATAATGCACACGGATTGCCTTATTACAGGAGCAACGAAGACAGAGGGACAAGGGGAGAGAAGAAGAGAAAGGTGGGAGCGTGTCATGAGAACATACACATCTTCTTAAAATTCTGTGCGACCAAAGGGGAAGGGAGAATAGAGCACTTCTGCTGTGCACTGAAGTACAATAGTCTCAGTTGCAGTTCATGCAACTGAGTAGTGAGCTCAACTGGCCACGTTTTTGATGGATTCACATTTTTTTCATGAAATAACTACTGACAGAGAAACGAAGTTATCCAGACTTGGGTCTCTGGAAGACATTTTCCCAGCAATGAATGAAGTAAGCCTGTCATTTTAAGGAAACAACCTGGTAGTATTTGTGGCTAACAATAAAATTCAAGCTTTCAAGCGAAAAATTGCTTTTTGGAAACTCTGTATCTACCAACGTGAGCTTAACAATTTTCCAATACTTAACGACTTGTCTGATGAAACTGGCGATACCAATGTATACAATTTTTAAATATTATATATATTGTTATTGTCAACACTGCATCATTCAGTGAACCAATATTTTCTAAATGACCAATAGATGATTTCAGATTCCACATTGCAATCAACTTTTAATAAACTTCTGCTTGTCAAATTTTGGTGTAGTATTAAAGAATACCCACAATTATCTTTGAAGTCTATTAAAATATTCCTCCCTACGTATCTGTGTGAGACTGGATTTTCTTCATACATTTCTATTGAAGGATATTCAGTAGATTGAATGCAGAAGTAGATATGAGAATCAGTTGTCTTTTATTAAGGAAGATATTAAAATAATTTGCAAAAATAAAAAAGTGCCTCTTGATACTTTTTGTTTTGAAAAATTTATTGGTTTTTCATAAAATATATTATTTGTGATAACATATGTATTACTGCTATTTTAAGTGAATTAATAAATAAATATTCAAGTTTTTCAGTTTTTCCGTATTTATAATCATCGATTCAGAGAGCCAACACGAATAAAAGATCTTTGGGGTCCTCAGTAATGTTTAGGAGTATAGAGAAGCCTGAACCAAAAATACTTAGAGCTAATGATCTAGATGGTGATTTAAAAAAAGATACGACTTCCAAACAACTTAATGCCACTGTCTGACTAGGATGCGTATTATGTACCGAGAAAGTAGGAAAAAAGAGGACAGAAGAATGTATTGACAATTGCTCCAAACAGAACCAATACAAAGAAAAAGTTGTTGTTTATTTGGTTTGTTCGATGTGGAAATAAACTTTGAACATTTTCAACTTGGGTGTGGGCATCTGCTCAACAGTGAAGTTCTAATGAACTAAATTTCAAATGCCCTAGGTGCTCTCTCTAGGCTTTTGAGCCTTTCATTTCTCTGTTGGACCCAACAGTGCAAATGACATGCTGTGTGCCTCAGCTTTTTAAGCAGAACATGCCAGGGTGTCTGACTTTTTTTTTCCTTAGGGAAACTTCTTTTGTCTTTAAGTCTTCATTGCTTCTCTCTGGGGTGACCCTGCAATATATATTCCAAACTGAGTGGCAAGAGGTACAATTAAAATAATTATGCTGGAATGACATGTGTAAACCATGACTGTCCTGGGCAACCCAGGATATCCAATCACCCAATTTCTTCCCAGGCCATCACCTACAGGTCTAACTAGTGCCTTTTCCATTCCCTAAAGCATCTACTCCAAGCCTTCCATGTGGAGATGCCTACCTTCTCCTTTACCAAGAATGTTGAAGACCACCAGCCTGCCATGTTTCTCCATCTGAACATTTCCCTCTTTGCCCACATATTCCTCCTTCTCTACCACCTCAGAGGAATAAAGGTACAAGGCTGTGGTCTTCCTTGATTACAGCTTAATCCAACAAGTAGCTCTTTGCTTATATTCTCTCTCTTCCTTATTTTCTCCTTCCCCTGAGCCACAAAAATTCTAGTCTTTCTACAAAGTTTTCCCTAGACCTCAAGATTATTGCTTTCTCTTTTCTTTTCACTGTCTATTTGCTACTTGCCCACGTCACGACAAATCTGTATTTCTGAGAGCCTTTCTCATGCCACCACTTAATATAGCTGTCTCTGAGGTTCTCTACTTGGTCCTCCTATCATCTCTTCCTACTAGTTCTCAATTGGCATTACCTTCCTCTGCTCTAGTGTGTCATTCACACAACTAACTTAGGGTCATTAACCCCCAATATGTATTTCTAGTACTCACCTCGCTGTCTTTGGTCACCATTTTAATTTTCATCTATGTTTTGTACATCTTATCTGAATGGGCGGCTACTACCTGAAACTCAACATGCCCCACACAGAACCCAATATCTCCCTTGATCCTTACTCCCAAGCCTCTGTCCTCTCATGTTCTCTCCTTCTGTTAATGTCTTCTTTTTAGTTAGTCTCAACATTTTAGTCATCTTTTGTCCTTCTGTTTTCATTTCCCCATATACGTGTTCTCCCAGTTGTCAAGTCCTACTGACTTTAATTATCAACTCTAAAATATGTTCCACATCCGTCTCTCTTCCCTTTCCCAGAGCCACTTTCCAATTTTAGGCTTGTGTGTCATTTGCTCAGACTCCAGAACCAGTGTTGTAACTGGTCTGCTTGCCTCCTCTTTCCCTCCACCAATCTTTTGTGCACACCTTTGTCACAGTGTGACTCTGATCGCAAATGTGGAGACAGAGGAGTCTTCAGAGAATGTCTCCATCAGCAAGCTGAGGGCTGAGAGGAAGAGAGTGGAGGAATGGGGAGGAGAGGAGAACCAAGAGTACATACATGTGCCAGACACCCAAGGAGCAGAGGGCGTGAAGAAGGAGGTGGTCAACAGGAAAGGACCCTAAGAGATGTGAAAAATTTTGAGAATGAAGAAAAGGACATATAAATGGGCAACTAAAGACCAATGGGACCTTGCAGAAAGAAGGTTTGGTTCATTAGTGTGGGTGGGTGCAGGAGCAGCCTCAAAGCTCCTCAATTTCCTATGGCTATCACTTGTATTCTACCTTAGCAAGTCCCTACCTAGGAGGCATTCTAAGACTGCTTTTTTTTTGTTTGTTTTGTTTTTGTTTTTGTTTTTTTTAGATGGAGCCTCACTCTTTGTCACCCAGGCTGGAGTGCAGTGGCATGATCTCAGCTCACTGCAACCTCCACCTCCTGGGTTCAAGTGATTCTCCTGTCTCAGCCTCCTGAGTAGCTGGGATTACAGGTACCCGACACCATGCCCAGCTAACTTTTGTATTTTTAGTAGATACAGGGTTTCACTATGTTGGCCAGGCTGGTCTTGAACTCATGACCTCAAGCGATCCACCCGCCTTGGCCTCCCAAAGTGCTGGGATTACAGGCATGAGCCACCACACCTGGCCAAGCTATTCCCTTTTTAAAAATTGAAATTCCAATATACAGCTCTCTAATGACCATTTTCAATTCTTCCACTTCCTCTCCTTCCTCACTGCCTGTGCACTTGCTCCTGGATGTTATGGAGCCATCTAGTGTCATCCTCTCTGGGATCTCCTTGGCTGCATCTTTTCATTCTATGCACTCAAACCCTGTAGTCCACCACTTCACTTCCTGTGCTGGTAGCATCCTTTACTCTCTCTCACCTGCTTTTTGTTACACCACAGCTTCCCAGCCAACCCCAAAGGTTCTGAGGGAAATGGAGCTTGCTGCAGGAAATCCCCAGCCCTAAGTGTCTATAACACATGATCTCCAATCCCCAGCAGACCCCCAGTGTCATTCAGGAGTCCTCCTCTAGATGCCCCTTCTTCTTTCTCTCATTCTTTTAGAGGCCAGTTTAAACCATCACTCCTATCCTCGTGACCTTACAATTCTGTCCCATTTCTCAGCAGACGCCTTCCTCCTTTATCAAGAAAGTGAGGTGACCAGGTATAAACTTCAGCTTTCCTCCTTCAGTCTCAACTAAAACGTTTAACTCTGTGTGTTTGTGTGTGGCGGGTGTGTGTAGTTATAGACACTAGTACACGGATGTGAATATGGATATGTGTGTATCCATGCTTACAGCCAAAGTCAACACAATTTTTAAGTACCCCAAATGACATTCATTGCATTTTGTAATGCATTATCTCATTTAATCCCCTTCACATGCTTCTTTTGCTATTTCAGAAAAAGGGGCTTATCTTTGCATCTGCTGATTTCCTGAAAGACCTCTCTGCTTCTTTCTTCTAACTTCATCCTCTCCACTAGCTCCTGTCCCTCAGCATGTCAACATGTTCAAGACTCATATCTTGAAACCCCCCCATCTGTCCTCAACCACCAGTCTTCTCCATATAGTCCTCAAAATTCTTATTTCTCTTAACTGCCAAACTTTTGAACGAGTAATCATTGTTTGTTATTGCCAATTTCTCATCTCTCATTTGCTCCTCAACCCATCAGAAACTGGAGTCTATCTGCATCATTCCATTAAAGTTAGAACTTTGGCTGGAACTATCTGAGGGCCTATTCTGTGCACTTCAATTGTGGCAGGTGTCCTACATTTATTCTCTTATGCAATTCTTCTTGCTATTTTCCCTTACAGTAATTGTCAAGGCTGAAAGCCAACTGAGAACATGGACTATCTCTGTTTTGTTCAGATATGCATTCCCACATCCAAGCACATAGTAGAAGCTCAATAAATATTTTTCAATTAATGACTGAATAAATAACCAAGCAATGCCTTAAGGTCAATCCTTCCATCCCCATTTAATAAATGAGAAGGTAGGGCTCAATGTGGTTACACAGCTTTCTCAATGTATCACACAGGAAGCACAGTTACAGAGCCAGGATTCATTCCAGAAACAATGATCAAACCTGTGAGCTTTCTACTTTCTGTGATCCTTTTCCTTCTATTACCCTTACTGCCACCTGTACACACAAGACACACTCTCAGATTTACATATCTAACCCAGTCCTTTCTTCTTAGGGCCAGATTCAGACATATAACTGTTCACTTTAAGTTTCTACCTGAAAGTTTATCTCTAACAAAACTCAGTATTTTCCCACTCAAACCAATTATTTCACTCATAATCTTAAAAGTGTCACTATCTATCCACATATCCAAGCCAGAATCATGACAAACATCTTATCCATCACATTTGCCACACACACACACACACTCTCTCTCTCTCTCTCTCTCTCTCTCTCTCTCTCTCTCTCCGCCTGCCCCCCAAACCCCCACCAAATCCCAGTAATAACTTTCTGTCAATTCTCTCTAAACATCTCCTCTACCTATCCTTTCCTTTAAGTCACAGACATTGTGGGTGGCCGCGGTGGCTCATGCCTGTAATCCCAACACTCTGGGAGGCTGAGGCGGGTGGATCAGGAGGTCAGGAGTTCGAGACCAGCCTGGCCAACATAGTGAAAACTCATTTCTACTAAAAATACTAAAATTAGTTGGGTGTGGTGGCGGGTGCCTGTAGTCCCAGCTAGTCTGAGGCAGGAGAATCACTTGAACCTGGGAGGCGGAGGTTGCAGTGAGCCAAGACTGCACCACTGCACTCCAGCCTAGGTGACAGAGAGAGATTCTGTCTCAAAAAAAAAAAAAAAAAAAAAAAAAAAAAAAAAAAATCACAGACATTGCTGCAGTTTAGGCTCATATAAACCTCACCTGAACTACCAGCAGTTGAATCTGTCTAGCTTGACCCTCTACAATTCATTCTCCTCTTATACCAGAGTCATCTTTATAAAGCACAAAGATGAGGATGAGGTCACTGCCTTTCTTCACACTTTGCAACGGCTCACTATCCCAGCCAATGAGATAACTGAGTAAATGCTCTTAATACCGGCATGCACAGACCTCTAGAGTTTCATTCTGCCTATGTTTCCAATCTCTGCTCCAGTCACATTATAGTCCTCCTTACAAACTCCTACACATGCTGCAAACCCCACTCTCCTCAACGAAGTCTTCCCTGATCCTTAACACTCCTCTTTGGAACTTCTACTGTACATTCCGATTTCTATAAAGGATATGCCATGTTATGTGCCAAATATTTGTGTACTTGCTTGTTTCCTTTCAAGATGCTTGAAGGAAGGACCAAATTTTTCATCTTTTTATGTTCAGCATCTAGAACAATGGACAGCAATGAATGTTCAATATAGTTTTGTTGATTAAATGAATAAGTAACAGTTACAAATGCTCCATGTTCCTATATCTGAGCCAATTTCATAAAGAACATGAATAAAAGCAAAATCAACCTGGCTAAGGATGGGCCTAGTGCATAAAAAGCAAAAGCATGTAAAGGTAGTGCTTGCCTGCCAAGGCAAAGTGTTCTGAAGGAGAACAGGTTGGAAATATGCATGTTTAAAACATCACATGGATATTTTTCGAGCACATTACACTGATTTGTTTCATATGTTGGCTTGGAAAAGAGAAGTTGCCAAGGGGATTGTGGCAGTTGTAGTTTCCACTTGTTAAAAGAAATGGAAACCATAATGCCCAAAGCAGAAATGCACAGATGCAGTATGGTGGAAGCACAGCCCATCCACAGTAAGACTTCTGCAGTCTTTGCACCTGGGTTCTGTTTGCAAAGGCAGGGCCTGTAACACCCTACACATGGGGTACATCAAAGAAGTAAGGCCAGAGCTGTGATGCTGAAGTTCCAATAGCAACTTTGCAGCACCCCAGGCTCCCATGAGAGATGCCCTCCTAAAACTCATTAAACAGGATTCTTAAATTTTTGGATGCTTTCAACCATTTCTTATACTTTTCTGGAACTTACTGCAAATGCACACTTAAATGACCCATTCTAGGGTGTGTCACAGGCATGCTTTATGTACTTAGAGATGATCAAATGCCCAATGTGCCTCCTCCATTCCCTTCCCCTCCCACCTCCAAGCCTGCAGCTCTGCTGGGGATCTTTCTGCTCTGTGGTTGATTCCTACATCCATTTTCCATCTTTCCCAAGTCAGCTGCTCAGCCCCGTGGATTGGTGAGCTGATGGGATTTAGAACTTGCTACACTGGGGATAAGAACAGACCACTATAACTGATGAGTAACAAAGCTCAGGAAACTGAAGGCCAAGAGCTGCTGGTATGGGCCGGCTCTGCTAGCAAAACTTGCCCCTGCATGAAAAGCTTTCCATGAAAGCTGATGACAGAAGCGGAAGGGCAGGAAAAAAGAGACAGCTGCAGATTCCTTTTTTCCTATCATTTCAACTTCATGCAATAGTGAGTGGAATGCTGGGCTCTCAGAATGTGTGCACCAATCAGGAAGTTCTGTGGCTTTTTCTCCACAATGGCAAACCTGCCTTAAAAGTGAAAAATTCATTGAGTTTCTCAAGTAGGGGAATGTCTCCTGACCATATCCAATTGACAAGTCATTTTCAGCCTCCCCAGGAGTGAGTATATTTTCACTTACAGGCAGTGCTTTCAGGATCACGAAGACGGTCAATTCAATTTGGCCGTATTTTCTCTCTTGAGCTCTGATATGTGCTGCCTGACTGGGTTGTGGTTTTTGAAAATTGACAAGGGTCCCACAGCTTCATTCTCTCTTTTGCAAGAGATTTTCTATCTGGACTCTATACTTCTGTCCATTTGGTTGCAGCTAGCATTTTTCAAGTTAGGGCCATACCCCTTGTCCATTTAGGATTCAGGTCTTTAAAAGCCAGAGGACTGATAGATTCATTATTCTTAGGCTTGTCATCTCAGAATGTCAACATGGCTCACGAGTTCCCACTGAGGAGCACCAGCACCATTACCTGGCTTTGTACAGTTTTGTGCTCAATATTGGTTTGTCTCACTGGCCACATCCTGCTCCTACTACTTATTAGATCAAGGTCACATCCATTAGCCAGGCATTCGAGGTCTTCACACTTTAACTGAACACACCTCAACTATCTGGGTTTCCTCTCCCATGATTCTTGATGTGGACAATCAGGATGAGGCTTTGATCACCCCTTCCTTCTCGCCCAGCCCATCTTTCCCCTTCTTCCTAGTCTGATGATATTCTATCCTGAATCCACTCAAACTCTTCCCACATCCCTCTTCCTTCACAAGGTCTCCTGATACTGCTTCAGTTTCCAGAGCCTGTGCTCTCTCTCTCTCTTGTTCTCTCTTTCTTTCCATGTCCCTGCAATACAAACTGTCCAACAGTTTGTGAACAGAAAGAAGATAACTCCATCTTTTTTGAACTCTAACTGGCTGATGTCAGTTTGTCTTGCCTCCTCAAATGAGTTCCAAATTTCTTAATGGCAGGGAAAGGGTCCTATGATGTTGACTCCTCCCAGTGCCTATATTGGTGCTGGCATATGAATGAAAGATGCTTAATAAAGACTTGTTGCGTTGAATTAAATATAGCAACTTGGATGAAAAATTATACTCTCAACAGGAAATCCCAAATGAGCAGGCTGGTGTCACAGCTCAGACAGGCATGCATATGAATCTGAGGGACTCATGCAGTTTCCATATAGACAGGGCCACCACCAGCCCTTTGCCACAAACCATTCATTTGCCTCGCCAAACAAATTAATTATAAATCATTTTAAACTAGGATGTACGGCTCCATCCATTTTTTTTCAAAAAGGACATTTACATTGCTTGATATATTAATTAATATTCTTTACAACTCAAAGATAAATTCACCAAAATTAGTCTTTCCTAAAAGAGTGATTTACCTTTATTTTTTGCAGTTGATTTTTACCATAGAAATGTTCATTTCTTAAAATTTAAAATAAAGCAGACCTTGTATTCATTTTCCTTTCAGTTCTAAACTAGCTGGGCAAATGGAGTACACTGCTGCCTTGATTTTCCCCACTGCCCACTTTGTGATCGTTTTCATCCTCTTAAATTCTCACTTTTATGCAAATGACCCCCACATATATGCTGCCCAATTTTACCTTTCTTCTCAGGCAATCCCACATCTACTACGAGAATATCTCGTTTTCAAATAAAATTCAATAAAAGAAGTCCACAACTCCATATTCCAAAATTCTATTTGTGAGGCTGTTTGAAATTTATAATTCATTTTCCATAGAAACTGAATTATAAATAGTAATTCAGTTTGTTCTCTGGCTAGGAAACAAAGTTTGGCTAATCCATCTGCAATGAAAAGTAGCAGAAAGCAATATGGTAACAGTATAATTAAATGAAACACTAAAAAGTGAAGGTAAAAAAATAAGTTTTTCCTAGTTTTTTGTAATTAAAGAAAAATACTTTTATTTAGAGACAGACAGGGAAATAGAAATTGTGGAGATCTCCAGGGCTTCGATCACTGGCACCCAGTTCTAAATCTTGCAAGTTTTACACCTACCTCCTCAACTCAGCCACCAGCCCTTCTGATCCTTCCTTCATCTTATTTCTTCCATTTATCTATTCTCCCACTTCCTCTGCCCCGTCCTCAGCCAGATGTTATCTTTCCTTATTTAGATTATTATAATGGTTTCCCAGTGGTTTTTTTTAATCCAATCTCTTCCTTAATATCACTATGCATGTGGTGCTCCGATGAACCCCTCAACATACGTTTACTCTTGTCATTGTTCTCATCAGCAAGATGTCACATGCCCATCACATCAGAAAGGCACAGCCCTAGCCAGCCTTTGCTGTGGGAATGTGCACCCTTGTCTTGGAGGAAGGCCCCCCACTGGCAGGCCCCACCCAGGGTCCAGCAGAGGTACTGGCTCCCATTCAAAGTAGTCCAGGCACCTTCAAATGACTTTCAGGATTCTTGGTCTGAAGGAAGCATAAGCAATTTGTTCTCTTTGGAAGTCCCCAAATATTGGTCTGGTCTTGAAGACCAGAAAGTGATGTTCCACTTTGGTCACTGCAGGATCCTTTTAGAGAAGAGCTGAGATGCTGGAGCTCTCAGCCCAAGGAGGAGAGTGAGGAGGTGAGACAGTTACTCATTGGCTTCTGCTTTATCTTGCTGCCCACTGACCCCTCTGGGAAGAGTCAAGAGCCCCATTCATATGGCTGTGCAGAGAATCAGCGCAGCGGAGTGGAGGGACCCTTGCCTTGGAGCAAAGCAGCTTTCCTGAAACTTGGAAGAGTCTTCACTGTGAACAAAAGGGATAATAATTCCCTCCACCCGGAACTGCGGCAGGGATTGAGTGAGCAGGTTTGAAAGTACCTGTGGTGATGCCTGATGAAAACATTCATACAGCTATGCATCAATTCAATCTAAGATAAGGAGATGTACTAAAGCTTTGCGTCAGAGCCTTTGAATCCTTACCTAACTTGAGCAAAAATTTTCACTTGGATGAATGCCCACTTTCTCACCTTGGGGCTGGAATTCAAGCAGAATCTTGTTTGGTATTCTACCCTTCATTCTGCCTCACTAAGAGAATTACTAATTCACAATCAGATCCAAAAAATATACAGAAATTAAGAGGACAGAAAAATCCAAATGAGATATGGAGTTTGATCTGATTAACTTGGGGAAAAAAAAAAAAAAAGCTTGGCAAACAAACAAAAAATGACCTGGCCAGAACTGGCCCAGGTGACTGATCTGGCCAGCTGGGAGTAGGGAGGTGGCCTGTCATCATGGTGACATGAGCATCATAATCCTGGGACGGGAAAGCAGAGATAGAGGCGGTTGCTGGGAGCCACACCTGCACGTCCGAACTGCCCAGTCCAGATGACCAGGGCTCTGTTGTCCCTCGGTCCCTACGTCAGGCTTCTCCTCGAATTCCATTAAGGAAAGTGAAAGGAGGGGAGAGAAGATGTTTATCTGCTTCCATTCTCTGTGTGGTACTAAAAATATATTTTATTTTAATATTAATATATTAATATATTAGGATTAATTGTTGTAAGACATGATATTTGTAGAGCATTCATTCATTTTTAAAGTGTTTTCACATGCAGTATTTTATAAAACTCTAACAACTGGCACAGGTATGATTGTATTCTTCCCACTTTGAAGAATACGGAGCTTAGATTAGTGGCCATGGACAGGCAACTTATACCCTCTGAACCATGCGTTTTTCATTGGCATAATGTGGATGATAAGACTTGCCTGACTATATGAAACTGTAAATGACATAGCTTTAAATGTTATAGAAATGGCATCATGCAAATTCCTGGCCAGTGTCATTCTCACCATATAGCGTCTGGCACTGAGGTGCTGCCCAATAAGTGATATGTCCTATCTGGCTCTATTACGTATTTGTAGAGGAGTTGTCCCTGTTACAAGCTTCCGGGGTTGTTCAGAAACTATGAGAGATGGCTGGAAACAAAGACTGTAATTGCAATCTGCGTTTCTGAATCTCCCATTAGCAGAGTCGTCCCACCTACTGTGCTGAGAGGTGACCTCATTAGAGAAGAGGAATCATCAGTAGAAAACTCAAAGCCTCCAGAACCCCTCTGGCAGTTGAGCCTGTGCTTGGGGAAAGCTTCCAGCAGCTGTCGCTGACAATGGTCTTCTGTCCCCCACTCCTGCAAAGGCCTTTGCTCCTCCCATGAGCTAGCTGTTTTTGTTTTGTTTTATCCTCAAGCAAGATGGCTGCTGATTGCAATGAGCTCAGAATAGCAGAAAGTAATTAAACATTCATTTAAAAATCTATCGCGCACTTTAACATCTACATCAAGAACACTGTTGGGGTAAATAAGCTGGCATCACCTTTAGCAAGGCAAGGAAAAAGAAGAATTCAGACAGTCTGTTGCACATGGTGTAGGAACAGATAAAATAAACTGAATTGCAGCTGGCCTTTATACAAGTTTTGTAGGCCTTTTCCTGAAAATGCAATTGATCACTGCAGAAGCCAGCATATTTTCAAGAGAATTTGGTAGCAATATAATGGCACAACTAGGAAACTTATCAATTGAGATCATTCTTCAGGAAAATGGATCTCATGTTTTCAAAGAGGCATGCCCATTCCTAAACAGCTCCCTGTAGAGGCCAGTGACAAATGGTGTTAAAGGGTTGACACTTTAATAAGCAGGGTTTTTTTTTTTTTCCCTAATGACACAGACCCCTCACTTATCCCACTGTATTAGGAACCTTTCCATATTGATGATCTAGGGTTTGAACCAGCTAGTGATAGGCAAACCAACCTGTTAAGGTAGTAACAGAGGACCCTTGGCTTCCCTCTATCCCCCAAAGTCTTCGCTGGACCTTGTCCAGTCCCAGATGGCCTGTGCCTAGCAACCACTGCCATCAACTCCATCACTGCCCTGGTCCCAGTAGCTCACGATCATTCACTACAAGCAAATTCCATTGGAATATAGACAGATATTCTCTGCAAGCAAGTTCACATTCAAAGATATTTTCTGGGAGTTTTGTTTTAAACTCTTGTAGAAAAAGTAATACTGAAAGCCCATTATTGAAAAGAAGTTAACTTCATTATGTGATCTATATTGTCACTCCTGAGCTGTGTGTTCTGGGTCCAAACAATACTTTATATCAATTTGGAAGAGTGTCTAGGTGGCAACAGGAATCCAATGAGGAATATAATAAAATAGGTTCATTTAGCAATCAGATTACCTTATTATCATTACCACATTACCCATTTTATCTTAAAATTTATGTTCATTTTCAGAACCAACAACCCATTCTGCTCATTGTATTCAAAGGCAAAATACATATTTTATGTTTAAAGTAACTTGTACTCCAACCTAGGAAATAAATATCCAATCAATTTACTTTCTCTTTTTCCCCCAACACTGAAAGCAAATGTCAAGTGTTATAAAGCTCCCCAATGATGTCAATAATTTTATTAAAAATTGAGATTTAATATCTCTTCTCATACTCTTGATAGAGGCATTGAAGTAGGTAGGGCTATAAAACTAATAACCTATTTTTCACAGCAAATATTTTCATTCACCTGGGGCAGAATAAACCAAAGCCTTTACGGCATTGTTAAGCCAGATTATGAGCAATTTTGATTAAAACCAAAGACTCTGACATTTTCCGACCCAAAAAAGGAGTGTCACCAGAGTTGATTTCTATGACAATGCTTGTTTCCAGAAGAATAAATCCTGATGCTGGTGCCTCAAGAAGCTGCCTCCAGAGACGGTTACTTGCTTTTAGATGTGCTTAAATTATCACAGACTCTTACCACTTCACGGCCTGTTTCCCAGGGGGTGGAGGAAAGTGGGGGTGGGGTGGGGCTCATGCTCCCAATCACACAGGATAATGCCATTCTGACCTCAATTAACACACACATGAAGTGAAAATAGAAACCCTTCTTTACATGGACCTGGAAAAGATTAAAAGCTAACCTTTCTGCAACTGTATAGCAATGAAGACGACCACGGATAGACAGGTGTTTAAAAAGAAGAGGAGAGAGCCAATAAGACAGGATAATAGTGTTCACTTGCCCACTATTCACAACGTTGGAGTTGTCTTCATTAATATGGTTAAGAGTATTTTCAAGTTTCTAAGATGAAAAATTGAGTGGGAGATTCTGATTTTTCCTTTTTGCAATTGTTCCAGAAACAAATACTAAATCATTTCATATAAGGTAGTATAGTATTGTAATGTCAGTGTTGAGCATGATTCCTGAATTGTATCATGTTTTTGTCATTTGTGCTTTTTATATTTAGGGAAATGTGATTTGATCTAGCTGATTCAAATATAAAGAATCATCATCACAGTTTATAACGAAGGTCTGTTTTGTGGATTCTTTGTTCATATCATTATATGTTTACATTTGAAGATAAGACAGCTGCTATTGGCATTTCTGGGGTCAGTAAAATGGAAAGAGTGAATGAATGAGTGTCAATCTTTTCTAGACAAAATGTTCATGTAGCTTGAAATCAGCATATTGCGAATTCTTATTTTCCATATTAAACTAAGAGGAGGTATCGATCTTTCTCAGGTTGTGAGTTAGACAGTGAATTGCTGTAAGGTCAATCCAATGTTGCGAGCCAATTAAGATGACTGACATAACATAATGAGTCTTGATTCCTGATCATGCAGATTGGTTGGAGGACTCTCCACCCTGAATGAAATTGCCAAGGACTCAGTGATACCACAATGGCTATGATCATTAACATTTGTCAACACCTATTATGCCCCAGGCTCTTTACATACACGATTTGTGATTTCTTTTCACCCTTTTACTACTCTTTGACACGCACTGTATTTTTCCCATTTTATGGTGGAGAAATCATAGCTTTAAAAGTCTAAAAAGTTTGTTAAAGGCTATACAGGACATATTCTGCTGACCCAGAAAAAATAAATGCTGAACCGATCTTTATAATTAAAATGCAACATAACATTACCCTGGATAATGAGTAGGGTCAGCTCTTTTTCTTTTAGGTTGCTGCATTACTGTGAATTAAGGGCTTTTAAGCAGTAACTTTAATGTATTAGTGGTTATTCCTTTTTTTTTTTTTTTTTTGAGACAGTCTTGCTCTGTCACCCGGGCTGGAGTGCAGTGGCGTGATCTCGGCTCACTGCAAGCTCTGCCTCCCGGGTTCACGCCATTCTCCTGCCTCAGCCTCCCGAGTAGCTGGGACTACAGGCGCCCGCCACCACCCCCGGCTAATTTTTTTTTGTATTTTTTTAGTAGAGACGGGGTTTTACCATGTTAGCCAGGATGGTCTCAATCTCCTGACCTCGTTATCCGCCCGTCTCGGCCTCCAAAAGTGCTGGGATTACAGGCATGAGCCACCGCACCTGACCGGTTATTCCATTTTTAAAAATATATACATCTTTTTCTAATTACAATAAAATTTCTCTTATTCTACATGGTCACAGAACAGACTATTCTGATTCATATAGCATTCTCGTTAATAAAGTGTTAGAAGAATACTGCTAATCTTTAAGACGTAGAACAAAATCATATGCTTCATATAAACTAAGTGCACACCTTAATTTTTCTTTGATGACTCGGGAGACACATGGAGGACTGTAATGGCCGAGGATCATCATGACAAAGACCAGTTATAATTACACGAGGAAATCAGGAGAGCACTATGTTACAGAGATTTCTGGCTGTTAGAATCTTAGATCTGAAGAGCTGGAAGGCACCTCAGAGATCTCCCATCTAAGTCTTTTATTTACAGATTAGAAACCAGACACCCAGACTAGTGGCAGGCTAGTGACCAAGCCAAGGTCATTTGACCATCCAGTGGCAGCCACACAGTGACACGCACACGCTGGGACCAGTTTTGCTAGGCTAAGTCATACTGATCCCACTTATCCCAATCAGAACAAAATGAAAAAAGAAAAGGTATGCTGTCACTTGCCTTCTAAATTTGTTGATTTCCAAGCAACCATGGATCTCTACTTGTTTATGATTTCTGTGACAGCTCTTTCCTGGATCTTTATTTTCTTATAACTACTTCCACAGCACAACTAATACACACGATGCGACGCTGCAAATAAGACACAGCAAGGGACAGGCCCTTTCTCTGAACAGTTTCTGGTTTTTCTTTTCTTCTTCACCAGGGTTTTTATCAGGACTAAAATGTGGAGAGGAGCTTCTACCAAGCGTTCGATTCCAGCCCTGCAATTTAACTTGCCAGGTTTAACCGGGGGATGATGAATCAATTATTTACTTAGCTGGCAGCATTTTCCTGTCACTTAAATCATATTTAATTTCAGTCTATTATAATCCACTATCAGTGCTGAGCCAAAACCCTTGATGCATTATTTGCTTATGAGATGGTTTCACACGTACAACAGCATCAAAGTACTCAGGTCCCATGTACATTTACAGATGACGGACTGCCTCTGTTAAGATGTGGTTCATGTACACACTTTAGAGATTTCTATATTTTACAACTTTACCATATCCGGCGCCATTTACTACCAAGTAAAATAACCACCGGAACAATCTAGATCAATAGTCTATTTAATCTGAAAAGTCATCCTTCACGTGAGATGGGATTTAAATATTTTTTTGAAAATCATCCAGATCTTTTATTCTCACCTCTGTCACAACAAAAGCCTAAATTCTAAAACTATTGGAGATATAAAAGCCAAATGCAATGTATGAAAACTAATTGAATCCTAGTTTGGGAGAAAAAAATACATAATACATTTCGGAGGGATAATTGCACTGGGTATTACATGATACTAGAGAATTCGTGTTAATTTTCTTATGTATGAAAATGGCATTGCAGTTATGTAGGTGAATGATCTTATTTTAGAGATTATATCCTTATTTTTAGTAGATACAACTCTGAGATACAGTCATTATTCAGGAGTTAGGTGTCATGATGTCTGCATCCCTTTAAATTTTCAGAAAAAAAGTATAGAAAGAGCAAATATGGAAAACATTCATTTGAATCTACCTGGTTGGTAAATAGGTATCCATTGTACTATTTTTTTTTCAATTTTTGAAATTTGTTTGAAAATTTCCAATAAAAAATGAAAATAACTAACGTATCATTTCAAATAATACTTTAGTATCCTAACTCTAAATTGCTTGGTTTATACACACCTTCCAGAGAACAGAAAGCCACTGTTTCTGGAAGGTGGCAGGACAGCAGCAGATGGCAGAGAAAACAGCTCTGTTTCCTCAAATGATTCTCCAACCAGCAAAGATAAACACAGCAAACAGGGCCTGCAGTTAAAGGTGGGTGAGGAAGAGTAAGAGGGCACCTAGCTACTTTGCACATGTTCCTATGTCCAGGTCCTGGCAATCTCTACCTGGGTTGTTAAAGGAGCGTGCGTATGAACCAAAAACATGCTGGTACCTGTCCCCTAGGCAGTGTGGCACAGAGAGGAGGGAGGCTAGCAT
Source organism: Macaca nemestrina (assembly GCF_043159975.1). Classification (NCBI taxonomy): domain Eukaryota; kingdom Metazoa; phylum Chordata; class Mammalia; order Primates; family Cercopithecidae; genus Macaca; species Macaca nemestrina. The sequence goes on along the minus strand of NC_092136.1, from coordinate 113,056,068 downwards.
ACTACAGACATGCAGCTGTCCCAATTTGCAAAAGCGGGTAAAGTGTTACATACTCAGAGAACACAGCGGTTTAAAACTCATGTTTCTGCATCCTTTGAAACCATCTTGCTGTTCACTCTAGGGATTTATGTGGTGGACACGCCCTGGTACATTTCCTAATGACATACACTAATGTCAAAAAACCTGCTCATGTGACACTTGCAGCTGCCCCCAAATTTACCCTTCTGTGTCTGTTTCCTAACTTATTCCTCCCAACACAGGAATAAATTCTCATCTCATAGGCTTCCCATGAGAAACACATGAAGTAACATCCATAAAGAACCTAGTACTAAGCCTGTTACTGGGGAGGCACCCAGTAAGCGGTAGTCACAGTTACCACTAGAATCAATGTGTTTGACTGTATGTCTTATGATAATCTTCTAGCCCAAATGGAAAAATTAGAGGCTGTTTGTCAAGACAATCAAGCTTATTCCCATCTAGTTAAAAATCTGTACCTCAAGAGGGTTGATAAATGGATCGATGTCAAGCTAGAAAGAGGTCGCATGTGTTCCAGTAATTTGCCTTAATCCTTCTTTCAACTCCTACTTTTATATACGACTGGAATGAACACCTAAAAGTGAGCTGTCAAAATATGGATGACAAAAAAATTGCAGACAACTGATATACGAGAGGAGAGATCACTAAAGCAGGGTGAGTACAGCCCCGAGAGGTATGCAAGGTGGCTCACTACGATGTGGGAAGGCAGTGCTTGAGCACTTTCTGTCTATTTTTAAACTAAAATTCCTTAACCTTCACCAACTTTTGTTTGCTTGTTTTGAGACAGAGTCTCCCTCTGTCGCCAGGCTGGAGTGCAGTGGCATAATCTCAGCTCACTGCAACCTCCGCCTCCTGGGTTCAAGTGATTCTCCTGCCTCAGCCTCCTAAGTAGCTGAGATTACAGGCACACACCACTGCACCCAGCTAATTTTTTTTTTTTGTATTATTAGTAGAGACAGGGTTTCACTATGTTGGCCAGGACGGTCTCGATCTCCTGACCTCATGATCTGCCCGCCTCAGCCTCCCAAAGTGCTGGGATTACAGGTGTGAGCCACCGCACCTGGCCAGCTTCACTAACATTTTAAATGCACTGACTGACAGCGATACTGCCACCTGGTCTGTAATTGGGAGGATGGCATGTCATGCCAGGGATTCAAGTCTGAGGGCAGAGTGGGTCATCACAGCAGAGCCCATCCAGAGGGCCTTCTCTCATCTGTTTTTCTCTTCTCCATATTATCACACACAGCCTTTTAGTTGAGCTCTGTTAAATGGATTTATGCAATACATTATCTAGTTTTAACTAAACCAATCTTCCCTAAATGAACAGCTGGCTTACAAAAAAGATTCCCACAAAAACATAGTGTATTGAAGATAATACTAATAATGAAAGCATAAGTGAATAGCAGAACGGATAGTTCTACTATTCCTAGTACGAGCACTATGTTCATCCTACCGGATAAAAACAATGATTTGATAACATCTGATCAGAAAAAGCAAAAAACAAAAAAAAAAAGAAAAAAGAAAAATGAAATGAAATCCTCAGGATGATGTGAAATATGAATTTAATTCACTATTTGAATCTTTCCTTTAGTATATACTATGCCTTGAGGTATTAGCTAATGACACACATATATGATTTATAAAATAATAAATACACATATATGGAAGGAGAACACGCAAAAGTTACTTACAAATGAAGTAATCAATCAAAACCATTTGGAGAAAATAATCAAGACTCATAACGCTCAAAATAAGCTGGAATGTGGGCCAATTTTAACCACAATGAAACATAAACAAGATTAATGTAAAGTCCTACATTCAGGGTCAAAAAATCCAATATACAAGTACAGGATGTGGGAGGCTTGGCTCCAAAGCAATGCATGTTATAAAAGGCCTAAGGTTTATAGCTGACCATCAGCTTTATGCCAAGTAACTCTGTGTGGCAGCTAACAAAATCTCAGGCTGCCTTCCTCAGGGGATGTCTAGTGTCTAAAACTAGAGAGGTAATGGCTTCACTTCATAATGCTGGACCACAGGTGGAAGGCTGTGCTCAGTTTTACCAGAAACATTGACCTATCAGAGCCCATCCAGAGGATGGTGTTCAACTATGGCTTCCACAGAGAGGTTTCCTACACCTGTAAAAGGCTGGCCTAGAAGACCTCCAAGATAATTTTAACTCTGAGCTCTATGAGTCCCTGAGGACACAGGAGGCGGGGTCTGGATGATATAAGATGCAAAATTTAAACAACTCAGCTTGTTGTGCATGGCAGATAGTCCACACAAATGTAATTCCTTGACAGTGGGAGCTGTTTCTTCATCTTTGTCCCGTTCAGGGTTGCAACCCATACTGGAGACACTGCTTGGCATCTAATTTGTTCTCTGCAAATGTTTGTGATCATGGTGACAAACTGCTTATCACCTGAGGTATGAAGAGGCTGCAAGGGTTTGATCTCCAGGGAATTTCCAACTCTAAGATGTCACAATTTTTTATCTGCATATAATCTTTTCCTTGACAAATTAAAATATCACTAGAAAACAATGTGGAGCCTCTTTACAAGTTTTTAATTGAATACTCCACATTTGTATGGGTGATAGTCTATTTCTATCAATTTTCCAAATAATTTGGGATTTTCTTTTAAATTTTTTTCTCCTTTCTGATGACTTTTTTTTTTTTTTTTTTTTTTGCTGAAAATGTACAGAAAGATTTTTGAAGCCAATTCTATTGGAAATCTGTAGATAATAATATTTGGTTTTACTTTTCTCTACCCCAAAGATTACAAATAACTATATAAAAACAAATGTAGTGTACCAAATACTTTAGCTAAGGTTTAAAGAATAAAAAAGTAATTAAGGGCTGTGAAAACATGTGTACATGAAGAGATGGCAGACCTTGTCATATATCAAATTGATAACAGCTTACAGTCAATATTTGATGTTTCCTGCAACTTGACAGAAAAAGAATAAATTCCTTAAAAGCATTTCTGCTTGTTATGAGAAATTAGATTTTGTTAAAAAAAAGACTTCATGTGGAAACAAATGGTAGAGAAAATCAATGCCCAAATAATAAAAATAAACAATATACATAAGCTAAATAGTTCAGCGCTCACATCCTGCTATAGCACTGAAAGTAATATTTTGTGCTGTGGCTAAACTTAAGACAATGTCACTCATCTCTTTTATAATAAATATCAGACAAAGACCTGACTTTCTTTCTGCCAGTAATAATCAGTCAATATTTTCTGTAGAACATTTCTAAATGACATTAGTAACTGTAATTTTACTTGGAAGATAAGATCTATCCAAGCAACACTGCAAGCAAGCAAGGCAGTTTGTTTGCGCTTTCAAAGAAAGCCTTGGAGAAACAGCAACCCTATTGTCTAAGAAAGGTAAGCTAAGTATTACTAGGATAATGCCCCAATGGTGAAGTACTGTCAAAGATAGGTATCAGCCATTTGCCTCAATATCGGAGTCAACCTCATTGACCTACACTAGGCAGAGAATGGGGGGCCATCTGTGATGAGTCAGGCAGAAGGATTCCCACATTGGAAGAGTAGAGACGTTGACCTCTGAAGATTACACCCAACACTAAAACTGTATGATGTTACGAAATTCTGAAAATGTGTTTCAGCTGGATGATTAAATTCCACAGAGATTTCCGGAGTGTGTGGAAAATACATTGTTCCTTCAAAACTTAATCTAAGGGGCAAGAAAGCAGGTCATTTTTTATCGCCATTGTACAATCACCAAGATTAAAATACAAAGAAAATCACATTCAAATATGACTGTTATTATGCAATAAATTTAGGAAAGGAAGTATTGTAAAAGGAGCCCAGATCATTCAAGTATCCAAATTCAAGGTGAAGTGGAAGGCATGTGTCCATATCAAGAGAAATCTCAATACATGATACAAAAAATACCCTCCTCAATTCTCTGGCAGTTCCTGCTAATGGTGACGGGGCTGTCATTCTTGCCGTTTGCTATTTGAAAGCACTAAGCTGTCGGAAGACACAGGCAACACTGTGGCTCCCTAGGCCTGAGATGACAGAAGCCCATGAGTCCTGCTCCATGACAGATGCTGGACTGAGATAACCAAAAAGAATAGGAAATGCGGGGAACAGCAGCTGGGCCAGACAAATTCAACTTCCCACCTGCTGTTGATTTACACATTCATCTCTCAAACCTGATCCCCATCCATGGAAAAATCTGCCAGCACGTCGAGAAATTAATCAACTGGGGGAAAGGGAGGGAGTTATCCATGGTCGATTTTATACTCTTTCTGTAAGCACATTTGTGTAGCACAGAGGCAGCTGAGCCGAACAACAGTGGCTTTCTCTGCTGTGTGCTGTAATCACCCATACACCTGGGACTCACGGCCCGCACTGCTGTTTCTTAGATGAGAATGTTTTTTTTCCTAGGGTAAAGCTGGCTTTGGCTTTGGAAACTAATTAGATATGTCTGCATTTTTTGTTTAGCTCCCCGAGTATGCTATGGACATCTAATTTGCATTTCTGTCTTGTCCCTCCCTTGTTGCCTTTGTTGTTTTTTCCTTTTGTCTGAATAGAGAACAAGAATGATTTCCGAACACGACTGGTCAAACATGCTACTCTTCAGAGTGTGTGTCTATATATGCATGTAAAATCCAAGTGCCTCGTTTGATGCAAAACAACCTTTATCCTGAAGAACATTTCAGCTCAAGAAAATGCTCTTTAAAATGTCTAATTCCCTACTGTGATTTCCTTTAAAGTTCTAATTAGTTGTGCACCATAATGAATTCTGTAAATTGCAGTGTTTCATTTAAAGCTTTTAAAGTACAGAAGGCCCTAATAATGAGTTTTGCCACAATCAGTCTTTGAAGAAAGTAATTTTGACATGTAGGTTTCATATTTTTGGAGATGTCATACATTTTAGATATAATCACAATGTTGAGTCGCAAATTAGTATTTGTTGCTTAATGCCATCAAAATGTCAGATTAATGAGTAATTAACAACGTTTGTACATAATGTTATTTCCTTCTTTCTGCAAAGGCCAAAAGCATAATGGAGAATTCAAGGCAAGAAACATCTTTCAACAGATATATTTTCTGAGTTCTCCTTTTAAATAACTTACTACCAGGTCTATAACTGTCTTCTTTTAATGGTCAGCAAACAGCTGGGTTTCCAGATAACATGGGGAACATAAAATATTCATGTTATTTAAGCTATTTCTATATTTTACTCATTTTTTTATTTGCTGGTCTTGAAGGGGAAAGAAACCATGGCCACTGCCTGCTCCCTCCTTTTAAAGGAAAGATTTATTCCCTTCTACAACCTCTGCCTGCTATGCCCTGCTTTAGGACTACTAAGCTACTCTGTATCCCATACCTATTTTTCAATCTTTCCTTCTCTTCTTGGATTTAATTGAAAAGTGACTCTCTCTAAGCATACTTCCCATTTTCCGCGCCCCCCATTCCTCAGAAGAGGCAACAGCTGCCCTTTGTTTGGTCAGTGTCAGCCTTGGCCTTCCCCTGGACACATCCTCTGTCCATGGCCCCAGTCTGACCACACCCACAGCATCATTCCACTCCATTCAGCTCCTCCTGTTGCACTGGGACCACTTATCCCTCTGTTGTCTATTGCCAGCCTTCCCTTTCCATTCCAAGGCTCAGGATTAAGGAATTGGAAGCTACCCTCTCCACATCCCAGCCTCCTGCACGACTAGCATTTTCCTAAACCCCTCAAGCCAATTCCTGGCCTCAGACCATTCCCACCATCCATTCTATCCATTCTTCTGCCTGGGTCGCAGATCACTGAGATGGAGAGAAGACAAATCTTTGCGAAGTTGGCTTATTACTGATCCAAACACCACCAACTTTGAGAAGCATGGATGGTGCTCAGATATGCTTCACGCACGCCTCCTCATCTTCCTGACCCAGACCTCACAGAAACTATTCTGTTGCCCAGTCTGCTTCAATTCTCCTCGGTCCCCAGCCCTGTCTCGCTGGAGGGCCTTGCTCCTGCACCACGGCGAAGGAGAGCCCTCTGGAGAGTGTGGACCTAGCCAGGGTTCCTTCACTGCCTCTCGCCCACCCCACAGCCCCACACACCTGTTCCTTTTCCCCTCCCATAGCTCATTTATAATTCTCAATAGGAATAACGTCTCTAGCCAAAATCTAAGGCGGCTGTGTATTTCTTTCTACTTGCATGTTTTGCAGTGATGGACTTCCTAAGACTACCATGTCTCAAACTGTCTCCTTTCTCGGCAGTCCCATTCTTGCCACGCATGCTATGTATTACTTTTTTAAAATTAGAGACAAGATCTCACTTTGTTGCCCAGGCTGGCCTTGAACTCCTAGGCTCAGGTGAACCTCTTGCCTCAGCCTCCCAAGTAGCTGGGACTGCAGGCACATGTCACCATGCCCAGTCTGTATCACTTTTTAATTTCAACTTAAAGTGCACGAAAATAAAAACCCTGAGCAAGTTAAGTGTCCAGTGTCCACCCTTGCCTGCAAATTAACGTAAAAGTAAATGAAACCACAAGGGAGATTCCTTGCATTTTATCAATTATACTAATTTTGGGGCACACACAAAAAGAGGTACTCCCCAGACCCATATAATATGCCAGAAAACCTGTTATCCAACCTCCCCATTACTGATCTTCAAGAACTAGCTGGCCCTGGCTTTCTCAGCAAACAGTCTAATCAGTAAGTGGAACCCTGGGTGTTAAATCACCTTGCCTACATGGCATTGCAGGTGGCTCTGGCAGGTGCCTAGTCCAGCACGTCCTTGATTTCCCATGCAGAACACAGAGGAATGTACACAAAAGCACTAGTAAGCAAAATAGCTCCCAAACAGCTCTCGAAGGCTTAAAGTGCCACTAACACTAAACGTCCTGAATCAGGGGGTCTATCTAAGGAGCAAGTTCACTGCCTACCCAGGGAATACACCACCTGGCTGGTGTATTTCAAGAAGCTGAACAGTTGGAGCATCTTCATCTTGCTCTGGAGCCTCACAAGGGTTCAACACATTGCACTTCCCATGCTCAATCTCTGCAGATCCTGTTGCCCAAGTCTGTTTTCTGTGTCAAGTACCCAGTCTAGGACATACTCTCCAATCTACTAATATTACCGCTTAAGAAGCACATTCTTGATCCTTTCTTACAGATGACATTTAAAAAAAAATCAGCGAATGGTTGTTACTTTTTTCTCAACTTGGCTATCCGAAGGTGAACCCCACCTCTGCCTATAGCAGCTGCTCCCCGAGAAAATCTGGGACTGTAGTGAAGCCACGTTGGTTGCCACAAGCTCCAGCATTACCAAAATCTCCCTACCCACTCACCTCCTTAGCTTCCACCCTTTCCACTATTCTCACACAGTTAGCAGCACCCAAGAGAACTTTGGGAAAAGAGCCCTTTTTCACCATCAGAACCTCAGGTCAATGACCGGTAAGGTCTTGTTCCCATAGCCCTACAGCTCAGGCACTGTTCTCCCTGGCCTGATCCAGTGTGCCCCAGTGAGGAGTGGGAGGAAAAACAGAAACTGTCTGCCACTCAGGATCACATGGTGCTTTCTTCTTCTTAGTATGGGTTACTGCAATAAAATAAGCTTCTTCCCAAACAACAAAGCAACACGATTTGAATTCATGGCTAATCCTGAGCTCACATCATTTACATGAAATGATACACATTACGAAAATACTTGCAACTTGTGTCACAAAGGACAATCATTCTAGTGTGAGGGTGATGGGGAGTGCAGGGGGAACATGTGCTTCCACAGCCTTCTGCCCCAAATTTGTAGGAAAGAGAAGTAGGGAAGAGAAAGGATGCTGGGTTATAGGACAGGTGATAGGAACCTGACAGCCACTATGCCTCAAAATGAGTGTTCAGCCTTAAGGAGCCACTAATGCTTGGCTTGACTATGTTGAAAGTTTAATAATACAAGAGACAGTGAAAATTGACTATTGGAATGGATATACATATCCATTCATCCAATCAAAAGATATGGTGGGAAAGTTGCACACATGTTCACGGCAACCCAGTAGCAAAGAAGTGAAAGCAGCCCAGATGTCCATCGGTGGGTGAATGGATAAACAAAATATGGTCTATATCTACAATGAAATATTATTCAGATTTTAAAAAGGAAAAAAATCCGGTTACATGAGAAAATATGGATGAGCCATGAGGCTATTATGCTAGGTAAAAGAATGCAGTCATAAAAAGACAAATACTATGTGATTCCACTTATGTGAAGTATCTAAAGTAGTTTAATTCTTACAAACAGAAAGTAGAAGAGTGTCTGCCAGGGCCTGAAGTGGAAAGGAAAAGGTAAGTTGTTTAATGGGTATAGACTTGCAGTTTTACAAGATGAAAAAGTTCCGGAGATGTATTTTGCAACATTGTTAAAATACTTAACACTACTGAAGGGTATACTTAAAAATTGTTAACACGGTCAATTTTATGTTTTGTTTTGTTTTTTTTTTTTCCCCACAGAAAAAAGGCAAAGAGAGAAGAAAGAATATATTGTAGGTGGATGTGATTAGCCGATACAAAATTACAAATTTTCTCATTTGGCAAAGAACATAAATGGCCTCTCCCCTAACATGACACATAGTTAATGAACTCATTATTAGTTGAATTACTTTTGCTTCAAAGTCTGGAGCCAAAGCAATATTAACACCCCTCTCACCTTTTTATTTCATATTTTGGTCTTTATACAGCTTAGCTGAAATGTCTGTGAATTTCTCTCCAAGTTTGTGAGCTGCTGACAAAAACTCATAAACGCAAAGACTCCCCCCACCACGACTTTCTCCCCCATCATACACATAAACCTGAGTCTCATTCAACACCAGGCCTCAGGAGATGTGAAATCCATCAGCCAAACATCAATACGAGAATTGAGGTCCTCACAATCCATCACTTTTTCTCTTAAAGTAAGAAAATTCCCAGTGATTAAAATGCATCTCCTTTTGCATGTTATATAAGTTGGTGCTGTTTCAGCATGTTAATATGGTTTGCAGTTCCTTACCTTTTTGTTGCGATGTGAAACAGATGATGGAATTTCATTGCAACAGAACACAGCAGCACATCGCCAGGTTGGAAAGAAAAGCAAAAAAGAAGAGGAAACAGAGAACAGTTAGATTACGTCCTTGGAAAGAAGGACAGAGTGTGCTCCTAATAACATCTATCACACAAAGAACACAGCAATAACAAAACATAGAGATATTTTTATACACAGCGACACACTTCATAAGAGACACTTCTCCTGCCATCATAATTAGAAACCTATAGCTTCTGGCACAAAGAACAAAGAGAAGGCTCTTTAGCATCTACCCAAAGACTTCCCTCCTGAGCTTGTCTTTTCTTAGCTGTGGATTCTGTTACTACAAACACGTAGGACACAATTCCTCCTTCAACAATGCAGGGCTGTCTGGGCATGGGTTCCTCTTCTTATAATACCTCTCCTGAACCTGAGAAGAGAGTTTCATTCCCTCAAAATACAACCATGGCACTGGCACGAACATTTCCATATTCCCTAACATTTCTGAGATGTGGCTTATAAAACAGACAGTATACATGGCCCTGTGGAAGAGGCCTCTGGTGTGGGAAGGTGGTGACAGTTCTCCAGTCTCAATAGGGGTGGGACAGACCTCTATGGGGCGGGTCAGGCCGACTGTCCTTCCTCTCCCTGTAATAGCTACCTCAAACATTAAGCAGGGAAAATGGACAGTGTTCACTGGGGAACTGCAGTGTTCCCCAGCAGTTCCTAAACACGCTCTCTTTCTCTCTCTCTCTCTCTCTTTCTCTCCAGCCCCCGCCCCCCGCTCTCTGACACACACACACACACACACACACACACACACACGCTTCCTAATATATGCCCGATCCCAAACTCATCTGAACCCCCTTAAAGCTGTGCAGCTGAGCCTAGGAGCTGGGAGTTGTGTTGACTGCTATACTGGGGAGAAAATACAGTGTAGAAACCCCGAAAGGAGAGAAGGTAAAGCCCCTTATCCCTTTGGGGGCATTGAGGAACACACATTGTCTAGAGCTGAGGCAAGACTGAACAGATGTGAATTGAAGGAACCTGTCCTTTTTTTCATCTTTTCCTAAAGAGGCAAATTTGCAGAGAGCCTGGCTCAAAATTTAGGTCAGAGTCTCCTGGGAGAACTGTCTTTGCTCACGTATTTTACAGACATTATTTCAATGCCTGTTGTTAGCTGTCTGAGATGAGCCTGCACAGAATATGCTAACAACTCAGCTGACCTTTGACCCCTGGCCAAGAGCAAGGGGCAATGAAGGGCCTTACCGAACCCCAGCATGGTGTTCCAGCAAGCCGAAACAGTGTCCACACAGAGCACTGCAAAGTCATGGAGGAGGGAGAGGATGTGTGTTTCTTTACTCACTAAAAAGCATCTTCTGTCCCCCTCCCCATCTGAACAGAAACAAGTGCAGAAGACACACAGCTCTCTGTCAGGGCAAAGGAAGTGGCTCACCTAGCTCCAGACGGACTTCAACTTCCTGGCTATGGCAGAGATGGCTAACCGTTCTCCAAACCTACTTCCCTTTACCAATGGGCATCCAGCTAGACTTCATTTCCTCATCTCCCGACAAGTAAGCCATAACCATGTGGCTGGGATCTGGCCAGTGGATTATGGGTAGAAATCATTTATGCCACTTTTGTGACTGGCCCCTAAAACCACCTGCTCGATCTTTCAGTCATCTCTCCTCCCCTATCAGCTGCCTGGCTGGGGACATCTAGGGGAGAGATGACATCAGTCATCTCTCCTCCCCTATCAGCTGCCTGGCTGGGGACAGCAGAGCTTTGACATCCTGGGCCCCTGAATGACTGTGTGGAGCACAGCCTGCCCCACCCAGCTATGGGAGTTTCTGAGCATGAGACATCAACATCTGCTGTCCTGAGCTGCTGAGGTCTGAGGCTTCACCTGTTATGATGACTTCACTTACATACCCCTTGCGAGGGTGGCACACTGCCAGGTTTAGCTTCCATTAGACACATCTGTGTGCTTCTAACACACCCCTCTTTCTCATTTAAGCTCTTCTGAATGTGTGTTGTTCCTTACAATCAATGAATCCCTGAGTAAAATGGGCTTGAAGAAAATGTCCTGGAAGCCCAGTGAGAAGGCACAGTGGACGGGCTTTTGGAGTGGGGCAGGTGGTTTTGTGTCATCCCTCACACAGCCCAGAGGGCAGAAAGCATCAAGACAAAGGCTCCTGACAGGCCCTGACAGGGCTCACTGCTAATCACATCAACTAGCTTGTTTGCCTCTTCTACAGCCTACCTTGAAAAAAGACAAATAGGCTTCAATTAAATTTAGAAAGAACATAAAAAAGAATTTCCTGATAGCAACTGGAATATCTTGGATCAGACCACAAGGTCTGAAGCTCTTCAGAGCTAAATATGAATACAGAGGCAACTGTTCCCAGTTGGTTTAGGTCAAGTCGTTACTGTCTGTCCTGTGACTTTTAGGCTAAGGAAGCAAATTTTTCCAGAGGAGGAATAGAAAAAGAAAAGGTCTCTGGTAGTTTTCCTCATAGTCCAACCTGTGCTGCAAGGAGACAGTTACTATGAAGTTACTATGAAGGAGACAGTTCGACGAAGGACTGCAACAATACCACCATTTCACCTTAGGAAGAATATCCTAAATATGACATACACCCCCATTACACACTTGATATAGGCTTAGGAAATAGCCCTGTACAAGGTCACACTTATCTTTTGCTGATGGGGAGGTGTAAATCCATTTAAACCACAGGTAGGGAGCATTTGCAATGTGTCCTACACTGGAATCAGCGTAGGGGAAGCCAGGACTTAGGACTTATCATTCCCATCTTCAAGTTGCTTACAAACTACTAACAGAAGCAAGACATAGCATGAAAGATTAAATAAAATAACAAGACAATAGCACAAATGATGTCACAAAAGTACCTACAGCCCAGTCACTGGGCGGAATTCAGCCTATTATTTGTACCCAAATTGCTTTTCAAACTCATCTAATCTGCCAACGCCACTGTTCCTCGGCACTCCCAATCCTAGTTGCCCTAGTTGTTTGATTTGTTTCCCTATTAATATACATCACTTTGTGGTATACTGTTTAATTGACTCATTGAATGTATTTAATAAGCTTAATGAAGGCCGGGATTTTCTCTGTTTTGTTCACTGCTGTGCCCCAGTGCCTTGCACAGTGCTAGGCACATAGAAGATGCATAATAAATATCTGTCAAGCAAAGGAAAACCATGACAAGCTTCTGAAACCAGAAATTAATTTTTAAAAAAGTAATTCCCATGCTCCTAAAAATATTGTTTGCAGACACTCTGCCAACAATAGCTAGAGCCTGCTCGCCAATGTGAATGCTGAACAAGGCTTCAAATTTATAAGGATCTCCATTGTCAAAGACAAGACACTGATATTTGGAAGATGTAGTGGGCAAAGCCTGTCTTCTACGTGGCCATCTTCTTATTTGAATTAATGGTATAACCAAAAAGGGGGCCCTTAGACACCCATGTGTAAATCCAGAGGGCCATAAGTGCTGTTAGTGCCGTGGTAATAACATTTAAAAGGGCAAGCCTGTGTGTCCCACATGAAATGTGTGTCTAATACAGCATAACCTGAAACTACCAGAGCACTATGCTAAATTGCTGGCCTATTTACTTAACTAGCAAGGGTCTGAAAAGAACCGCAAGGGCAGGATGAATTGAGGCTGTTCACCCTTGTCACTGAACACATATCTTCTTTATTCAGGATGTTCACAATACTGTGAAGTCTCGTAAGAAATCTTGAAATCCACATTCCTGCCTCTCTCCTAGCAATCTTGGTGCCAGTGTATTCGTTTGACACTTTGGGGCTCCTATGGCATGAGTAGAGAAAGATCAGTTCTAAGGAGTTTTTCCAGAATAATGCCATATTTAATCAGTGGATGAAATGAACAGGATTTAGTCTCCCTGACCAAGTTCATCCCTGTGCTCATCTCACAGCTGTGACTGAGTGGGCATTTTACTGAGCAAATGATGGATGCTCATACGTCTTGGTCACTGTTACTGGCATAAAAAAATACAGGTCCTTGTCTATAGAGTCCCCAGGAAACACACCCAAAAATAATCTCATTATAGTGAAGACGAAGCCGATGGAGACATCCAGCTCCAGCTCCGTGTGCACAGAAAATTATGCAGAAACCAATCTGCCAGGACAACAGTTTAATCTTCAAAAGTAAAACTTGGCCCTAAGATACCAAGCTAATAAGAGATTTTCATTGAAAATATCTTCATTTGTCAGACCCAAAGGGTCCTCTTAGGGAAATGAGAGGTCCCATGTGAAATTCAAAGGAGACTTGGCCTTACAGTTCTCCAATCCAGAAGTGAAAGGAGAAAGCTGTTATTCCATGGTGGCTCTCCCCAGAGTTCATCTATCAGGTTTTGTCCAATGAGAAGACAAAAAGCCTCCTTTAAACTGTACAGCTCCCAGATAAAATAAATATGAGTTTAATCTTTGTGCTCTCTTTCTTGCTCTATATAATCTCCCCCAAGGATTAATTTTTAATATATCGTGTGTGTGTGCCTGCACGCATGCACACACACATACACACACACCCCCCACAACTTAAAGTATTGTAGTTACTCTCCAATTGCCGGTCATGAATGTTAATAATTCCAGCTGTCCCCAGTGACAAACATGGCCTGTACCCCCACGCCCATGCCCACATGGCAGCTTCTCCTCCCTATCTCTCCACTCATTCCTTCCTCTTTGGAATCCAAGTTGACCCTGCTAAAAAGAGTCTCCAATAAAATGAGAAATACAAGGCCTATTTTTCAACCTGTCAGCCCAGCCACAGAGATGTGAGTAAGTCATCCCAAGAATAAAGAGGACTAAAGGAGGGGGCATGCCTATGAAGGGGGCAGAGGGAAAGGACGCTGCTGTGGGAAGGGATAAAAGCCGAGTTTGTTGTCACCATTGTCACCATGGAGTATATCCCCCTTTTTGTGATTTTTCTTCTTATACAAATGTCTCGTTCCCTAGACTGTGAACATGGAGGGGAGGAACCATTTACCACTGACTCTTGTATCCAAAGCTCCTGGAGAAGAACTGTATGTGCAGGACACTTTCTAATACCTGAATGCACTGATAAATAAGTCACAGAGTACTTTTATTCCCTTTTCACATAAGAACAGAGGCCTGGAGATGTGAGGTTGCATACCCAAGCTCACGGAGCTGATAAGTGACACACCTGAGATGCAAAGCTCGGTCTGCCTTCTCCCAAACCGTTCTGGTGATGCACACAAGACCCGAGCAGTGAAGAGCTACTGAGTAAATGGGCGATGCTGCGCGTATTAGATGCTGTTGGAAAGAAAGTGTGGTTGCCAAAAGTGATTTGAGGTGCATGGCGCACGGATTAAGTAATAAAACAGACACCAGCCAAGGAAAAATGTACGACCAGGCCAAGACGATAGACAGAGGGAGCACACTGTCGGCCCCAGCAGTCTGGTGAGCATGCCACTGGGAGTATTTGGTCAAAATGATGGCTCAGCCACGCCCCATGTGATAAGCAGCCACCCTCCCGAAATCCCCTGTGCCCTGAGGCTACTTTATGTTCGGAGTTCCACATACTCAACATACAACTGACTTGCTGAAAGGCAGCCCATCTTTCAGTTGAGAACCGCTGGACTATTTCTCAGTCTTGTAGGGAGGCACGCTGCTGAGCAGCTGTCTGATTTTTGTTACTGGGCACTAATCACTTAAGCTTTTTATTGTTATAGTTCCTTTTTCTTTTAGTGGAGATTGAATTACCAAGTTTCAATGCCTCGCGACTCTTAACACCAATTTTTTAAAATTTCTATCCTCTCATCACGACTTACCCATCACCAATTTTGCTAAAAGCAATGAGGGTTTAAAAACACTATCCCTAAAAGATAGTTCCTGCCTTAAAAGGTGTTGCATTTATACTTCCATTATAATCTTCATTCCTTTCTTTTTACAGGAGCAATTAGACCAGTAACAGTACGATGCAAGCTTTACTTTAAATGGCTTCCGGAAGAAAAGAGACAAAAGCATTGGTAACTCCTGAAACAGTTTTCTGTGCACAGTCTTGTAGCTCCCTATGGCAGGCAGGAGTGGACATGGAGCTTTTGCAGAGCTCTGATAAGCTCTTGTTCATTGCAAATTCCATTTATTATTCTACGGCAGTGTCTGTCCAAAAGAATTACCTGGAGAGCTTTTGTAAAAATGCTTTCTAAATCCCACTCCTGGAGATTCTGAGGTAGAGCCCTGGAATGTGGATTTAACAAGTTCCCAAATGAGTCTACGACAGAATCAAGTTTGGGAATCACAATTCTAACACATAAGAGGTAATAAAATAGGGACAATGTGTTGTTCAGACAATCAGCAAACATCACTATCTTCTCTGAGTTCAATGTTGGAATATAGGTGGCCACTGTGGTAGGCAGGAAAGCGGCACAGAAAACAAACCGGAGGGAGGATTTATCCTCTAGAGAAAGTTTAAATCTGGCTGCGTTCCTTGAACCAAGATCTGTCTGGCTGGTCTGAAATAAACTGCACACTGTAAGGAGGTGTGGTGGATATCCTGGGATAAATGGGCACTACGGCAATTCTGCCTAAGTCTGGCCTATAACGTGGATGAGTTTTTCTGCTGCGAATTTACTTATTCTCTGTCTGTGTTGTGGGCAAATTTGCATTGTGTCTGCAGTGGGGGTTGGGCACTTGAGTGGATTCCTATTGAAAAGTAACAAAATTTCTTTTTATGAGAACCGTTCATGTAAAAGAATTTCAAAACTATGTAAGAATGTCAGGGAGACAAGAGAAGCTCGATAATTTGTCAATTGCATCTGCTGAGAATACAATTATGAGAAAAATGAACTGTAATGATATAATAGATCTTTTTGTGTTGCTTAAAGACTAAGCAATAAAAGAGCAGGGTGATAAGCATCGGAAGCTGTGGCTATAAACACATCTGAGTCTGTTTCATGAGCACATGGGGTAGGCCCACCCTGGGATGGAGGCCACATGTAGAACTCTATACCTTGGGTTCAAGTCCTGACTTTACCACTTGGATGAGTTGTCTGACCTTGAGCAAGCTGTAAACGCTCACTGAGCCCAATCCTCTCAGAGTGGCGCAGAGACCAGAGCTGACACTAGAAAGCACACAGCACAAGGCCTGCCACATGGGAGGCACTGAATAAATGGCAGCTATTTACTGTTTTTATTATATTACTGTATATTATTATTATTCTTTGTTTTTGTTAAGGGTAGGGGAAGGTTTTATTGTTACTTTTTTTTTTTTTTTTTTGAGAAAGGGTATCACTCTGTCACCCAGGCTGAAGTGCAGTGGTATGATCTCGGCTCCCTGCAATCTCTGCCTCCTAGGCTCAAGGGATTCTCCCACCTCACCCTCTCAAGGAGTTGGGACTACAGGCATGCACCACCACGCCCGGCTTATTTTTGTATTTTTTGGTAGAGATGGAGTTTCACCATGTTGGCCAGGCTAGTCTTGAACTCCTGACCTCAAGTGATCTGCCCAATTTAGTCTCCCAAAGTGCTAGGATTACAGGTGTGAGCCACCACACCCAGCCAGGTTTTATTATTATTTTTTGTTGTTATTGTTGTTAAGGGTAGGGAAGGAAAGACTCAAAGATGTAAAATCAAACTTTGCATGTGGGACAAAAGCCAGTAGCACAGATACCACAGATGACGACTTCAATCAATATTTTAATTCCAAAGGTCTGCCCTCATGTCCAACCTGGTGACCTGGCATTCTGCACTCTGCCCAGCGAGTTCTGAGCTGACTATCCACCTTTGGCTGACTCAAACAGTGGTTTCTAGACTAAGGTAGTATAAGCCACTACTGCTGATCAATTCTGTCTGCTCAAAGCCAATAGCATGTAAAGGGCCACTCTTGGATCCACCCAAGCCACAATCTCTGCTGCAGTTTTGATATAATCAAAATATAAGGGCGATAAACGTTAATCCAACTTAATCCCATTCATTAATAAATATAATTGAGATTTCTATTGATTTATTTACAACCATTTTCCCACGTTCTCATAAATGAAATATGCTGATATTTTTCTGCAGCAAATGGTGTTAGAGATTAGAATTTCTAAGATACTGCTGCAATCATTATAGAGCAAATGTGGTCCATTCCTTAATAAGTGTGACAATGGAAACTGCCTTGCCTGGAATCTTTCGGGGACTCAGAGAAAGCCAGCTTTGTCAGAATCTCAACACTGGACTACCTGCTTCCTGAGCAAAGCCATCCATTCAGTAAAACAATATCAAAAAGTTACTACCCAACTGTGCTTCAGAATACGAGGGCTGCATCCTCTATTTCTCTAATCATATTACTTAAGATTTTATAAGTTGTCTGATTAGAAGGCTGATTTAATTAGAGTACTAATAGAAATGACAAACATTACATATGCTTATATATTGCTAAACCTTTTTCAATTATACTGGAGGTACCACCAGTGTGATGGCTAATGGTAGACATTCAGGCCTTTAATGACGGAAGGCCTCAAGCAATCTGCACACATTTTTATGACACACATTAAATATACATTCAATGTACTGCTGAGAAATTTAGCAGAAGTGTTGATTCATGCTCTTTTGCCAGACCCGGAGTAATCCAGCTGTCAGTAAACGTGTCTTATATTGACTTTAATGCTGTAGTGACAGTCAAATGAACACACACAGGAAAAATGGGAATTCTTTTTTCCTTGAAGTATTATACTTTATTGCTCTGGCATCTTTTGATAAGTTATTATCCAAGGAAAGTTCTTCCAAAATAAACAGCTACCATCAGGAGCTATGCTGAAGAATGAGATACACCTCAGTTTCCCATACATAATGAACCACAAGACTAAAAGCAAAGAATTTGGAAATATCTTGTGACTGTAAACATACCACAGCCGCTCTATTGTACAGACAGGGACTTGGCTATGGTGCTGTCAGTCCCTGCTCGGCTGAATTTAAAAGAGTCAGAAAAGAGAGGTGGAGATCTGTTTCTTTCGCTGCGCAGCAGAGTCCTGAGCAGGACTTGTTCTGTTGCCCTATATTGGTGACCAAGGAAGCAAAGCTAAGGTCAAAGAGATGGGCAGGTGCACTGCAGTCTGCAGAGTACTAATGATTGAGAAGAGACACCTCCGGAAAAGCTTAGGGAGATGGCAGAATAGTGCCGCGACACCGCACTCCCCACTTGCCCCTCCTTCCTCCTTCCCAGTCTAGAGAAGACAAAGAAGACAGCAGGTGGAATTCGCTCGGGGTCTCCTGCTTAGTGAGAGTAGCTACAGCTTTCCCTTCTTCTTTCCCTAGCATTGTTATCCTCTCTTTCACCTAAAGCAAGAGAAAGGTGACTACTTAAGAGAATGACTTTGGAGGAGCCAGCGTGAAGGAGAACCTGGCATCCCGGTTCCCAGCTGGATGACTGCGGGGTCAGCCGCTTTGCTGAACGGCCCTGAGTCCCCCAACCACCCTGAGCAGGCAAAAAGCGAATTGGAGAGAAACGATAGGGCAAGAGGGGTCAGGAACCATCTAGCAAAGGCCAGGATCAGTGAGCTTCCCAAGCACCAGTGGGCCTACATCCCCTTGCCAGGGTCCTACCTAAGGGGGCAGCCAGAATGTCAAGGGAGCTCAGAAAGGAAAGGCTGTGGGCTGTACCACCAGAAACGGAGCTGAGGGGTGGCTTGATAAAGCCGGGTTGACACTGTATCTCCTACATCCAGGAACCACAGGATAGGGAGTCCCCTGAAAGGGCTCTAAAGAAACCTCCCTTGAGTACCATGAAAAGGCCAGTATTTGGATGTCTCCCATCTGGCAGGCCCCCACCACCAGTCAGAAGTACCAGAGAAGCAGGCACATCTCCAGAGAGAGGATGGCAGCCATGGCCAGTGGTGTAAGAGACACTTGTCTCCTCCCCACCCTAAAATACAGGAAGGGAAGGAGAATGAGAAGAAGGACAGAGTGTCCCAGAGCTAAATCAAATTCGTTTACCCTTCTCCAAAGGCAAGGGAAGGGGAGGAGGATGGAAAGAGTAAGCACCCCCTCCAATGATTCAAGTCTTTTATTTTTATGTTTTAAATTGATACATTAATATTTGTACATATGTACGGCATACATGTGATATTTTGATACATACATATAACATGTAATGATCAAATCAGGGTGTTTAGATTATCCATCACCAGGAACATTTATCATTTCTTTGTGTTGGGGATATTTCAGATCTTCTAACTATTTTGAAATATATAATATATTGCTGCTGTCATCACCCTATTGTGCTATCCAAAACTAAGATTTATTTCTTCTACCTCACTCTATGTTTGTATCCATTAACCAACCTGTTCTTCCCCTCCTTCCTCCACCTACACACACACCCTTCCCTGCCTCTGGCAACCACCATTCTACTCTCTATCTCCCTAAGATCAACATTTTTTAGCTCCTACATATGAGTGAGAACATGCAATATTTGTCTTTCTGTCCCATACTGTCTCCACTTAACAGAATGACCTCCAGGTTCATCCAAGTCCTTTTAGAACTAAACAAGGCAGGTGCTGGAGGGAATGGAAAAGATGAGATTTACAAAGAATATGAGAATGGTGCCTTAAACTAGACAACCCTGAGTTCCTTTTTATTATTATTATTATTATTTTTTTGAGACAGAGTTTCGCTCTTGTTGCCCAGGCTGGAGTGCAATGGCACATTCTTGGCTCACTGTAACCACCACCTCCTGGGTTCAAGCGATTCTCCTGCTTCAGCCTCCAGAGTAGCTGGGATTATGGGCATGCACCACCACGCCTGGCTAATTCTTTGTATTTTAGTAGGAGACAGGGTTTCTCCATGTTGGTTAGGCTGGTCTCCCCCAACCTCAGGTCATCCGCCTGCCTTGGCCTCCCAAAGTGCTGGGATTACAGGTATCAGCCACCATGCCCAGCGAGTTTCTTTTTAATTAACAAAAACAAATGAGGTTCCACCAAAGATGTTCAATTTAATAAATCTTTTTTGAGGATCCACCATGTGTCAGTCACTATTTTAGGCACTTGAGTGACAATGACACTAATGAATGAAACAAAGAGCCCAGCCTTCCTGTTACTTATGGAGAAGAGAGATTTAACACAGTGCAGTTAATACAGTCAGTGGAGAAAAATAAAACCACTAAATTTCTACCGGGTTCAGACTAATCGATAAACCAGTTTCAACAGCTTTCTAAGATTAAACAACTTTTTTCTAAAGTTTTGCTCTCACGAAAACACTAAGTTCTGCAAAAGGACCTAGAGATTGAAGAGGAGGGGATGGGATCTGAAGGCAAGCTGATGACACCAAGCAACTGTTACGGGCTTACAGAGATGGGTTAGGGCACTTGGAATCGGCCGAAATAGACTAGATTACCCCCTTTCTGCCTCCATGGTGTCTGCGTTCTTCACTGATTCCATCCACACCAAGCCTTATCTCCTCAGGATAATAAAATCAACCTGAGACAGGAATCTGTGCAAAGCATGGCCACAGCAGCACTGTGGACAAGATAAGAATTTAAGATCTGCTTTACATTTGCCAGTGGAAGCACTACCATATTTTCTAAATA
Source organism: Macaca nemestrina (assembly GCF_043159975.1). Classification (NCBI taxonomy): domain Eukaryota; kingdom Metazoa; phylum Chordata; class Mammalia; order Primates; family Cercopithecidae; genus Macaca; species Macaca nemestrina. The sequence goes on along the minus strand of NC_092136.1, from coordinate 113,035,454 downwards.
GTTACTCATAGAGCAAAAGACATTACACAGCAAATAGGTCCACATTTACAGACAACTCAAAAATCTTTGGATAGGCACCTGAAGGAATGGATTTTGTCTTCATTCCTAGTTTCTGATTTGATTCTACTTTCCTGGAGAAGGATTTTGTTCTGCCTCCTGAGAGATTGGGAAGGCAGGAGAATCTTGAAACTCATGAAGCCCTACCAAGACAAAAAGGAGTCTCTGGGGTGTTGGGAATGATGACTCTGAAATTCACAGTAAATTCTACTCCTGTCTCCTTTTTGAGGAGGATCATTGTTATTCTTCTCAAAAGTCCCTGTCTGGAGTGCAGTGCCTTTTTTTTTTTTTTTTAAAGATTGGTGTCATTGGCGAGGCACAGTGGCTCATGCCTGTAATCTTAACACTTTGGGAGGACGAGGCAGGGGGATCACCTGAGGTCAGGAGTGGAGTTCGAGACCAGCCTAGCCAACATGGCGAAATCCCATCTTTACCAAAAATTCAAAAATTAGCTGGGTGTAGTGGCATATGCCTGTAGTCCCAGCTACTTGGGAGACTGAGGCATGAGAATCACTTGAACCCGGGAGGCAGAGGTTGCAGTAAGCCGAAATTACATCACTGTACTCCAGCTTGGGTGACAGAACAAGACTCTGTCTCAAAAAAAAAAAAAAAAAATTGGTGTTGTTGGGGCTCAGAAAATGATATCCCAAAATATGGCACTTTAACATGCTGAACTAAGGAGGCCACCCCGCTAATCCTCTGTCTCTCCCAAAGCACAGGATAACACTGTCCTCTGATGTTTCCTTATCTACCCAGAAACTGGACCCCTAAAGACCCAATTGCCTTCAATCCTTTCCCTGAAATTTCATTAAGCAGGAAAGATGACAACTCATATCACAGAGGAAGAGACTGAAAATTAAACATCACACCTAGAGCCTAGATAATCATCCCAAACTATCCTCTGTTCTCAGGTCCCATTCAATTCCCAAACAGCATCATGTACAAAGCACTGACTGGTCTTCAGGCTCATTCATTTACAGCCTTCTCTGCCTTCCTTCCTTCTCCCCAATGAAGAGGGCATTTAAGGGATTTAAGTATCAACCCTCTGGCATTTTCTTCGAGTTTTTGTGTTTTGTATGATTCCTGTGCACATATGTGCATGCAATCCATTTGTTATGCTTTTCTCTTGTTAACCTGTTTTTTGTTATAGGAGTGTCAGCCATGATCCCTTATGATGGGGAGAAAGGAGATCACCCCCTTTCTGTAGCCACAGTGTTTGCCTCTTTCACTGATTCCATCCAAGCCAAGCCTTATATTCTCGGATAATAAAATCAATCTGAGATGTGAATCAGCGCAAAGCGTGATCACAGCAGTACTGCGAGGGGCCTGTGGTATTCCTAATGAGCCTGGGTCACAATTTTATTTAGTGTCAGATGATCATGTCTGAATACAGCTAAAGGTCCTTCATTAACGCTAGGCTGTTGGCTGTTTATAAGGTAGAGTGGTATAGATGGTGGTCGTTACTTTTAAATGGCTGAGTACTAAAAAAGACAAGGATACTTCTACCGGAAACCTTCCAACTTTGCAAAATGAGTTCACTTTTAACATTACCCTTGGATAATGCCAGCCTACAGGGTGCTAATGGCCCAGGGAAGTTCCTCAGAGCAAACATTAACACTACCAATTCTTAACTGGAGAAAACAAAAGTGCCAGCATAGCTTAAAACCCTTTGACTTGGTTTCTGTAAAATGCCTTTTCTTCATAAACCAGTAAATTGTCCAACCTGGCACAGTCAAGGCTGGCTAATTCTTCTTAGACAACTGAGAGAACACTCTATATTCAATTCTTTTAGAAAACTGTGGAGCCTAATTAAGCCTAACAGCTAGAGCACTAAATGCAAATCTTCATCCTCCAGCAATTTAGTTTAAGTAGCAAAGCCACTTTCATTTTTCTGTGCTCCAAATAAGTATTTTGTCACCTTGAATTGAGACCAATAATAAACTAGTCGTGGGAAATGTAACCCCAGACCGGGTACTGGGTTGTGTGTAGCTCTATGGGGCTGACATTAATAAAATTCTGTTTATCTCTAATACATTAAAATAGTATTTTATAGGAAAATTTCAATGTGTGGCACAGAGAGGAGACATGCTGAACCCATTGACATTTAGCTAACAGAATTTTTAATAGAATTGAGCTGGCCTGGGAAGGAAGAAAAATAGGAAAGAAATGCCAACCAGACAACTCCCTAGAGAATAATTTATTTTGGTTTTATGTGATATTAAATATCACTTCCTCCACCAAGGTTGGAACCTGTATTAGTCTCAGCAAGCAAATTTTGCACATCCCAAAATTCCATCGCGATGGCCCCTAGGTCAATCCCAGGGTCTAGGGCACTGCTACCAGCCATTCCAACAAAAACAAGACAATTCACTGTGAATGGTGCTATTTTCCATGACACTGTGCAGATGACACGAGGGCTTCCAGATCACAGAACCAGTGGCTGATAAAACAGTGTGTGAAACCTATACCCCCTTGGCCAAATCTGACTTCTGGCTTTATTTCCTCTGCTCCATGGCTATCATCGGCTATTGTTCCGGACAGAAGTTCTGGAGCTCTGAAAGCAGTTTTCCCTCCCATATGGCAGGTCTAGGGCTCTAAACTGTGATGACTCAACTAATTAGCATTTCACAGGGCAGGGAGAACTGTCCAACCCTATAAGTGGCCAGAGTTTTCAGAGCATCTTTCTCTCCCTTCCTCTCTGTCTACATGTCACTTCTACCTCCTTTTTTGTCCTTCCTCCTCATTCCCTTCTTTTGCTTTGTCTTCCAGCTCTTCCCCTTCCTCCCATTTACCTTCTTTTAAAACTAACCATAAAGAGGTATCTTTTAATGTTCTTCTCTTAATTTGAAGGTGATTTGAATATTTCCTATTTCTTTCCAAAAACCTTTTTAAAGGAATTAAACACAATTGATTTTTGTTTGTCGGTGTTCTGTAATCATTCGTTTTGGTATTTTAAACGCTTACTTTCTTTGACTTGTTTTGAATATAAAGGTCTTTTCTTTCCTTGTGTTTCTGTCTTTTAATGGCTCATTTTCATTCTCTATGTTTCAAACGAATACTAAAATTCAGTAGAACAGCTTCTGACTTTTTTTCTATACAGACTCCTTTCTCTTTCTTAGACTCACAGGTTTCAATTCTGAACCCATTCTTCCATTCTATTCACCGCAACTTTTTTACTGAATGCCTACAGAGGCCAGGAATCAGGCCCGGCACTGGGGAATTCACTGTTTCATGAGACAAGCATACTAGAAGGGGAGACAGACGATAAATACGTGAACAATAAATACACAAAATAATCAGACATGACCTGTGTGGCAAAGAAAAGACTCGCACACTATGAGTGAAGAAGCAGGAGGCCTGTTTGAGACAGGCCAACAGAGAAGGCCTTGCCAAGAAGATGCGTTCCTAAAAAGTGAAGGGAACTGACATACAAAGGGCTGAGAAGGAGAACTTCAGGGGAGGGAACAACAAGGACAAAAGCCCTGAGGCAGGGAGGAACTTAGATTTTCTAGGAACTTGGAAAGAACATGAGTTTTGCTAGATTGGGTCTAGCAAAAGGAGAGGAAGCGACAGGGCAAGACGACAGGTAGCAGGGACCAGAGCTTGTGAGACTTTTCTAAAGAACTGAGATGCTGTTTTTCAGACTACTAGAAAGTCATCGAAAGGTTTTAAGCAGAAGAATGGCATAATCTGGTTTTTAAGATATTTCTCTTTATGCATTACTCTGGAAGAATGTGAACTCATGACTTCCGAGCTCTTTTCATCAGATTTCCAAGATCAATGACTAGTTGTACCTTTAAAACACCACCATGGAGAGTCTCTCTGTAAAAGGACCACCACTTAAAACAAAGCAATATGTGCCTTTATGAACACAAAGAATTTTGAGGTCATATAATCTACATGATTATGAAATTACAGATGGACCTACTTTCTAAAAATTGGACAAGTTTCCTACCTGCACATGTTTGTTCAGCACCCAGCTCCCCCAACATGGTCTCCTTCGAAATCACTAATACAGGCCAGGCACGGTGGCTCATGCCTGCAATCCCAGCACTTTGGGAGGCCGAGGCTGGTGGATCACCTGAGGTCAGGAGTTCGAGACCAGCCTGGCCAACATGGCAAAAACCCGTCTCTACTGAAAATACAAAAATTAGCTGGGCGTGGTGGCTGCTGCCTGTAGTCCCAGCTACTCAGGAAGCTGAGGCAGGAGAATCGCTTGAACTCGAGAGGTGGAGGTTGCAGTGAGCCAAGATCATGCCACTGCACTCTAGCCTGGGTGACAGAGCGAGACTCTGTCTCAAAAAAGGAAAAAAGAAAAGAAAGAAAGAAAAAAAAAAAAGAAATCACTAATACAAATTTAATACACCAGTTTCCTGAAATATTTCACTGAAATGATGAGGAAGTTATTTTTAAAAACGAATTAAGGAACACATTGTAAGAAGAGTGAGAAGAGTGAGAAGCGTAAGTAGTAACCAACGGCTATGTGGCTAAGATCAGTTTCCTGATTTTTAAAAGTTGTATTTATGTAGTTAGTTGGTTACCATCAAACTCTGTGTCCATGTAATATCTGTTGAATTTTAGGTGATAAATAGGGAGCAAGTGATGAGAAACTTAATCTACTTTGGGAAACAATCACTTCGTAATGTAAACCCCCGTTCTAATCCAATCAATCACAAATCCATAGAGAATTTACTGTACATACCTGCTATCATTCCCCCTGTCTGCCCCTGGCCTAACCTCCATGTGCTCTGCATCCTCCACCACTCTTCCTGTCACTGTCTCTTCACACGCTAGCCCTCCACCTCTGCCTGCCTGCTTCTTTTGTCTAAGACCCCAGCCCTAGCCCCCACCCTTGACACAGAGCCCAGGGTTCCCTGAAGAACACCCTGCAATGATCCAGGCTCCCCTTCTCATTCTTGAAAACACCAAGGGCTGTGAATGAGGCAGGTGCTTTTAGGCCACAGAAAGTGGCCCAGTTAAAACATCTTAAGTCCAATAAAATCTTTCCCAATAAAGGCAGGGCCCTGTTCTGAGACATCAGTAATAGGTATCATTGTCAATTACATGCATCTCATTTGGGCTCATCTTCCTGTCAGGCTAAAATAACAGCTGAACAGAAGCAGGACTCCTCTCCAAGACAGACACAGCTGAAGAACAAATGCTTATGAGTGTCCTCTGAGAGCACAAAAAGAGTAAAAACATTTAACATCTTATTTTTAGATTCTAAGTACCTAGATACTATGACAAAAAAAAAAAAAAAAAAAGAAACCTCAGAGAAAAAAATGATTCAAGTGGAAAAATGTGACAAATTCTTATTCATAGTGGGTTATTTAAATAATAAAACTAAGTATCACGGTAACCTCCTGATCCCTAAACCTCATGAAAATAAGAGATGATAATGCACTTTTTAAAATACCTTCTTTCAATCTGTGCTATTAATCACTTCACTCTCAGGTCTAAGTGGCCCAGAATGGTCTTGCAAATGGAGACCAAATGACTGCCTGAGATGCCAGTTTGTAATAATTTGTGTATTTAAAAATCTGTCTTCCTTTTTCCTCCCCCCTTCAAAATTTCAGACAATGTCAAGCAGTTTGCTGTGATGATAATAAGATGCATGTTTACTTGACCTTCATAGGTCAGTGTCTTCATATTCTGTTCTGGCTTTAAACTAAAAGGCTAAGAAGTCTCACAGATTTAGAAGTGGTACGAAATTGATCAGGATTTAGATTATTTTGCCAATTTAAATTCTCATACACAATTTCGTTTTCCCTCAATACAGCTGTACAAAGTTGCTGAGTAAATCAATAATTTTCATTATCCCAGAAATCTACAATCCAAAGAAATTTCTGGATGGTCATCAAAATTTTTGTAGTTATTTTGGTTAGGTTTAAAGCAAAAATGACAATCAGGTCGTTCACAGCACAAGTAGCTGGTCTGAATTGAGGGAATCAGAGAGGGAGAGGGAAGGTAGGAGTTTGAAGATTCAGGTTGTGTGTACCCCAAGCAGAATGTTGAGAGGAGGGGAGGGCGTTGTTCATTAACAACATTAACAACAGGCAGGACGTGACATTTTTAAGCCATGTTTCCTAGAACACTGCCTGAAGACCCCATGCAGTGGAAAGGACACTAAATTGTGAATAACTTAGACCTGAGCACTAAATATATCTTGGGTTTTGCTTCTGATGTATTAGTTTGCGCCCTCATAACAGTTTTTGCTGGCCACTAAATGGCTTACGCAGATGAGATGAAATACAAAAAAAAAAAAAATCTGTTTAGAGAGCATTAGGAGAAAGATATTAATGGTGCCCCAATTTTGTAACATATTCTTGGCACATGAAATATTGAAGGCCAATTTGCAAAGAGAAACATGTAATTTATGTCTACTCCAGTCTTATTCAAAAGGATTTGAGGTGGAAAATACAGAATTCATTCTGCTGGGAGTGCCCACTTGAGCTCACCAGCTACAGAACATTTAATCTTTGATATTCATAAAGGGGCATATTTTTATAAACATTTTTCTGTGAAATCTCACCTTGTTAAAAAGGTTACAGTCGTAATACTAGATCTTAATCTACTCTTTGGACCCTTTCCCAAAACACAGTGGCGCCTTTTCAAAAAGGCCAGAAAGGACGCAGAAAGAGCCTCCTGAAGAATGTCAATGTGCAGTGCCAATGGGTTCCAAGCAGAAGCCACAAGAGGTACCACTCTCTTTGCCAGCGTTGCCTGGAGTTAGCTTCTCAGGCACCTTATTGATCAGTCTTGCTCTCTGAAATGAGCAGACTAATGTTTGACAGGACAAACCCATAGAAAAAATCAGAAGCTCTTCTCCCTGTCGATAAGTTTAAGTAACTCCAAGGCTAAAATAATTCCAGTCATTTGATGCAAATACACATTTTAGTTTGGAGTCACTTGAAAATATGTGCCAGCTGAACTAGCTTGTTAGCTTTGGTTTAAAGTCCACTGGGTCTGTTGGGCTGTCATTTCTCTAGTTGCTTTGCAGTGCTATGATGGTCCCTTGGAGAAAGGGCTGCAGCCTCGGAGCCCTGGCATTGCCTGTCTACCACCCTTCCATAATGAAGGCATAACACAGCAAAATTTCAGGGCAGTTGCCTGAATGGACAAAAGATTATTTACCAAAAAACAGGTAGCACTCAAGCAACAAATAGTTTTAGAGTACTTTTGAGTAAGGCATTATGCTAAGTGCTACAAAGATATGAATTAGTATGAGACAGCCCTTACTGTCAAAAGCTCCCTACTTAGGCGAAGGAGGTGACCAGATATCAACTGCATATAAGAATACCTTTATTATTCCCATGTATTTTGGCATAATCTATTTCTGCTTTGTCACTTTAAGCCTAGATTTTTGTATTTTCCATAAACTCATGTCTATTTGGGAATTAGAGAAGTTAGTTTAAACTTATGAGATAAATAATTAAATTTTTTTTTCTGTTAGCAGCGGAATCCTTCTTAAAAGACATCCATATTCCAAACTGTACACTTAAAAATGGTGAAGATGGCAAAGCTTCATGTCATGTGTATTTTTGCACAATTAAAAAGTGAGAAAGAGATATCCCACCATTTAGCTGGGCAGAATCTGTGAGTCTAAGCTTGGCCAGGTTCTTGTAATTGTTATTTGTTTTCAACAAAAACTGTTTCTCAACTAGTGCATGTAAATAAAGTCTCCTTCAGAGCATCCACAAAGTGGAAGAAGGAGATCCAAGAATACATGTGTAACAGGGATCTCATTGTTGTGGTTTCTCTGATCTTCTGTTCTTATTTCTAGAACAATCTGAAAATTCATTTTGTTGGTTGGCTATTGGTAGAATCCATTTGTCCTGACTTTCTGGTCACCGTGTCCCTTACAGAATCTAAAAGAAACTGCTGGCACCCTTGGCAGTGAGGTGGAGGGTAGGGTATTTCCTTTCTTGCTATTTCACGTGGATGCTCAGAAATTATAAAAACTAAAACTGATGGCAATTTCGCTTCCTTAGCACAGAATGAGGGAAAAGACAGCTCACACACTGGTAATTCTGTGCTTACGTTTGAACCTTTACCAGGAATGTGGAGTCAACAAATGTTGGTTCAACTTTTGTCTTTCCATTCATTAGTAATATTATCATAATAAAGCTTCCTTGACACAGGACCTATTTCCAAGCTGTTTCTTATGTTTTATGATGGACATCTGGGTTAAAGTAACTTTTTGGCGCTCCTTATGCACTTCAGCTGGTTGGTGGGGCAATGTGCAAAATGCTGAGGTAACAGCAACTCAGGAACTCAAAAGGCACAGCCACCTTGCTCCCAGGATGCTACCAGCTGGGGAGGGGAGCACTGACTGTCCAGGGGCCTCCCCAGGTGCTATTTATTAGTTATGTCTCTTGAAATATAATCTAAGATTTATAACGGTCTTTTCTGAATTTCTGAATTTCCTACTACAAAACATTGGTGAGTTGGGTGCAATTCCTCCCAAGAATTGAGTAAGACTTCCTTTATTTTCAGTGGGGGAGAGGGGAGCTTGTCTTAATTTATGTATTTCTGGTATTTGCACTTCAGATACAAAATTTTGATGCATGTCTAAAATACAAGCTCCATGAGATAGGAACAGTTCTCCAGCCTCGGGCAGTCACAGAATACCTGTTGTCGACTAGCTGAGTAAATGGTTATGACTGCAAAATAGAAAGCTGCGCCACACAGGCTAGGCAGGATGTTTTGCTTCACTGCAGCGAGTGAGATGCTCTCAGAGTACTGTGGCTCAGGCCTTCCACCAGAGGGAGCAGGGACGCCACCCCACTGCAGAGGACGCTTGTGCAGAACCCTGGGAAGTGCCTGAAGCGGAAAAACAAAAATCCCCAAGCCAGCAAAAAAGAATTGGCATCAAAACGAATGTGAAGAAGAAGAAATAGTTGGGTTATTATACTCAGTGGCATGGCTAGATAAAGCCAAAACAGATCTTTCTTTTCCTGCTGCTTAAATGCCCTAGAGTTTCTTAGGCAGAGGAGCCCCATGCCCTAGGAGCAACATCTTCTGGAGCAGCTCGTCTCCTGGTTACCAGCGTGGAGTCAGCCCAAGCACGATGCACCTCATCTCAAAAGCAGAAAAGAGAGTGGCCGCGGCCAAACCTCTCTAGAGTTCCCCACTGCGTTGCTCTGAAACAGTTCCATCTGTGTCTCTGACTCCGGGGAAAAGATCAGCTATATGGGCTGTTTGGGGCCTGGCACAAGTGGCTATGATGACTTCATTCCAAACTGGGCTGAGATTCCAGCTAAGGACAAATAATTCTCCAGAAAACCACCATCAAATCACACAAGGCAATACGAGTTTCATATTCAAGGTCTCCACCTTCCTCTCCAGGCAAACTTAAACCTAAAGAGGGAAACAGCTTGAAGGACTGGGCATCAGAATACATCGCTAGTTTAAAAGTAGATTGTTAGCCCTTTCCAAGTCCCTCAGCATGTCAACTGGAAGAGAAGGCTCTGCAGAGGACAGCAATGTGAAGTGAAATCCTAAAGAACCAATCCTCCTCCTGGATCTCCATCCATTGATCGTGTCAAACACAAGGTTGTTTTTAAAGTGCCACATCATGTAAAAGGGAAGATAATCCAAGAGAATATCTATCTAAGATACATCATGATTTTTTTTTTTTTCCAAAAAAGAACCTGTCTCAAACTAGAGGCAAGACTTGAGTTTCATTTAGCTAATGAAGCTTTGGAAAGTAAATTATCCTTCCAGGGATGCTGAAACAAGCAATGACAACAAAAGGCACTCTCCATTTGCCTAGTGGTTCCACCCTATCAGGCTCTAGATGGAACCCACCAGTCCACAGATAGCCAATTTAGGACATTCCTAGGAGCCTATTGATGGGAGAGAACTGCTGAATAGTCACAAATCAGAACACTCCAAGGAGTGAATGGGATAATACTGCAGGTTTATTTTAAGGTGAGGATTGTAGCAAACAGGAATATATAATTCCAGAGAGAAACAAAGTCAACAAATTCAAATGAACAACGGCAAGTTCCTATAGGGCAGGACATTGCTTATTTCTTTGCATTGCCCAGTGCATCTGGCCCAGTCTATGGCACTAGGGACTTACTGATTATCTAATTTGCAAAAAAACCTCACAACCACCCCCAAAGTAACTTAGGGGTTTATCTAAAAAGAAAGCAGAGGCCGGGCGCGGTGGCTCAAGCCTGTAATCCCAGCACTTTGGGAGGCCGAGACGGGCGGATCACGAGGTCAGGAGATCGAGACCATCCTGGCTAATATGGTGAAACCCTGTCTCTACTAAAAAATACAAAAAACTAGCCGGGCGAGGTGGTGGGCGCCTGTAGTCCCAGCTACTCGGGAGGCTGAGGCAGGAGAATGGCGTAAACCCGGGAGGCGGAGCTTGCAGTGAGCTGAGATCCGGCCACTGCACTCCAGCCTGGGCGACAAAGCGAGACTCCGTCTCAAAAAAAAAAAAATAAATAAAAATAAATAAATAAATAAATAAATAAATAAATAAATAAATAAAAAGAAAGCAGAGGTTTAGACCCTTTCTACTAGGTCAGAGGATAACAATTTTAGATACAGAAAAGACATGAAACACTGTAGTTAATTGGACTCATGGAGACTTTATTTAATTTTTTTGAGACGGAGTCTCGGTCTGTTGCCCAGGCTGGAATGCAGTGTGGTGCGATCTTGACTCACTGCAACCTCTGTCTCCTGGGTTCAAGCGATTCTTCTGCCTCAGTCTCCTGAGTAGCTGGGATTACAGGTGCACACCACCATGCCTGTCTGATTTTTGTATTTTTAGTAAAGACGGGGTTTCACCATGTTGGCCAGGCTGGTCTGGAACTCCTGACCTCAAATGATCCACTTGCCTTGGCCTCCCAAAGTGCTGGGATTACAGGTGTGAGCCACCACACCTGGCTGGACTCATGGAGACTTTAAAAGGCTTTCCAAAAGTTGGGAGATTCCACTTCTCCAGGCAGAAAGACCTTCATAAAACCAATATGTACTTTAAAAAAATCCACATAGAAGAGGCAGGGAATGTGTTAACGGGGTGGGGGGTGGGGGGTGGGGGGCGGACAGAGAAGGCTGGTCACGCTCAGCAAGACCCATGAAGATACTCTCATAATGTTTGCTGTGGAGAGATCTTTCTCTACATAACGGTAAACAATGAGCCCTGTCCAGTTTTTTCTTATTTTTCATTATAGGAAACCTTAAGTATCACAATTCTTCAAGCGTGCAATGGGAATGGGAAACAGGGTGGCACAGTGACTTCACGGCAATGGTAAATCAAGTGTTCTGTCTGGCAGGAAAACTGTCATTAGCCTGGGAAGTCAACTAGCTGATGTCATTTCTGAAACAGAGGTAATATGTCTATTTAAATTTGTGAGGAAAACAATCGATTTTATTTTCTGCCATCTACTTTTAGAGGTCAGAAGGAAAATATTTATTGTACCTTTTAAAGGGAATAACATTCATTAGACTCCCCGAAGAGTAAGTTTCAAGTGGTAAATATTTCCACTGGCAGAACATAAGATAGGGAAGTTTGTTTTTAAAAGTGAGATTACAAAAGACTAACATCAGGTAAAAAGAGCTTCCTGTGGCTGCTCACTCACAGGTTGGTCCTGCCTTAGCCCTACCTCTAATTCAAGGTCAAAGAAAATGTACTGAAAAGGAGTCTTCAGCTACCTAATCACTAGCAGTCTAACAACAGACAGAATGTCCACAAAGCCATTACCTTAGGCAACCGACCAGCTTCATTACTTTCCAGCTAAAGCAATGATGTTCTGGGAGAAAGATTTTCTCTTTCACATAGTAAACATGCGCTAGTAAAGCTTAAAAACAAGATCTGCTATAAGAAAATCCAGACAACAGCTAATTTGAATAATGAATACGTTTATTCAAATAATCATGCTCATTTTTAATGATAGAGATGAATGATTACTGATCAGAAATGATGCTTTTGATACATTTTTGAGTGAAAAAATAGGTTACAAGACAGAGTCTCTCTTTTAAATATATACATATTTGATATATATTTGTAATGGATATTCATAGAAAAACGTGTGGAAGGATACACAACAAGATGTTAACATTGGCTTATATTTTCAGTCATGTTTACTGAGGAATAATTTACATACAGTAAAATTCCCTATTTTGTATACAATCCTGAGTTTCAGCAAATGTATACAGTCATACAACCACACGACAATCAAGATAGAGAATGTGTCCATTACTCTAAAACAGTTCCTGTGTGTCCTCCTGTGGTCTAGACCTCCCACCCCAGGCCCTGATGCTACTGATCTGTTTTCTTTCTTTGTAGTATTGCCTATTCTCAAAAATCATCCATATATCAGATGGTAAATATCCTTTGATTAGCACTTTTTTTTCTAGAATAGGGATTATAGATCAAGATGATTTCTTTATTTTTGTTATCTGGCTTATCTATATTTTCTAATTTTTTATTACAAACATAATTACTTTTGCAATTTAGAAAAACAAAGGCAAACATTTAATTAATTGTGACAGGACATTATGGAAGTAGATAAAGCCATGAAAGCACAGATGAAAACAAACGCTGTGTGTATGATATTTAAATTGTGGAATATTACTTCACCCAAACCTTGAGAGGCAATGCGCCATCAGCTACAGCAAGGCAAACTTCCCAGCTGTGCTGTTAGCTGTGTGACATTGGGCAGGTTATTTATCATCTTTTAGATTCGATGTCCTCATGTTTAAACTACGGGTTAAAATAGTGCCCATCGTGCAAAGTCATTATAATGATTAGATGAGGCTGTGCATTAGGTCACTGGTACCTGGTAAAATTTAGCACTAGAATTATGCATGTTATTTATTTGGCTTTTCTTAGTACTATCATTACTGAGGCTTTGGGAGGTATTCCAATAGGAAAGGACCTATCCCAATGGGAAAGGACTCTCTGCCTCTATAGGCAAAGGGAAGTGGTGTCGGGGCATGGAGCCAGGCCACAGGCTTACTTTTAAATCTCAAAACTAAATTCAAGACATTCCATTTCAGAAAATTTAAAACTTCTGCTTTTTCACAATAAAGTTCTTAGTGCTTTGTTATGATTTCTCAGTGAAATCATTACCTTGGGAATAGTAATAGTAAACACCAGTCACCATTACAACTTTAATCAATGTTTTCTTACTATTTAGAACCTAGTGATCCTTTAGTGAAAATATACATTTGTCTAACTCTCCTCTCCCTCTGTATGAATGATCCAAACCCTATAACCTTTATTCATACCACAATATGGCATGAATTTAGGGGAGATGAGGATAGTCAATTATAAAGCTAGCCAAATTTAAACCAGAGCATAACATTTAAGATCAGTGCATAAAGAGGCCAAGCAATCATAGATGTTCATCTCTGCAAGGTTTTCAGTTGTCAGAGACTCTGGGGTGAAATGAGTTGATGAAAAAACAAATATGATCCACCTTTATCTTCCCAAGGCCGTAATACATGCCAGGAAGTGAGGAAGTCTATCTGTCTCTGCTGGGAAGCTCCCAAATGTTTTGATTAAAATAGAACATCTCATTTAATTCTCATCCTTGAGACAAGTTCATAATTCACTGAACTGATCCAGGATTTTTATAATAAATGGCAATTGAATTAAAAATATGCCAGCCGTCTTTGGCCAAATATATACGTATATTAAAAACAGGACTATTGGCTTCATGCACTTTTGCCAAAAAACAAATTATAACCACATATGAATTACAGTTAATTCATTTATATATACACATTCACATGTGTATGTCTCCATGCATATGTATTTTGCATGTATATATGTATGCATACATGTATGTATGTAAAATGTTCACAGATCATACATTATTGAGAAAACTCAGGGGCCAAGGAATGACCTCCCAAACATCAGGCCCACACTATCTGATGTCTCCGGAACAGCATGAGATGGTCCCTTTGACTAAAAAACTCATTATCTCCACATTCAAGATCCACATTCAAGACGACACCTCACCATTCAAGATGCAGCTCCAAAGTCACTTTTCCATCAAGTTCTTCCAAGTTTCCCTGCGCTAGAAACAGTAATTTTCTCTTTTCTACCTTGAATTCATGATTTATGTACATCTTCTCTGAACAACAAAACAAAAAGTTCCTTGAAAGCAGAGCCCAGGGGCAATTCTTATGTGCAATCTCCCTGTCCTCAGTGCCTAGCTTAGATAGCACTCTGTCCAAAATTGGGGATTAATATACATTTTCAGAATGAAATAAATCAATATATGATTCCATTTTAATACAATCATCAATTTTTGTTCTCATCAGATAGCACTAGCTGCACAGACCAGAATATATGACTCAGGAATATGTCTTTGGCAATATTCTAATCTCCAATTCCTGACAATTCCTTGCTCCTCTTTTTTTTTTTTTTTTTTTTTTTTTCTTTTTTGAGACAGTCTTGCTCTGTTGCCGAGGCTGGAGTGCAGTGGCACTACCTTGGCTCACTGCAACCTCCGCCTCCCGAGTTTAAGCGATTCTCCTGCCTCAGGCTCCTGAGTGGATGGGACTACAGGTGCATGCCACCACGCCCGGCTAATTTTTATATTTTTAGTAGAGACGGGGTTTCACCATGTTGGCCAGGCTGGTCTTGAACTCCTGACCTCAGGTGATCCACCCACCTTGGCCTCCCAAAGTGATGGGATTACAGGCATGAGCCATCGTGCCCGGCCTCCTCACTCCTCTTAAAACCTTGTTAAAATACTTCAAGGGGCCAAGCCTGGTGACTCAAGCCTGTAATCCCAGCACTTTGGGAGGCCGAGGTGGGCAGATCACTTGAGGTCAGGAGTTCGAAACCAGGCTGGCCAACATGGTGAAACCCCACCTCTACTAAAAATACCAACTACTTGGGAGGCGGAGGCAGGAGAATTTCTTGTCTTTTTCAAAGTTTCAAAAATTTAAAAGTTCGGAGAACAAAGATACAGCATGCTCCAGCGCCCTGCTCAGAGATAACTAACATTCACTGACTTCCTGATGTGTGGCTTTGCATACCTTTGCTTACCTTGCCCTCACACAAGGTAAATTAAGCCCATTTTGCAGATGAAAATATTAACGCTTGTATTATTAAAAATTATGCATACACTAGGGTCCATAAAAAAACATTCTTCAAACCAGAGCCAAATTCCTATAAGTTAATCTTTAAAGTCCAATATTAAAATGTGGGGACTTAACGGGCACCGTTGGTTTAATTCATCTTGAATTGACTCATGGAATACAACCTGTTTTCTAACTGCCAAGGAGCTTGGGGGAACTTATCTCCAAATGACCATAGAATTTCCAGGAAATTCTAACTTGACCTAGGAGTTAACAATAATAATCTCTGACAAAAGGATAATGCAGTTTGATAACACAGAAGTTGCAGGTTGCTTGTGGACTTCTGCTGGGTTATGTCCTAGAATTACTGCAGAGGACTCTCCTCCCTTAATTTATGCCTTTTGGTCAACACTAGGGGTGATATGGTTTGGCTGTGTCCCCACCCAAATCTCATCTTAAATTGTAGCTCCCATAATTCCCACATGTTGTGGGAGGGACCCAGTGGGAGATAATTGAACCGTGGGGGCCGTTTCCTCCATACTGTTCTCGTGGTAATGAAAAAGTCTCAAGAGATCTGATGGTTTTATAAAGGGAAACCCCTTTAGCTTGGTTCTCATTTTCTCTCCTGCCTGTCAGCACATAAGACACGCCTTTCCCCTTCCACCATGATTGTGAGGCCTCCCCAGCCACTTGGAACTGTGAGTCCGTTAAATCTCTTTTTCTTTATAAATTACCCAGTCTCAGGTACGTCTTTATTAGCAGTGTGAAAACGGACTAATACGAGGGGTATAACATTTCCAATAGTAGTCTTTTCCTTCTTCATGTTAAATCTCAAAAGCATTTATGGAATACTTACTCAAAAAGCCTGGAGCTTTGCACATATTATTTCATTTAATTCTCATCACCTAATAAAATTAGTATTTCAACCCCTTGAGAACCTTCAGAGACTATACAGAGATGTTAAGTGTCTTGCCTACAAGCACACAGCTAGGAAGAGGTAGAGCCGGAACAAGAACCCCAGTATTTCTAACTTTAGAACCCAAACTTTCTCAACTACACCATATAACCACATTCCCCCAAGTATTTCTACTGGTCTGAGCTTAAACGGTTGAAGCCATCCAGTCTCTTTTCAAGATGCAATCATATTCTTAATCCTCATCTTCGTCATTAAATATTCACTAAACGGAATTGAAAGTTGCAAATACTGTAACAGAAATCATTGTGTGAAACAAATAGGTAAAATCCCGATTCCAATTCCATTACTTAGAAAATCAAGGAGGAGAGACCACAAGCAACTGTTGACTGTGTGTCTTAGTCCACACCACATAACTGCCTCTGTTCCGACTGCCATTTTTACATTTCTCTTTGGGCTTTTTTAGAAACAGATGGGCTACTGACTGGGTATTATCAGTTCCAACCTATGCAGCTGGAGCATCCCAGAATTGCAGAAATAGCAATCTTCTGAATAATTTCTCCTGCCACAAACAACTGCTGCTGCTCCTATAATAACCCCCTTAGTGGGCCTAGAGAGCATTCTTCCCATTCCAAGAGCCACGGTTCAGTTCATCTTAAACCACAATGTCCTTTTGTGTTTTGGCTGAAGAAATCTTATGGGCCACCTGATCTTTGTTATGTCTTAGTGGAGGCAGATATACCAGATGATACTATTTGGTATATAACGGACTTTTTATCTTCAGTTGTCACAATAAAGGAAAATCAAGATGGGAGACAGCTCAACTGTTTTTTACTTTCTTCTTTAGCAAACACAAGAGCCTCCCTATGTAGGATGTCACACGAAACTGCCCATTTTATGTCATCAACTGTTAGTCTCCCCAGAAAGGCAAATTTATACAAACCACAAACTGTGTTGGCCACATTTTGAACTATAATGCCATGAACTCAGAAGTTTACCGAGTTAAGATGTTTGTTGTTATAGAAAAAAAGAATTCAGATCTCTAACCAAATATTTTCTTTCACATTTGAGTACTTTGCAATCACAAAATACTCATCACATAAATGAGACCTGGTAATATTTAGAAATTACTGAAATCACAATATACTGAATAATAAACTTAATATTTCATCCATAAGATAGGACTTAGTTTTTTCAGATAGTATTTGTTTGGTAATTGACTACTAAATCAATAAGTCAAATAAAACATAAATAAATTATTTTAAAATACATGTTACAAATTGTGTAACTAGTTATACAAAACACTAATTAGCTTTTGGTGATGACAAAACGATATGAACATAATTTTTCTATTTTTCAAACTCATCATTTTACAACAGCTTTACTGAAATAGAATACACATCTCAAATAATTCAGCCTTTTAAAGATTAGTGGCTTTTAATATATTCACAGAGTTGGGCAACCAGCACCACTAATTTTAGAACATTTTCATCATCCCATAACACACCTCTTAGCAGCCACTCCCTATTCTCCCTGCCTAGCTTCTGGCAACAATTAATACACGACTTCTTGTCTGTAGAGTAGCCTATTATGGACATCTCATATAAATGGAATCATACACTATATGGTCATTTTTATCTGGCTTCTTTCACTTAGCATAATGTTTTCAACATTTATCCATGTAGCAAGATATCTGTACTTCATTCCTTTTTATGGCTGAATAATAATTCAACATATGAATACATATCTTTGATTTGTCCATTCATTAGTTGATGAACATTTGTTTGATTTCCATTTCTCAGCTACTGTGAGTAACGCTGCTATGAAATTTGTGCATATGTTTTTGCGTGGCTGTATGTCAAGCATCTCATTTTTTATGAAAATCACAATCTTCGACAAAGAAAGAAATACGTTATGTTATGCCAATGAAAGGAAAGGTCTTAATGGTAAGAACTGTGAGAGAGTAGGATACAGAAATGAACAAGCCAGCTATGGGAGTGCAAGGTGAGGTCCATACCCTTCCTGGGCCAGTCTTGCCGCACAGCAGCAGAATTCTCTGGGCTTCCTCCATCTGCTATTGGGACCCCACAGGCCTGCCAACCTCAACTGCACATAGCCAAGGATGAGCAAAGCTTGTGCATCCCACCCACAAGCCTCCAAAATCCAGCACGGTTTCCTCCAATATGAAGTGGAAAGAGATGTTTGAGCCAAACTCTGACATGTTTCTCAAATGACATCAAAACGTATTCTCACTAATGCCTGAAGCAGATCAATAGGCAAATCAGGTTTTTATTAACGTTCCCTTTGACTGTGACACTACCTTATCCAAATGAAAAGAGAGGATTCAAATAAACAGAGAAGTTAATAAAAGAGTAACAGCCTATTTGATTAAAATATTCCTAGGAAAGGACATACACAGTTAAAATTTACTTTGTTTTTATGTTGATTAAATATCAAAGGCATTTTCAAAGTGTCTGAAGTACTAGCCAAAGAGGTTATACATTAACTTCTTCACCCTCAAGTAAAATAATATTACAGGACTCAAGTGCATAAGACCCAATTTATTCCAAAGAGAGAGGTTCAAAAGATCAGTAATTATAAGGCTATGTAGGACAAAAAAATGTTTTGCATCCTCCAAATTACCAGAGGTGGTTTGCTAACTAGTGCCTGAGGACAATGAGCGATTACCCCCAATTCAGCTTTGTTCTCATTAGAAAGGACTTCAAGCTGAAAGGCAGCCAGAGCCCGATAATACTGCAGTCAGTCCCGGTTGGCTTTTCACAATTGGATCTGCAGGTTTTTTTAAGGAATACAAAAACAATAACAAACAGATAACTCTCAAATGCATTATACTCATTCACACATACATCATCATGATCTTTTTCACGAACTAAATTACTGCATTTAAATTTCTTGTAATAGAAAAAAATAGCCACAGAAGCAGTCTCAGATGCTATATGTCTAAACTCTTCACCCTTGTAGTAAGGCAGTATAAATCACTGTTACTGTTCTCCCTACTCTTGTAAACAAAAAAAAGCTTTGCCTGTTCCCTTCCCCTGCGCTGCCACCGTCACCCCGCCCACCCCCCACCCCACCTCCTCCTCCCCTGCTCTCCAACAGGAGAAACAGAACAAAATGAAAACCTAGTCAGGGCCTCCATGCAAAGTCACAAAACCCAAAGATCCTGGAGGCAGTACTGGGTTGAGTTTAGAAAGCTGAAAAGAGAAGAGAGCAGAAGGGTCCTCGGACCTCACAGCAGAAAGGACACATCCAACCCAGGGTTCCCCAACCGAATCTGCCCACTGCCTGTTTTGTAAGGCCCT
Source organism: Macaca nemestrina (assembly GCF_043159975.1). Classification (NCBI taxonomy): domain Eukaryota; kingdom Metazoa; phylum Chordata; class Mammalia; order Primates; family Cercopithecidae; genus Macaca; species Macaca nemestrina. Next base: position 113,016,104 of record NC_092136.1, on the reverse strand, counting down.
GTGGCTACAAGAAAATTCAATTATTGGAAAAATTATTTAAATTATTGGAAGAAAGACAAAAGAAGAACAATAGTTTATGATTTATGAAAATCACATAAAAATCTAATTTCAGTGCCTCTAAATGAAAGTGTATTGGAACACATCCCTGCCCCTTCATTTGCATATCGCCTGTGGTTACTTCAGGGCTTTAAAGACACAGTTGAGTAGCTGTGGCAGAGACCATATGGCTTGCAAAGACAAAACGAATTGTTATTAAGCCCTTCACAGATGAACTTTGGGGACCCCTTGTCTAGCCCATCCTAAGGGTACATTTCATCCTAAATCTCTAAAATGGATTTCAAAGAAAGACAGCCAGTGATAACCCACCCATTATCACTGGGGAGGTGGTTTGGAGTTCTGCACTTGTAGAGGCAGGTAACATAGATGGGTTTCCTGTTCACAGAAACACAAAAAGTATCACACATACAGAGTTGCCTGTCTTGAGAGTTTTGGCCAACAAATAACTTGTCCCCTTTTATAAATTTGTTTCAAGCCACACAGCTTATCAGTGAACACAAGAACACATTAGCTGCCCACAAATTAGCATTTAGTACAAGTATCTACAAAAAGGACAAGGAATCCATTTACATTTCAAATCGTCTTCACTCCATTTAGCTTGAAACTTTTTTCAAGTCACCAACACATCCAGAAACACTGGATAACTACTTCTTATCAATTTGGACTCCATTTTAATCCATCCTTTAATAATGTTGCCTGTGTGAGGGTGGAGGAATGATTCAACTAGGGAAACAGAATAAATAATGAATAGGAACCAGAGGCTCCCGAGCTCACTGACAACAGCCAAGTGCTATGATGTCAAAGTTTCATTAATTGCATGGGTTTATCAACCATTCCCTATATACTCATGTTTCCTTAACACTATCCTGTACTTAACCAGAGAATGCCATGCTCTGCGCCTTCTGCCTAATCACAAAATAACATGCAGAAACATGTCTGTACCCAAATTTCATAATCTAAATGTCACCCAGTTTATTTTGTGTCTAATAATCAAGCAAATACGTTTTTGTTCTTAGGAGGGAACAAAGGAAATAACTCAGATTCTAACGGTTTCTAAAGTCTGGAACGAGAATTAAAAGATTTACAAGCTCACCTTGCCTTAAAGATGTTTCTCTGAAAAATTCTAGCTATTCCTTTCACCTTCCCCATGAAACTGCTAATCTATGGTCAGCTTTCCAGGGCTCCTTTCAGTGCAATAGTAGAATAATGGTCTACATTGTAATAAAAATTTGCTCATGTTTAAACTCTTCAGTTCCTTTTTAAGTTTTTTAATCATTCAAAGTAAGTAAGTAAATATGAAATACCAAGTGGCAAACAGGTATAGATGGCTGGGGGATCTATGAGAAGTCCAGCTGGCATATCACTATGCCCAAGAGCCAGTAATCCCAGTGGTGGCTTCCAATCTGACAATGGCTGGGATAAACGTCACCTCCATAGCCTCCATGCCAGCTAAAAAAGGAATTGCAAGACTGGTGCTTAGGCCAGAAAAAATACTGATTAAAGACACTCAACTCTCACCTCACTATTTGCAGCAAATTTGATTTCAAGTTTCCTATGGAGTGAAATGGTCAACTGCCTTTGCAGCTGTCATAGTTCAACCATGCTTCTAGTACATGTGCATAGTGTATGAGAGCGTTTGTGCACAGGTTTGCCTTCCTGCGGATTATAACCTCCATTTTGCTCTGTAGGACAATCCTTATCATATTTACAACTTATATTTCATTTAAAAATCCTCCTGAAAACTTAAATATGGATGAAATAATAATCTTAAAGAACTTTTTCACATGGCTAAGAAAGTAATGATTATTCTTGACATTATACAAGGGTAGAGTTTATTACAATCTTCTGAACAAACAATGAGTTTGCAGAATGAGTAAACAACCACAATTTCTTTTTTTTTTTAACCAGGTATTAACCCATACTTAGGGGAAAATAAAAACAAACATAACAGTATTCTCAATCAATTTGTAGAAAAAGCTAATAGAACATCATGTAAATAGGCTAATGTATGCAAACAAAGAAGAAATACCATATTTGAAAATCAACTTACTTATGTCATAAAATAATACAAATAATTGCAGAAGCACATCTTGGGAAACAGCAAGGCCAAATTTGTTAAGTTATATAACTCTCTGGGCCTCAGTTTCCCAATGGGGAAGATAATTGCAAGGCCTGACTGTTCGGATTAAATGAGTTACTAAAGCGCCTAGCACGGTGTAAGCACTGCAGGTGTTAACTATTCTTAATAAAATTATTCCTAAAGTTTTGATCACATTTTCTTAAGAATCTTACTTCTTTGATATATAAAGAGATAGTAGAAAATAAATGGTTCATTCAATGAGCATAAATCCAGTCAAAGAGGAGAAATCAGATAATCAGAAAGCAAATGGGGGAAAAACAGGAGAAAGTGTGACACCAGGATTTATAATTAAGGAGCAATACACAATACACAATGCAACCATAATATAGAACAGATCATAGAGAAGCAAAGTTAAATATGGAAAGAAATAGAGTATGAAAGTAACAAAGGAAAATAACCATGCTATTAAAAACAAGGTCACACGCTCAGCGGTGCTAACAACTAACAGGGGAATTGAAGCCGTGACAGAAGAATTTGTGGCCTCTTTCACATTTCATTTTAAAGGTTTTAAAAATTATTAAAATTTCCTGGCACTGCCACAATAGTGGAGGCCATAGGAACTCTAGGTGGTCACCAAAGAATACACTGAAAGTAAGTGAGTACACCAAGGCAGAGTGACAGCAATCACAATGAGGGATTTCCAGGTCAAAGGCAAACCAGGGAAGCTTCCTTAACTCTCCCAAGAAAGGGTGGTGAGTGCTACTCCTCCAGGCATAATATAAGCTGGATTCTCCTAATTTGAATACAACCAGGCTCCTTCTGGGGACAAGGAGAACTGAGTAGAACAGGAGGAAGTCCTTCTTTTGACACTTTCTCCTTTGCAATCTCAGAGCTGTGTAAAGGACCAGAATGGGTCATCTAGAAACATTCTACAGAAGCCATCACAGAGTGGCCACAGTGATACTGACAGGAGGCAGGGAAACATTGGGTAGAAGAGGGCAGTTCCTTCACAAAAGCTCCACCCACAAGCCTGGGACCATGGCCATAAATGAGAACTTCACATCCCTGTTTTCCCGCCTGAATGTTGCTTTTTCCAAAACCACCCTGGCCTGCCATGCACCACCCCCCCCGCCATCTTGTACCCATAAAAACCCCAGACTCCACTGGCAGAGGAACAGAGTGGTGTGGCAGAGAAGGAGAGAAGAGAGAAGCAGCTGAATGTCCAAGAGGCAGCTGAACAGGAGTTCAGCTGTCCCCAACTCCAGGGGAAGATTATCCTCCCACTCCATCCCCTTTCCAGCTCCCCATTCCACTGAGAGCCACCTCCATCACTCAACAAAACCTCTGCATTCAACATCCTTCAAGTTCATGTGACCTGATTCTTCCTGGATGCCAGACAAGGACCCAGGTACCAAGAGAGCAGGGCATAAAAGGCTGTCACCCTGACCCTCTACTGAGCTGGTTAACACTTAGCCATCCACAGACAGCAACTGCTAAAAGAGCATTAATTGTAATAACACAACCCTAGATGCTACAGTGGGGCCAGAGCCCAAAAGTGCCCACTCCGGCCCTGGCATCCACTTGCCTGTGTGTTCCTCCTTCCACAAGGGGTTTGAACCACACCCCTTGTAAGTGAGCCGTACCCCTCTCATAAGTTCTGCGAAGGGGACCAAGGAACTCTTCTGTCTCAATGACAACCCCCAGGATGAGTTAAGAGATGAAAATAACAGGAGAAGGCAGTACTAGTGTCTTCTACCAAGTACAACAGGCAAAATTTAGGGTGCTAGGCTCTGGTTGAAAAGAAGGTGGGATTTTTCCATAACCAGGACTTCAAACAGCCCTTGTGTTCTCTTAAAAATAAAAAGCCCTGGGGCTGGGAGCAGTGGCTCACACCTATAATCCCAGCAATTGGGAGGCCGAGGCAGGCGGATCACTAGGTCAGGAATTCGAGACCAGCCTGGCCAATATGGTAAAACCCCGTCTCTACTAAAAATACAAAAATTAGTTGGGCACGGTAGCAGGTGCCCGTAGTCCCAGCTACTCGGGAGGCTGAGGCAGGAGAATTGCTTGAACCCAGGAGGCGGAGGTTGCAGTGAGCTGAGATTGCACCAATGCACTCCAGCCTGGGTGATAAGAGAGAGACTCTGTCTCAAAAATAATAAATAAATAAATAAAATAAAAAGTCATTGAAGCAAGCGTTGCAAAAGCAGCCTGGGGAACCAGTGCTCTTCCTCTTTGCTAAAGATGGCTTTAGGTGGTCATTTGATTTTGCTCTTGCTCATTTTTGTCAGCTCCTTTCATGCTTCTGGTTTGTTTGTTGTTCATGCACATTCTTCTGTTAGCTAGTTGAAGAGGTTCTTATAAACAATGCGTTTATTCTAGCTACTGGTCCAGGAAAGCATATGGTGAATGTGACAGAACAACAGTTATGCAACCGTGGAGTGATAAACTCAAGAGAACCAAAACAAACATGGTACCCTACCTACTTCCCAGCAGACAATGAATATATTACTCTACTCAACTCTTCTCCCATCTTCTCATTATGCTTCTTTATTCTTTATCTCTGTTTCTCTAAGGTCTAATTTATCCCATCTTGATGGATAATGCATGAGGCTGCAGGACATAACAATTAAAATCCTGGACTCCTCAACTAAACTACTTAGGTTTGACTCTAATCTCCACCACTAAACAAATGTGATCTTGGGAAAATGAATATCTCTGTGCCTCAGTTTCCTCATCTGAAAAATGGAAGGAAAGTAATAGTGCCTACCTTCTCGGGTTGTTTTGACATTTAGATGAGTTAATATTTGAAACATGTTTAGAATAATGCCCCATAGGACTTACTGCTGTCACTGAGAGATGTGTCAGACAAGGGAAGCAACTTCCATAATAGTTCTTGTAAACAATGATCCTGTTCAATGGTTTCAATTATCTCCAGGAACCTGAGGCCCATCCAGTCCTAACTCCTGTGCCATCATTCTCCCATGCTTCTGATTCCCATGGTCATAGACCTGCCCAACCTATATTCTTGAAAGTTTCGTGAGCACTTCAGGTCCAACAAACTGGCTCAAACTGGAACACACTGTGCTTCCCTCATTTCAGGGCCTTCGCTCTACTCCAGTTCTTCACATGATGGTCATTCTTCTACTTTCAGATTTAATGTCCCTCCTCAAGGAGTCCTTATGTGACCACCCTACTTAAAGGGGCCTCTTCCCCCACCCCTGCTACAAAGCAAATAATTCCTTGTCTTAATATTCTGTTGTAGTTTATTCATAGCTGTGATCACTATATCTGAGGTTACCTTTCTCACTTACAGCCTGCCTGCCACATCCATGAGTTCCGCATTCACAGATTCAACCAACCGTGGATCAAATATATTTGGGAAAAAAAAACAATAAAAATAATACAAATAAAAAGCAATACAGTATAACAATTATTATTATTAAATTTTTTTTTTTTGAGACGGAGTCTTGCTCTGTCGCCCAGGCTGGAGGGCAGTGACGCGATCTCGGCTCACTGCAAGCTCCATCTCCCAGGTTCACACCATTCTCCTGCCTCAGCCTCCTGAGTAGCTGGGACTACAGGCACCCGGCTAATTGTTTTTGTATTTTTAATAGAGACAGGGTTTCACCGTGTTAGCCAGGATGGTCTCTATCTCCTGACCTCGTGATCCACCAGCCTCGGCCTCCCAAAGTGCTGGGATTACAGGCGTGACCCACCGTGCCCGGCTCAGTATAACAATTATTTACAAAGCATCTATGTTGCCTTAGGTATTATAAGTAATCTAGAGATGAGTCAATTATACAGGAGGATGTGTGTAGGTTATATGCAAATACTATTGCCGTTTTACATCAGGTACTTGAGCATCCATGGCTTTTGGTATCCTGATAAGGGGTGGTCCTAGACCCAATCTCCTCTGTACTGAGGGACAACTCTATTTGCTTATTTTTTGATTCCATGCTCCTCCTGTTAGAATGAAGTTCCATGAGACCAAGCACCTGTGTCATTTATTGCCTTATCCTTGGAACTTAGATCACCACCTGGCACTTAGATCACTTAGTATCGTAAGTGGGCTCAGTTTGTTGAATACCTTCCACGTCATGAACTTTATGACACTGCATGAATATTAGAAAATTTTGCTCTCATATATTTTGCTTAAGAAATATGTTTATCAGTTATGTTTAAAATAAAAGGCCTTGGCACTTGGTAGCATAAGCTTAAGCTATCTTAAACATTTAGGTATGAGGAAAGCTCCATTGCCCGTGCAACAGGAGATGAATAAAGTCTCTCTATAGTTTTCTTTCTCATACACTTAACACAAGAGCTTGCACAAATCCAACTTAAATACATCTTGTTGATGATAGTAGTAATCCCACTGTGATTTTAGGTATTTATGTCAAAATACATGTCCATTAATGATAAGTCAATTTATTTTGACATAAATTCCTCTTGTCCTTTAAGGAACCATTTAATTGCTTTCATTAACAATTCTCTCAAGTATGTTCTAAAAAACAGCTACTAACCTTAAGGACAAAGAGTTAAAAAAAAAAAAAAGCCCAAGTCACCCCTTATCAGTTTCAACTGATCTATTTAACAGAGTTCCCAATGAAGCTGGCAGTCATCCTACAGGTAACAAGATCATTCAGCTAACAAGAGGACATGTTTGTTGACTCCTAATTTGATGATAGCTCTCTATGTCAGATGAGTGACTCTACTCATTTCAGTTGAAGTCAACAAACTTACTCAATTTCTACCTTGGTGCCATCTTTCTGTTAAGTCTTGGAAAACCATAATAAGTAAGACATAAAACCTACCCTCAAATGAGTTAACATTTGTGCAGGTGTCTGGCATACAGAAGATGCTCAATAAGACTATGCTGAATTCACTAAAGCAGAAGACAACATTAGATAAAAGCCATAAGAAAGATTTATGAAGTGTCCCAAGGCCTGCAGCCTGAAGGAGTAGAAAGGGCTTGGAATTTGGGATAAGAGTGAGCCAAGATGGAATCTCAACTCTGAGGCTTCAGCAAGCTTCTTAACATGTCAGACTCAATTTGGTCCCACATAAAATGGAGATAAGAAGTCTGCCGTCTTGCAAGACTTTCCATTAGGGCATTAGATAGGATACTTGTATAGCATGGGCTAGGGACAGGGCAGGGGCTCAACAAATGGTAATCAGGGTCTGGAATGGAAGGGAGCTTGCAGGGAGTAGTGCCTGCTATGTAACAAACTTGTCAAGGGACAGACACTCCAGGTAGAGGAAGCATTGTGAGCAGAACCTGGAAAAAAAGCATGAGGGTGTATCTGGGGGATGGTGAGTCACTCTGTTAGCTACATTAGGATGGCTGAGGAAACAAGACAGGAGAATGAAAAGTAAGATATCATCGTGGGATGAGGGCTCTGAACCCCAGGCTCAGGGGTTTGTCATCCGTGAGGCCAGTTAAAAAGGGATCCACTGCATTGCAATAATCAACAAAAGTTTAAAAAATCCAGAAAAAGCATAGAGTTGGAAGGGACCTGATCTTGTCCAATAGCCACATTTTTACAGATACGGAAAGTGATAAAGTGCTTAGAAAACATACTCAGGGTTCAATTTCCATTGAGAAGCATTCCCTGACCTTGGAGCTGGGCCGCAGCTGGCATTTCATACCCACTGTCTGCATTAACCTGAACATAACGCACAATCCTGTGTATACCTTTTCCATACAAAACACATTAACACATTAACATATTAACACATTAACATCTCTCATGTTCACCCTGACAATTCTCTCTCCTTTATTCTGCTTCTTAAAGGTAGCTCCTCCCTTCCCCAGGCTCCCTTGTCATTAGCTTTTCTCTGTCTCTCATTCCCTATTTTTTTTTTTTTTTTTTTTGAGACGGAGTCTCCCTCAGTGGCCCAGGCTGGAGTGCAGTGGCTAGATCTCAGCTCACTGCAAGCTCCGCCTCCTGGGTTCACGCCATTCTCCTGCCTCAGCCTCCCAAGTAGCTGGGACTACAGGCGCCCGCCACCTCACCCGGCTAGTTTTTTCTATTTTTTAGTAGAGACGGGGTTTCACCGTGTTAGCCAGGATGGTCTCGATCTCCTGACCTCGTGATCCACCCGTCTCGGCCTCCCAAAGTGCTGGGATTACAGGCTTGAGCCACCGCGCCCGGCCTCTCATTCCCTATTTTTAACTGATAACACATTTTGTCAATTCTATTTCAGAAAGGTATCTGAAGTTCAACTCCACCACCCCGACTTGCTATCCCACTGCTGGAGACCCAGCTCAGCCTGGAGTCGTTTGGTAAGTGCCCACCTCTCTCCGAGCCAATAACTATCCCAAGCCAGGCCATCCTTTGCTCTGTGACCCCGGTGTACTTCCTGAAGTCAGACCTGACCTTGCCAAGCCTTGCTTACAGACCTCCTGCAGAGCCTGACAAGTCTGTGTCTGAATTCCTGTGGGCCTAACAGCAATAATTAATTATAATAAAAACACTAAATGTTTACTCTCAGACATTATACTAGATATTCCAATTACATCATTTTATCATTGCAGCAGATTTTTAAAAATAGCAATTATTATACATTCTACAGATACAGAAACTGAGGCACCGGCAGATGACAGGAATTTGCTCAAGGTCACACAGTCAGTAGGAGGCAAGGCACAGGCTGTGAACCCAGAATGTCTGTGGCTAAAGCACGAGGCTAATCCAACTGGCTCCCAACTTAAATTTAGCCTTCTTAAGACCCAGTTTCTTCATCTGTAAAATGGGATTAATAAAATCTGCCTTGTAAGATTGTTGTAAGGATAAAATGAAATGAGAACCCAGAAAACGTCAGCTATTGCTATTAATTGGATTGTTTCCAGTTTCTGGAGAAGGGATTTGGTGAGTCTTAGCTCGGTGTGGTCCCCCCATGGTTTCCCTAGTATGTTTCAGGACCCCTGGGAGGAGCCAGTGCCTTTTCACAGAGTTGGCGTGAATATGGGCTGCCTGTGCTAAAAGAACCACATCCAAGCAATTGCTGGACTGTGTGGTTATTCATTTGCTCAGCACTGATTAACCACTGATTGACCACTGTGCTGAAAACTGGGTAAACTGATCTTAGATGCTCAGTCTATGAGTGAGATAAACACACACACACACACATTCTATCACAGCAAGGTCAGTGCTATATCAGAGGACAATGCAAAGCTGAGAATGTCGTCATTAGCTTTGTTTTGGAAGGAATTAAAGACACGGCACAAATCCCTCATGAGTACTTAGCTAATGTTAATTTATGATGGATCAGCTGAACTGCTGCTCTTCAATTACATTCTCTTTACAAAATTATTGAGTTTTGATAAAAAAAAAACTCCATAAAAGATCAAGGGTTAGTTTCTTTTAGCACTCAAGGTTATGAGGAAGTCTTAACTGCAAGAACTTGAAGGTATCATTTTCTGTAAGTGGTCTAGCAGCTTGAATAAGAGAAATATAAAATAATTAATCATTCAAAACCCAATCCTGTTTTCCCTATTTATAAAAGCCCTCATATAAAAATACACCTATGGCTGTTTGCATATGAAATAAATATGATTTAATATTAAAGTTTTTCCTTTCAACATTTTTCATTCTTGTCAATGTGACTTAGAAAAGACTTAGGCCACAGCTAACTGAGTTGTTTAAGAGTCAACAACAACAAATCTGTTCTCCCTTCATTCCAATTCAGGCAGCCCAGATGCCTTTGCTGACCTACCTGCCGCTAGCTCATTAGCATGGACTGGTAGAGCCTTGGCCTGAAAAAGACCCCAGACAGGGGGCAGTTAACAAGAGTGTGGGGCCACAACAGCAAATCACAGGCCCTAAGTGCTTATGAAACATGGAATGACACCCAAACATGGGCCTCAAAAAGCCTTTTGCCAGAGGAGGAATGAGAAATGCAGGATTGAGAGTGGCAGAGCAATGGAAAAGCCTTAAGATTTCACAAGCACAGCAAATGAAAAACTTCTCTGTTCTATGACAACAAGGAAGACTGAGGGAACAATGTAGTTCCATCTCCGAAGGTTAATTGGCCAGCTATGTGAAAGTGTACAAAGCACCCCAAAGCTGACTATACAAAAATACAAAACCTGTCATCTCTACAATGATTTTGACAAATTGGCCTTTTGTCTATCGTCTATCTCTGATCAACATGGTGCCAAACGATAGAATGTGTTCCCCTATTCTGATATCCAAATCAATTTAACCTCTTTTTCTTGGATTCTGAACTTGTTCAAGTTACCTCTTTGGTTCACCACTAGCTACTGGCCAAATGGTCAACAGATGTCAGATTGGTCCCTCCCCCAAGTCATTGCTGTTCATTTTTGCAGCTGCCGTTTTAACTGTCTAAAGAGGACCCTATGTTTCCCTCTGTGCTTGAAGCAGCATGATACCACTTATCTGCTATTGATTGTTTTATCTATTCTTAAAGCCACAGATGGAACAGCCACTAAAGCAGCTTGCAGGTGTGTTTGTGTCGGGGGTGGGGGTTGAAGGGGAGCTCCTGCAGAGAAGCACAGCACACTGCAGCTTCCAACTGGTCTGGAAGACCACAGAGTGAAGGCAGAGCATCAGGAGAATGTAATGACTTCATGGCCCACAGAGGTGGGAGGCCATTCCTGAGTGCTTCCACCAGTCTGCAGAGGGCCTTGACTATTGTTATTTGCTCCAATCCATCTGCTTACTTGCTTTTAAGTAAAAGAATGGGAAACAATCCCTGCAGTCAGAAATGGAATGACTTCCATGTACCTGATTGTGTTGGTAGCTACTGAGCATGCTTCACTTCCACTAAAGTCTGCTCCTAATGTTCCTACCTAGAGAAAAGAGATGGGGCATTTGTCAACTTTCAAAGGGAAGCCTTCCAAAGGCTTAGGAATAAAGAACCTCTTTCCAGCTGTGCTTCATAAGACCATAAACCCTAAATGGGTTGTGGACCCTTCACAACGTAGCTGAATGAGAGTTGTGGAGCGGGACGAAGGAGGAAGACCAGGATGTGAACTACATTTGAGAATAAAATGGAAAAAAAAAAAGTCTCCCATTCCAACTGGTGCGATGCAACAGCAAAGCTTTTCTGAATGCCTACTTGAGCATTTTTCTATGAAACAAGCTTTCCTTGAGTGGGCCTTGTCTATACTAAACCAGAGGCCAGAAAGAAAAGCCATGTAGATTGAGTGACCCATTTTCCATCAAATGTCCTGCTCCATGCTGGCTGCTTGACCTTATGGCCTCCATCTGGGAGCTAAGGTGCTCCTAGAGGAATCCCCAAAAGTGATGATCCAAGTTATGAATGTAATAGGAAACTGCACTCTTGGATACTCCCAAAATATAGCTGGAGCAGACCAGGCAATTTCTAATGCTCTGTGTTTGTTCTTCATTTATATTGTCACTCGCTGACAAGCCAGGCTCCAAAGATTCAAGAAGAATTCATGAGAAAGAAATATTCAATGAAGAAAATTCTATCTGCATAATTGTTTTCTGCAAGTTAGGCTTACCATTATTTTCTTTTAGCATTTAGTATTTTCACATTCAGCATTTAATGCTAGTATTTTGTGGGTGCCTACTTTGAGAACCACTGCTGTGAAGAAGCAATTGTGGGACAGACAGTGCTAGTTCCTAATGCTAAACATAGAGATATTCTTTTTTTTTTTTTTTTTTTTTTTTTTTTTTTTTGAGACGGAGTCTCGCTCTGTCGCCCAGGCTGGAGTGCAGTGGCGCGATCTCGGTTCACTGCAAGCTCCGCCTCCCGGGTTCACGCCATTCTCCTGCCTCAGCCTCCCGAGTAGCTGGGACTACAGGCGCCCACAACCGCGCCCGGCTAATTTTTTGTATTTTTAGTAGAGACGGGGTTTCACCGTGGTCTCGATCTCCTGACCTTGTGATCCGCCCGCCTCGGCCTCCCAAAGTGCTGGGATTACAGGGAGATATTCTTTAGTGACAGTTACAAGAGATGCCATATAATCTCACTCCTTTCTTATACAAGTGAGTGTAATGACTTATTTGCCTAAGATAAAAAGCAGTTTTCTACCTAGTCCATACAATCTTGATTCTATAGCCCTCAACTGATAAGCAAGCAGGATGGAAAAAAGGTGATCAGATTCCCTTCACCTTCCAAGTTCACTAACATCTTAAGAATTTAAAGACCAATAATAGACTTTCATATAATTGCAATTTTATCAAGAACTGGCTCAGATCTGCTGGGATTTGAATCCCAATTCCACTACTTGGTAGCTGTGTAACTAGGGGCAAATAGTTTAACCTCCCCGTGACTCAGTTTCCCCACCTGTAAAATAAAAACAACATAATAAAAGGACCTGCCTCCAGAGTTGTAATGATTCAATTTCTGGCAAAGCACTGACAACTATTAGTTTATGGTAGCTACTCACCTTTCAGTTGAGAGGTAGCACAGCATTGTGGCTTAAGACTTACTGGGTTTAAAACACAGGTCCTCCTTTTACTTGTGAAATCTCAGGAAAGATCCTTTCTCTATGCCTCAATTTGCTCATATGTAAAATGTAGAAAATACCAGACCCTACTTCATAGGCACATTATGAAATTTAATTGAATTAAATTTAGAACACTGTCTGGCAGAGAGTAAGTGCTTAATAAAAGCTAGCTATTCTTGTTCACAGCAAGCTAAAAGCTGCAGCTCTAGAAGTTGCTGTAAAGACAATATGAGAATGGTGAGTTAGTTTCCACTGAGAGGAAGGCTGTCCCAGAAATCTGGTAGATGGGGTGGAAATAAATCTCGCTACCTCTCTATCAATATTTCTTAAATCAGAACTCGAGTAGAACTCAATCCTCACTCAAGGAAGAACTGGTGGAGGACATCAAAGGGCAGACATTGCTGTATTTGTTCCTTTTGCCTCTGTTTCTTTCTCTTCTAATCTTACTCTCTGGTGTAGTAGAAAGAAAGACGCTTTGCAACTAGAGAACTTACATTTGAATTCTCACCTGCCTTCATGACTGTTAGGCAAGCCACAGTTTTTTCCATTCTTAGTTTAGCTATCCATGAAGTGGGGCTATAAACCCTACTTTTCAGGCCCCAACGACGGAATGAGATACTGCATGTGAGTTTTAAGAACCAGCAGCACTAACTCTTCATGTGATTTTTGCATCCTTTATGGGTCATGCCTTATTTACTGTCCTCAGCACCAACCCTGGACACAATTTTCTTGTTAAGTAATTATTTCCCTTCACCTATTATACAGCTCTGGCCTCTAACCTACTTTCTGCATCTTAACATTTCGATCCTAGCCTTCTTACCCTCTCATGCATATCTAATTTCCAGTTATTATAAGCTGCTATTCCCAAGGATACAAGTATAGCAGTGCACTATGACTGGTACTGGAACCCTGAGTGGCCTAGAAAAAGCAAGTGTCCGATAAAACATCTGCAGCATACCATCCTGAGATAACCCTTTGAGCCAAAGATATCCCTGGCAGAAAGCAACAGAAACAGGGGAGCAAGGAGTCACTGAACTGGGAGGCAGCAGGGTATGATAAAAATATTTTAGGGTAAACAGATTTCTCTCTTAACAGATGCTTGATCTAGGGCAAGTTACTTAACCTTTTTGAGAAGCAGTTGGCTTATATCTTAAAATAGATTTATTCTACAAAGTGTGTGCAGCGGGGGAGAGATGCCATGATATGGATTAGATCTTCTAGGAAATCAAACTTGTGACAACTGCCCACACACTAGCTCATCCCACGCATACTCCAAGTCACTATTATTCTGTTCTATGCTTTCTTTTCCCTGGCTATTACCACTTTCTAATATACTATAGCATTTGGTCATTTATTATGTTTACTGTCTATTGTTCAAATCTTCTACTAGGATGTGAGCTCAAGAGAATGAATCTTTCCCATACCTTTTGCTGCCATATCCCAAGTGCATAACACAATAGCTGACTCACTATAGTAGGTGCTAGTAGGCATTTGCTGAACAAACAAATGGCAGTGATGATGAAATATATATCAAACCATGCCTAGAAGTGCTTCTTTTTGGTAGTCATGTTTTGGGGATAATTTAAGTTTCTACAAAGGTTCTCATTTTTTTTCCAATTTTAATTCAAAGCAATTTTAACTCTCCCTTTTCTCCTTTCCCTCTAGCATACTCGGGCTATTACATTTAGACTTAGCTAATGTAATTCACAAGTCAGACATGCAGACCTGACTTTTCCCAAATGTTTCTTCAGATGATGTGGTGATGCGATGGCATTGTGACATTAGGCATTGCATCTAAGGAGGAAAATAACATTACTTCCTTGGCCTTAATGTTGCATATATCTCCTACAAGTTCAAGAGTTCATTCATTGCATTTCACTACAAATTATGTCGCAGAAAGTGAAATAATGGGCTATGTAGTTCTAAATCTTCTTTTCCACAAACCACGCTGTCCTGCTTTATTGTTCAGTGATGTAAAACTTCTCCCTTACAGAAGATGTATTGGTCTTGATCCCATTAATATGGGTCAGTAATACTCTAAGTAATAATTCATGCAAGACAAAGTCATCATGAATGTTAACTGAAACATACAACCAACAACAGCTTTTTCCTGTCAGAGCCTTCGAACTTAACAGCTAGTAGTACACAGCACAACGTAATATTAATTAGGTCAGAGAGGACAGTTAAAAATGATTTTCTCGTAACTACTAGTTGAGATTACGATACAAAAAGAATTGGAAATACCACAATCTACGAATTGCTGGAAAAACCAAATTATTGAATGCACACAAAATCCTACAAATTTTGAGGATACTCTTTTTGTCAATCTATGTATTTCACTCTGCATAATATTAGGTTGAATGTACTGAAAAATTTCCTTCTCCTGTAACAGAATCGAATCTTATAGACAAGAACCTTTCCAATTACTTTTGGAAGGAAAAGTGGATCTGAATCCTTGGTTGTACTTCTTTGGTTCATTTCATCAAAACAACAAGCATTATCATCTTTCTCTGGAAAAATATACTTTCTTCATGTTATGATTAGCATTATTATGTATCTTCATCTTCTCCCTTTCCAAAATGCCTCCCCGGTTGCTTTTTTTATAAAACATTCTGTTCTTTTTCTCCAACACACAGCTATCTTAACTTTTCCAAACTCTTGCAACACATTTATTCTGCATCCTGCTGAATTACATACCACCCTAAAGTCAGGAAAGAGAGAAAATTCTAAGCATAGCCAGGCACGGTGCTATGTGCCTGTAGTTTCAGCTACTTGGGAAGTGGAGGTGGGTGGATCTCTTGAGCCCAGGATTTTGAGTTCAGCTTGGGCAACATAACAAGACCTCGATAAAGAAAAGAAAATTCGAAGTCTAACACTGTCTTGAAACATGGTTGTTCAATTTAGTAAATGTAAACCTACTTAATAGCTTTTATGCTCTGATTAAAAAAAAACAACTAAATCCACTCTATTTTTTAGTTTCAAGGGAAAGACCCAAAGCATTATTATTATTATTATTACTATTATTATTATTATTTGAGATGGAGTCTTGCTCTGTCACCCAGGCTGGAGTGCAGTGGCGCAATCTCGGCAACCTCCGCCTCCCAGGTTCAAGCAATTCTCCTGCCTCAGCCTCCCGAGTAGCTGGGACTACAGGAGTGAGCCACTACGCCCGGCTAATTTTTGTATTTTTAGTAAAGACAGGGTTTTACCATGTTGGCTGGGCTGGTCTCAAACTCCTGATCTTATGATCTGCCCGCCTCGGCCTCCTAAAGTGCTGGGATTACAGGCGTGAGCCACCGCACCCGGCTGCCTTATAATTTTTAAGCCAGATGTAGAGTTTAACGAAATGTATAGATCTGGTACATTTAGATTTCTCAACTGCTTTGCTAATTTTATATTTTTAGTGCACACTGTTCCCAATTATAGCTATCTTAGCCCAAATCAAAAAATAAATAATATCCTTCAACACCGCCATTAAACTCCAGCAAAACAAGTCAATAAAGATAAAATCTACTTATGAAAAATGGTGTTATTAGGAACTGGATTTTGAAAAGTAACTCATTAATATATAGAGATGCTAATGATACATTTAAAAGCAACCTAGAAAAAAAGGAGAGAAATATAATAATATGACAAATTTCCTACATACACCTGTAGCCTATAAAAGTCCATCTTTTGTTACTCGCATCATATCACTGCCCAAATAAGAACATCAGAAGATGGGCCCATAAAGTTAAGCTTTGCAAACTGCACATGAATTTGGTAGCTCGGTACTAGTATTTTACCCAACGACCAGGGAGCTCTCCGTGCCATATCAAATGGTTGAGGTGGGGAAAACAGACAAACAAACAAACAAACAAAAAACCACGGTCAGTCAGTTTGGACTGATCAAGCTAATCCCACCATGTGGTTTCAGCTTCTACTTGGAATAAAACCTAGTGGGTAAATGGTTGTTTCTCATAATGACTGACTACAACAGAATGGCCATTGGATTGTCTTCTAAGGATAGTAAAATTCTATTGATTAGCTTGTATTAGCCCAAATTCCCATCATCTAATCCACCTACCATTGGCTGAGGAATATATATAATTCCTTTGTGAATTGCTGATTTTACTATGATTTGAAGTTAAAGACAAGATGTCAATCTACTTAGTGTTTATGTTTGAAGCTTGTGGTATTTCTCTCCTTAAGTCTATTCATTTCATTTCTGATGAAGCAACTTCAAAATCAAATAAACTCAAGACTAACATTAAACTTTGATTCTTCAGCATATAGTATCCTTCCAGAACCATTGTTTTGTTAAAAATAACGATCTCAACATTAGAATGACGCTACCACTTGTTATGGTGGTTAATGTTAACTTTTCTTTTCAAATGCTTTGGAAGGCAATCACTATGACACCTGAAAAGCACACTGCACTGGCCTGAAATGCTACCTTGCCAGTTACGGTCATGCAGAATGCCTTGTGATCTTAGCTGCTAACGATAGCCCATGTCCTCTGACCTCTATAATGCCACAAGTCAAATGAAACTAGAGACTGAGCTCCTTAAAGCAGGAGTAAATCTGCTTTCTCTGAAAAGGCCAAAAGAGCAATGCACAGACATTTTCATGCAAATTTATTTTATGATGATAATAGAGAGAACGATGCTATGAAGCCCCCCTAAGTGATCAAGGGAACAAATTGAGTTATTCATGCCTCATACTCACCCTCTATCGAGGCTGTCAAGTTCAACAACTCCTATCAATAGGAAGTTTGACACCCTTAAGTTAGCTGCATGCCATCAGGAAGGGCTTTCCTGGGGTCACTAAGGTGCGGACAACTTCAGAAAGGAACAGACAAAATGGGAACGAATGGCAAACTGCTAAAGATCTGGAACAACTGTGAATTGAGAAGCTAGAGAATTATGAATGTAAAAGTTCACTTTGAACAAAAAAGCAAACCAACAAACAAAAAACAAAGTCAGCTGAGGTCATCTGTGGATTGTACTTTAGGCTCTTTCGCCTTTTAGTCCTTCCATTGTTAGCCCATAACATGAATGCTATAAGCACAGTGAGGTAAGATGGGGAGACAGGGAAATAGGAGATACATTCATGACCTGCCCCCAGATATAACTGCAAAGGAATACAAAGAAAAGTCCTCCAGCCTGTGATAAATGATTCTCTGTGATTCTCATATGCATTACCAACTATACATTTAGTTTATCTGTTTGCAAAGAAAAACCACCTCAAGAAAGAATGACTAGAATACAACTATGTGCTTTCTTTCTGGTTAAAATTTGCATTTGTCTAAGCCTTAGAAAAATGGATTCTAAAGCCTCAGTCAAAAAATATGTCTGTAGGCTTGAACTAATCTGCACAGCTGCCATGTTTTAATTATTTATTCACCTTGCATTGTTACAAAGGGGATTTAAGTACAGTCAACTTATAAGTACTCATGAAAACTGAAGAGAAGTTATTCAGATAATCAAAAATAAAACCTCCTGTTATTTTTCTTAACTTTTATTGAGATTATGATTTATAACCTGAGAATTTTTAGCACTGCTAGTATTATTTTTTTTTTAAGTTACCAAATAAAGATTCTGCCAGAAGCTGGAAATTTGTCTAACTTTCCTAATCCACTCCTCTGTTCATGCTTCTTCCAACTCTGTGAGTTAGGAACAGTCTTTTTCACCTTAAACTGATGCAAAGTAACACAGGGAACCAAAATGTGTGGCTGACACGTTTAGAAGTGAAAGACATAAATAAGAGACAGTGAAATGCCTCAGTAATGAATGAACTTTTAACACCTACCTTCCTTAAGAATGTTTACAAGAACTTCGAAGCAAGACACATCCCCGAGCATCTGAAATGTAGAGTTCCTTTCAAACAGAAAAATAGCTGCTCTTCAAAAGCAGATTGCTCTGCCCTTCCCAATATACGTCCATTGGTCAATGAAAAGTATATTTAAGAAGACAGACCCATTGCAAACTTAGTAAATGTTACCTGAAGATTGGCAGGAAGTCTGAGGTGTCTTTTAGAGCATTCACCAAAAAACGTTCACCAAAAGTGTTCCCTACTTTGTAAGTTCTGGAAGACCAAAATTCCATTCATGAGATCTGCTAGACTGCCTGGGGCCAGGAGCCCTGCACAGCCTGCACCTTCTTGTTCACAGCTACATCACAGAAAGTGAGTGCCTCCCTCAACTTGCCTTCCAAGGCTCAGCCCCTTGAAACTCTCACCACCAATGGAATAGATTTTCTTCTTGACAACTGAGCATCAGTGCAACGTGAGGTTCGTTGTATGGAATCTGGGTGTTAGAAGCAAATTGGACTGAAGTCGTCTATTATCATCTTCCAAGGTATAGCATTACTACTATTATTGATGTGTAATGCAGCTTATAGAAGTTGGATAAAATTCGCTATGTTGTGGGAGAATAACGTGCCCTGCTTTTATAAGGCAGATAATTAGGGAAGTTGGCATAATCCCAGATGAGCTATTATCTATTTATAGAATATATGTGAACTGGGTGAAATAAATCTAACCCAGATCTACTCAGAAACCCAAAAGGTATCCATTCAGTGAATGTCTACTAAGAACCGTGAAGTACTATGTCAGCTGCTGCAGGATGATAAAGAGTGAGCCAAGATCCCTTCTTTGAGGGTCCTCATAACCAAGCAGCAGAGCAGCAGACAAAACAAGTAAACACATAAACTGAAGCCTGTGATAAGTGGTAGAAGACAGCTGCAGAGTGCCCTGGGGGTTCAGGAGGAGAAACTGTATCCTGCAAGGTGAAGGGAAGAGGTTTAGGAGAAGCTTAACCCAGATTCTCCAATCACCCAGTTAAACACAGCGATAGCAAGAGAAGAAAGAAAAAATAAGGAGAAATTTTGAGAATAAGTATGAAGAACAATCATGTTGTCTATATCCATCACTTTCAAGATGACTGTATTAGGCAATCACACAAGGGAGCTAATACGAATGATAATTGCAGAGCTGGAGGCAGGGTAAAGGAAGAAGGCACAGTGGCCAATCATGTCTCATCTGATCAAGGCTCACAACAACTGCAATCTAGTCAGAACTCCCTGGTCATTGTGGGATTAGTACTAAAACAATAACGGGTCTCACTTAACAGAAAATTACAGAACTGTCATGGATTTCACCTGGTATAGCTCTGTTTGCAGAGAGGCCAACATCTGTATCAGTCAAGACAAATCTTTGTCAATTTATACTTTTAACACCCTTTATGGGTGGAAATGCTATGGTTTCCCTTGGTAGTAAGTATAAGAAGTGAATTATGCTGATACTCAGAAATCCTGTCCAGGGTTTAACAGGACTCTCAATACAGTTACATTCATATAGCATGCATAGAGGAATACCTATTTGGTTCAAGTTACTGTACAGACACCAGCGGGGGTCCCAGGTGACTTGGTCAGTGAGACTGTCATCAACAACAGTATGTTTATTGAGTGCTTACTATGTGTCAGTAACTGTTCCAACTGATTTGTATGGATTAATTCATTTCACTCTCACAAGGACACTACTGGGTAGTTAACACTTTTCCCACCTTTGGTTACAGAGGAGTAAACTGCATGGGCAGAAGTTAGATGGCTGGTATGTGGGAGGGCAGTCTGGTTCTACAGCCCATGCTATCAGCCACAATGCTAAGCTGTCTCCAAAAGCATCAGAGTAACCATGCAGACATCAGGATAACTTTGTCAACAGGTGTGCAGCAGAGGAGCACTGAATCAGGAGGCAGAGGACCTGGCTCTCTAATACTGTGGCTCATGGTACATAAGCACCCATCCACGGTAAGATGCACCATCATTATTTTTATACCACTAAGAAAGGTGAAACACTGTCAATCAAACTATGACACTAAAGTCAAAAGCCATCAATGATAAGACAATCCTGATCTCAGATCAACCATCAGGGAGAAATGTGCATCCTGGAATCCATTAAACATAATTTCACTCTTAATTACATTGAACAAGTCATTTAACCTGGAGCCCAGTTTCAATATCTACAAAACAGAGGGCTGAATATGGTGATTACTAAGATCCCTTTCAGTCTGACAACGTTAGATAGATAGAACAGGGGTGAGGAGAATGAAGTCTCTAGGGCTCAAAATTTAATGAGGCACTCACTCTCAGGGTGGTGCAAATAGAGACGGGCCCTGAGAGTGGGCACCTCCTTAAAGTCTGTATCCTGGCAACCTTAATTGCCTCATTAGTAGGGGCATTGATGATGAAAGCAATGTGGGATTGAGACAGTTTGTCTCTGGGGGTTTCCTACCAAGATCTTTTCATGGTAAACCTGTTCACACTTCAGAGCAACTTTTTCCAACTACTTTCATGTTTCCTACGAAGATGTATTTCCTTGACTTGGAGCATTCCTTTCATTTCTATTCCCTTCCAGGTTCTTCCCATTTCTATTAAAATGCCTAATTCCTAGTTAGTTCAACTGGCTCTTCACTCTTTTACTGAGACCAAGGACAAACGTCTGTTCCGGGCTGGTGATTTGGCTGTATCTCAGTTAAAAACTACACACCATCTCACAGGAAATCCATTGCTGTGCTCAAGGACAAAGCCCTTGCTACTCAAAAAGTGGTACTTGGGCCACCAGCACTACATTGGCTCAGAACAGTTTAGAACTGCAGACTCTCAGGCTCTTCTCTGGACTTGCAGAATCTGCATTTTAACAAGATTCTTGGGGGACTGAAAGCACAGTAAGTTTGAGAAGCACAGGACTTGGCAAAATCATGCCGAACATACTGAAAAGCAACTCCAATGAGAATAACGACTACTTATTAGCACCTAATACCTGTCAAGTGTTTTCCATAGGGCAACTCCATTACATGCAACCATATAGAGAAATAAATGCTAATTCATTTAAATTCAATGGCCCAAGTAGAAGTGGTACACCAATCATTTCAGCCCAATGAAACAGCATTTTTACACCTTTTTCCTGCAAATAGTGTCATACTCACCTCCCATCTAATGATCAAGCCCTGGTAGGAGGCAGTACAGTTAAAATGACTAAAGACCAGGATGTACAGCCTGATATTAACGGTGTACATTTGGGCCAGTTATTAAATTTTCTGAAACTGAGTCTCTTCATCATAAAAATAGGAGACGATAGTGTATGTTATAAGGATGAAATTATAGAAGGGACGTAAAGTGTTTAGTAGTGTATGGTGTGCAGGAAAAGCTCAACGAATACAGCACAGCCCACCACACGGCCAGGAGCAGAGACTTGTTAAACTAAACAAGCACAAATAACTAGTCTAACAATTTGCCCTATGGAATTTGTTTATCCTCAAGAAAAAGAATAAAAAAAACATTCACTGTGTTTTGGGAGATCCTAGGTGACAACTCGCGAAGATATGGCTGCCTCTTTGAAAAAACTATCTTCCCAGTAAAGGTATCTGATATTACTTTAATTGTGATTGAAAAATCACACAGCAAACTGTGCCCTCCTCGCAGAGCTATAGACATGCATGATTTGATGATGCAAGAGGCACCTTGCTCATTTATTCAACTCCAGGGACATAGAGGGCTGCTTTTGACAGAGTTGTTAAGCAAATAAGGATACTCACGGTTGCTGAATACATTAAGCTCTTCTTATTTAACCTTGCCGAGCCAGGTCTGAGTGATCGACATGATCCGGCATTGTCCTGCATTCAGTCATAGATGTGTCAAGCACGCTCGCAGCGTCCAGCCCCTTCTTGCCTTTGTTGCTTTTATAAAAGGTTTCATTGAATTGCTTATTAAAACTGCTGTATATAAAACTACTCCTTTGAAAGATTTCCCTGGCTTGCCTCCAGCTCAATTAGCAGACTACTTCCAGCTGATGAAAAGTAACAGTCAATATCAGATTATAGTTAGCAACTATTCACAAGAGTAATCAAATTAGATTTTGGTATCTATGGTGATACAACAAAAATTTCCACTAAGCCCTGTGGTTTTACAATAAGACTACCACAGCGTTGTATTAAATTATTGCTCAAAACATTTTCTCAAAATTTAATCTGCATCTCAGGAGATACACGTACAAGTCTATGGGCATATCAAAAAATGTATAATCACAGCTTTTCCAATTTAAATACCAAGTAGCCTTAAGAGTATGTGGGAACAATCTGTATGGTCCTTGGTCTGTTTTCGCTTCCAACAACTTTTTCTCAGTTATCAATTATAACTGGCCATTGTCAAGCTGAAGTACCAACTGGTCTTAAATACAATGTACCAAGCCTGTAATCAATATTGGACCAAGAAGAACGATCATAGAAAAAAAGAGGCAATCGCAGCTTTTGATATGCTTATAATCGAAACATACACATTAAAAGACAATATTAGTACAGCAGATTTCCATTCATGTGCATAGAGTGTAAAAAGAATGTGTATATATTTGTATATGGCATACAAATTGTGTGCAAATTGGGTATAATTGCAAATAGGCAGATAGTAAAGGCGTTATTGGAGTTGGGTTTAGTTCTTTAACAAAAAGAATCTAGATGAGATTTTCTTTAAAAGAAAAAAAAAGGGCGTGGTGGCTCATGCTGGTAATCCTAGCACTTTGGGAGGCTGAGGTGGGTGGATCACTTGAGGTCAAGAGTTCCAGACCAGCCTGGCCAACATGACGAAACCCTGTCTCGACTGAAAATACAAATATTAGCTGGGTGTGGTGGTGGACACCTGTAATCTCAGCTGCTTGAGAGGCTGAGGTAGGAGAATCGCTTGTACCCGGAGGCAGAGGTTGCAGTGAGCCGATATCGCACCACTGCACTCCAGCCTGGGTGACAAGAGTGAAACATAAAAAAGAAAGAAAAGGAAAAAGTCTCTCATCCCTCGTGGCATGCAGCAGATCTGCGGGCAGACCCCTGGCCGTGGCCTTGCACGTAGCATCCTTCGGCGAGTGCCTCTCTGCCCACCACGCTGTGGAGGATTCAGCAAGACTGTATCTCCTGACCTCCTCTACCGTTCATGCCCAATTCCAGAACCAGCAAGCACTGAGGAGCTGTCCGCCATACTTCTCGGAAACTGGGATCTGGCTGACTGGAGGATGGAAGGCTGTCTTAGACTCCTTTACCTCATGGGACCCCCGTCCTGCCATCTCACTGCAAGTCTCCTTCCCCCTGCTCTGGTAGCACCAGGGTAAGCGCAGCGGGTAGGCTGTCACCCAGTGGGAAATAGTGTGCCAGCCTCCCCTCTTACGGGCATCCCCAGTGTTTATCCGGGATCATCTCTCCCTGAACTTAGCTTCTGGAAGAGAAATCACACTACCTTTTAATGTTGAGAGAACTACATGAAACAGCATATGTGAAAGTAATTTACAAAATGGAAAGGCTAAATAAATGTCAGAAAGCATGATTGTCAGACAGCAACTTATTTGAAAAGAAAATAAGCAACACAAGTATGGTGCTTATCTTCCCTCAAATGCCAATCATATCGCTCTGGATCCTTGCAATATGCAAAACAAAGTGAGAAATAGCACAGCGGAAGCCGCTGCACTCTGTTCCCTTAATTACTTACATTTCCCTTGGTAACTACATATACAATTACCTGGCACTCAGGAGCCCTTCAAGCACCTAGGAAAACAAAACCACCACTAATATGACCCTATGTGTGGCTCCGTCTATAAGATCCAATGTTTTGGCAATACAGTCACAGCCATGTCCCTTTCCTTCCTATCACTATAAAAATACTGTTCTATAATCCAGAGCTTTATAAATTATATCAGTTATAGCCTCCATTCAAATAATTAACTTAATACTCCGTGATTACCAATTAGATGCTCAATGGGGCAGATGCTTGCTCTTATACACAAAAGCAAGGCTGCATGTGAATACCACCCG